>NW_027508866.1:7057500-7736250 GCF_051911475.1 Siphateles boraxobius
AGTTCCTTAAAGGGACTGTACAAAAGACATGCATGCTAAAAAAATATTTTGGCAGAAAAAAAAGAAAAGAAAAAAAAAGTGATTTCAAATTACTAAGTGAACATTTTGTTTAAAGCATTTCGGTTCGAAAAAAAGAGAAAGTCAATATATATATATATATTTTTAAATAAATATATAAAATAAATAGCAAAAAAAGATAATGATTTCAAAATAAAAAAGATTTCTAAATACCTTGCCCGTTTTTCATGTTAGAAGGCAGCCGGGGACAAAACAAAAAATGGCATCATCTGTTCAAACCAGATGAGACGTAGTAAAAACATAAATGAAGTAAAAATGTAGTAAAGTAGTGTAGTTAATTAAATTTCACCCTTATGTTCACTAACTGTGATAAAATAAGATTAAATATATGGAGCGATAGAATTCCCACCTTCAAATTGTGAGCGTAATATTTTACAAAATATATTAAGACATATACAGTACGACGGGGATATGAAAAATAACCGCATAGTAGGAATGACCCAGCCAAGGTCTCTTTGCATGTTAACACACAAAATACAGCTTTGTATGCTCATATACAAGTCAAAACAGCCACACATCCTTCACACAAATGTTTTGATCATTAATACGCACTTGTGTCCAAGATGTTTCAGGAAGTAGCCAAGAACTTTTAGCGCTTGGACTCGTATACTCTCACTTTTGGAGGCCAGGAGCTTGTAGATGACTCTGAAAAGGAAATATCAAAGATTCATAAATTGTAGGTTATTGTGTACTATCCCTTTAACCCTTTGGTTTTGGCACTTGCTATGTACAGTAAACAAACACACCAAAAAAATAAAAATGTACTCCTCATGGTCATAAATGACCGCATTGGAAATGAATGGGAAACTAATTTCATCTAGTGGAAACCTTTGGTACTGTGCCCAAACAAAATCTTACTGAAACCTGTATCATGCTCAGATTTGTTTAGATTCATGGCTTTGATTTTCTCGCAGTTTTGGAGTAAAAAGTGTCTTGGAAAATATGTAAATCATATAAAAATTTAAAATATTATTTTTGTGCAATTTTCATAACAAGCGTAAAATTCTATAATTTTTTTCAAGTTCACTTTTTAAAAACTTTTGTTCACAATCTGCCAAGTGTCATCTTTAAAAAGAGACCAAACTGCTCCAAAGCATTCAATATTTATGACAGTTTAAGTTGTAAAATTCATTTTCAGGTCTATCCTCAAAAAGTGAATAAATGGATTATAATGACTACATAAATATAATTCAGTACCATAAAATAATAATAACCTAAAACTACTAAATATTAAATAAAAAATGATCAAACTAAAACATAATACATCCATTTCCTTGATTTTTTTTTTGTCATTTTTGACTGCCAGGCAAAGACCACCAGAGGGTTAACCACAAAAAAAGATGAGAATATCAGTGATTACATATCTGAATCGATTGGCAGCCCTAGTAATAAAACGTTATAAGGGGAGGGCAGATAAAACAAGAATTCACAGGGAAGGCAGTTCAAATAAGCACGTAGGTCTCTTGTGATCGGTTGTGAGGCAAGAGGAAATGTGATTGATGCAAATCTATTTGAGTTACATAACCAGACGATGCAAGAGCCGTTTGTCCCTGAGGCCTCACCGTATTCCATTCCTCTGGTCGAAGGCAGGGATCATGGAGGCGGGGTGCTCAGACATGAGTGCGACCAAGAGCTGAAGCACATCATGGATGTTTTCATCCTACAGGAGAGAAAATTGAACAAACAGACATTGAACCACACCAGAGTAGACGGTAATGATCCACTAGATACCCATCAAATGTCTGGGTGTTATATAATCCTGCACTTAACTAGCAGTTTTCAGGATTCATTTGGTATTTTCAATCAAATGGCTGCAGAGATGGTGCATTACAGCAATTTCATGGGACTCGATCAAAACATTAATGCAGCTTTCAGGATAATGCTAGCGCCTTCCTGATGGACTTAAAGACTTCTGCACTTCTGACACCTGAGGTGAACATTTCAACCTTCCAGACTGATTAAAGCAGCTTGTTTTTCATCAAGAACATGAAGCATGGCCTGTTTGATAAAGGCTAAAGAAAATGAGCCCATAAGACCTTTTGCTCTGTTTATTGATCAGTTTTACCTCATGCATGGTTAGCAGGTAGTTCAGAATACTCTGCAACTCATCTTCCTTCACTCCTCGGTCCTAAAAAAAAAAAAAAAAAAGCACATAAAATTAGATATAAGCAGAACCATTCTCAGTGTTCATTTTATTTTTTGATAAAAATGTTGGTCACACTTTACTTAAAGCCTTTATATATAATGCATTATGAAGTATTTTAATGCATTAATTATACCCATTTTAATGCTATGTATGATCTCAGGAGTAATTGTAACCACAGTTATATTGCATTATAATACTTACAGTATCCATTCATTGTTACACCTTTGACAAGTATAATGCATTAAACACATGACAAACAAGCCATTTTAGATGTAACAAGGAATCAGAGAAAAACTGCATTTTAACTTTGGTTACAATTACTTATCAAAAATTGATACTTATTGAAAATGTATAAACAAACGCAAACGCGCATCAAACATATTAAAAATATAAACATAACATACAACAAGCATTACTAGGTTGTGAATTATTTATTCAATAAAGAAATAAATAATAGCAATTTAAAAAATAGAAATATCCACATTTTCAATTTGAACATTTCCACTGTTTTGCTTTGTTGATATTTGAGTTTTAAGGCACGCTTGCATGCTATGGATATTGGCTTTGAAATATTCTAAGATATACATACATTTTTCTGTTTTCTGTAATTTCTGTTAATTAAGCTGGGTATTTTAAGGTTCTGAATGAATAGGAAATAATTTGATGTTGCTGGAAGCTGCTTTACATTGTATTAGTGTATTGTATTAGTCTCAATGCTTTGTTTGGTGAAGTAAAGGGTGTTTGTGATGGATTGGGGCCACTATTACAGGCCTCTCACAATGCTAATAATTGCACAAAAAGTCAGAAAATGTGGAAAAGGGGCCGAACATTATAGGAACAAAACAAAAAGGCAGCGGCTAAATGAATAAAACGTGCTGGTTGGCAACCGCATCGTGCTTCCCAAACCAGGATAATAGCCTAGAGTGCACACAAAACACACATTTCTTTGTGTCGAGAGATGATCCATAATGCAACTCTCTCAGTGTTGGCCCCATCAGGCTTTTGTGTTGTTTTTAAACAAATAAAGGCAAATAAACAAATTTCTACATGACTGCCTTACAAACCAGATCATATTTCTGGGGTAAAATTAGGATAAATTGTGTTATTTTGACCAAGCAGATGTGTCTTCTGGCTGTCACTGCTTGGGAACTAATGCATTTTATTCAAGCTGCCCGATTCATTGCAATGACATGTCAAATAAAATCAGTTTTGAAGAACAAAGTGATGCACTGATGCGCATAGCAAGTAAAGCAGAAATGAAATGGAATGTTACCATGTGTGTCAAAGTCTTTTTATAATTAATGTATGACAAGTTTTATTATAAAATCTAACTACAAAATATGCATCAGAGATATGATTTATTCCTATGCTGTATAGTCTTTGATGAATAAAAAAAATAGTAATATATCAAGTATTGCATTAAAATACATAAAATGCACAATTAAAAATAGTGTATATAATACTAAGAAAATACTTTCAATAAAACTTTTATAACACACACACATATATATATATATATATATATATATATATATATATACACACACACATTTTTAATATGTAAAAATTTAAATAAAAATATTAAAAAATACTTAAACCGAAAATCTATAGTGGTTTTGTACAGTCTCACCTTGAGAATGAGCTGTTTGAGGAAAAGAAGCATGAACGCCCGCAGGGATATAATTTCCTTCTGAGAGGGCCGTGGACCATCTGTAAGAAAATTCAGTAATTTACAACAATTACATCGGTTGCACACATCTAAACTCTTGATAAACACCTGCATATGGCATTTTTATAAACCTGAGATGCTTAATATGTGCTATTAGTCATCATCAATGAACCAAAAAAATGAGCAAAAATGCCTTATGCCATTTTTATTCTAAGCTAATGTTGAAAAAAACATATTTAGCAGAGCTGACGTTATAAAATGTGTCCCTCTCCTTGAATATTTCCCAAAACTGACAAAAAACAAACAACATGTTTTTTTAGTGACTCACATATTAATGAACAAACTAAAACCCGGAGCTTGTAAGGAATTACTTGTTTCATTTTTCAGGGACGAGCTCAAAGCTTCAGGTTTCTTACGATGGGTTCAAACTGAATATAGTACAGTGTCACACAACACACAAGAAAAACAGCACTTAAGACGCAGCTTAGGGAATACAAGCCCCTAAACGATACACCAACCCCATTTCCAAACCACACAACCACCCATTTCTCTCACAATCCCTCACTATCTTTCTCAAACAGACACAAACGCACTCCCCATCTTTTATTGAACACGCGGTGCACAGACGTTACAAAGCTGCCATAAAAAATTCACATCACTTCCTATAAGAAAAGCAGCAGCTCAGTGCATGCGTGTGATGTAATGAAGCAGGTCAGCGGCTTTTCCCATCTCAAGCCATGTTCATCTTTGCATCAAGTGTGTCGTCATTGTCCTTGTGCTGCAGTTCTGTACTCTGTGTGTATTTACATACACAAGCGCTCTGTGGCAGTGAGAATTTGTACGCTATGAACGTGGTCAAGGTCTGTTTGTAGCCAGGTATATCCCTCGACCTTTCCCAGCTGCAGTGATTTGGTGCAGTGAGAGAATTGATGACCGTGTGTGTAGACTGTGCTCTTCTAGAGATCTGGAAGGTCAGATTAGTCTTGGGTCAGTGCATGTGTGTGTCCCAGCATTCAGCGTGATGACCACCCCACAGCATCCCAAGGGTCAAAGCAAGACGATCAATCAATGCTGCCTGTTATCATCACAGATCTGAGGCATTTGCAAGAATACGACCACTGTAAAAAAATTGCTTCCTTATTTTTGAGTACAATCTACTTGGATATTTAAGTCATTTCAACTTAAATCACATTAAACTGACATTAAATTGTTGAATCTTGCTTAAATTGCTCTAAATGAGTTAAAGCAATGTAAAAACATGTGTAGTCATAAATTATTGATCATATATTTTTACAGTGTATGTCATTGACTTTGAATCCATGTAACTTTATGCAAATTAATCCTTAGTGAAATTCAATTAGAACTAGATGAAGGCTGTTTTTGTTGAACCAAAAGTTTGTTAATTTACATTTATACTTTTACATCGCCTGGATTTTAAAATCCAATTAAGACTAAACAGATTAAAAAGGAGTCGAAATGAACACTAGAGTAAATTACATGGAAACAAACACTCTACAATGTGACAGAGCCATGCAGCATCATGGGAAGGGCAACGGGGTTGCCATGGTGACACTGGCTCTGCATCTAACAGAGATAAGCAGTCACAAGTCACAGTGCTATCTGAAGTACACAGGGAAGGGAAGAAAGAAATGCAACTATAGGCTTGTCTAAATGGATCAATACATCCGCTATATAAATATAATAGAAGAGAATGGACAACATCCAAAACTGAAAAATACACACAGCTTTTATGCACACAGCATATCAAAAAATGTGTATGCTCATTTTAACCTATTTTTACATTAAAATTACTTTTGCCGTCATCTAATGTTCATCTTTAAAAGCATTCTAAATGTAATACTTGGCAAATCTGAAAATGAATATCAATTTCTCATCCTGTATGTTATAATGTTGACTAAATTCACATTTAAAAAATAGATTTGTGCTTTTAATTTACATGTACTGATCAGAATTTTAATATCAGTGCATACTAATATATAAAATATAAAATTAAAAGTTTAAATTCAACTAAATTATGTTCTTTTGAATTTTCTATTCAACAAGTAATATTTTTTTATCTCAGTTTCCACAAAAATATTAAGCAGCACAACTGTTTTCAACATTGATAATAACAAGAAATGATTCTTGAGCGGCAAATCATCACATTAGAATGATTTCTGAAGGATCATGTGACACTGAAGACTGGAGTAATGATGCTGAAAATGCAGCTTTGCCATCACAGGAATAATTCACATTTTAAAATATGATAAATTGGAAAAGTTTTTTTTAAACTGTAATAATATTTTACAAATTAACTGTCATTATTGTATTTTTGATCAAATAAATGAAGCTTTGGTGAGTATAAGAGACTACTTTGAAAAACACAACAAGTCTTACAGACCTTAGCCGCCATCTTGTGATGCCTAAATTTACATTTAAAACAATTGATTTTTATTTCTCAGTGTTTTGTTTTTAATCATTGATTTAGAAAAAACAGTATAGAACTGTAATATTGGCCATGACATAAAAATAACTATTGGGTTATTAGCATTGGCCAGAAGTTTAATATCAGTGCATCTTTATATACAATAAAATGTTATATGCTTGGTTAAACAAGGAGATGATTGTGATCCTCTGTATTGGGAAGCTAATGAGCAGTTCTTATGATGTCAGATAATACAGCTGACAGTAAAACACCTCATGATGCTGTAAGAGATGTTAGATGCTACAAATCATTCACTTCAGACTTCAGCATCACTACACCTTCTATCTCACTCGAAGACTCACCTCTGGGAAAGACAGCCCAGGATGGAGATAGAGAGAGATGGCAAAAAGATGGAAAAACTGACAGATTTTGCATGTGGCATTTGAGAAAACAGTAAGAATGAAGGAAAAACAAGTGAAAAAAAACTACAGCGCGAGAGAAAATGAGACAATTTAGAGACTGATAAAATGGGAAAGGGAGAGAAAAACGGAAAACAAGAGTGAGACAGAGAGAAAGTAATCTTGAGAGAAAAGCAAGAATTAGAATGAAGAGAGAACAGAAGTCTGAGGCACAAAAGTGCACAAGATACGAAAATAGACTGAAACGGGGGGGGGGGGAGGGGGATGGAGTAGGCTGTGTTTCAAGATTTATTCACACTTAATATTGCTAGCTGCCTTTTTGTAGACACACGCTCCACCCTGCCACAACCGGTTAGCAATCTGAACTGCCCAGCTGTTCTCAGAACGTTTTTTCCTCAGTGGTATATTGATATGGGATTTCCTCAGTGGTATATTGATTTTTTAAAATCAAAATGAACATGAGATCTCAAGATCTAGGGATTCATTTAGGCCAATTGTGGTACCCGATCCTGTCAGCAAAGTGCAAGTGTTCAGCGTGAAGTATAAAGGATCCACATATGGCAGTAGACACTGCAAGTAGATGCATGTTTGAGCACTCACCTAGGCCTTTAGGGGTGATACCGCTGCTTTCCAGAGGGTTGCTGGCCCAGTAGTAGTATTTGAGGGTGTGCATGAGCTGCAGGACCGTGCCCACTCTGCGGATGGTGCTGTAGATGGTGGCAGTGCCAATGAATTCGGCCGACAGGTACGTGTAGAGGGAAAGCTGAACCTGAGATATGGAAAACACACAGTGGATCACAATTTAAAATGGGCTGAAAGGGTATTAGTAAAAAGGATCGTTCCAGTCTTAGATGCTGATTGGTCAATACGGAGTTACTAAAATACATAGTACTGTTCTACTGGAAGAATGACACTTCTTTTCTTTCTTTTTTTTTTTTTTTTTTAGAAATATTATTTAAAAAAAATAAAAAAAATGAAATTACAAAATAAAAATACGTTGTTTAATGTATTAAATAAAACATTTTAATTAACTTTTTGTTCTTTATATTATGATATAATTTTTAAAAAAAATTTAAAATATATTTTAGCAATAAGGCAGTCAAGGCTGTTGTGAATTTGCTATATTGTGAATAACACCTTAAAATATAGTCACCACATACACTATCATTCAAATGTTTGGGGCCAGTAGAATTTTTTTTATGTTTTTGAAAGAAGTCTCTTATGCTCACCAAGGATAAAAATACATTGAGATTTGAATATATTTAAAATATAATTTATTCCTGTGCTAGGTAATCTGAATTTTCTCATTATTATCAATATAAATAATATTAATAACGATACTCGGTTACTAACGTAACCTCGGTTCTCTCTAGAGAGGGAACGAGTATTGCGTAAGTTTAGCTTACGCTACGGGAAAGATTCATCTTCTCGAGATATTGAAGCCAAAAAATTATCCTAAAATTTTTTTATTTTGTATTCATTGTCAACGCAGTGCAGCAGCTAGCAGACCTAGAGCAGGCCATCTCGCGTGGTCATTGGCTGCCCTGCGGGCAACTGCTGCAGCCTACCAGTGAGCCCGGCGTGACGTCACGCACAATGAAGGGCGCCCGCGCCTTTATAGCGTCATAGCCCGCCAGAATGGGCGTGGCTTAACGTATAAAAGTAGGGGCTGTAGGCTGAATTCCCTGGTTTTTCGTCGACTGAAGCGATGTCGCTCGTGGCACGAGCACGGCCGGTTACGCAATACTCGTTCCCTCTCTAGAGAGAACCGAGGTTACATTAGTAACCGAGTATCGTTCTCTTACGAGAGGTTCTCTCGTATTGCGTAAGTTTAGCTTACGCTACGGGAACACTTTGTCAACGCCGTGCGCGCCAAGCATCCACCATGAGACCCCGAACTTTCAGGGGAACCCCATAAGCGGAAAAAATAAGGTGGCCAGCCACGCGGGCCATTACTTGTACATAAGCACACATAGGGAATACAGAGCAGCGTGCCGGTCTGTATAGGCACATGGCACATACCATACTAGTGCAGCTCAACCAGGAGAGCTGAGTCACGTGAGAGTGATCTGAGCAGGAAGATCTGGGCAGAATACACCTCTCCTTCAAACTGAAAAAGTTTAGCCTGCAAGGCAGGAACTTCTAGGTTATAAAACCTGACAAAGGTAGACGGAGAGCTCCAGCCCGCCGCTACACATATGTCATGGATAGAAATCCCACTGGACCACGCCCACGACGAGGCCACGCCTCTCGTGGAATGAGCCCTGATGCCCAGAGGGCATTGCAGACCTTTTGACGCGTAAGCAGCTGCTATAGCGTCCACCATCCATCTGGACAGGCTCTGTTTCGAGGAGGCGAGACCCTTGGTGCGCCCACCAAACGAAACAAAAAGCTGTTCTGAACGCCTGAAGGAGGCAGAGCGCGTAATGTAAAATCTCAGTGCCCTGACAGGGCAGAGGAGATTCACCTCACCTTCGCTGTCAGATGCTGGCAGAGCTGACAGCGAAATAACTTGCGCTCTGAATGGAGTGCCCATCACTTTAGGAACATAGCCATGTCTAGGTCTGAGGATGACTTTAGAGTCATTCGGCCCGAACTCAAGACACAACGCGCTGACAGACAGCGCATGCAGGTCCCCCACACGTTTTACTGACGACAGTGCAGTCAGAAAGACGGTTTTCAGTGATAGATATTTCAACCCCACGGAGTCTAGTGGTTCAAATGGAAAGGCTTTCAGGGCCTCGAGGACCAATGAAAGATCCCACATAGGAACCGACGGGGGGCGCGGCGGGTTCATCCTTCTAGCTCCTCTAAGGAGGCGGATGACCAACTCATGTCTTCCCAGTGACTGGCCGTGCGTCGATTCTGCGAACGCTGCCACGGCCGCCACGTATACTTTGAGCGTGGATGGGGACCTCCCTTTATCCAACAGCTCTTGTAGGAAGGTGAGCAGATGCGCCACCCCGCATGTCCGTGGGTCCAGACCTCTGTCGGTGCACCATCCGGAGAACACCGACCATTTAGACGCGTAGAGCCTTCTCGCGGAAGGAGCTCTAGACTGCTTGATCGTGTTCATCACTCCTTCTGGCAGGGCAACGAGTACCCGTTGATCAACCATGCGTGCAGAAACCAGCGCTCTGGATGGGGATGCCAGATCGCGCCAAGAGCCTGAGAGAGGAGATCTGCCCCCACCGGAATCGGCCACGGAGCTGTAAGTGACAGCCGTGCTAGTTCCGGGAACCAAATCTGATTCTCCCAACGCGGGGCTATGAGGAGCACCGAGTGGCGCGTTTCCCTGATTCTCTTGATCACCTGTGGTAACAGAGAGACCGGAGGGAAAGCATATAGCGGGAGGCTGGGCCAAACCTGGGCCAGCGCGTCCTCGTCCTTTGAGAAGAACGTCGGGCATTGAGCGTTGTCTTTTGACGCAAATAGGTCGACTTCCGCTCTGCCCGAATAGGCGCCACAGCTTCTGGACCGTTTGGGGGTGCAGGGACCATTCCCCTGGGGGAACATTGTCCCTGGACAGTTTGCCTGGGCCGTCGTTCAAATGGCCAGGCACATGCGCCGCCCTCAGCGAACGCAGGTGCATCTGAGACCAAATAAGGAGGCGTTTCGTCAGATTGCAGAGATTTCTGGATCTGACACCGGCCTGACAGTTTACATAGGATACCACAGACGTTGTCCGAGCGGACAAGAACATGTTGGTCCTGTATGAACGGGAGGAAGCGCTTCAGCGCGTTCTCGACCGCTATCATTTCCAGACAGTTTATGTGAAAACACTTCTCTTGGTCTGACCACTGGCCGAAGACCGGTCTGCCCTCGAACAGCGCGCCCCAACCCGAGTTGGACGCGTCTGTCGAAATGACTTTCCGATAAGAGATGGTTCCCATCATCACTCCCTGCTGGTAATAGTCGGCTACTAACCAGGGCTGCAGAGCCGCTATGCAGGTCTGAGTCACTCTGATTTTCTGGCCACCAGAAACCCAGGCTCGTCGGGACGCGCGAGCATTCAACCAGCGTAGGAGCGGGCGCATGCGCAGTAGGCCCAGCTGAAGCTGATGCCATACAGCCCAACATCCTTTGAAATGTTTTCAAAGGGAGAAAGCTGCCCTTCTGGAAAGATGCGACTAGGCGGCGAACACGGCGCGTGCGCTGTATCGATAAACGAACCGTCATGGTCACCGAGTCAAGTTCTGTTCCTAAAAAGGAAATTGACTGGCTGGGCAGTATTGAGCTCTTGGTCCAGTTGACCGTGAGACCCAAGCTTTCCAGGTGACTGAGAAGCACTGTTCTGTGAGATAGCAGTTCTGTCTCTGACTGTGCCAATATCAGCCAATCGTCCAGATAGTTCATTATTCGCAGCCCCTGACTTCTCAGGGGGGCGAGCGCCGCGTCCAAGCACTTCGTAAATGTACGGGGTGCTAGGGACAGGCCGAACGGCAGGACGGTGTATTGATATACCTGACCGTCGAAGGCGAATCTCAAAAATTGCCTGTGACGGGGTGTTATCTGAATCTGAAAATAGGCATCCTTCAGATCTAGAGAAATAAACCAGTCCCTCGGGCGAACGTGCGCAAGGATTTTCCTGGTCGTAAGCATTTTGAACGGTCTTTTCGCAAGCACTTTGTTCAAATGTCTCAGATCTAGGATAGGTCTGAAAGCTCCGTCCTTCTTGGGTACGAGAAAATTTCGGCTGTAAAAACCTGACTCGCTCAGAGAAGGCAGTACCTTTTCTATAGCCCCTTTGCACAGCAGCTTTGCTATTTCTGCGTGAAGTAGGTGTGCTACTTCCGCATTCACTATCGTCGCGGTCCGGGCTTGAAAGCGCGGGGGACGGCGAATGAAGTGTATAGCCCTGCTTTATTGTGCTCAGCACCCATTCTGAAATCCCTGGGATAGTTTCCCAAGCAGGTGTGTGAGCCGCTAGGGGGCGAATGGCCTTCGGGTTCAGATCGCTGCCATTTGCGGGTTTGTGAAACTGAACCGGCGCCGAAAGCGCGGCGCACGCGCTCTCGGTTCTGGGCAATGGCTGCTCGCTGAAAGCCGAAACCGGCTGATTTATGTGAGATGTCCCAATCATAAGGGATGGGGAACATTCTTTTTTCACTTTTTGACGCGCGAGCAGCGCTCCGGGCGGAAAAGCTTCCTGTAAGCGTGAGCGCGTGTGCGTGGGCACGAGACTTACAAGTGTATTTGACGCCCTGATCATAATGGATGGGGAGCTTATTAATGCCCTGCATTTTGTGATAACACTTAAACGCGCGGGCGGGGCCCGGGGGGAGTTTTGTGTTAGCAAGCGTGAACGCTCTCTGGCGGGCACGAGACTTACATTCATAACCTGCTTTTTTGATCGTGTAACAGAGCGGGCAGATAGTGGGCACAGACCTGTGGACACATTGGGTTGCATTACCGGCTCGTTGGCTGCCAAATACACCGCTGCAGTGGCCTTATCTAAGGCAGTGGTTCCCAAACCTGTCCTGGCGACCCACCAACACTGCACGTTTTCTCTGTCTCCCTAATCAAACACACCTGATTCAACTCATCAGCTCATTAACCCATGTGATTATGAGTTGAATCAGGTGTGTTTGATTAGGCAGACAGAGAAAACATGCAGTGTTGGTGGGTCGCCAGGACAGGTTTGGGAACCACTGATCTAAGGGGACTGACAGGGCGAGAAATTTCGACGGCGGCGCGCAAGCCCGTCCGGGTCATGCAGAGAGCTCGAGAAGGCTTTGCATGACGCGCAATCGACGACGCGAGGGCGGGGTAGCTCTCTTGTAACGTAAAGAGAGCTAGCCGTGTGCTCGTTGGTCGAGCAGAACTGGGAACAGTGTTTGTATGAGGGCGCGCGCACAAGTAGTGGGCACGGGACCTACATGTGACACAGATGATGCCCGTCCTGGTCATGCAGAGAGCTCGAGAGGGCTCTGCATGACGCGCGAACGGGGACACGAGGGCGGGGTAGCTCTCTTGTAACGTAAAGAGAGCTAGCCGAGTGCTCGTTGGTCGAGCAGAACTGTATAAAAAATTTCTGCTCTTACCATGCATCCAGTACGTCGCGTATGTTGATGCCCGTCCGGGTCATGCAGAGAGCTCGAGAGGGCAAATGGATACGCGAGGGCGGGGTAGCTCTCTTGTAACGTAAAGAGAGCTCGCCGCGTGCTCGTTGGTCGAGCAGAACTGGGAACAGTGTTTGTATGAGGGCGCGCGCAATAGTAGTGGGCACGGGACCTACATGTGACACAGATGATGCCCGTCCGGGTCATGCAGAGAGCTCGAGAGGGCTCTGCATGACGCGCGAAACGGGGGCGCGAGGGCGGGGAAACTCTCTTGTAACGTAAAGAGAGCTAGCCGCACGGTGCTGTGGTTAAAGACTTCGATTCTTGCCCGCAGGGTCGACATCGGAAGTTCCTTGCAGTGCTCGTATCCTCCGCCAGGATGGAGCAGGAGTCTCTGGTGGCATGTTCCCCGGCCTCATCTTCCGATGCGACGGCAGTGAGGCTCGTAAGCGGAAGTTGCGCGTCGGTGAGGAGAGGCGGGGAAGGCGAAAGCGAGGCTCGAGGGAGGTTCTCCGGCGAGCGTGTCGCTGTGGCCACAGGTTCCGGCTGTCTCAGGGAACGGCGCTTCTTCCTGCGCGGTCCCACAGAGGGCGGAGTGACTGCTGCGGTGTTGAAGGCCTCGAGTCCGCAGGGTCGACAGCGGAAGCTCCTCACAGAGCTCGCAGCCCCCGGACGCGAGGGCGAGCTCTGTCTGTTCCAGGCCCAGGCAGAGAGCGCAGATCAGGCGCTGAGCGG
Organism: Siphateles boraxobius; assembly: GCF_051911475.1. NCBI lineage: Eukaryota > Metazoa > Chordata > Actinopteri > Cypriniformes > Leuciscidae > Siphateles > Siphateles boraxobius. The sequence continues at coordinate 7,071,035 of NW_027508866.1, forward strand.
GGCTCTACACGAGCCGCAGGAAGTGCGAGGCATTTGTAAAAAGACGCTCGCTGCTCTTTTAGCATATATATAGCCTGGCAAAAGGATACGTCGCCGGATAGCATAGCTCGCACGGATGGCTAAAGGTGGCGAAGACGGCCGGCTTCCTCAGCGCTGTCCTAAGCTGGCTGTTCGCTGTTCGACGGCGGCGGTGGCTTCTCTCAGATCCAGCGATGCAAAGAGCTCGCTGAAGAGACGAAAAATCAGGGAATTCAGCCTACAGCCCCTACTTTTATACGCTAAGCCACGCCCATTCTGGCGGGCTATGACGCTTTGGAGGCGCGGGCGCCCTTCATTGGGCGTGACGTCACGCCGGGCTCACTAGTATGCTGCAGCAGTTGCCCGCAGGGCAATGAGCCAATGAGCACGCGAGATGGCCTGCTCTAGGTCTGCTAGCTGCTGCACTGCGTTGACAATGAATACAAAATTAAGGATAATTTTTTGGCTTCAATATCTCGAGAAGATGAATCTTTCCCGTAGCGTAAGCTAAACTTATGCAATACGAGAGAACCTCTCGTAAGAGAACCCGTGATTAATTTTTTCATAATTGTTTGATGAAAAGAACATTCATAAGAACATGTATATGAATTTTTTTTGTTACACTATCAATGCCTTTGCTGCCATTTTTACGGCGTCTTTGCTGAATAAAACTAATTTACCTAAAAAATGTATTATTTAACCCCAAACATTTGAATGATAGTGTATATTATCCTACTCTTCGTTTAGCTGGAACAACTGATAAACTTTCCAAGAGTCAACAAATACGCATGAAAACACATCTGGGTTACAGATTTTCCCTTTTACATAGTTGTTTCTGCAAGGAAAACGTTTGTGTGTAAAAAACGATTATCTTAAAGCCATCCCTTTGGGAACCTCGCACATACACACTTATATTCCCACATTTACACAGTCACTTCTTACACTGATCAACATGGACATGCTAATTAGGCTCAGGCTTAATGAGGCTGCCGTGGAAACACACTTTATCAGTGCATTTAATCTCACGTTGACCCAGCCTGCTGATTCAGGTCAATATCATGGGGACATTTCCCCTCGAACTAAATTACAGCTTTATATGCAAGCAGGTCAAAGAGAAAGCAAGACCACGAGGACCTCTTTATGACAACCTGAATCCAATTGAACATTTACCTAAGGAAAATGTTAATAGTGCAAGAGCAAAACTCACTGCAATGCATTTGCTAAGGTGTTATGGGTGGTTTTTAATGAATTGTGAGGGATTTGTCTTCTTTCAGAACAAGGTAGAACATTAAAAAGTGTGAAATATGCCTCAATCCGAAAAACCTGAGCTATAACTTCTTTACCAATAACCTCTTTCTTTTTTCTATAGAAGTAATCTTTCATATATCTGCGTTCTGTACTCCAACCTTCACTTTATCTCTCTCTCTTTCATTCCCTCTGGATGTTTCTTCATTCTCTCTATCATAAAGGGCTGCAGTCGCTGTGGGATATTCACTCCTCCACATGGAAGGGTGGGAGAACAAAAGCGGACGATCGTTTCATCCGGCGGTCATGTTTCCCAGGTCATTATCCAATAATTGAGCCTGCCTGCTTTTGTAGAGGCAAGGCACTTTTTTCAAAATAAGTAAATCAAGTGCCGTTGAATGCAAAGCTTACTCACACAATTCACACCCAGTAAGTTTGGTGGATAAAAATAACTAGAAGCATATGCTTTGAGCAATCATCAAGTACACAAGTTCTGCATGCATAATGTAGGCTGACTGCTTGGGTCACAATGTCATTAACACCTCACTTACAAGACCTTTAGTAGTTCCATTGTACACAGATGGTATCAAGACTATATATCGCATCTATTGCAACTTTCACTTGTTTCCCTCACTGAAACTATTTTTTTTTATTATGTATAAAATCTATACATTTATTTGAAAATGTAATTAAAACATTGATCATTTGCATATCAATACAATGTGGAAATACTTGTAAAATACATGTACACTACCATTCAAAAGTTAAAATAAAGACATTTATTATTTATCATAGAGAAGTTACAAAATTTCTATTTTGAATAAATGTTTTTCTTCTGAACTTTCTATTCATCAATTAATACTGAAAAAACATGTCAGTTTCCACAAAAATATTAAGCATCACAACTGTTTTCAACATTGATAATAAGAAGAAATGTTTTTTAAATTGGAAATGAAGCAAGTCTGTCAACAGCATGAAGTACTGCAAAATGGCTGCGCCCCACAAAAGCTATAGCAAAACATCTCTTTTTTTCTTTTAAATGGTTACATTTATCGTGTTTGTTGTATAATTTTTGAGAGTGGAAATCCATTTACTAAATAATGTTAATTAGACCGCACCAAATCAACATATTACAGTGAAAGAAGACTGGAGTAATGGCTGCTGATAATTCAGCTTTGCCATCACAGGAATAAATGACTTATACTGTATTATAATATATAGAATAGAAAACTGCTATTTTAAATTGTAATAATATTTCAAAATATTACACTTTATACTGTTTAATGCAGAATTTGTGAGCATAAGAGACTTCTTTCAAAACTTTCAAATCTTACAGACTTTTGGAAGCTAGTGTAACACTGCAATCCTTTGAAATATTATTTAAAAGGTAACACCAAAGGCTAATCCATGGGTATTGCAACATTTAACAACAATGGACAGATGTGAAACATGACTCTTCAGGTGTGGGACGAGCTCACCTTAGCTGGTGTATGGATCCAGATGGCAGCATTAAACAAAACGTGATCACATAGCTGCTTCAGTAAAGGAGCTCCATGTGTCAACCCATCTAGATACTTAGCAAAGGACAGAAACTGCTCCAAAACCACCCTGGTGATGTGCATCCGAGAAGACTGATGAAGAGAGAGAGAGAGAGAGAGAGAGAGAGAGAGAGAGAGAGACAGCATGGGAGGTGAGACAGATAGTGTATTTCAGGCTGCTAACACTTTTTATTAACAGAAATGCTAGACAGAGGACAAAAGATTTTGGTTATGATACAGGGCCACGATGCAAGCTATACTCAACCCTGTATCAAACAAGCAGTGCAAGTTTGAAACAGACACAATTTTGGCCAAAAGTAATTATAAATTATAATAAATAGACTTTTATAAATTAAAAAAATGAGTGGACGACTATCTTACCTTCTCTAGCAAATAGCCAATGACCAGAAAGCCTTTTCCACCCAACATCTGCTCCTGCATGGCTACTGAACTCTTCAACAACTCCACTAGGAAAGCGAGGAGAGTGGCACTGCAAGAGTAAATGAAAAAAAAATGTATTTAAATATGTAGCTTTTGTGAGAGAATGGGATTAGAATACAATGTGTAATGAGTTTGAACCTGCATCTCTAACATGAGCACCAAGGCTCAACATATCTGGAGGACAACAACTAAATCACAGCTGCAACATTTAATATGGTAGCTAAATGTTTAGGGACACCTCAAGGACAAGATAATATATATTTATATATAAAAATGTACAGTACACACACACACTCATAATGATGGTTCCCCTCCCCAGAAGCGATATTGCCAGCGAGCACGAATTATGTCTTGGTTTCTTAAATGATGTTTTTGCGGTGATGAGATTGCTGATGAAATGTCTCTTTCTGAACTGCCATAAGCCAACGGATGGGCGGATAACCTCACCCATCTCCCCGCAGACTGTAAACCCCAGTGGGGAACATTACCACTGATCGATACCCCACAGACCTCTGCTCCGCTGATTATGCCTGCCAGCTCACTGCTGATCTCTAATCTACTCGCCATGCCTGTGAGTTCCCAGAGCAGAACCACACGGTGACCTGAGAAATGAGGGTACGGCCATACCAGCCTCCCATCCCTCCTTGAGCGGTCTAGTGTCTTTATGAACAAATCTCTCAAAATCCTACATTCTTTCTGTCACGCTCTATTTCTATCCGAGAATGACAGATTCCATTTATAATTCATGGCAGACGTTCCTGACAGTGACTGACATGGCACCAACTTATTATCAAATGCAAAACTATAAGCTTTGGACTCAAGATTTGAGAGGGACATGTAGGCATTACTTCAGCATTTACAATACAAATAATGACTGTTTTCAAACAGGTTTCTTAATAACGACTGCTGTAGTTTTTGAGAAATTAGTAGCTCCCCAAACTCACACCACTGGTTAAGCCAATGTTTCTGTGTTGGTGTGGTTTGGATGATCAAAACAAACAGAGCCAACAGAGCAAACAAACAAAAAAAAGCTTACTTTAAGTTTAAAAAAAGTTTACAGTACCGTTCTAAAGTTTGAGGTAGGTACGTTTTTTAAATATTTTTAAAAGAAGTCTCTTATGCTCACCAATGATGCATTTATTTGATTGAAAAAACAGTAAAACAGTAACATTGTGAAATATTATTACAATTTAAAATAACTGTTTCTATTTTGACATATTTTAAAATGCAATTTATTCTTGTAATGCCTAAGCCGAATTTCAGCAGCCATTTCAGCATCATTACTCCTGTCTTCAGTGTCACATGATCCCTCAGAAATCATTCTAATATCCTGATTTGCTGCTCAAAAAAAATCCTATTATTATCAATGATAAAAAAAGTTATGCTGTGTTTTTTTTTTTCAAGATTCTCTGGTGATTAGAAAGTTAAACAAAACTTTTATTTGAAATAGAAAATAATTCTTTTGTAACATTATAAATATCTTTACTGTCACTTTTGATCAATTTAATGCGTCCTTGAATCTTAAAAAGAATTTTACTGGCCCCAAACTTTGAACAGTAGTGTATTTAGTATACTGTAGTATAGCCTCTGAATATTACAAAGTAGAATATTCTCTTTAAGATATAAATGTCATATCAATACAAGTAAAAAAAAAACAAGATCTACTGAACCCTGAGAGTTGAAATTCTAAATTTAGCTCAGTGGATCTGCAGTCTTTATGGTCGATACTCACCAGACGGTCGTCTCCACAGGACTGTCGTTGGGTTGCCTGTAGTCCAGCTGTGAGAAGAGCGGGAAAAGAACTTGGATTCCTCCAATGGAGTGGATGGCGCTGTGGATGGAGTGAGTGACGATAGCCTTCACATCCTGCATAAACATGCAAAAATGACTTATTAGAAAACTGAATATAAAGCGTTTTCTCGAAAATCTTCATAGTAGGTCATAATGCATGATATACGAACACAGTATACAATATAATGTACATTATAATCAGTTTTATGATGATAAGCAGCAACATGTTGAGCCTAAAAAAAGACATTTAGCCTTACAATATAGCATATTTCACAAAATATAGCACAGTCTCTCACACCATTGTGCTTATATTTTCTGTGTTACAACCATAATATGTCAATGCCATTACTCAAATTATAAATATACGGTTTGTAAATCTTAAAAAATGGCCTCATTTTAAGAGTGTCTTAAATAAATGTGTGATTAAATAGCTATTTTTCATCATTGAAACACTTTTCACATAAAAAAAAATAAAAATAGAGAAACCGTTTCATCCAAACCATTCCCTCTCTACGTAAATATTTTTTTTAGTTCTGTAGCCTTTTTTTTCAGTCCTCAAGAATCAGTGAACAACAACAGTGATAAACATGATGTTATTTGTGTGTAAGAATAAGAACCGACCTGCAGCATTAGGGCATGTGGCGAGTGCACAAATATGGAGGAGTTTTCCCTGGGCGAGGACTCCAGGCACAGCTGTGCGTCGGTGGCTTTAGCGTTGTAGGTGAAGGCAATACTGCTGGCCAACTTCCCATCATACAAAACCTGCTTATGGTGCTCAGCCAGGTGGATGTCGCTTTCTGACTTGAACTTAAACGTGCTCTGTGAAAAAAGACAATTCAAGTTTGGTAAATGAGTAACATCCTTCAAACAAAGTTCTCTCACATTTTGCTTCGCTTTCAGCTTCTCTTGACAGTGGGCTTGTGGAAAGCACCAGGGACTGGGCCGCATCCCAGAGGACTGATGCTAATAATAACAATAAAAAAGCTTTAATTACCGAGGCACAGAGCAGCCACACACACAGGCGTACATTATCTTAATGAAGCTCTGGGTGCAGAAATGTGCCATTTCACTAATGGCTCTGAGCGTGAGTGCATGCCGGTATGAGCATGTGTGTGTAAATGTGCATTTATCTGCAAAATCTCTCTCATGTGAGCACTTTGTGACACTAGTCATCTACTCAACTGAGGGAGTGAATGAGGGACTTATATAAGATCATGCAGAATTTCCTGACTGTGCATGGTAGGATTTTCAACTCACCATTAAATTTGCTTTTCCCCTCAAGATTTTATATATGGGATGTTTGGAAACTATTTATTTTGATCTTATTAGGTTTTTTTTAAATGCATTCTACCCAGTGAACGACTTTTGTGTAAGTGTTTTACTCAGATAAATGTGTAATTTAAAGACATCCATCCATCCATTTTCCAAATCAATAGTCATATTGAGGATGCTGGAGCCTATCCCAGCATCTCAAGCCATAGGCAGGGAAAAATCCATGTGGCCAATTTAAAGACATGTAACAAATATATACTGGATAGTCTAGTTATAAATAAATAAATACATAAATAGTATTGTTAAAAATTCATCCTGATGAATTTACAATACAAATCAAATTTGTCCTGTTGTAGACAGGGGCGGAGAGTATGTTGGAAAACTAAACGCACATCTGTTTACTGTATCCAGTGTAGACAGCATCAGTGATTATAATGAGTCTATGGTGTGATGATATATTCGTCGATGTCTTTCTAGAGGCAGTCATATGCAAAAATATGTGCCAGTGTAACGTCACAGATCCCCAATATCCACACGAGATATTTTTGCAGCTTGATTAAATAAATGCTTTGTTTATAATGAGGATGAATCATTGAAAGTTATGAAACCTGCAGGATGTTGTAATGGTACATAGACCTCATGTGTCTCAAAAGATCAAGGCAAGTTTGATTTCTCATGTCATGACCCCTTTAACTTTCTAAAAGACTGAATATTAAGCATTATAGGCATGCACATAAGCATACAATCTACAACATCTATCTGTCTCACGATTCTACAGCAGCACTTCTGAACAGGAATGATAGATGTATTAGTAATGAGACCAGCACAAACACAGTCACACACACACACACAAAGCAATTTTTCAAAAAACAGTACGATGCAAATAAGCCCTTGCACTGGCACTGAGATTCACTGCAGTTTCCTCAGGACTAGTGCCAATGTGTCCACTTAGCAACACACTGACTGGCACTGAACACAGCATCAAAACTTCTCTTCCAGACACGCCTCACACACTCACTCCGGACCAAAATACACACAGTCAACTAGCTTAAGTTTAACTAGCTCTCTAAATAAAGACATACTGTATCTTAGCCTTCTATTATTTATAAACATTATTAAGAACAGCATGAGAGGTTTAACCGTGCAAAGAGTCTAGCAGCTAAAGCACAGCCTGCTATCAGCACACTAATTAAAGCATCATAACTAAAACAAAAATCTAAATATGTCCAAAAATCAAGACCATGTAAGAGGGGGAAATATTAACCAACAATTTCAATATGGTTCTCTTCCTCGGTGTCATCCAAAGACTAATCCCACTGTATAAAATAATAGCCAATAAATATGAGATAAAGCACGTCATGCTGTCAGCATGCTAATTAAAGCATGAAAAAGAAAAAAATATAAATATAAAAAAATAATACTAAATATATACAGTATCTAAAATGAATATTTTTACAATATAAAACTAAAGAAATAATAAAAATAATAATAAATAAATAAACAATAGTCAACTTAATTATTTTGACTAGTCAGTGCATGGTTTTATGCCTGTCATATATATCCACCGTCATGACTCATCTCTTAATATTTTTTTTCCTGAGAACATTCCAAAAAGGTTTTTATCAGATTCATCTAACTTCTGAAGACGTATCGCATCAAATTTGCATCCATACCACAACTACTATAGGTCAGAATCACATACACTATGAAAAAAGACATTGTACAAGGTCTCCTTCATTGTATCAAACAATTGTTTTTATTTCAATGAACTTAAAACTTCAAGGCAACCAGGTTACTCACTTTAAGTTAAACCACGGATAATGGTTTACAGTGTGCGAGTAGTAGACACACACTGCAAACAGTGGACACTCACACCCGGTGTTGCCCAGGGAGCGTTTAGGTGTCATTTCCTGCCTGTTTTGAGAATCGAACCTGTGACCTTCGGGTTACAATAACCATTAGGCCACAACTGCCCCATGAGCACAATATAAACCTGCTGCTGTAATATCATCCAGCATTCGACACATGCCATTCATCTTGAGTCACGGAGGGACACAGCAGCACTGGCAAACTCAACCAGCTGTCTGAGAAACGGGTCACTGCTTCGACACCCTATGGCAGATATCCGATGCTGCAAAGCCAGCACACTTTTTCCTTGCCGTCTCTCGCTCTCTCTCTCTTTTCCTCGTTGCAATCCCATGAGAGGACAGCCACACCAGCAGCAGTGACAGAGACTAACAGCACTGGAATCCAGCAGAGCTTTCATACACTCTGATGAATGATGATCTATATAACTTAAACACACACAAAGGCGCCAGTCCAGACGGCTCTCTTTGCGGCAATGCCAAGTGCCCCATACCTCACATGCTAATTACCACGGCAACACACAGCCAGAGAGCAGCTTGTTGGCTAACACATGCTGACCAGACATCTGGACTTCCTCGGGTACCATATCAACTGGCTGCAGCAGCAATACACACTCACACCCAGACTTTCACAGACAAACAGACAGCGAAGGACACAAATGAGCACACATTTTCCACATAAATGATATGCATGTTACATAAACAAAATCATCCTCTACATACTAGTTTTGCAGTATGCAGTATGTGTGATGCAGAATCTGTACATTTTACGCATACATGAATGCCCTGCTATATTTGCAAAAATGTGCAATATGCAGTATACAGAGCATATACACTTGACTCATTATTTGATCAGACTTCCAAAAGTTGACATTTTCACACAAAATTGAATTAATAATGCAAAATAATTGCTTTTCACCAGATGGATGTCCAAAATGCAATCTATTGAGGTAATGTGACAACAATGTAGCATGCTATTATTTGAAACGTTCACCTCTGTATAATGCGTACTGTTTGTTTCATATACAAGGAATTGAAGTGAAAAAGCAATAAAATCAGCAATATTGAACACTAATTACAGTATCTGTAACATGTATTGTTGCATGCTGCATACTTTCTCAGACTACTGATCAAAAGTTTAGGGGCAGTAAGATTTTTTTTCTTTTAAAAGAAATTAATACCTTTATTCAGCAAAGACAGATTTAATTGATTAAAATTGCATTAAAGACTTGTATATTGTCACAAAATATTTTTAATTCCAATAAATGATGTTCTTTTGAACTTTCTATTCATCAAAGAACCCTGACAAAATCTATCACAGTTTCCACAAATATATTAAGCAGCACAACTGTGGTCAACACTGATAATAATAATACTACTAAGAAGAAATGTTTCTTGAGCAGCAAATCACCATATTAGAAAGACTTATGAAGGAATAATGATGCGAAAAATTCAGCTTTGGATCACAGGAATATTTTAAAATTTTAAAATATATGAAAATAGAAAACAGTTACATAAATATAGTTATTTTAAATAGTAAAAATACTGGTTAAATTGAGTAGGTGTGCAATTCCTATCATATACTACTATTTAAAAATGTTATGTAGTACAGTAGTACAAAATGCACATAATGCCACGAAAAGCATTACATTTCGAAGCAGCTAGCAATAGCAAGCTAGCTTTGAAAGCCAGAGACTCCAACCTCCCTGAATAACGTGTTTATGAAAAAAATTGCCTACCCTACCTTTAACAAGAGCTGTAAGAGATTTTTGCATTAAAAATCCACATCAACTTCTATATCAATAATGTAAAACATTCACTGCATATCAGGTCTCTCTCCACTGAGGCATCTTCCTGACAGAGCATCAGAGCGTTGTGCACCCATCAGAGAACGTACACACACACACACATCCCATGAATAATCCACACGTTCTGCTCTTGATTTTTCTTCTATAGCTAAAGTGAGCTGCAATCAGGCGCCGGGGAACTTCCAGCCGCGTGGGTCCAAGGATTAATAATTAAAAATCCCTCAATAAGTCCAGATGCAGTTAACTCTCTGTGCCAATAGAGCGGGGGAGAGAGAAAGTATGACATGCTTTCGTTTTTAATTCTCAGATTTAATGCAGACTTTCTGTCCCCGTTATCCTGGTTTAATTTAAGTATTGTTGTAATTTGTTTAATGTAAGTTCATCCAAAAATTGTCATCAATTACTCACCCTTTTGTCGTTCCAAACCTGTAAGACTTTAGTTCATTTTCGAAACTCAAATGAAGATCTTTTAAATGAAATCTGAGAGACTTCTGTCCCTCCATTGACAGTCCATGCAACTAACACTTTGACGCTTCAAAAAGTTCATAAAGATCCTGGTTACATGTGACAGGTTCATAATCTCTTCTTAAAATAACTTGCTGTTTAGGCTAATAATCAGAGCCCTGTTAACTTAGCACTCTATAAGGCTGTACAAGTGGCCAATAAATAGTTAAATATTAAAAAATTCGTTCAGTTTTTTGATGATATTCAATGTATTTAGATTTTTAAACAACCATTGTATCCAATTCAATTCAAATTCCTATTTTAATGCAAGAAGTAAAAATACAGTGAAAATCTCTTTTTAAAAAATGGCCTGTTACTAAATGAACACAAGGAATAAGAAGTTATCACAGTTGTGATAATAATTATGTACCTTAATATTATTAATCAAATAAACATTACTAAACAAAAAAGTATTTACTTATTTTAGTAAAACTTGTAAAAGAAATATGTTACACAAGGACTTTGTTCAAATTTTTTTAACCGATTCACTGAAATGGACTGTTAGAACTGATTCATGGAAATAATCAAACTTTTATGACTTTCATTTATATGGACAAACATAATACACAGCAATGTTTACCTAAATATTACTAATTAACTAAATAAAATATTAATCAAATAATTATTACTAAACAAAACATATTAATCATGTTTTTACTAAAAATATTTAGTAAATGTCACACATTTTTGAGTGAGTATTTAAATGAACTGTCAAAGCTTTGCATCCATTCACTGAGACGGATGGTTTGAACCGATTCATGGAAATGAATCAAACTGAACCGAACCGAAATGAACACAGTTTCTGCTACTGAAGTTTAAATCAAAGAGGTTATTATAACATAGTCTACTGAGATAGACTTTAGAAAACATACCTAAATTAAATTAATAAACTTTGTCAAATAAAAGCACATTGAAATATACATCATGTTGCTTAATTTTATATTAACAGCAAAATCAGTGTTAATATATTGTGAATATTAGAAATATCGGCCTGTCCTGTTAGGCAGCAGCCAAAACAAGCTGTGCTTTGCCTGATGAAAAAAAAACGCAAAGATTAAAACTGAGAGATGCTGTTAATCATCTGTCCATTTAGCCATAATGTACAATAACATCATCTGACTGAAGTAAACAAAAGCTGCTTATCATCAGATCATCTGACCCGGGTAAACAAGCCCTGTCCGAACGCTTCCTGTGAGCTTGGCTTAAATTAGGGAGCCTTGCGCTTGGCTGGACGGAAACATTGTGTAGGAGACTTTTCAGTTAAGGTAGAAAAATCAAACTTGACGGCTTGGATTTCCCCTCAACGCTCTTCTCTGAAATACAGCTATTAACTGGTCAACCAGAAAGATGAGACAGCGATTAACATCACTCATTTATCCTTTACTCTTCGTTTTTATACCAAGGAGGGTTTTCTAAGGGTTCATCTACTTTAAGCGCTGCTTTGGCATAAACACTTCACCCCATCAAGCAGAAGCAGCAATCGGTTCCCACATGCATATAGACCCGTGAGACAGGCCCGTCTGAGAGGTGAGAGTCCGGTTAATGAACGGGGAAGAGAGAAGAGAGTGGAGCATCAGGTATTATTAACTGATCTGTCAGGGAAATGTAGAGCCGGTGTAATGAGAAAGTACTTTAGCACAGCACTTGTTTGAGGTATAGCTTTCTCAGCCATAGACAGACACGGACCGCCCAATGTCCGATCACTGAACTTCTGAGATATACTGCACACAAAACTGGAAAGCACACAAAACAGAGTGCACAAATGCAATGCAACAGTCAGGGCTTGTATCAGTCCACCTGGAAACACAACCAAAAAACACACTCTCTAGTTCATAGGTAGCCTGGCTCTGCCCTCCTACGTACTTCCGCTCAATTTTCATTTTCCTTCAGTACGTCATCTGGGTTTGCGGTATATTTGCGGGTTTTCTCCAGAGGAAACATTGTTATGCATGTTCCGTTCATTTTATTGGAACACTGCTAGATAGGACAGTTCACTGGTAGTAGGACAGCTTGGTTTCAGTAGCGATGCGCCATACACTACAATATGTGTTTTAAAATTGGCTTATAATATCGAACATGTTTTGATATCCTCCAAATAGATGGAATTATAGGCTCTGTTTATACCAGTGCGTTTTCGTTTTAACAAGGCTTTTTAAAATGAAAATGATCCTTTTCCATACTGCCGTATCAGAAACGATCCCCGTACACACTAAATGGCTGAAAACGCCTGTCAATGACCATTCATGCACACTGGGCGTGCGCGTACAAGTCTAAACAGTTGCCGATTGCTCTAATAATAGCTTGCCTCTTGCACATGTAGGCAGCAGCAGTATTATTAAATGCAGAGTTTAACTGCATAATGGCTGCTAAAACGGACAGCAACTACGGCGTAACCGTAGCAAAAGTTATGCGTTTTAACAACAAAAACAGACTAGTGTAAACAGGGCTATAGTCTGAAGCTAAAAATATCGTGCCCATCATACACTACGTGATTTTCTGTGAAATTTGTCAACTCTGACCGGCCAAAATCTGCAGACTGGCACAGACTTTCGTCACCATCTAGTTAACAAAAAACAACCCTGATTCTGAATAACCTGCTACGTGTCTCTTTATCTGAGGAGCCGCATTCAAATGACATTGTAGAGCATTTCAAATAACTTAAGAGGTTTCATTTTAGTATGTACACTATCACAGAAACTAAGTGTCTAATGTTTAATGCAATTTAATGTTACACCGTATAACTATGTTAAAGGCTCAGGGAAGGAGACGGGAACCTGCGAACATTCAACGTAACTTTAATAAAAAAATAAACAAACAACAAAACAAAAGTAAAGCGGCAGCCCCTCACGGTCGACTGCCACATAAATTAAAACAAAACAACAACGTAAAGTCCCATACCTGGTCCTTCCTCATCCTTTAGCCCGTGTGTCCACCAAAGTGTTTTTTCACGCAGCTGGTGTATTTTTCCAATTGTTTTCAATGGGAGCACCATGTTTTTTAAATACCATGAGCGTAACGAGGCGCTGAGCGTTTTTTTTTCACGCTGAGGCGCCCAGCGTTTTTTTTACTGGTCGCCGAGAGTTGAAGAATGTTCAACTTTGGGGTAAAACGCAGCGCTACCACTGTCACTTTTTACCCAACTGTCCAATCACAGTGGAGGAGGGGCGGGGCAAATATCAACACCGACCAACCTTCACATTCTGCTTGTACAACATCAACAGAAGACAACAAGCATAATAACGGAACAATATCATTTAAAACAAGAGCCAGAGAAAATATGTTACATTGTATCGACATTTTAATATAGAATCAACACAGAAACAAAATGTGTGTGAAATGAGATACTAGTAACACTTTCACGGATATTCCGTATCATAACAAGCAAAGTGTCTCAACTGAAAAAAAATGCTGCGCTGCCAAAACGCTCTCAAGCGTCCACAGCTAGGCGTTTTCAGCAGAGCCTCTAGCATTTTCAGCTGGCTAAAAATGCTTTGGTGGACACGCGTCCTTACTGTCATCAGTAAGTCTTCCTTTTATGCTTCTGGAGCTCCTCCGTGGGACTCAAGGCCAGTGTGACACGCAGGTGACGCTCATTAACACTCACACCACCGGCCTCGCTCCGTTCCCACGGGTCTCTGCCCTGCTTGCTTCTCGCCACACACTGCCTGTCAGTTTCAGAACTAATCCATCTGAATGTTCTCAGCATAGAGTGTAATTACGGCACAAAGTAATTGGTCACAAAACGCTAATTTTGTACTTCAACAATCAAGCAGCAAAGATGGAAGAGTTTCTCACAGCAGCGCAGCACTCTCCCTGTAAGACTAATGACCATTATACATTCACACATTTTCTCAGAAGTGATCTCAGGGGTTGTACCTTATATCCGGGTCCCAGCTGATGAATAGCAAAGATCTGTGCGGGGTTCAGCGCCTCACTGAAGACATAGACAGCTCCGAGCTGCCCACAGAACACCCGGTTAGCATCCGCAGTCTCTGAAGAGCCCAGGAAACATTTATCATAACTCTGCAGGATGGGAGAGAGGAAGAGAAGATAAAGATAAAGGAAGAAAAAAAACAGGAAGACAGACACCAAAAGTGGTTCAACGGATTGGGAGTTTTCTGAAAAGGCCCTCTGGAGCAGTTTACTTGCTATCTTTTTACTATCATCTTGTTCTGATTTACTTTAGCTAGTCTACTCACAATGTTCTTTAAAGGTTTGCCTTAGGGAAAGAGGGATACTATGGCTATTCCACATCTCTATGATCCATAGAGACAAGTGCTTATCTGAACACACATCATTTGGACCCTTCAGGTGCAATATTTTTAAAGCTGAGGGAAAAAAGTTGATTGCAAGTTCATGATTTTGGCAACGCCGAGATGGTCCTGTGCTTTTTGAGGATGTGTACGGAAAACAATGAGAATGGTGGGAAAGCTGCTAGCAGCACAAACACTTACATCATTGGTGTTGACGTGCCACGCCATGTCGCCGTAGGAAACCAGCTGGCCATTGACATAGCAACGGATTTCACTATTCCTCCAACGGTTGTATATGTGGACTATGCTGATCATGTACCACTGCAGGAGAGGACAGGAAGTAGAAATATGTATTCAATATTCACACAGCCAAGCATGAAAGGTAATTTATTTAAAATTCTTAAAGGTACAGTAACAAACAGTGTTCTTTATGCAAGAACATTTCCACCTAAGAATAAAAAACTAAATAAAAAGCTAATAGAGTCAAACATTTTTCCCATTTTTCATATTTCAGCATTCATATTTTTCAGTAGCACTGGTTTCAGAAGTATATTTTTCTATTCATTTTGACAATAGGGACTTTTGAAAAAAAGTCTTCATAAAGAGTTATAAGCAATGAAATCAGCAATCAGCAACGAGGTGAATCATACAATTAGAAACTTTGATTTGAAGTATTTAAAGTATTTGAAGTATTTTGAGAGTGTAGAGAGATCGACACGATTAAGCCATTCGCAGTGCTTCATAGGGTTGGGCAGAGCTAAAGAGCTATTTTGGTGTGTGTTGCTTTTTTTGACTCTCTGATTGGTGTAATTCTCTGTACAGCATCATGGGTAATGCAGTTTTTCACCAGGAATTCCACTGTTAAACAATTATTTTAAAAATAACACCTTGAGGTGAGCGACTTGCGATTAGTGTATTGCGACTTTTTATTTCACAATTTCTCAGAATTCTATGTTTATATCTGTCAATTTTGAGTTAACAATTGCGATTGTTTTTCACACAATTCTCACTTCATTTCTAACAGTTTTGAGTTTATTTCACATTTGAGGGGTGAGTAATTTTGTGGATGAAAGGATCAGTCTATATCATGAAATGCATATTTCAGTATTTAATAATATTGAACCAATTCCTTCAAGCTTTGGACCAAGAAAATTCAGTGGAAACGACCCTGCCCCAAAATGAATATGTTCAAATAGATCAAGCAAATAAAACATGATCTCATTACATGCTTCTAAACTGAGAGCTAAATTTACTAAAACAGAATCATTCTGTTTGATTGCAGCAACGCTAAAAGCTGTTTTGGCATATGAATTAAAGATCAGAGCCCTGACGTTTGAAAGCTTTCCAGTGAGGAATACAACAGCACGGATCACGTAAAAGTGTCAACCATGTATCGTAATTCAAATAAATAACTGTGGCCCGTCACAGATCAGGAGATTTAGATGATGCAAACTTCCTCAAAAGGCCTAATTTCCCAAATATCCTCTCCACCCCTTGAGCATGTTATAAAAACATGATATTAGCTAGGGTGACATGGGGGAGGATAAGCCAAAATCTGCTACACTGAAAATCCATCCCATAACTGAGATTTCATAGCTTTTAATGCCAGTTAAGATTTTACATGAATGCAAGAGAGGGCTGTCTTTGTCTAGACTAGGCTTTGAATTTTGCAAAAGCACTAGGCTATATGAAATCACAGCCCTAGAGTAGTCCATTGCTGAACTTTTCTTCTGACCCCTTGGTCTCTATTGACCAATAATAAGCTGTGAACAACTGCACTATTTAAGTTCTGGACAGATCTTTTTGCTCAGTTCAATTCAATTACATTTCTTTTTTGTTCACATCTCTGATCCTCTGTGATCTCTTGTTTTTTCGCTCTTTTCTTCCCCTCTTTAATATCTAAGGGAGCTTAATATAAATCTAAGAGTGACTAACAAAGTGGTTGATTAAAATCCAGCCTTTTCGTCCCACAGCACTGTTTCAATAACAGAACAAAGTGCTAACTAATTGGGTTGAGTTGTGAAGTTCATTGTTAGGCCGAGTACACATTTTCTCACATAAGCGTGTGTGTGTGTCTGGGATATGGGGGTATAGCTTGCATTCTAATTGGCACACAACCCTCCCTTGTCGTCCTCCTCGGTGAGCAGACAGGATGAGGTATCATATTCAGACATCCCTTGCCAAACTGATTTTCATTTGTCGTTTAACAACTCGTGCGACTGAGCCGAATTCATCCCACTGGGACATTAAGAGGACTGGAGCCAAGTTATCAAAAAACAGATGTTGCTGTATCAGCCCACTCTGAGTGAGAGAAAAAAAGAAAAGATAAAAGAAGAAAAAAAGAGCGATAAACAGACAGATCTTGTGTGCTAAAAGGGGGAAAAGGTGCTATGGGAATGAATCCCTCTGGAATTCCCTTTCTTTCTTAAATGCAAAGGCTTCAGGTATGGCTGACTCAGTGGACATCAAATTTGAGCAAAGATAAAGACAGAGAGAGAGAGAGAGAGAGAGAGAGAGAGAGAGAGAGAGAGAGAGAGAGAGAGAGAGAGAGAGAGAGAGAGAGAGAGATGTGGTTTTATACAGCTGCTACTGCCAAGGTAGCCTGGTCCTACCAGACTCTCGTACATTTCATTTGCACAGAGAGTCTGGCCGCTCTCCATTGACAAGCGTCAACTTCCTTGTAGGCGGGGACTCTGCTGAAGTCTAAAACTATTGGATCTGCCCGGAGCCACTCTGAATCTGCCATAACCAAACACTAACGTTTGGTCGTGACTAAACTAGCGCACGACCTCAACATCATCGTTCTCAGCCACTCCCTCTGTTCGCTGATTGGACATGTAAAATTTGGCCGAAGAAAACCCGCGAATATACAGCAAACCCAGAAGACGTACTGAAGGAGAATGTAAATTGAGCAGAAGTACGTAGGAGAGCGGAGCCAGGCTATTGCCAAGGGGCTCATACAGTTATTTGTGCTGATCACCTGATCATTCACTTCCCAGATATTCACAGAGATTCCCAGAGAAATCACTTTCAGGACAATACATTTCATATTGAATCACCATTTTAAGTCTGTAGAGAATTTTTTTTCCCCAATATGTTTGTCCTGCAAAAAAAACATATAGTTCCAGACAGTTACACTTTGACTTCATGTTTGTCTTCACCCTAGTATCCAATTTATCATATTTATTTGAAGTCGTGATGTAACTGAAGTAGCGACAAATCTTTCTTCCATATTGTAATTTACATCCTAGTGAAACAGATTATCGAAAATAATAAATTGTGGTTCTTTCTTTTGGTTGGTGTTTGGATGGAGGCAGATTTGAATGTGGGCTTGCAGTTGATTACTCCAAATATGAAAAATAGTAATAGTTATGTCACTAATGAAAGAAAAGACCATATACTTATCAACTTATGTGTGTAGACATGCCAAAACTCACCTTCCTGGGCTGGAAATCGTACTTTACACAGTGTTGAAAACCTTTCCCCTTCGACTTCAATGATGTCACAATTAAACAGTTTCCCACAAAGTGCGCTGAGTAGCCGATCCCTTTGCTGGTTCGAAAACTAGGGGACAAAGAGGAAAAAAGAGATTTTATGGCAATGACAAATGGCAATATAAAACAATATTTCAACATTTTTAATGGCAACTTGCCTCCTCCATAGGGTTTCATTCAAATTAATCAGCAAAAACAAACTAATTATATTCACAACATTCTCCCTGCCTCAAACAACTCAAAAACTTCGTTATTCAGTCCATGCTACAGAATAATCTAATTTCAACACTATTTCCAGAAAAAAATGATTTGCACTTTTATAGTCAGACATGAAAACTCATTGAAAATATAGAGTGAGGATGTCAGGCTTTATCCTTGGCGGGAAAACAAACATGGCTGACTGAGTCATTGGCAGCAGTGATTGCTGGGAGTGCTGGCGGCTGTCGATAAGGTGAATGTCTATCAGTCGGTGCCGCTTCTCTCGCTCTGCGCCTGCACGGCTACATAATTCTATGCTGAGCTCACGACGGTAACACAGAAACAGGATTACATACTGATATAAGCGAGGTCAGTGGCCCACATACTTTTGAAGTGGTAATCTACACCTTCAATGTCTCCTCCCTCAATACAGTGCAACCACTGCTACCCCAACATGGAGGATATAAAGTACATCATTTGCTGTTACAAATACTCAAAAAGACCACCTGGTGGTAACGCTGTTGCCACGGTGATGTTGTAGAACCATTCAATTATCGCCTGAGGTGCACTGCTAATGCTAGGAAGACTGGACAAGATGTATGTATATGTGTGTGTATACACAGTCATGTGAAAAAGAAAGGACACCGTTTTGAATTCTATGGTTTTAAGTATCAGGACATAAACAATCATTTGGTCTTATGCAGGTCATAAAATTAGGTAAATACAACACATGACATATTACACAGTGTCATTATTTATTTTTAAAAAAACAGGCCAAAATCGAGAAGCCATGGGTGACAAACTAAGTACACCTTATGATTCAGTTGCTTGTAGAACTCCCTTTAGCAGCAATAAGTTGAAGGAATCATTTTCTGTATGACAGTATCAGTCTCTTACATCATTCTGGAGGAATTTTGGCCTGGTCTTCTTTACAACGTTGCTTCAGTTTATTGAGGTTTGTGGGCATTTGTTTATGCACAGCTCTCTTAAGGTCCAACCATAACCCTTCAGTCGGGTTGAGGTCTAGACTTTGACTGGGCCATTGCAACACCTTGATTATTTTCTTTTTCAGCCATTCTTTTGTGTGCTTGGGATCATTGTCCTGTTGCATTGCACGGTGTGACCTTGGGGTGAATTTACTGAGACGAAGATTGGCAACTGTCATGAATGATTTCCACTTGTGAATAATCTTCCTCACTGTAGAATGTTGGGCATCAAATTGTTTGGAAATTGCCGTATAACCCTTCTCAGATTGATGGCAGCAACAGTTACTGCTCTAAGATCACACACACCTTAACACACACCTAAAGGCTCCAGACCAGTAAACTACCCAAACGTCTGCTGTTATAGAGGTGATCACGCTTGCTGATGATCAACTCAAAGGCATTTGATTAGCAGTGCCTGACTGTTACTCACCCTCTTAATACCCATGGAAGCAGTAAGAGTGTACTTAGTTTTCACCAATGGCTTCTCCATTTTGGTCTGGTTTTTGTTAAATAAATAATGACACGGTGTAATATGTCATGTGTTGTTGTTCCTCTGAGGTTGTATTTACTTAATTTTAAGACCTGCCAAGAACCAGATGATTTTTTATTATGGCCCGATACATAAAACCACAGAATTCAATAGGGTGTCCTTTCTTTTTCACATGACTGTATAGTGTATATATATATATATATATATATATATATATATATATGTATATACATAAACACAGTACACACACATATATATATATATATATATATATACACATACACACACACACACACACATATATATATACACACACATACACACACACACACACACACACACACACACACACACACACACACATATATATATATATATAATATATATATATACACACACACGCACACATATTCACACACAGCCATTATATTTACATTTCAATTCATGTAAAAAGGAACACTGCATAACAATTATATGTGTGTGTGTGTGTGTAAATTCCTTTTGAAGAACTGCTGTTAGAGCCATATAGATATTCATTTTATTTATAAGCATGCGACTTATACATTTATATACAAGTCACATTTATATATACAGTAATAATTCAGTGCTTCCTTAAGGCCAATACATTCAGTGTATTCAAGTCATACATCTACAGTATGTCTCTTTTTTTGGAATCAAAATCATGACCTTGGCACTGTTAGTGGCACGTTCTATCAGTTGAGCTACAGGAAATAATCATGTAAAATTAAATTACACCTGTGTATACTACTGTAACTCATTCTGCAGCCTTCGACAGAGTGCATCAACAGATCATCCTTTCTGTTCTCTTGACACCAAGCATAATGGGAACTGCACTCCGCAAGTACTATAGGTCCTACAGGGTATCTTGAAGGGGATTACCAATGTTTTTGTGCAAGAAAACTTGAGTAACATTAAAACCAGGCTAAAGAATAAAATGTTACTGAAGTGTAGAATATAGGCCTTTTAACTTAGCACTGACATTAAACTAAAGGTCAAAACTAACAAGGATCCTCAAAGCTACTCTGCAAGGCATGTTCAGTTTACGCTACGAGTTTCCAAAAAACAACCAGAGGTTCTTCAGACATTCTCTTGTGACATTTAGGAATTTTGTGAATTTCTCTAGTTTGCCCTCTGGTGCGCAGGCTTTTTTTGGTAACTGGAAAATAGGGCAGGGCTCATCACTCCTAAATTAGCAGTCTCTTCTTGTGGGCCAGCCCTGTAGAGACACTTAACACTTCAAACAGAAATGGTAATATAATATTTCCTATGCACAGATCTCCCGTGTTTCTACCACGCTGAGAATCTTGAGGCTCACAGGTGTTGGTCTAAGTCGCTCAGAGCTTCTGCAAGTCTTGGCATTTACATTATAATGACTGACGACTGGTCAGCATTAAGCCATACTAGTGCCTCAGCTCTTCCTTAATGTATCATACACATCATACTCACCAGTATAAGTATGGTTTATCCTTGTCTACGTTGATATTATTGAGTGGGTCCATTCGGAACCAAGTGTTGAGAGTGAATCCGTTCTGGTAAGGCCACTTAGCAATGGGCGGCAAAGCAATGGCCTGCCGGCGGGCAAAACACAAGGGAATTAGAAGCGGCATATTTGCACAATTAAAACAACATTTGCAGAACAAGCTGGGATATAATCAACTGACCATTTTGTACAAATTTGACCTTTGTAAATGGTATTTAATACATACAATTACATACAATTTGCACTCTAATAACAGCATATGTGGTGTAGTGTTGATTACCACGGACAATATTTTCAGATCATTTGAGATAACTCATTTCTCAGTTTGTACGAAACAAAGAAAAACATTTACACACTTAGAGTGGAAGTCTGTAGGCGGAAATGTAAAGCTTATATTTGTAAAACTAATATGATTCAATAAAAATTATTTTATTATATAATAATATATTAATATTGTTAATAGTTAATAATATAATTATTTAAAATTTACATAATTTAAATGTACAAATATATCATTTAAATACACACCATTCAAAAAGTTGGGGTCGGCAAGATTTAAATGTGTTTTTAAATAATTCTTACCAAGGCTGGATTTATTTGATTAAAATACAAATAAATTTAAAATAATAAAATAAAATAAAAAAACAGTAACATTGTCAAATATTATTATATAAAATTTTATTTATTCCTGTAATGAGAAAAACCTAAATTTTAGTATCATTACTTCAGTCTTTAGCGTCACATGATCCTACAGAAATCTAATGTTGATTTGGTGATCAAAAGATCATTTCTTATTATCAATGTTGAAAACCGTGTTGAACTTTTATTCAGGATTCTTTGATGAATAGAAAGTTCAAAAGAACAGCATTTATTTTAAATATAAAACTTTTGTACATTTTTAAATGTCTTTACTGTCACTTTTGATCAAATAATGGATCCTTGCTGAACAAATGTATCAATTTTTTAAAATAAATCTAGTAGTGTGTATACATATAGTATAGTATAGTATAGTCTCTGCATATCAACCTGGGAAAGGAAAGTGTAGTGTAGAAAAAAAAGGTAAAATATTCCCTAAGATATAAACAGCATGATAAGTTAATATTGTTGTTGTTTTTGTAGTTGGTGTTTTATAATCATAACACACTAGTCTGATGCTAACACTTATAATGTCTGGAATGATTCGACAAAAGTTTTATTGTAAAAGGTGTGGGAGAGTCTCACCGCCGCACTGCGTCCTGGGAAGTTAAAGAAGGTGTCAGGGCCGTGCCGCTGAGGCATCTGATTCAGCACTGATAGGAGCTTAATGGCGTGTCTTGGCTAAGGGAAACAGGACACAAGAAGGAAGAGAACAATTAAGAGAGAACATTGTAATTAGTGAGAGAGAGAGAGAGAGAGAGAGAGAGAGAGAGAGAGAGAGAGAGAGAGAGAGAGAGAGAGAGAGAGAGAGAGAGAGATGAAGGAAATTATAATGAGAGAAGACTTTGACAACGGAGGAAAAGATGTATATGTTCATGACAGTCAAAAACAAATAAATAAAATAATTAATGGTAACCATCATCAACGAGTCAACGACCCAAAAAAACACCTCTAATTCAGCCAATCAATAGCCTGTCCATCAGCCTTAACCACGGCAGCACAGTTGACATCGATTCGTAGGCAACCCCAGACAGATGTGTCCGTGGAGAGGACTGGCGGACAGGAGATCGTTGGCTGGGCTTGGACGTCTCTAAAGGGAGCTGGCTAATGATCTGCACGTATCAGATTTTTATGTATATTTTTACATTCATAGTTTGATTCCCAATCTTCATCCCAATCTTTACGGTCACAAGTTATTAACCCTATAACAAATAAAATTTATAGCAACCATTTTTTTCATGAATTATTACCAATTAAAGGCCCACTGAAGTGCCTTGGATCGCGCAGCTGTGTTTGATGCGTTGACGTAATTTCCACTGAAACAGGAAGCTAAGGCGGGATATATTGAATGGCTCCGCCGCCTTTTCAAATAGCCAATAGCGTTTAGTTTACCTCACAGACTGCAAGTAGTACTTGACAGCACCATGGAAGTGAATCCGAGCGCTGATGATACGTTGGATTCAATAGTTGAGGTGTTAATAAATTTCATTCTTAACCAACGTTTCATTAAGAAAACGGAATAAAACTCGAGCGTCTGAGCAACCGAACACACATCTCCAACCAACGTGTCAACGGTTGCTTTGGCCAGGTGGTATTTATAGCATAGGGAGCGGGACACTTTAGATTATAGAAAGCATTTGATTGGACAGAAGATGTGATGAGAAGCTGAAGTCAGCAGTGATGTCATAAAAATCCGTGATCCATTTTAGCGGATGTTTTGAATGCTTATATCTCCTAAACGCAAATCTTGTCATTGTTTTGGAACACACCAGCTTATTCATAACCTTAAGGCTAACTCATTCATACTAAACACTAAAAAACTACCATTTTGATTTCAGGGGGCCTTTAACCAATGAAAAGTTTAAAAAGAGCTTTTGACTAAACCTCATATCTCTATTGGATCTTCATAATGTCTGTCAAAGCTCATAACTCCAACCGCCTCTAACGTGAATGAAGAAGTCGAGAAGATTAGAAGTTATGTGCTTTCAGTGGTCACTGAAACTGAATCGTCTCTCCCAGCAATGGCATCCAGTCAGTGTAAAAGGGGCATAAAAACAAGAAAACTCACCCACATGCCTCCGTCCCCCCTCAGCATGCTGAATAACAGCTTCAGTTCCTTCACTGTGATACTATAGCTGGCCAAAACCCCCAGCATGTCCACTAGGAGGTCTGAGAAAGACAGAAAGAAGTGAATGAAATGACTCAGCATTATCGGTGCACAGAATTGCAGACTCATGAGGATGATGTCACTCGGGGGGCAAGAAGCCAATCGTTATCTTTCTGCTGGAACATTATCTACAGCAAGTTCTCTTGAGGCTCCTTTAGTCATCAGATCGTGGCATGGAAACCCAAGTCTATTCATTCACATATTGGGTGAAATGGCTTGGTGTCAAACCGTCTGCTGATGTAATTTGCGAAACATCTGCGTTATGAATTTAGAAGCTCTTTAAAATGTTGCGCGAGACATGAAATAATCTAATTTTGAGAAAAATAACAACCCCTTAGCAGTGATGTTTGTCGTGGCTTAATATCATTGTAATTTGATTTTCAAAATAACCCAGTTACACGCCATTCACTCAAAGGCCACAAATTTGGTCAAAAATGGACAGAAGCTGGAAGCGTATAATAACTAATTGTCTGATTAGCAGCAGAATTTTCTAACACGCGGATCTGTCTAAAGAACAGTTAGAGAGAAGCTTTCTCCCAAATGTGTTCACAGAGCCAATTTTACACATTACCCCTGCAATAAACGACGGCCATGGTCCACTGATCGTAATTACACAGAAATATTGGACACAGAATGCACAATGAGGGGTTTAGCGAGACAGTGGAACCTGTTTTTCTGAAACGTAACGGAGCCAAATCATAGAGGATTGTAACATATGGACAAGCATGTGATACAACAAAGATTATCACAGAAATTACTGATTCTTTTCTCTTCGGTGAGTTGGATTTTCGTTTGACTGAAGTTTTTGAACTGAAGGCACTGGTGTAAACAATAGATATGTTCAGAACCAAAGTGGCTTGAAATCAGAGGGCCCACGACAAAATGTGGACAAAAATCTTTTTACCACAAAAAGGTGAGTTTACATAGACATGACATAATTAATTATTAAAGTATTAAACCGGGATAAGAATTGTGGGGAACAATACACTTAAAATCACTGCACACTTAAAAGAGAACTGTTGATTCGTTGTTTCACACAGAACCAAAATCAAAAATGCTGCAATACTGCAAAATAATGTTTATTTTATTATGAATAACAAATGTATTATTATCTGTTATTATCAATAAAAATAATAATACTAATAATTTTTCACACAGAACCAAAACCACCAAAAGATGCTGCAAAACTGCAAAATAATGTTAATTTTATTATGAATACTAAAAATGCTATTATTATCAATAATAATAATGATGATGATAATAATTTTTGTAATCTTTTGGTGGTTTTGGTTCTGTGCGGAAAAAATGACTTTCCACACAGAACAAAAACCACCAAAAGATGCTGCAATACTGCAAAATAATGTTTATTTTTATTATTATAATACTTATAATTATGATGGTAATTATCATTACATTATATAAATGCCTTGTTGTTGTTGTTTATTTTAATATAATTTATAGAATTAGTAGTATCAATAATTATTATTATTATTATTTTTATTATAAGGCATTTATTTTACAAAGAACCAAAACCACCAAAAGGTGCTGCAATACTGCAAAATAATGTTTACTTTTATTTATTATTATTATTTAATGATAATATAATGATAAAATAATAACAATAAAATAATAAAATAATATATAATAAGTTATTATATAAATGCCTTATTATTATGTTTATTTAATTAATAATAATAATAATAAGAAGAAGAATTATTATTATTATATTATAATTATTAATAGTAGTAGTAGCAGTAGTACTAATAATAATAATGATTATTATTATGATTATTATAATTAGGCATTTATTTTACAAAATAACCACAAATACTAAAAAAATAATGTTTACTTTTATTTATTATTATTGTTTATTTTATTAATAATAATAATAATTATTATTATTATTATTAATAGTAGTAGTAGCAGCAGAAGTATCAATAATAATAATAATGATTATTATTATTATGATTATTATAATTAGGCATTTATTTTACAAAAGAACCACAAATACTAAAAAATTATGTTTATAATATGATTGTTATTATTTTAATAATTTTTATCCCAGCTATTGAGGGCATTGGCCAGACATTTTCTCTTTATTTATAACCGTTTATTTGAATGTACAAGCCAGACATTGACTTTGAACTTTTCATGTCAAGTTTGTATCCTGCCCTCTCCGCTCTCCCTCAGTGCTCACCAGCAATCATGTCGTCGACGGAGCTCATCTTCTGCAGCACCTGCTGGATGAGCCCCACCTCTGTGCTGGTCTGTAGGTTGCGAACGCTCTTCCGCAGGATCGCTGTGAACATGCTCCAGATCTCCGCCTGGCAGGTGACGTCACAGTGCTCCAGCAGCTCCACCATGCAGGCGATGCTTTCTGCATCCTGGATGATGAAGTTCATCTCCAGGTCAAACTCTCCACCCACCAGCTGAGAAAGAGAGAGAGGGAGAGCCAGGGTTATACGCAAATGAAATTACTGAGGATATGCTCATTGACGATATGCATATTTTCCATCATAATGATGAAGAAAAATGCACATCATGGTGATAATTTTACTGTTAACTCTTTTCGTGCCGTTGATTTTCTCTCATTTATGACGACACATCTTCGACTTTGACAAGTTTTTCCGGCAATTGACCATGTTTTCACTGTTATGGTAGGGGGCGCTATTACAGATTTTTTTTTTTTATCATCTCTGGGTCCAAAATCAGGCAAAGAAAACGATCAGCGTGAATCAGGAGTGGATAAATAAGCTAAAGTGATCGTGAAACATTCAACAACATATAAATCAAAATGTCTAACGTTACATAGAAAAATGTTGCGCCCAGGAAAAGGTACAGTACAGGACTGGGCAAACTTTGGAGGAGTTGATGGACGCCATCTATTCTCAATCTATGTTTTGATTATCATTCTGAATCCTATCCGGACAGAGTTTTCTCTGCTTTTTGTTCGAAATGTTGTTGTTGTTGTTGTTTTTTTTATGAAAAAAATAAATAAATGAAGGTAGAATATTTTTTAAGCAGAGGCGTTGTTCTTTCTTTTGATATGTTGACTGCTCACATATTCATTCAACAAAATATTCTGGGGGCCATGAAAACTTTGTGAATATGATCAAGAAAATGCTGCTGCTGACTGGCAACTTAATATGGTAAAATATATAAAACATGTATAAATTATGTAATTTAAAATGTTTAATGTCAAAGTAAAATTGCCTAAAATTAATAAATGCAATATTGACAAATGTTCATTAAAAAAAAACACGAATTATGATGACAAACTACTAACTAAACACATAAACAAATTAATAAATTGGATGGGACTGGGAGTCAAGTATATTTATATGGCATTATTATCCAATACAGATTGCTTCAAAGCAGCTTTACAGTAATGGAAAGGAAAAACAGCATCAGTGTTGCAAAATTTCCATTCAAATAATTGTAATTATAGTTACAATTAAAATTTTACCTTTAAAGCAGCTCTACAGAAGACAATATACAGTCAGCTCAGTTTAATTCAATTATTCAGTGATCTGATTCGACAGGTGCTGGTGAGATTGACATGTGGGACACGAGGAGGATGAGATGGACAGAGCAGTGTAATAAGGACATCAAAATAATGAAATTAGAGAATAAATTAATTTGAACAGAAAAGGGAATTGGAAAGTTTGTGCAAGTGAAGTGAATGAGGGAAAAAGCAAAGGAAACAAATAATATAGAGAGAATTATTCAAGGAGCAGTTTTGAGGTTGCTACCGTAGAGAGCAGCACTCTGTCTGATAAATAGTGATTTAGATTTGAGAGGGTCATTTAATTCTGGAGTAGAAAGAACATAATGACCTCACACACACACACACACACACACACACACGCTTGCCCTCTACGACTCAGACAACACACTGGAAAAGAGAGGAATGGACAAACCAATCAGAGATTGTTCCTGCTCTGGAGCAAACAATAATCAATGGCATCAGTCTTGGAGTTCAACAGGCATGAAATTGGCCAGCTTTCGGCCATGCAAACTCCAAACCTAGCAGGTGATTTGGAAAATAAAGGATGAAATTCCTGAAAATTACATTTTGGTGAGAAAGTGAGCGTAGAGAAGGTGAGGTGCTGGGAAAACGATTGATTTTCACTCTTCGTCTGATACAGTCAAATTGGGAATGCTCTGGAGCTTTAGAACATTTTGTAATTGGGCCGTCGATAACCTTAGCATGTGTAATTTGTCCATGCCACTCACCCTGACCAAACATTCACCTTGATTGTTTGTAATATCCATGTGAGGAACTTAAACATGACACGACAATCATAATTAAATGAGGTCTTTAATTTGATTCAGATCATCAGGATCACATTGTGAGTTCGACTACTGCTTTATGTACTAAATACTAGCAGAGGGGTTTCCAATACTACTTTTAGAGGGCCACTTTCCTGCAGATTTTAGCTCCAACACACCTGCCTGGAAGTTTCTTGTGATCCTAAAGGCCTTAAAGGGTAGCCTGTTCCGACCAGACTCTCGTACATTTCATTTGTACATAGAGTCTGGCACCGCTCCATTGACGAGCTTTAACTTCCTTGAAGTCTAAAACTATTGGATTTGCCCAGAGTCACTCTGGATCTGCCATATCCAATCACTAACGTTTGGTCGTGACGTATGTCATGTCGAACCCCATGGGGGGAGGTCCACAATATCATGGCCACCTACAAAACTAAGCAAAGATTGTTCTTGCTCCGGCTTAACTTCTTGATATTCGGCAGCGTTGCCACAACCGACCGAATGCCTTTTGCTCGCATCTTTCTCCACTGCCATTACTGAACTACAACGCAAAATAACGCTTGACATCAACGTCATCGTTCTCAGCCACTCCCTCTGTTCGCTGATTGGCCTGGTAAAAAATTGACCGGAGAAAACCAAAGACTACAGCACAATCCCAGATGTAGTACTGAAGGAAAATGAAAATTGAGCGGAAGTACATAGGAGGGGGGAGCCAGGCTAGTTAAAGGGTTAGTTCACCCAAAAAATTTAATTCTGTCGTCATTTACTCACCTTCATGTCGCTTCACACCCGTAAAACTTTCGATCATCTTCGAAACACAAAATAAGATATTTTAATAAAATCTGAGAGCTCATTAAAGCTCAATGCAACTATCACTTTTACACTTCAAAAAGTTCAAAAAGAGATTGTAAAACTCGCTTTATATGATGAACAGAGTTAATTTAAGCTGTTATTCACATTTAAACATCCATAAACTCACACATCAGATATGGTAAACAGAGGCTCAAACATGTTCACTTGACGTGCGAGAAAATTTGGACTAAACTGCTCGATTCATCTGGATTAGTTTTATGATCTCTTTATGAACTTGTTGACGTGACAAAGTGGTAGGTGTGAGGACCGTCAACGGAGGGACAGAAAGCTCTCAGATTTCATTAAAAATATCTTCATTTGTGTTTCAAGGATGAACGAAAGTTTAGAAAGACATGATGGTGAGTAAATTATGACAATTTTTCCTTTTTTGGGGTGAACTAAACCTTTGATTAGCTTGTTCAGGTTTGTTTAATCAACATGCACAACTGCCAGATTTCCTATATATTTTAATCATTATGATCACAACTTATGACTGCTTTATTGAGATCATCGTTTCTGCCTAAATGAATACATAATGTTAGCTAAGGTGATTTGTATTATCTTAGAACTGTACATTTCTGAACATATGGACAACGACATTACTCACACACTCACTCACCTCTGATAACAAAATTACTCTAAATTGTAATGTAGAAACATGCAATTTCTGTAAAGCTGCTTTTAAAGGATATGTATTGGGAAAAGCGCTATACAAATAAATGTGAATTGAACTGAACTGAATTAGGTCTAGAGTTAACCTAGAGTCAATAGTGGCCCTGCAGGAGCAGGATTGGACCTTAGGCTTCTAGCTATGCAAATTTGATTTCACGCAT
Organism: Siphateles boraxobius; assembly: GCF_051911475.1. Taxonomy (NCBI): domain Eukaryota; kingdom Metazoa; phylum Chordata; class Actinopteri; order Cypriniformes; family Leuciscidae; genus Siphateles; species Siphateles boraxobius. The sequence continues at coordinate 7,101,199 of NW_027508866.1, forward strand.
CACTGTGTTCAAAATGTGTCAGAATGCATTTCACTGTATTCTCAGCGCCGCAAGGTTGCTGTAGCCGGCATTACTACAAAATTGTCTTCTACGTTATTTTTTCTCCTTTAGGTCATCTGCTGTCGTGATGAAAAACAGTCTGATGAGAATCTTGCTGAATAAGTAAGTTATAATTAGTGAATGCTTCTGATGATAAATTGGTTTCTAGCTGGTTAAATGTGGTCTGACTGAGGTAGATAGCACATCTTGAACTGAATGAGCAGCCTGCTATCTTAAACTGGGAAGATCTGTTTTTACTCCAGGAGGATGAAACGGGATTAGTTGTAAAGTGTTACCACGGTATCGTCCCATTGAACTATTTACAATCCATACAGTGCAAAAAGAAGGACAGCGGGGATGACAATCCTATTGATTTGTCATGGTTCATCAATCCCAGAGGCCTTTAGTGAATAGATGATTAATTACGAGATGTTTACTCATCAATAATTGCCTTTAAAACCCAGTGACCAGGGGTTGTTTTTTTGTGAACAACCAAAAACGCAATTAAGCTTTCAAACAAATGGTTTGTAACAGGGATACAGAATGACCATGTGATCTTGCACATTGAAATCCATAACATGTAGAGACATTGCCAGTCCAATAAAAAGCCTTTATGTAAAAATAAAGCTGATAAACATACACACTAAATGCTTATGAGATAAAACAGACTTGCACAAACACAAAAAGACAAAGGATAATGCTAGAGTTTCTTTTTGACCCTTGAACACTGACAGTGGTGTCAAACTCTATTTTTAAACAACAGCAGAACGCAGAAGCTGTAACAACGAGATCAGACAAAAGAGAAGTACAGCCTCCAGCACATTAGCTCACGATCTCCTCACCACTTCGCTCATGTTTTATTACAGTGGGAACAGACTTTATCTGTTTAAGTTAATCATAAAAGATATGGCGGATGGGATCGGGAAACAATCCGAGCCAGATGCGTTACACGCTAGGCTACATCTCTGACCGATCATGTGTCGATTTTATCTGGAAGATTTAATTCAGCAGATGTTTCCGAGACATTTGTGATTCAGTATATTTCTGAATCCTTAAAAAATCCTATAAAAAAGACGACTCTTTAAAGAAGAGCTGTTATCTTGGGAAAAGGACGTTGCGATAATTGGGTGCCAATCATTGTGGCCAACGTGAAATAGAGAAAAACATTTATTTCATAAAGTGAGCTTCCCCCCACTTTCAATTGTTCTACTTCAATGAAAGGTTGGAATTTTTGAATGAAAGATCAAAAGGATAAACAATGCAGATTTATTTTGCTCTTATTTACCAAGGGCACGGATATACAGGGCGTTCTCAAAAAATTAGCATATTGTGATAAAGTTCATTATTTTCCACAATGTAATGATAAAAATTAAACTTTCATATATTTTAGATTCATTGCACACCAACTGAAATATTTCAGGTCTTTTATTGTTTTAATACTGATGATTTTGGCATACAGCTCATGAAAACCCAAAATTCCTATCTCAAAAAATTAGCATATTTCATCCGACCAATAAAAGAAGTGTTTTTAATACAAAAAAGTCAACCTTCAAATAATTATGTTCAGTTATGCACTCAATACTTGGTCGGGAATCCTTTTGCAGAAATGACTGCTTCAATGCGGCGTGGCATGGAGGCAATCAGCCTGTGGCACTGCTGAGGTGTTATGGAGGCACAGGATGCTTCGATAGCGGCCTTAAGCTCATCCAGAGTGTTGGGCCTTGCGTCTCTCAACTTTCTCTTCACAATATCCCACAGATTCTCTATGGGGTTCAGGTCAGGAGAGTTGGCAGGCCAATTGAGCACAGTAATACCATGGTCAGTAAACCATTTACCAGTGGTTTTGGCACTGTGAGCAGGTGCCAGGTCGTGCTGAAAAATGAAATCTTCATCTCCATAAAGCTTTTCAGCAGATGTGAAGCATGAAGTGCTCCGAAATCTCCTGATAGCTAGCTGCATTGGCCCTGCCCTTGATAAAACACAGTGCACTAACACCAGCAGCTGACATGGCACCCCAGACCATCACTGACTGTGGGTACTTGACACTGGACTTCAGGCATTTTGGCATTTCCTTCTCCCCCGTCTTCCTACAGACTCTGGCAACTTGATTTCCGAATGACATGCAAAATTTGCTTTCATCCGAAAAAAGTACTTTGGACCACTGAGCAACAGTCCAGTGCTGCTTCTCTGTAGCCCAGGTCAGGCGCTTCTGCGTTGATCACAATATGCTAATTTTTTTAGAAGGACCTGTATAGTGTGTATATATAAATTTGGAAACATTACTATTTTAAATGTTTTTGAAAGAAGTCTCTTATGTTCATCAAGCATGCGTTTATTTGATCAAAAATACAGGGAAAAAAAAGAATTTTTTTGAAATATTTTAAAAATTTCAAATAATGATTTTCTATTTGAATTCACTTTAAATTATAATTTATTTATCTGATGCAAAGCTGAATTTTCATCAGCCATTACTTCAATGTCACATGATCCTTCAGAGATCAGTTCTAAAAGGCCTATGCCGATTTGATATTATCAAAGTTGGAAACAGTTGCTGCTTAATATTTTTTTTGGGACATGTGATACTTTTTTTTCCAGGGTTCATTGATGAATAAAAAGTTACAGCTGAATAAAATGACTGGCCCCAAACTAGTGGTGAACTGAACAGTAGTGTAGCGTATATTGTTACAAAAGGTTTCCATTTGAAATAAATGCTGTTCTTTTTTAACTTTTAATCCATCAAAGCAGCATAACTGTTAAATATATATACTGTATGCTGGTGTATACCATACACATATAAGGCACAATAATAACAATAATAATAATACAAGAATAAGGCACAATATGTGCAAATGTGACAAACGTGCTAACTGGGAATGCTAATTTCCATCCCTCACTTCAGAGAATAACAGCTGTAGTCATAAGCTAATGCATAACATACTAACTCATTGTCAGAGATTACACTCTGTGCAGCACTAAAGCAGTTAGCAACAAATTATTTTTCCACAGGGTCCCTTCCTCTACTCCCACTCCAAATAATCAATTACATTCCAGACGGACAGTTGTGTTTGGAAGCAAGCTAATTCATCTCGAAACGAAACAAGCCACAAGCCCAATAATGAAAGGGGTAGAATCTGATTTGCACAGGCTTTTCCAGAGCTGAAAAACAACTGTGGGAAACTAAAGCAAATCACAAGTGTTCTTAAGATACGATAAACGGAGTAAACCCCTTGTTAGCGACAGATGAACCTCAGAACTTCTCCAAGGTTGGTGCATTTGTTGATCAATTTTTCTTTAGGCTGGAGGTTTGAAGGGTGGCTTTTCGGAGAACATTTGTATTTAATGGGGTACAGAATAAATTATTCGAAGAACAAAAAGCCCGGAAGTTAACTAATCCGTGCTTGCCCACACATTCATGCAAAGCCAGAGCCCGTTCACAGGCATCGATTCCCCACATACAGAATCCATTAGCCAAAATTAGGCCAAAGCCTTAAGGTAGCGAGTTGCAAGGGAAGAATTAATTCTCCTCGTATTGAATTTCTCTTTTCCATTGAGGATCCCAATTAGAGCACGGGACAACACCTCATCACAATCTAATATTTCTGGACAGATCGACAAATTCAAATCACGCGTTTAATTAGGAGCTCTGATTACATACTTGTCAGCATGTACAATACAATAGAAGAGGCAACTGTGAGGGATTGAAAATTACTGATGGTACAATGACTAACATTTCATATCTATTCTACAATACACCATGGAGTCCATGTCCATTTTGAGAATGCGAGTACCATGCTAAACATGACATAGCAGAAAGAAAGGAGAGCAGGCACTGATCAAGACTGAAGAACAGAGGACTCAATATATCCAACTGGAGAAATCGGCTCTAGGAGTTACGTGGATCTGGAGCTACTGCAAGATTGTTTTACCGTGATGCAAATGCAGAGGCATCTGAGAGAGAGAGAGAGAGAGAGAGAGAGAGAGAGAGAGAGAGAGAGAGAGAGAGAGAAAGAGAGAGAGAGAGAGAGAGAGAGAGAGAAAGAGAGAGAGAGAGAGAGAGAGAAAGAAAGAGAGAGAGAGAGAGAGAGAGAGAGAGAGAGAGAGAGAGAGCATTTCTAAGTTTTCTGTACACAAAGAAATATCGCTAAGCCAGCCCTCCACTTTAAAATCTCTCTGAACATCACAAAGCCTGTATGTTCTGGATGCTGTTGTACTGTGAACATGCCTATATATTTGTTTTTTGAGTTTCAATTTGAAGATCCAGATTTGTAACCTGAAAAAAGTGGCCCATTTCAAAGGCATGTGTATTTTGTGGATAAGCCAATAACAGGATGGATTGCGACCATCCATGGAAGTGTAAAAAAGCAACAAATCATTTTATTCAGCAAGGACTCATTTATTTGAGTCAAAAATAAAAAAAGCCATTTGTAACATTATAAAAATGTTGTTTTTTTAACTTTCTTTTCATCAAAAAATAGTAGTTTTCACAAAACATTAAGCAGCACAGCTGCTTTAAACATTGATAATAAGAAGAAATGTTTCTTGAGCAGCAAATCATGATTTCTGAAGTATCATGTGACACTGAAGACTGGAGTAATGATGCTGAAAATTCAGCTTTGCCATCACAGGAATAAAATTACATTTTAAAATATATTCAAATAGAACACACCTATTTACAGTTATTTTATATTTTAATAATATTTTAGAATAGTACTATTTTTATCATTGTATTTTTGATCAAATAAATGCAGCCTTGGGGAACATAATAGCCTTTTTCAAAAACCCAAAAAAACTTTACCAACCTCAAAGTTCTGAACAGTAGAATTTCTACAAAAAAACTTTTTTATTTATTTAATAATTTGTCACTTAATAATATAATCAATAAAATATTTCCACAAATTTGGACTATTTAATTCGATTAGACTATCTTAGTTTTGGATGGAGTAGTAATCTTTAATCCTGTTTTTCCTAATCAGTAACACACACACCATGTAGGAACATGGAAGGTAATAGGTTTTGTGGTGTGACGGTACCCTAACAAAGAGGTGGAACCGACTTGAGCATATTATGTATTAAACAGCAGGAGACTTTCATCACGCACCCACACACACACACAGACACGCACGCACGCACGCACGCACGCACGCACACTACTGGGTTGGACCCGCTTTTGGGCAGGACAGTCCCAGCTCACATCCAGCACAACACAACCACTGCAATTAGCACTGCGGTCTGTTGAACAGAGTCATAAACCGCCTGAGGTACTGGCAGGGGCGGCCTCACTTCACAGTTGGTCTGTTAAGCACACACTGCTTCTCGGGACACTGAATGATGTTCTCTCAAGTGCATAAGGCAAGCCTCAGTATTACAATCCCTCAAAAATAAAGACACATTTCATCATGTAACTCAGTCAGATTTACATCGGAGGGATCCAAGCCGTATCTATGCACTTAGAGTTAGAATATATTGAGCAAGCAATCATTTAGCAACCAAATCCTAATATTTACATAATTAAATATTGCATATTTACATCTGAACATCTTTAAATGCAGCAGTAATTAAGAATGTTTGACAAGAAAAAAAATAGAACAGCAAGTTATGTAAATTTATTGCATCCTGATGACTCCTGGAGTGTAATTTAACGCTGTACTTAGAAAAGATACTTCATTTGGTGCAAAGGAAAGGTGTAAGGAAACCTGTTCCAATAGACCACTGAGCAAGTAATTATGCACTTGCTAGCCTAGCAATCCTCTCACAAAGACCTGAGCCAAAAGAGGCGAAGGCGGCAATTGGCACAGGCTTCTCAGGGTTTTGGCACGAAGTTCTGCGTCGGCGTAGTCGCTGGAACGCTGCAGTCTCCTGCCGTTAGATTGAGTCAGGACGGGGATTCTGGGACCTTACTGAGAAAATGATACCTCTGACATTCACTTAGGTCATTCCTGAAATTACTCAGCAGTTGATGTTCTTACAAGTGTTATTTTGGTAATACTGGGATACTATTGTAGTTTTTATTTTTACATTTCCTGTTTTCATTTTAATTGTAGTTGATGTTTTAGTAATTTTGTTGTGTTTTTGTCATTTTAAATAATTCATTTTTAGTCCTAGCTTTTAATTATTTTATGCCAGTTGTAGTTATTTTATTACATCAAGTTAAATTAAATGAAACAAATATTTATTTGGCAACTAGCTAAAATAAAATAAATTTAAAGCTAATATATATATATATAAATGAAAGTTTTGGTGCGGTTTTAGTTAACTATAATAACCCTGGTTGAACCACATAACAAAATCACTCAAATTACAAAATTTAATTTCAGTTTAAAGAGTAGTTAATTTAAAAAATCCAAATCATTTATTCACCCAAACCTGTATGATTTTTTTTCTTATGCGCAACTGTTTCGGTCCATTAAATTAAAGTCAATGGGGTCCAAAACAACACTGAACATCACTGACTTAAAAAATAACATGGAGACATTTTTCAAAAACATGAGAGTGAGTAAACGATGACAGATTTTACATTTTTATGTGCATTATCCCTTTATGAAGACAGTTTTATGAAATTATGACAGAGACGTGCCACTTAACAATAAGATGTGGCATGATTATGTCAGCATGGAAAACCAAAGGAATGTCTAATCTCGGAAACATACCGTAATCCTCACATCAATATTCTTAAATTGGCAGTTTTCCATTTGGAAGCTCTAGCAGAGGAGCAAGTTCAAACAACAAGTATTTCGAAAGTAGGAAAAGCAAAAAATAATGAGGTTGTAAACATTACAGATCAGAGTGAGTTGTCTTCTGCTAGTCTGGAAGTCTTATCGGAGTTTGTTTACTTGTGCTGTGGCTGGGAGATATCCTTCAGTAGAGCAGTCACTGTGAGGCCACTCATTTTCTGATTCTCTTTTCTCATTGCGGTTTTCAATTGCTTGCACTTGAGATCTTAGAAGGATTACTGCGGCCTTGCCATCTGTTGTGCAGTGCAGCTGTTTCGGTTTTACACTCTCTCCCTCTTAGCCACTCGCTGAATGCATTTGTTATTTCATATAATGCGGCGTTCGAGATTGCGGCTTCCCCGCCACGGCCTCATCACACCAGGTCACCCGCTCTTCATCACAGCTTCCCACAAAGGTCACCAATCCATTTCTCTGGGTTAGGCGTTCAATGTAAATTTGCCAAGGGATATACGACTTTCCTTGGCTGGTTCTTATAGGTGGCACACATGGCTTTTTGGAAATGGGAAGAGAATTTCAAAAGAGACTAATGCGTTATTATGTTTGGACGGCTGGGACAGAGTGATGAGAGAGACTAGAGAGATGGGCATGACTGAAAGCGGTGACTTCGAGTCAGAAGGACGCACTCTGCGGAAAGAATATGTAATTTCTGCTCAGCAGGACGGGCAACTTCAGAGATAAAAAGATGCCAGAGGAAGGTGATTTAATGAGGCATTCTGAATGAATAAACTTGAACGTTGATCAATCATCGGAGAGGGAGAATACAGAATTTGTGTGTAAATAAGAAACGCCATGCTGAGAGGACAGCTGTCAGTGGAGTGACGGCTTTAATAATAAACAAACACGCTTGTCTTGAGACTAACTTCCTGCAGAAGCACCACGAATGACAATGAGGGACAACAGACATATGGGAAAGAGTCATATTTTCGATGCATTTACAATGCCTTTCCCTTACACATTTAAGAATGCATATTAGTAGAAGAAAAATGAAGCAATTCAGAGGTAAATAAACGGTAAATAAATAAATACATAAAAACAACATTTTTTTAAACCAAACCTTTTTTTTCTAAATTTTTCTATAAAACAAAGGATTAGTTCACCTCAAAATTTAAATTTCCTAATACTTTACTCACCCTAATGCCATCCAAGATACCCATGTCTTTCGTTCCTCAGTGGAAGAGAAATTACGTTTTTTGAGGAAAACATTTCTGGAATTTTCTTCGAATAATGGTATATAAAATCAATGAAGTTTCAAAGGTCTTTGAAGTGCTTCAGCGGACTGTGCACGATCGCAGCTGAGGAGGAGGGTCTTATCTCGCGAAACGATAGGTCATTTAAAAAAAAAATATATATATATATATATACAGTGGTGTGAATAAGTTAGGCCCCCCATGCTAAAGTTGCCTAAAAAGAGGAATAAAAAATCATCTTTTGGAAATTGATCTTAATGGCTTAATTGGAAAAATGAGGAAAAATCCAACCTTTAAGGACACCAATTTTCTTTGTGTATGAATAATGTATCATAAATAAATAAATGTTCTTCCTTAAAATACAGGGTGCATAAGTCATTGCCCCCCTATGTTAAATTCCCATAGAGCCAGGCAGATTTTTATTTTTAAAGGCCAGTTATTTCATGGATCCAGGATACTATGCATCCTGATAAAGTTCCCTTGGCCTTTGGAATTAAAATATCCCCACATCATCACACACCCTTCACCATATCTAGAGATTGGCATGGTTTTATTTCAGTTTGGCTAATAGCTGGTTTGATTTGCATTGAGAGATGATCTTATGGAAAGTGCCCCATGCCAATCTCTAGGTATGGTGAAGGGTATGTGATGATGTGGGGATATTTTAATTCCAAAGGCCAAGGGAACTTTATCAGGATGCATATTATCCTGGATCCATGAAATAACTGGCCTTTAAAAATAAAAATCTGCCTACCTCTATGGGAATTTAACATGGGGGGCAATGACTTATGCACCCTGTATTTTAAGGAAGAACATTTATTTATTTATGATACATTATTCATACACAAAGAAAATTGGTGTCCTTAAAGGTTGGATTTTTCCTCATTTTTCCAATTAAGCCATTAAGATCAATTTCCAAAAGATGATTTTTTATTCCTCTTTTTAGGCAACTTTAGCATGGGGGGCCTAACTTATTCACACCACTGTATATATATATATATATATATATATATATATATATATATATATATATATACTTTTTAACTACAATTGTTCGGATTGAGCTGATCTGCAACACGCCGGGAACTATGTCATCACGTTGAATGGTCAGGCTCGATGTCGCCGGCGTCGGTGGAAGTACCGCCCCACTGTATACAAAGCGACCAATACAATTTGAACCATCCTCCTTCACAAGGTCGAGTGGGGCGGTACTTCCACCGACGCCGGCGACATCAAGCCTGACCTTTCAACGTGATGACGTAGTTCCCGGCGTGTTGCAGATCAGCTCAATCCGAACAATTGTAGTTAAAAAGTGTATATATATATATATATATGTATGTATATATATGTATATATATATATATATATATATATATATATATAATTATTATTTTATTTTATTTTTTTAATGACCTATCGTTTCGCGAGATAAGACCCTACTCCTCAGCTGCGATTGTGCACAGTCCGTTGAAGCACTTCAAAGACCTTTGAAACTGCATTGATTTGGACTTCAAAACGCTGGTTGTCATTGAAGTCCATTATTCAAAGAAAAATCCAGAAATGTTTTCCTCAAAAAACTTAATTTCTCTTCCACTGAGGAAAGAAAAACATGGATATCTTGGATGGCATTGGGGTGAGTAAATTTTTAGGAAATTTTCATTTTGAGGTGAACTAACCCTATAAGTAAAATACATACATTTAAAATAGTTATTTAGAGGTAAAAACTATAAACAAAAAAAAGAGAAGGAAAACCCAAACTAACAACAATCAATACAAAAACTTAAAATTAAAACAAAACATTAAATATTTTATATATATATATATATATATATATATATATATATATATATATATATATATATATATATATATATATATATATATATATATAAAGCAAGGGTGATATATATATATTAAATATATTAATATATATTAATAAATATATATTATATATAATATATATATATATATAAATATTTTATATATATAATATATAAGTATGTTTAATATTAAAAGTAAAAATACAAAATAAAATAAGGTAAGATAAGCAAAGCAAAACAAATAGAATTGACCATGTTGATTACAATGTTCTAGTCTGAAATCTGTTTACCTGGTGTATTATTTCAGTAAGTGTGTGCATCCAAGCTGGCACGCTCACCTTGTGCACACTGGTCAGAGGTGAGAGGACACCAGCGTACGGCTGGTTGGACATTAGCGGGCATTAGCCTGTGGATGGGACAAAGGTCCATTGAAGGGCTGCATTATTAATCTAGGCCTTCAAAGGCCCGAGCAGCTGAGTGTCATGGCAGAGAGGGCTAATTACGGATTCGTTTGCCTGGGGTAATTTGCACCCATTGTACTGTTCAGGCTGAATCAAGACATGAGATCACAGATTAAACACTTAACGCAAGAGAAGAGCTTTTCAGAACCAAAGTGCAGGAGCAGGCGGGGGTGGTGGGGACGAGGAAGGGTTAGAAAATGATACAGTCCTTCACATGCATAATATTGTCTTTATTTGGTGTTGGTTCAGGCCTAAGGTACATAACAAAACTGTATTGTGCCTCAACGTTATTAATAGTGTTTGAAGTCTGCAGTGAGACTAGAAAATCAGAGTGGTATCTGCCCATGCAAACCTCAAAGTCACGAAGCAAGGGTGTTGTGGGTGGCTGCAAAGGCATTGCTAAACAAATGGCTATTCTGTGTCAATTGGAGGATTGAAAGAAGAACAACAGGGTCTGAGCAGACGCCATTCAAACAGACTAGGGTTTAGACAAGAAGGCCAAATCATCATAGAGCTAGTTATTCATCGGTTCTGGTGGGTTCACGTGTGCTGTGTGCTTGAACTCAAGCGGATACAGCGATATGTCACGCCACATTAAAGAGCATGACATTTACAATTTGAATATTGTGATATAAACTGACAGAATTTGAAAGCCGAGCCTTTATTTTATTTCAAAAGTTACAAAGCATAAAGATTATTGTGATAATTGGATAGGAGCGCTGCAAATAATGTTTAGTGAAGTTTTGTTCACGCATCAACTGAAACAGAATAGATGAAAGATATATTCTTGGGATTCAATAAGCAATCTTCAATATTAAAATGAAGATTGATTCAAATGGAGAAATCAATATTGTCAAAATGTCAACTCCGTTATAGCGTCCACACAGCTGACATGTTTATCTGTTGTATCTTATCAACATGATATAGACACTGACAATGATTTCAGCTCTCCAAAACCATTTCAGCCAAAACTGAATGTTTCGGACTAATATTTTTGTTTACCGAAATTTCTGTGCATCACTACAAATGGCTCTACACTTTGTTGTCTATCTCTGAAAACCGCCATGTGGAACAGTTCAACAGTTAGTGATACATAACCTAATTTCCTGTGTGTTTGCACATTAGATTAACTTTGTTTGCATGCCTGATCTTGTGTCCCTCCGCATATCTTCCAGTAAGACTCCTTTTCCCTTCCCTGCCAATGCAGATCCATCTCTTTGCGCTCTTCACAGCTGCCTAACCCAACCGATAACCTCTTGGCCTGTCATGGGGGAGATGGAGCGTTTCTGTCTGAACAGTTCCCTGGCTCTCCATTTGGTCCCTCGGCAACTCCTGCAAACGCAGAGTGTCAACACCCGCAAGCCGTCAGAGGCTGAGGAAAACAGAGGAGCCAATCTCCTGCTGTCAGACCAACACACACTCACGCTCTGATCAATGAGGACGGCAGAGTGTCTTTGTTATCTGTGATTAGGTTTTCATGAGCAGAAGCCGCATCCTGTCTGGATGACCATCTGGTCATTTACTTGCTCTCAAAGCGCACTGGGAAATGCAGTCCTTGGGTCCCGTGAGCTCCCACCATTTCTGCTTTGCTTTCAAGTATAGCCGCAGTCAATCAATATGCCACAGTAGATCACCGTCATCATTTGAGTGAGATAGGGAGTGGGAAGCTAAATCTAGGACTGAGCATCTCTCATTCACAAACAAACCTGAAATCTGAACCTGACAATCCAATATTTAATTTTTTAGGGGAGTAAACACCATTATTACTATTGCTCATACTTAAAGGATTAGTTCATTTTTTTTTAACTTTTGCTGATAATTTACTCACCCCAATGTCATCCAAGATGTCCATGTCTTTCTTTCTTCAGTCGAAAAGAAATTAAGGTTTTTGATAAAAACATTCTATGATTTTTCTCCATATAATGGACTATAATGGAGATTGGGTACCAAACGGTCCAAGGTCCAAATGACAGTTTCAGTGCATTTTCAAATGGCTTTAAACGACATCAGACGATGCATAAGGGTCTTATCTAGCGAAACGATCGGTCATTTCAAAAATAAATAAAAAAGTTTAAGTTTTATAAGCACAAATGCTCGCCTTGCTCTGTTCTGTGATGCACGTTCGTGACTCTCCTGTTCAAACTCGTTCATCAAAATGAACAAATCTTTTTTCGAGTCATTTCGTTCATTCAATGAACGAAATGACTCGAAAAAAGATTTGTTCATTTTGATGAACGCGTTCTCGACTGAGGTTTGCGCAGAGATAATGGATAATCGCTTGCACCTTTGAACCTATTTCAGGGAGTGCGTTCTCGAGACACCAGGCACTGTTTTATGCAGATGGGCAGCCGGAGCTCGTTAAGGGTTTTTCTGTTAGAACGGTGTCGTGTTAGCGGCCCCTAAATTAATGACTAATGATCTTCGCAACGGAAGTGAATCAATCAAAACTAACTTTATAGCTGGACAGTAACTTTATCCTAGAGCTGTGGTAAAGCCTAAACAATCTGCTACGGTAATTTCTATTATGGTAAATGGACTGCATTTATATAGCGCTTTCAACAGACCCATGGCCACCAAAGCGCTTTACATATTGCCTCACATTCACCCATTCATTGACTCATTCATACACCGACGGCGGTGTCAGCCATGCAAGGCGGCATCCAGTTATCCATTATCACTGTAAAGCTGCCTTGAAACAATCCATACTGTTAAAAGCGCTTTATAAATGAAGATGACTTGACTATGAAAATGTCAAAATCTAGTTGAAGATAAACCAAAACAATAGATTGGAAAACTGCCAAAAACTCAGTAGACGAGCCTATCTGTGTGATACCTTGTATTCTCAAAGTAATAGAAACCGCTCTAGACCCAAACCGCAAGTAGACTGTGCCCCAACATCAAGGTTAATTACCTCCTTCTCCAACTCTTTGCTTTTGTGGCTTTATGAATGCCTGCCTTGCACCCTCGTCTACTGTGTATTACAAGCAAACACACACAATGTTTCTGCCATTGCTGGTGCTGTGTCAACAATTCTCAGATTAAGAGGAAAGAATGTCCTTTCTGATGATCGCCGAATACCGGAGTAATGTATCAGCAGGGGACAGAAGGAAATCACTGAAAGACAGAGAGAGGAATCCCCAATAGAAATGTGTGTTTGTGAGAGTGCAGTATTTTCAGAGAAAGCTTGATGAGCCTTGCAAGCAAAAATGTATTATGATCAAATCCTGCTTGATTTATTCAGCATACAAAATTTTGCAGACAAAAAAAAGGTCATTATTCATCATGTGGATTCCTTTAGACATGAATGGATGTTGCTCACGAGAAATCATGGAGCAACGCTGTATGACTGCACTTTTACAATAGGCATTTACAATGGATGTGAATGGGACCATTGAAACTCTTTGAAATTTTACAACGTCATCACCAAAACTATGCAAAACTACCCTAAAATTGAAGTATTAATGTAAGTGCTTTTATAAAATGACACATTTCTACTTTTAAATCCTTCAGATGGCCCAATTGACATCTATTGTGCCTCACCATTAACTCAATTTTAGCTTATTTAAGAAAACACTCTACAAGTTTTCGGAATAACAGATTATGACAACAGTGAAGCAATGCATTATTTCACAAAAACACATAAATACACAAGCTGTTTGTGGACAGAAGCATGTGATATTCTCTCTCTCGCTCTCTCCAATTAGTCTTCTGAGTTTCCCAGAGGCGGGTCACGTATATTAAGCACACCTGTTCATTACATCTGCAGTAGGCCTGTTGAGTTCAGCATGCAGAATAAGACCACAGTAATTACCGAACATTCACACTGCACGGCCCACACATTTCAGCTTACAGATCAGCATGAACACTTGTACATGCATACTTGACCGCATATTTTTCAGTCTTTCAGGTGAAGGTCTATCCATCCTTACACAAAGACAGTGTTATTCCAAACAACCAAAAGATATCAGTCTAATAGTCTTCAAATAAAAGGGTGACATCACAGTTAAATGACAATTTATCGGCTTCTAAACATTAAAACTGGACTATACAGGATACGACTATTCACACCAAGTTCAAATTTTAAAACAAAAGATTGCTAAAACAACAAAATATTGTATTACAATGTTTTGTATTATTATTTGGAGACTATGGCAAATGTTTCATTGCTTGGATTGCCAAACTTTCAGAGAACTTTGCAAAATAATTTAATAATAATGTTATATTAAATTTGTAATAATAGAGGCCACAGTGATTTTACATATACATAGACTAATATATAAATAATATAATATACCTATCAATATAATAAAGTATGTATAATATACAATAATATATAATGGTTTTAAATAATTTTAATATATTAAACTATATTTTTATAATATTTCCCATATTTTTTATTCTTTGATGTTGTTTTAATACTTCAATAATAATAATGGATGCCAAGGAATAATACAATTATATATATATATATATATATATATATATATATATATACAATTATATATATATATATATATATACACAATTATATATATATATACACATACATACACACACAGTATAACAAATATTTATATCTGTGTTTTATGCACTACTGTTGTTAATTATGTTTTAATAATGATGAAGGCCAAAGTTCAAGTTTTTTTAAAATGTGCTTGTCTTTGCTCTGTAGGAAGCAGAAATAGCTGTTACAGATTTCACATAACAGTGTCAATAACTTACATTTACATTTATTCATTTAGCTGACGCTTTTATCCAAAGCGACTTACAATTGCTATATATTTCAGAGGTCGCACGCCTCTGGAGCAACTAGGGGTTAAGTGTCTTGCTCAGGGACACATTGGTGTCTCACAGTGGATTCGAATCCGGGTCTCTCACACCAAAGGCATGTGTCTTATCCACTGCGCCATCACCACCACACTTACAGTAAATATCATCCACATCTCTATTCAGCACATGTTTTATGGTGATGTATTTACAATGCTGAGTTAGATCTTCAAAGGAGAATTCTCAATCGCAACATGAACAAGCGCACACTCACCCACAAACACAAGTATCTATTTTCCACAGTAAATCCTTTTTGAAGAGGAAAGCAAGAAATAACATTAGATACGTTGGACAGAAAACAGAGGAATGTATGAGGATGACTCGCTAAGATGAAGACGAAGAGAAGGCCAAGAGGATCTACCCACACACTCTTCTATCACCAGCAGGCAAAGCCGCTCGCGGCCCCAATCAGGCCCGATTACACACCGAGCACAGGACGCCTGCCCTCCAGGCATGACACACCTGTCAATCATGCCCAAGACCCCAAACTGAGCCAGGCATGTGTAAATGAACACAAATCAACATGAAGGAAGGGGAGAGTTTACTGCACAGTTCTACTCATATGTTTGTAACCCCTCAGGTCCTACACTATGCTCTGCTCTTGAGCTCAAGGGAGTGAAAATGAATTTTATTCCATCACAATGAAGCTTTTTGATATTTTATATACATTCCCCAAGATAAAATAATAACATTAAAACATAGCATCCCATTCTAACAACTACACAACCCATGTTTTCTCTCTTTGAGCATCAATGACTGTTTGCAGCCTTCTGTATTGTGCTAGTAGTGCAATGTAAGTGTTTTGGTTTCCCAGCGTGCCTTGCACATTCGAAGCCTTCCCCACGGTGACTATATGATTTTGAGATCCAGCTTTGCCACTTAGGACAGTTGGAGCACTGTTAAACAATTAAAAAAAGAAAGTAAGGCTGCAAACAATCACTAGTGCTACAGAAGCAACAGACAATATTAGGAACCAAGAGTATGTATGGTTTTGAACACGATCATTTATCTTTGGAACATATTTAAATATATAACTTTTGTCTTGTGGAATATACTTAAATGTCCCTTATGCAGCTTTTTCGGGCAATAAAAAAAAATGAATTACTAAACATCTAACAGATTCTTCCAAGGTTATATCAACTTATGAGCACTGTTTATCAGAGTGGATGTGAGACTTTGTGTATAGTATGTGTGCGTATACTTAAGACCTGCAGAAAAGAGACCCGAGTGTGTGTATGTGTGTGTGTGTGTGTGTGTGTGTGTGTGTGTGTGTGTGTGTGTGTGTGTGTGTGTGTGTGTGTGTGTGTGTGTGTGTGTGTGTGTGTGTGTGTGTGTGTGTGTGTGTGTGTGTGTGTGTGTGTCAATTATGGAAAGATATGGCATACTAGATTAAGAGCATCATACTGAGCTCCATAACCTTCATACAAAAGGAATTGTATTTGAGGATGTGGGCTTGGTTGGAAGAAAAAAAAATATAGGAGGGAGAGAGAAGAGGATGAAGAAAAAGAGAGAGGGGGTGATAGAAAGAAAAAGAGGGGAATATATACTTTGATGCATTGTATAAATTTCCATAAATTAAGGCCCCAAACCGCAAGCTTCAGTCCTTCCTTTAATGCACCACAATAATCATAACTTTCACGCTAAAACCCCCTTTTATTAAAGCACAAGATATGATTGTGATGCAGAACAAAACATAACACAAATATATACTCCAAAAACACACCATCTTCTGTGGGTGTGTAACACCTATGTGCATCTTTTGCCGTTTTTTGGGGATCTTTGAGGAGTGTTTTAGTGGTCAACTCCTCACCAATATTTGGCATATTTTTAGTTATCAGCATCAGCCAATATGTTTTCTGCTTGCCCGTTAAGTGTGGGAAGCAGGACTTTAATCTTAACAGCATCAGGACATTTATTTTTAAAGTGAGAACACCAGCACATGCACATTTGCCTTTCTACTATTAATAACAGAGGCAAACGCTATAATACTTTCTCATATACTTTCATCATTCAGCAACTTTATTATCTACTAATACTATTTAGTATCTTTTAATTAAGTTGTGTGATATATCTTTGTAAAGACCCAATCCGAAAGCCTCGATCTTTTGTATCATTATCTATCACTATGGTTACAGACATTATTAGAAAGTTAGGGAATAAGAGTGACTTTGGTTGCCAGTTCATTTTGACTTTATCTGACTGTTATTTTATTTATTTATTAACATTTATTAGAGGATCAGCCCCATGAGATGAAACATCTCGTTTTCATGGGGGTCCTCAGGATCATGTCCAAACAACATTAAACAACAACACAACAGAGTAGATACAAAATACAACATATAAGAAAAACCTTAACCATACACTCACACTCAGTCACACACACCACGCGGACAGCACGCGCACCCACGCCTGCCCGCACTGGCACCCACGCCTGCCCGCACGCGCACCAACGCTCTCACTATTCCCCCCATCACAGATAAAGTAAAGTAAATCATAGTGGTTCCAAAGCTGTGGTATGTATACCACTACACACAATTTATTTTATACCACTTTAAATAAAACCTTTTTAAATTAAGACTCAGCATGAAGTTGCTTAGGAAGTCAAGCATTTTACGAGGGGTATTTAGTAAGAAGTAGGAGAACAACTGGTGTAACATATAGCATAAAGTACAATGATCCAGTGATGTTTTTAAAGTCACCATGAAATAAAAATAAAAATGTATTGGAATATTTTATGGAATATTGCAGTGTTTACTATAAAAATATGTTTTTATTCATGTGCCCTCAACATTTAATCAAAATAAGTTGCCCTCCCTCTTGCAGAGACATCTCTTCTCTGATGTGTTCACGGGCACAAGGGTGGGACAACCTGTCACTCACATGACATCATAGCAATAGCAAACCACAATGATCCAATCAATACCCAATGAACAAAATCAAGTCCCGCCCTACATTTTTTCTTCTTCAAGAAGCTATTTATCTTGGATATACGTCACAATAGGGAAAAAAGACCATTGAAACTTCGGTTTCATGCCAACTTGAAGTACGGTTGTCTGCCCTAATCCCTGTGAATTTACACGGTCAATGTCAATTAGTCAATATTTAACCTTTTCAAAGAACGAGCACGTCCTCCAGCCAGAATAGAACAGACTATAGCAGTGTTTAGAGATTAACAAGTGATGACTGACTCACTGTAAATATGGTGTTTTGCTAACCAAGCCCACCCTTAAAGCCGTAGTGTGCGTGCTTGGGTGATTGTGCAAGCGTGCAGCTGGATCTATTCGGAGGCATAATTAAAGCGTAAAGTGCTGGTTATCACCCAGTGGGCTAGCAGGACGCTTGCTGCAGTAGGTGATGGCGATGCTCGCTTGAAAACACGCTTTCTTTCCCCCATTACATGCATTGTTGAGCTTCCTCTGAGACTGCAGCGAGGCAACGTCTCTCTCTCTTTCTCTCTTTTACACATCTGTCTGTCCCAATTCTCTACTCCAAACAAAATTCTAGTTTCTTCTCTTCCCCTCCTTTGGGTCTTGAGGCTGTTTGCGCTGTCGCCTGGATGTGATCTCATACAGTGTGTCAGCAGGAACACACAGAACGACAACACACAGGTGAGACACAGAGAAGAAACCACATCACATCATCTGCAGTGGTGGAACACCTGTCTCGCAGAAACACACCTACGCCAAGTGAAAAAACCTGGTCTTTCCGTGCAGCTACTTGTATACTGTAGGGCTTTTAGGCACTGGTGAGCTCTCTCAAGCTCTGGATCAAAGGTGCTCCAAAAAACACACGAGCTCCTGAGACGTGGGAAAACATCAAAGGCATCTGTGAATGGACTATAAGAGACGTGTGAAGACGCTGGATGGAGATGTCTGTCGCTTGCATTCTTCACTCGACTGGGGACTCCGTTGCGGATACAACTGATGGTTTGGGGTTATTTACTGTTGAGAAGTTGCACAATTAATACATTTAATGTATCTTCAATGAATGCATCAGTGTTGTTACTGTTAGCTAAAACTATTGAAATTGAACTTGAACTGATATAAAGCTGAAATAAAAGTAAATATAAGAAAAACATTTTTATAAATGTTTCCTTGGCAACTCACTGAAATAAAAGTCATCTAGAGAGTTAATATGGCCAACTGATCAAGTACTAGGAAATGACAGGAATGTCTTGGAAACACAATTGTTCTCTTTCTGAACAGTTATTTTTTTCATTTCATGTTGCTCATGTTGTTAAGTAACACTTAGACATTAAAAATGTCAAAAGAGCTTGACTTTTAATACTTAAATTAGTTTTGCTGTGATTTTCTGTGGTACAATTTCAGCAAAGAACAATTTGTACTGACACTGAATGCGGTGACTTTCAGTCCAAGGAAGTGACAGCACAAGATTAGACGTCGTTCACACAGGATGACGCCTTTTTTTCAAGAACAAGTACATGGAGTATAATTGAATAGAACTGATTGCGGCAAGGGTGTAAAGAAGTGTTTTAAAAGAGCTATTTTCAACCTCACACTGCATCATGAATGGCTGTAAAGCTCAGCGACTGTGAATTTGGCACAAGACACAATGCAATGGCACAGACCAACAATTAATGGAAAGAGTAGAAATTGCTTTCCAAATCAGACAAAATGACCATTCCTAATTGTGATCATTGTGTAAATTGGTTTTTGCAGTGTAATCCACCTAATACAAGAGCCAGATTCATGCAGTCACTGAGCATTATGCTTTGACCCATTCATGCTTCGGTGATATATTTATGCTGCATTAATGTTTGATGTGAACAAAGAACAAAAAACAAATAAAAAAATAATAAAGAAATGAATAAAATATATAAAGCATAAACCTACATTAAATGTTAAAATTTTATAAAAAACAATTATAATCTCTCTCTCTCTCTCACAAAATTAAAGTGCAAGCGATCTGTTTTTGTTTGCAGAGATCACTTCTTTCTAACCCTCTTTTATTGTGTTACTCCCCACAATCAAATCATGAGCATCTAAAAAGCCGGTGGAATTAGCACAATGACGCAATCGCCTGAAGACAGCCTCCGCCAGTTCTTACCCCCCCCATCCAGCTCAGAGCCGCTGCTGTAACCATGGTGACGGGGCAGTGAAAGGCTAGAACAAGTTTCAAGGTGAGCCGGTGCGTAGCAGTGAACTGTGGAGAGATGGATTGTGGTGTCTCCACGCTACACGGGTGACTTGAACGCGTCTTACGTGCCTGGGAACACATGCAGGTGCACAGATGAAGCAATGCACAGCAAGTGGAGTGATGGGGCTTCAGATGTGGAGCGGCTTCCCAAATCCCTCTGCTGGGTTGTGACAGGAAGCTGATTACTGTGTTTCCAGCTCACACTCGGTTGCTGCCTCGCTCCATCCCCGCGGCTCTACTGCGGGACAGGACAGCTTAGTGAAACCGCGTCCTCTGTAAAACAGAGTACGGAGCACTCACTCGTTTTACTGTTTTTCGGCAGGGAACGGTCATTTTCTCTCTCATAAGACTTCTAATATTTCACGCTGTGTAAAGGTCAGTTAATGATCACTTCGTCGTAATGTTCATCAACTAAAGAGATCTGTTCCGCCACATTGCGCCATTCAACATGGATCCGGTCTATTTCTATGCTTTAACTGTTTATGGACGAAACACATTACCTTAGCGTCCTTGAGCATCGTATATTCTGCTGCGACCAAACATGAATCACTGAATGATTACAGAGGCATTGCCCTGAATACAAAAACGACTCTGCACGGTTTTAAATGACCCTATAATTAAACCTTCCATGTTTTGCTTACACCTGAGGGGGGAAATGTCTTGGAACTACAACTAATTACTCAAGCAAACAATACATAAATTAATTCAAAATAAGAATGAGATTTCAGGTGAAAGCGAATGCTGTAATAGAGAGAGTTGGGCACAGACTAAAAACAAATGACTAAAGCCCTATCCGCACCGGATTAGTATTACCTGGTGACCTCTAGTCATTTGTAATAATTGCGATGGTTGTCTGTGATCTTAATCCCGCGCGAATCGGCCATGTCTGTAATTTGTAAAGTACAAATTACCCCGCAAATGACCTAACATATTTCGCCCAACACACTGAGGTCCTGTGATAATATCAATCCCATGCGAATCGGCATCTCTGTGATTTGGCGGGTTCGTATATAATTGTTTCAAGGTTTTTGTTTCCTGTGCGCTTTTTTATCCATCTTTCGCAAAGAAAATGGCTACAGAATACATGGCTGTATTGGAGTGTTTCGATAGTATTTTGGGTGCTGGGTCATATCGCTATAACTACACCATACAACTGTAATTTGCAGAGAGAGAAGAAAGCTGAAAATCATCGGAACAAAAAGAATGATTAGATGGAGATGGATACAGCAGCATGCGGTAAAGAACATTTTTCTGTTCATGATATATCATACAGCTAGACCTATAGCGAAATTTCCAAGCAATAGCCTATTGACATCATATCCGGGAGATAAGTCAGTAAATTCGAGTAAAATCAGAGGCTTCGCTTATCCCGTGCGAATGCGCCACACGAAATTCAGATGGGTGGGTAATTTCTAAATCACACGAGGTCCCCAGATAATACTAATCCTGTGAGAATACGGATCATTTGCACATTCCTGCCCTGATCGAGTCCTCGATTGCCTGATCCAATGAGATTTTGCACCAAAAAAAACAAAAAACAGGCCATACAACTTGAGCACTGTATTGCAAAGGTTTTGAAACCATATGATAACTTTGAATGAGGAACAAACTGAAATGTCATTCATAAAATGAAAGTTAGTAGTAGTAGTAATAGTAGTATTATATTGATCGCTTGTCATGAAATGAAAAAGTATGGTGCCAGTAGCCCAATATAACATCAAATGCATCATATTAGGTTTAAGAAATTTCATTCTATTCATTTTTGGGTGAACTATCCCTTTAAGTTACTAAACAAGAAAATAGACTAGAGATAATCCTGGAGATATTTGGTGTCAAACAAACAAAATGAATATATCTATACATTTAAGAAATATTTGCATGTATATACTTTATACATAATTTATATTATTATAAATAACTATTTTTTCTTAAATATATACAGTACATAGTACATGTGTGTATTTACAAAATAATTATACACAGTACATACACATAAATTATGTAAACACAAACTTTTATTTTGGATGCGATTAATCGTTGCCGAGCACAAAATTATATGTATTGTTAAATTTTTTTAAAGTTAAAGTTAAACTAAACAGTTAAGTTAAACTGCAAGTTGCACACACACGCCCAAAGAGTATTTCGACACATACACTTCCATCTTGTGCCCTTTATAAAACCATGAAGGGCAAGCAGAAAATCTATCTTGCTATTTTAGCATTGAAAATGTTGAAGGAAGCCAATGAAATTCATGAGAGGCAACAAATCAGCCGCTTGCCGCCTGTCGTCTCCATTAGACAGTAAACGAGGTCCGTGTATCCTTGAGCAGCGACGTGGCTGAGAAGCCGACCTCGGCTGAGAAACACGAAATATATTTCAGCGCTTTAAAACTCATTGACTGCTAAATCAAAACAATGCCTGGTTATGTGAACGAGTGGCTTGTCATTTTCAAGTAAAAATAACAAAAAGACTGGTACAATTACCTCAAGGCACACACAAATGTCAAGCTGTCTGTCTACGACCTGCGGTGATTGTAATCTGGTAAGAAAGGGTTTTAAAAGATCTTGGCATCTATCATCATTAAAGCTTCAGGCCTACAGTTTCAAAATGCCAATTTAGATCATGTTTAATTGACTTCTATAAGAACGGCAGGTTAATAAATAGTGATAAGTGTTCCGCCTCAGGATGACAGTACCCAGGACTGAAGATCACCTTGTGAAGGGAATTTGATCCCGAAGACCTTCTTATATTGTTATTAAATTTTGCATTCATTATTGCGATTACTTTAGGGTGTCCACCTTTCCACTAAAGCTCTCTGGGGGATTTGACATTGGAGTCAGTGATTCACTGTAACAGCAACACAATGTGAACTATAAATCCACACGGATCTATTTCTATGCCGCCAATTCTAATGAGTCCTACTTATCTACAATAAAAATAGATGAGGTGATATAAATGGCTTCAAACAAATTGTGATCAAAGGAATGTAGCATAATTGTGCCAGTTAAGAAACAAACAGTAAACTAACAATAGAGTCGTCTTTAAAAAAAGATCCAGACTAAGAGGAAAGGGAAACAAATTACAGCCAGACAGGTTTAAACGGGAAGTGTTTATCTGGAAGATTGCATAACTCAAACTTGACGTGCTTTAATAGGGTTAAGATCATGAAAAAATATAAAAAATCTCTCAAAAATAAAAATACATTTTTGATATGCTCAAAGTTTAAAAATAACTGGTAATTAAAACAAAATCTGGGCTTTTAGAAAGTAAAGACCTAAGCAATACTGTTGCCATCACAGGTGTAAAAAAAAAAAAAAATTATTATTATTAATAATTATTTTTTCAAGTTTTGGGATTTTCACTGAACCAGAGGTTTATTGGTTTACAGAGGCATGACCAGAGGTTTATTCATATTTGTGGCACGAACAATACAGAAAAGGTGCTTTAAAGTTTAATACAGTGCATAGGGTTCAGTGGGTGTTTAAACTCGTAACCCTAATCATGAGCAATAATAATAGAGAACACCATAAAAAGCAACACTAATAGTGATGTTAGCTAAAGAAACAACCAATAATGATTACACAACTAAAACCTTTGCCACCTTGTGGTTAGAGAGTGCTTCACAGAGAGAGAGAGAGAGAGAGAGAGAGAGAGAGAGAGAGAGAGAGAGAGAGAGAGAGAGAGAGAGAGAGAGAGAGAGAGAGAGAGAGAGAGAGAGAGAGAGAGAGAGAGAGAGAGAGAGAGAGAGAGAGAGAGAGAGAGAGAGGATAATAGGAAGTTAGTCATTATTATTTGTATGGTATGGTTATTTGTATGGTATTTGTATGGTATGACAAGTTTCTACTGAGGAAAAACATGACTGCGTTTGCTCATGGCACCAACCCACATGACTCAGATTTGTGAAAAAAAGCATTTCACGGAAGAACGATATAAACAACCTCTTCAAAGACTCTACAGCAGTTGCCTAATCATTGTACAGATATATATATATATAAAAAAATATATTCAAAAAAAGCAGTTAAAAAGGCCCCAAGACTCTCATCTGACTGTTCCGAACCCAGATGAAACATCTGCTTTCTCAGAAAGAGAGAAAACTACAAAAGCAATCCACACTTGATTCGGAGGGGAGCAGACAGTCAGTCTAGAGGCCAGCCTCGGTTTCAGGACCCTGGAGAGCGAATAGTCCATGTTTTCCACCTTTTCAAAGCATAGTGTCAGTAAATATGTCTGCTTTGTTCAAATGATGTATACATTTAAAGGGATATGATGACATATCTAGTGCGCCTAGTCCTCAGGGGCCCTTTTGCCCCTCCCTGCGGTCCCGTACTCCCCCTCTCTTTGGTTTTAACAGTACGTTTGCCGGCCTTGGTGGAAACGAGAGGCATGTGTGGTGTTCCTCATACAGTGATATGCGATTACGGGCAGAGCAACGGCTGCGGCCAATCGAATTACAGCAGAACAAGGAGAGGAACAAAGCAGCCTGTGCTCTAAACTCTAAATGCACTTCAAAGCCTCCAAGCCTGCCATGCAGGACACTGACAGACCCCGCACTGGCAGAAGGGGGGATGGAGAGAAATGTAGAGAGAAGAGAGGGTGGAATAAGACCGTCTGAGATGAAAAGAACAAAAGAAGCTCTTGAGGCCGCAGAGAATGGATAGACGGAGAATGGAATATAGACATCGAAGTGTAATAATCTGTAAGCATCAAAAAAATAAAGTCGATAACAGACTTATTACAGTCCATTGACGGGTATCTCCTCTGTGATAAGACTGGAACTGTTCTGGAAAGATCAGATTGGGACTTAATTAAGACTAGAAGCCGTCATACAACTAAAAGAAAGCAACATCAGAGACTCACCCAGGCTCTTAGCAGTGTACTCCAAATGTCTAGTATTTTTTGGGCAGGTCAGGAAATCGTTCAACAGCTACTAAAAGTATATGAACCCTTCAACCAGTTATTAAACCTAACGTATGAAATGATAGTCTGAAAAATCTAAATTTTGTATTCAACATTTAGACAAAATCTAAAAAATTAAAAAAAGAAGCTTGCATATGTATTTTTTGTTGTTGTTGAGTATCATTTCTAATACAGCGCATCAGGCTTTTATGGCTCACGTAGTATGATATAGGATAATATGAAGCTCACACTCAAGGAGGAAAAAAAAAAAACTTAATTTTATCCAGAGACCCAAACACAATAAATGCAAAAATACACAATCTGGTGCAGATACTGGTATTTATATGGTCAAAAAGTAAGATTACATTTTTATAGCTTGTAATGTAAATCAATGAGATCTTGATGAGAACAGTATAGCAGACTACATGCATATATTATATATATATATATATATATATATATGCATATATACACTCACCTAAAGGATTATTAGGAACTATATTAATACTAAAACTGTGTTTGACTCCCTTTCGCCTTCAGAACTGCCTTAATTCTACGTGGCATTGATTCAACAAGGTGGTGAAAGCATTCTTTAGAAATGTTGGCCCATATTGATAGGATTGCATCTTGCAGTTGATGGAGATTTGTGGGATGCACATCCAGGGCACGAAGCTCCTGTTCCACCACATCCCAATGATGCTCTATTGGGTTGAGATCTGGTGACTGTGGCAACTAGATAATTGCATTTTAGTACAGTGAACTCATTGTCATGTTCAAGAAACCAATTTGAAATGATTTGAGCTTTGTGATATGGTGCATTATCCTGCTGGAAGTAGCCATCAGAGGATGGATACATGGTGGCCATGAAGGGATGGACATGGTCAGAAACAATGCTCAGGTAGGCCGTGGTATTTAAACGATGCCCAATTGGCACTAAGGGCCCTAAAGTGTGCCAAGAAAACATCCTCCACACCATTAGACCACCACCACCAGCCTGCACAGTGGTAACAAGGCATGATGGATCCATGTTCTCATTCTGTTTACGCCAAATTCTGACTCTACCATCTGAATGTCTCAACATTCAGAAATCGAGACTCATTGTCAAATTTTGGTGAGCTCTTGCAAATTGTAGCTTCTTTTTCCTATTTGTAGTAGAGATGAGTGGTACCCGGTGGGGTCTTCTGCTGTTGTAGCCCATCCGCCTCAAGGTTGTGCGTTTTGTGGCTTCACAAATACTTTGCTGCATACCTTGGTTGTAACGAGTCGTTATTTCATTCAAAGTTGCTCTTCTATCAGCTTGAATCAGTCGGCCCATTCTCCTCTGGCCTCTAGCATCAGCAGATTGTCTTGACCAGGACCACACCCCTAAATGCATTGAAGCAACTGCCATGTGATTGGTTGATTAGATAATTGCATTAATGAGAAATTGAACATGTGTTCCTAATAATCCTTTAGGTGAGTGTATATGCAATATGCATATAAATATTGGTTGTCACTCTATATCTCCCAATTATATGTCTTTGTAAGATTACATTTAAATGCCTGGTTTTATGATCAAAGCCCTGTAGTTTTTAGTTTTTGTTTTTATCATGGGAACAAAACATATAATACAGTGATGACTGAGAGATGTACAAGTAAACATTCCTCAAAACCTGATGTATCATATTTGATACTCACATTTTAACATAAAATTTCCAAAAAATTATGTGTGGATAATCACGTAAACCTAAGCTGCTTCTGTCTAGTATGCGTTCATCTTGAAATATTACAAACGACTTAATATTTATCCTTACGTCTACTTTATTAAAATCAGTAAAGATTAGTAAAGTTTTCACAGCAAAAAGACACGTGTACCACAAACTGAAGGGGGACATTTATAGAATTATACTTAAAGAACCTTTTCACTTGCTTAAAAAGTATAAACTATCAATCAGACGACAGAAAGCCTGTAGAAGATTGTGTTCAACAAAGTTATTATCACATGCCTTAGAGATATGCGTATCAAATATGATACCGTAGCTTTACAGAGTTAAATTCACCCAGCACTGTGAACCAAATCTGCCATCAGACCCTTCTCTAATGTAAGCATGCTACATCTGAATATTACTATGATCTAAATGTTAATATGCTTGTGCAAGTACTTATTTGCAACAGCTTGACGGTAAGAATGAGCCTGAAAAAAGACATTCAATTGATTTCAGCTTTGCCATCGCAGGAATAAATTGCATTTTAAAATACAGAAAACATTTATTTTAAATTGTAATAATATTTCACAATATTTACTGCTTAACTGTTTTACATGATCAAATAAATGCAGCTTTGGTGGGAATATTACCAGGGTATCACATCCAAATAGAGAATATCCTGAGTCTCAGTGGCTGATGGCATTCCACTAGACTGTCTCAAAGAGTTAAATGTCTCAGGGATGGACCGTAAGCCCAATCACATGCCTATCTCTCTCTCCTACGCCCCCTCCAGACACATGACTAGGCTTTTCTTTCTGCTGCACTGCGAGACTCAAACTCTCTCCTGAGATTCTTGCACCCTCTACAGTGGAAAACAAAACCGTTGCCATCTCAGACCTCTGCTCTGAATAATGAACACAAATACACACACACACACACACACACACACACACACACTCAAAAACATATCACAACGGTTATTAATAATTGATGTGTTTTACAGAACTTTGGCCAGTTTTAAAGTAAACTACAAGGCTTTTAAAAGGGATAGTTCACCCAAAATAACACTCTGGGAAAGAGCATCCTGAACATCAATCTTCAAGCATAAGGAAATGGATGAAATATTCTGAACAATACCAATCCAGAATCTGACATGGATTTGCCTGGAATCATAACCACACCGTGTTGGTTTGTTTGGCCAGAGGAGATCTGGTCCCCGCGCCTGAACTTGGTTTCTCCCAAGGTTTTATTTTTGTTGGAGTTTGGGTTTCTTGCCACTGTCGCCCCAGGCTTGCTTAGTTGGGGATACGTAATGTTCAGCAATATTATTGATTTGACTGCACTGACACTATTGGATGAGAACTGAACATCACTGTTTTCTACAGAGCTGCTTTATAATAGAATCAAACTCATTTAATATTTGATGATCTTTACACAGTTATTAAACGGAACTGGCCTCAGCTGAACAATGACACTTTTCTTTTTAGGGCTGCTTTACAGCAGAATTGAACTCTGTTTGCATCATTGAATCCTTAGTTTTCTGTTTATCCCTGTAAAGCTGCTTTGAAACAATCTGTGTTGTATAAAGCGCTAAAAAAAAATAAAGGTGACCTGACCGGCTACCGCTAAATAACTTTGTGATCCACAGAATAAAAAAGAAAAAAAAAGTCAGTTTGGAATGACATGAGAGATAGAAAATGACAGACTTTTCATTTTTGGGTGAACTATACCTTTAAATTAGGTTAACTTTAGAGCTATTAAAACATCCAAAGACTTGTAGAGGAAACCCAATTTTTGCCGCCGCCAAAAAAGGAAGAAAGGAAAACTTCACAGAGGAGGCCACCATTTCTTAGAAGAGCTGTGAGATATGACTGAGGCTTATATAAACGGTGTTATACAAATTTTATACAAATACTGTATAATCATGTAAAAGGTTTGCGCGTTTGTCTGAGGTACAGTCGTAGCTGCAAGGAGCTGAGATAACAACCTGTTCGAGCTTGTTAAACTAAAATGTCATTGTTTCCGTTTAGCCTTTGGTTCTAGTTCGCAATGACCTCTGATGTAAATGAGTGCTTTATTCTGCAGCTAAATATAAGCTTAAGAAGTAGAAGGACTCGCACCACACAATGACGTCAACTGAACACCAGCAAGGAGTATTTGTGGATGTCACGTGAATGAGACTTACCAGGGTCAATTACTCTGGTCAATAAAGCTCAATGACTCCTTATGTACTGTTATCAATCATAAAATGAAAAGTATTTTGATTTAAACACAATTGTCTGGCAACAATATCAAAATTGACATCCATTTTCATCCAATCTTTGTAGCAATAACTATTTTTAAGGTAGCTACACCTTTCACTGACCATTTGACTTAATTAAAAAATATATATATTCAGCTGCATATTTTTTACCTTAGTCAAGTCCCCATTATTTTGAAAGAATAAATACAAGAGAGAGGGATACTCATTCAAATGCGAAATATCCAGCAGTCTCTGAATCAGACACAAAGGTAATAAAGGCAAAGTCAGACTCCCCCCAGACAGAGCTAAACACACACACACACACACACACACACAGTTGTCAGTAATGAATGCATCCTAGAGCCTCAGCTTCCTGTGCGAGTCTGAAAGCACACGCGGAGCTTCAACGGTCTTCTCTCAGCGTCAGCAGAAGTCTTCTATGACACTTCTCTCTAATCCTCCCCCTCATTTTCTCTTCCTCTGTATTTAGCTCTGTTCCCTGTTTCGCTCCGGTACGCCATCCTAGAGCAGAGAACTAAGATGGAACTTCTCCTGCCTGATCTCCACAGAGACGGAAACACACAACCGCCAGGATCCGGGCACACTGAGAGGAAGAAGAGATATGTCGCTGAACTGACAGCTTGAATTCCAGTTGGAAATTCTTCACAGGTTCTTTTATAGACTTCATAATTTACTTTCAAGTGTCAGTGTCAGGAGTACAGTATCCCAGAAGTTCCAAAACATAATCAGTTCACTAAAATAAAACCGTATGATACAATAAATTAATCTGATTTCATTTAATCTGAAAGTTACACATTTCAAATATAATGTCCCTTAAATAGCACAGTCTGCCATTTTCTTGTGCCTAAAAAGGAAAGTTTGAATGTAGTTTAACTACTTAAAATGAGCACAAAATACTACGGTTCCCCAACACTTGTGAGAACCATAGTGAAGACTCATTTGCTGTTTCAAGCCACCCGGTGTGACAGAATTAAAGGTAGGGTAGGCAAAAAGCTCGGAGAGGCTAACAATAGCAATCCAGCTTTGAAAGCATGAGATCCAACCCACTCTTCAGAGCGTCTCCAAACCCACGCATCCTTCAAAACACACGAACACACACAGCAGCGTCTGCAAAGCGTAGCGAGAGACGCCGTCAGATTACATTAACACTCAAAGACATTTTACAAAACCATTACAACAATAATTAATGTAAACTAATTACAGAGCTCTTACTTGTACAACCTGACTGCTGTAATTTCATTTGCGTTGATATTGTTGACATGGAAACGCATAAATCCAAGTCTGAGGACGTGAACTGCTCCGGGTAGAACGGCACGGGTTGCCATCTTGTAATTGCGCTGTAATTATGGCGTGAACGCAGCTTGTTGTTTTGGATCAGGAGGAACTGTAAAAGGCGGCTGCGGTTTGTTTTCGGCATCGGTGACTGACGTCTGTCTATAACTCTGCATAGCCTTGTGGAATGTGCGGATGATGATGTCTGCACAAGCAGGGTGCGCGGAGGTATAAAATACATATGTTGACCGACAGGACCGAGTGCAATGACTGGATGAATATCTTCCACAGAAGATATCATGTACATGTTTTAATATTTAGATCACTTCTATTATCGACTGCTATCAGGATTTGAAAAGAGTTTCAACCAGTATAACAAAAAGTGTTTATGAAACAAACTGCCTAACTTTAATGAAGAACTGTCATTACCGACGCAACGGTGTCGGCTGCTAAAGTACATCCCTTTTGGCTCACCAAATTAGTAAAGAGTGTCTAACCCTTTATCCAACAGTGCATGTGTCAATATATGAAGCAGCACTCAGGAAAAATGTGCCTGTGGAAATAGTGAATCCTGTCGGACGCTAATGAGCATTGCTAAGGTCTAACGAGAACGTGTGAGATGAAAACACCTACACGAGTGAACAAACACTCCAGCACACTACAAATCCTGTGCTTGGGGATACAAAATTGTACTGTTTTCTGTTGTTGAACATCTGAGTGCGAAAGTGGTAACAATTACTTTCTAAAAATAGCAAAACCTTCAAACCGAAGGAGTTCAGTTTCACAAGAGAAGAAAAAGAGCGACTTCATGATGTATAGACCCATATGAATTGGGTAAACAAAGACACACTTTTGTGACCAAGCACACACACACACACACACACACACACACCGAACACACACACACAGAAAACAAGCTGAGGATAGAGTGACAGGAACTTGGCAATGACGAGAATGGAGTGGCAGAAGTTTGACAATTTTCCATCTGTGGTGATCCATCTCAGGAATTAAGCGTCCATTACCACTCACTTACGCACGCAGACTACAAGTAGCGTCATGCTAATTTCTACAACCCCAGGAACTGTGACTCAAAAATAAGCAATTAACTAGCCATAGTTTCTAAAATCGAGATGAATTGACATAGCAGGGTTTCTGAAATTACACAGATAATAATCGTGGACTGAGTAAGGTAGTACCATGGTATTTTTTGGCACCACCTCCAGCTGGTATTTTTCCAGCCGGGTACACATTATATGAACACAACTGAAATCATGCACATGTTTGTGGAAATGGCAGATGATGATGAGGCCCATATTCAACCGTGCACTTTCTTTCCACAATAACAAAGAACAAGACGACAACTGTTCACCAGACTAGCACAAAGCTGAAGCTTCAAATGTCAGAGTGCAGCTGTGAACCTCCAGCCTCTGCTGACTCATCCACAGTTGCTACGGTGAGGAATATAACTGAGATGCATCAAATGACATTACAGACAACAATAACAAGCTAGGACGCTTTTGTATGAAAAAGAACTTCGCGCATCTGCTTCTGTAAACATTTAAGCAGACCCAGAGAAATTATGCAAACCTATTTTTACTTTTTCTGCTTCTGCTTTGAGTGAAAACCTGCCAATCAGCAATGTTTTTTACATATATATATATATATATATATATACATATATAGTGCTGTCAAATCGAGTCACACAAAGTCTGTGTGTGTGTGTGTGTGTGTGTGTGTGTGTGTGTGTGTGTGTGTGTGTGTGTGTGTGTGTGTGTGTGTGTGTGTGTGTGTGTGTGTGTGTGTGTGTGTGTATATATATGTATAAATATATGTGTGTGTACAGTAAATATAGCCTATACTATAGGCCTATAAAATAATAATATACAGACACACATAAATTATGTAAACAAAAAGTTTTTTGTTAGATGTGACTAATCGCGATTAATCGATTTGACAGCACATGCAAAACACACACACACATATATATATATATATATATATATATATATATAAAAAGAGCGACTTCATGATCTATAGACCCATATGTTTGGGTAAACAAAGACACACTTTTGTGACCAAGCACACGCACACGCACGACACACACACACACACACACACACACACACACACACACACACACACACACACACACACACACACACACACACACACACACACACAGAGAGAGAGAGAGAGAAAACAAGCTGAGGATAGAGTGAAAGGAACTTGGCAATGTGTATAATACACATTTCTAGATATAAATATAAAAGTACCCTTAGAAATTTGCCCCATGTTTGACATACAAGTGGTGTGTGATAACTTCAATAGAAAAGTGGAATGTAAAAACACTTGAAGAATAATTACAATGCAGCAGTAGCCTATTTTCTTGCGTTAACAGCAGGTGTTAAGGAACACTTAATAAAAAGAACTCCAGGAAGCAAAGCAAAGTCCAAATCATTTTTAACTCAAGTGTGTCACTGATTGGCAGAGGCCTGTAAACAGAGCTGGCAGCGGGGATGTGGTGAGCAGCAAGAACCACTGGAGCTCTAGTGTAGTGAGCAGAACTAGAGGACCTCAAGGGCACAGCCTGGATCAATGAAAGAATACCACCGGCATCAGTCCAGCCATGACTGTGGGACTTTAAAAGCTGTAGGAACAAAAAAAAAATCCAGGGCCTTTTTTCTTCTGCTTGCTGTGTCACAAGGACACACACGCATACTAAAAGTACTGCCCTGACCCTGAGACCCAAGTAATATTTATACAAGGACTTGACAACAGTAAAAGCAGACTACCATCAGAGCCTCAGAAACTACAGTAAATGTAGGTTATGGGCACACTGGGAGGTCATCTCTGGGTTCCTATGGAAACAGGTGAGGGGGCTATCATGCCATTAAAAGCAGAAGCGCAGGTACATTAGCTCAGATGAGTCAAGAGCTTTGTAATGTTGCTTCCTGTCATTTCATATTGAGTTTTTTTTTATAGGTCATACAAAAAAGCATTTCAAAACAAATTTCACACAGCAAATGCATGGAAAAAAGAAGTTAGGAGGATACAAACAACACCCAAATAACATCTGTAAATATTTTCCTCTGAAGAGGACTAAGATGGAGAGAGGAAAAGGAAATGCTGACCTCTGCTTCTGCACAACTGATTTATTAGAGATGACTATAATGTAGTCATTTTATTTATGAGAATCAGCACCTCCAAGTCCGAGGCAATGGTTCTCAGTCGGAAAAGGGTGGCTTGCCCACTTCAGGTTGGTGGAGAGCCCCTGCCTCAAGTGGAGTTCAAGTATCTAGTGGTCTTGTTCACGAGTGAGGGAATGATGGAACGGGAGATTGACAGACGGATCGGTACTAGTGATCGACCGATATTGATTTTTATAACCGATACCGATACAGATTATTTGCATGTGTATGTGCCCGATAACCGATATGCAGAACCGATATTTATTTACTGTTATACTTCTGTTTTGGCACAATTATTACAACACAAATGAACTGAACAAACCATTTTATTTATAACAATCACTCCCTCCTTGCATACAAAAAAAAAACCTTTATATTTATACACAAATAAATAGAGGGGTCTGAGTCTAAAAAATAAAGCACAAAAACTATTCTAACATATTTGGATATGTTTATTTGTTTTCATAAATGGTAAACTAATCAAATTACAATAAAAACATTTATATTATTACATTATATAATTTATATCTAAATTATACATATCATTTATAAGCATCAGCAGCAACAATGTTAACAATAGGCAAAATAAATGTTAAAAGTCTAATGTTTTCATATGGAAAAAATAATTGACAGGGGAGTCATATCACCTTTGCAGAAATGTAATTCATTTTAAACAGTTTTAGAAGGTTTATGTGCCGTTTAATAGGTTTAAACTAAGAGTGAGGAATAATTCACTGGGTAATATTAATTCACTGCATAATATTAGCTGGAATAGCCTATAACATCAGGAAAGTAACAAACAAAACAGCATATACATCATTGCATTTTCCAACTAGTATGTTATTAATTATTATTAATATTTTTGTCGGTCTAGATCATGAAATGCTTTATGACAAAGTGCTGTTTATCTATGCATTTACACATAACTATAACATTAGGCTATACGTTACTCAACCGCGATCGCGCGTGCAGATAATAAATAATTAATTTCCACAAAGCGGTAAATTTAGATGTGTATTAGCGAAATAATTGCTATGTAGTAAATGATAATATAATCTAGGGTGTTTAAACAAGACAATCTTGTCAAAAGTTTCATTCAGTGGCCGTGCTTGAGCATTCCTGATCATCAACCCAGTGAGTGCTCAGCAATATGAACAAACTTTTTTTTCGAGACTAATGGTGAGCAAATACAACAGATAGAGAATTAAATTCAGCGCTTTTATTTTCAACATGCACTCATTCATGTCTGTTTTATTTAATTCATGTAAAGTTACGTCTTTATTGGGGAAGGACATGACGGATTACGCTACGTGGCTCAATGAGTTCGTCTCAATTTTTTAGAACCAAGCTGCATAAATAAACTATATCAGGCATTTATGTCTCAAATCTCATTTCTGCATGCATGTCTCTTATGTTAAATAAAGTTGAATAATTAAAGCAAAGCAAGTAGAACATATACTTTACCTGTGCACAGAGTTGTTATTGACTGATCTCCTCAGACGCGGGGTGCAATGGCGGAATTCTCAAAACGGCCACAAGATGGCGCCGTTTATCGGAAAATCCGATATTACAAAACCGATTCCCGATTATGGGAAAATGCTTAAATATCGGGAAAAATATTGGTAAACCGATACATCGGTCGATCACTAATCGGTACAGCTTCTGCAGGAACGCGGTCGATGTGCCGGTCTTTCGTGGTGAAGAAGGAGCTGAGCTGCAAGTTGAAACTCTCGATTTACCGGTCAACCTACGTTCCTACTCTCACCTATGGTCATGAGCTGTGGGCCCTGACCGAAAGGACAAGATCCGGATACAGGCGGCCCGAAGTGAGCTTCCTCTGCAGGGTGGCTGGGCGATCCCTTAGAGATAGGGTGAGGAGCTCAGTCACTCGGGAGGAGCTCAGAGTAGAGGCGCTGCTCCTCCACATCGAGAGGGAACAGCCGAGGTGGCTCGGGCATCTGTTCCGGATGCCTCCCGGACGCCTTCCCGGGAACGTGTTCCGGGCGCTTCCCACCAGGAGGAGGCCCAGAGGAAGACCTAGGACAACACTGGAGGGATTATGTCCCCCCGGAAATGCTGGAGGAAGTGTCTGGGGAGATGGAAGTCTGGGCGTCTCTGCTTAAGACTGCTGCCCCCGCGACCCGGATAAGCGGAAGAAGATGGTATGGCATTAAAAAAAAATGTTAGCCGATTATTTAAACTAAAATACAAGTGGAAATAACCAGTATGCATGAGAAATGTGTTTATTATTTTATTCACAAATGAAATGACCAAAAACGGTTTAAAATTAACAACAACACATTTATGTAAAAATATATTTATAATAGTAATAATAATTATTATTATTATTATTAATATTATTAATAATGATAATAATAATAATAATAATAAGTATTAATAAAACAATCAACATTTTTAATATCAATACAAATACTTAAATTACTAATATTAAATATATTAGATATTTTTTTAATTATGTTTTAGAAATACAATTAGATTATTCAAATTGATCTTAGGCTTTGTATGTATATATTAAAAACTATTTATATATTATTTATATATATTCTTATTCAGATAAACAGTTGCTGCAAATGACCTGTTAGAGGTCGCAGGCACACACTGAGACACACTGATAAATTAGCATGTTTCTTATAGTGCTTTACTGGAAACTCACCCGGAGGGATGAGGGATGAACCAAATATACCAATAAGAATTGAAATTTTGCCACACTTGGATGCAGATGACAGCACACACGATCATCTCTCAACACCTCAAAGTCACGAAATCCACACCGGCAAACCAGCAATTATTACGCATTCAGACTTAGCAGTGAAATGTAGGTAAAGGATTCAGTAGGAAAGTATCTGTCATTGGTGCTTACAGCAGGAAAAGCCACAAAGGAAAACAATTTGCATAGTCCATGCTAGTCACATAGTCGACTTAGGTCTCTTCTACCTTCCTGACCTTTTATTTCTTTTCATCCAACTCCCGTTCCCCAGCATTGTGACTTCAACACATGAACTGCCGAACAATAGCCACTTGTGTTACGGAGAAAAACAACAATCGGGTAAGCTGGAGTAATCCAGCATCACAAGACCACACTGGAACTGAGCTTGTTGCTAAGGCTGAATGAGGCAAGGGTTTGACCTTTGACCCTGGGTCCTGCACCCCAAGCCATAACCCGTTCAGAAAACCAAACCTTCAGAAACACTCAAGTCAACTTCAATGTCAGCACATCTACCTAAATATAAAAACAAATAATGATATTCCCGATGATACACAAAGAAAACTAACAATAATATATATATATATATATTACAACAATAATATTAATACATTTATGACCTTGTGAAATATTGAACACAACTGAAAGAACAATATAATAATATTAATTAATGACATAAAGGTCAATAGCTTCCACTAATGAGGTGAGCTGGGTCACACTGTGCTCACTCCATTAACCATCAAATAATGTCAGACACCAGTAACTGACACACAACAGCTCTTACACAACTTTAAAACGACATTTGAAGGCTCTAAAAGTTCTCATACACAACTTTGTTCTATCGACCTTAGCCACTGCCAGGGTAGACACCATATTTAATTGTAGACAAAACATTGATAATACATAAAAAAACTCAAGACCTTTTGTATTAACAACATATAGGAAATGTATTTAGGTCACAAACTGCCGTTTTTCACAAACTGAAAAACAGTTCTCTCTCATAAATACCATTAAAGGGTTAGTTCACCCAATAATGAAAATGACCCAGTAATTTACCCAGCCTCAAGCCATCCTGGGTTTATGACTTTCTACTTCCAGCCAAACACAACCAGAGTTTTATTTAAAAATATCCTGGCTCTTCCAAGCTTTATTATCGGAGTGAATAGTAAGCCTAAAAAAAAAAACCCACACACATACATTATAAAAGAAATCCATACAGGTCCAGGGAGTTAATAAAGGCCTTCTGAAGCGAAGCAATGCTTTTTTAGTAAGAAAATATCCATATTTACAACTTTATAATCTATAAATCACTGGTTTACGGTAACGTCTGTACGCGAGTCTAGTTCCGGCAGAAGAGTGACCTCTGACCCGACGCATAACGTAGGATGTAGGAGTAGCGTAAGCTTAATTGAGAGAAGACGCCTCTCGCTGTTCAAACAAAATAGGGCTGGGCAACAAACTCAAGCTTCGACATTTCTCTTTTATTTAAATGTAATAACATTTCTTCTAATTCGAGACTGGTGTTTTGTTTTGCTCTATACCCTGCGCTTCCGCGTTCATCAATGCGTCATACTCTTCATAGGTCAGAGGTCACTCTTCCACCGGAACTAGACTCGCGTACGACCGTTAGCCGGAAGCCAGTCATTATAGTTTATAAACTACTGTATACTAAAATCACACTCTAACGGCTAATATTGCCCACAACCCATTGCACATTGGAAGAGGATCCAATTAACTATAAACAAATTAAAAATAGTTAAAAAACTACAAACATGGGGGATGTGCAAGTCTGGCGGTTAAGTAGAGAGGTTTAGATAAAGGGGTTTGAGTAATTATCAGTATCTAACTTGACAAAAGATATTTATTCAATGTTATCCACATTATATTTCATCTGTAACAATATTGTAAACTTTGTAAAGATATGTTTGGTCATTAACTTTTAAATGTATCATTATGCAAATTGAAAACACACAAGGAAAGTTCTCCTCATGAAAAACCCACGACTGGCAGATCAACATGCTACTACATATCTCACCGAAACGGTAGGAAATTAAATTAAATTGAATGTGGAAGATTTTAACTGTGAAAAATTGATTGATGGTGTAGTTTAAACGGTGACAGGATGCACGTAACTAAACGACAGAGCTGTCCGTTAAAAAGCACTATTATGTAGTAGTATGACCCAAAACTTGCCTACTCCTCTGCTAAACACACAAAAGTACTTTTTCTTCACAAAAAGAGTACATACTTTTAGGGCGTAGTATAAGGCAGCGATACTGCGCAATTGGGACGCAGTAAATTATTTGAGAGATTTGTTTCGTTCAAAACACTGACTCATCCAGTAATGAAACAAGTAAAGTGTTTATGAGTGAGTATTTTAAGTAACATTTTAAAAAAAAAATTTTTTTTTTACATTTTTCACATAATATTGTTTTAATTTCACCTTTATTTACATCAAATTTTAAACAGTTTTTAATAATTTGTTTATACAATAACAACACTGCATACATGTGACCTTGAAGTTCAATTTGCATGTTAAAAATAAAAAGCTAATTAAAAGAAATCCCATCAACCAAGGTTTTGGCACTAGGCCAGATAGCCAGGCATATCTTTGTGTTTTACATACTAATCCTGGAACAAAAGACTACACACAAAGAGACGGAAAGTGAGATATTGTACTTCCGCCAAATGTGTATGCCAAGAATTGTCCTTTTTGGGAGTCAAAATAGTGTTTGAAGATCTGCAATATGGGCTCGATGTGGGCCCAACATCTTTCTGAACAAGAAAACAAGCTGAACGTAACATTTTTCTGTACTATGTTTACCCATAACTATAGATCAGATACTCATGGGCAGTCAGGACTGCAATGAAAATACAGACTGCAACAACACTTTCTACCCTTAATCGATGTGGAATTAAATGGTTGGCTGGTTTGTACCGAGTGGGGAAGGGAGGACAGAACAAATTGAGGTGAATCAAGGAACATGACCAATACAAATCTACAAAAAACAGTATTAGAGGACATATGTTGAATAATGTGACAGTGAATGATGACTGAAAACTCTTGCGTTGATGTCAAAAGCATTTCTTTCTCATTTATAACAGGTATAAGGGTTACTAGTGTGCTCTTACATATTGTGCAAAAGTGCTCATGCAAGCAAATCGATTCATCGCGATTCGTGGGTCGATTCCAATATTTTCCGAATGCATCGCCATTCTCTCTCGAATCGCTTCTGAGCTTAGTTTTTGACAGCAGATGGCGTTCTAGGCTAGTTTTTAACCGCACGCTCAAATGCTCACGAATAAAAGCGCTCGTGTGTTCGGCTGAATCTGAGAATGTACTTGCACCGAATGCTTTTATGACGCCAGATTAATGTAAAACACCCTTAATTCGCTTCAACCTTTTCGAACTTTATGATTGATTATTTCATAGAAGGTTCAAGTGGTGTGTCTAAGGCATTGGAAGCCAGCAAAGTACGGCTGTTTCTAAAGCATGCATTGCCATCTGCTGATAAAAACTAAGTTCAGAATCGATTCGAGAGAGAATCGCGATGCATTCGGAAAAACTCAGTATCGATCCAGAATAATTTCTCGATTCACGATGCATTTACGACCACGATTTATTGTACCAGCCTTAGTACCTATAGTGTAAAAAAAGACCAAAAGGCAAAAATAAAACTTAAGTATGTAGTGTTCTGACTCAACATCAACAAACTCCCTGTTTTTGAGCTCTCCACATAGGCTATCGCCAGCAAATGTAGCGACACTTCAAACGCACAAAGTGATAATGAGTCAAAGATCAGCATTCCAGCCCAACAAAGCCGACTCAAATCCTCTTCTCCGGCTTATCTTTCCCTTCCAGCCCGCAGGCCTGTGCTCTCCACACCAGAACCAACATAACGTGGGTCCTAAATAGCTCTCTTGAGCTGTTTATTCCCCCAGCATGCAACACAATGGCCCTGCAGTGCTGGAAACAAGAGTCGGAAAGCTTCTCCTCTCCACCGCTGCCTCGCTCTTGTTCTTCGAACTCTCCCCTTTCTGTGACTCTCTCTACCGCCCTCCCTCTTCCAGTCTAACGCCAGACGAAGAGTGAGTCAGAGCGGCGAGTACGCCAGAGGGCATGTTGGAGGACAGGACAAGATTTTACCGGGCCAGACTGAGTTTGAGTCCACTGCGAGACCTTGTGGCGGTTAGAGGGATTTGGGTGAAATCTTTAGAGGAATTCAGAGGGTTGGTCCAACTTCCCTCAACTGAATGGGGGAGAACTAAATGAGAAACACAGCATGTGACCAAAAAGGCTGAAAGAAAAGTGAAAGACTCAAATACAAACTCTAAAACCACAACAGCAGGGTGCTTGCAGTGATGACATCGTTTTCCAACCCGGAAGTTAGCATCACCCTGGTTCCCTCGACAAAAAGTCAACAGGATTTTCCCATTGGCTTTTGGAAATATTGCAGAAAATATGCTCTGTGACCAACAAAAGTTTATGATTCTTACACATTTTTGTTGATCACATATTAACACACCTTGAATTTTGATGCTTAAAGTTGTCATGAAATCAAATTTTACCATTAATATTTTTATATGTAATACTGTAGTGTTTATTAAAAATGGTTTATCTGTGCACTTCATTATTTTTAAAAGAATCATGTACCCTTATAATCTTTCATCAAATACGTTACCCTTCCCTCCCCCCTCGAAACGACTTCTCTTCTCTTCCGGTCAAAATCTATTACTAGGGCTATTGTGCGCCTCATTGTTCCTGGGAGGCTCATATAAATATGGGGTGATTCCTTCCGGAAAATTTGGCTGCTCGTCCTCGTTCTCATCGTCGGGTTCCTCAATTAAAAATGCTTCATGGGAGGGTAACGGTGGTGAGTCCGGTGGAGAGAAATCCTCCACAACTGACTGTAAACTGGCATTCAAATCTGCCTCCATTTTGTTAGCAACGCCCAACCTCCAACGATCCAATCAATTCCCGAAGGACGAAATCAAGCCCCACCCTACATTTTTTTCTAATTCCAGAAGCTGTTGCACTCGGATATTCGTCACAATAAGGAAAAAAGGACAATCTCAACTTCCGTTTCATGACGACTTTAAATACAATCTCCAGAAGTAGAAAGCTAAAGTTAGGCTATAAATGAACTACACCAGGTGTAGTTGACTTCAACGTCACCATCACTACGCTTCTGACCACTCTTTCAATCTTTATTTAAAATTTTAGAAAGTTTGAATTAAGTTTGACTAAGTATAGTTTGCAAGTTCACTAGTATGAACACAACGGTGCTGTGAAGGCGGACTAGTGAATATATCAGCTTTCCTGTTGATGATGTTTAATGTCTCCAACCACCTCTATAATCCTAATCAGACACTTATTAGCAAATTCCTTTAAGACACGTACAAGCTTTAAAAATTCAAGAGTGGGCATAGCCAATGTGTTTTATGTAACAAAATAAAATGTGAAAATATCCACCAATATACCACAGATGTTCCTAAAAACTAATTCGAAAATTCCTTAACTTCAGGACGATGGAAGTTTTTCCAGCATCCCATTTTTAATGCTTTATTTTTTTTTTTTTAAACCATCACATCATAGTAACACAATGGTCACAGAAAAGCAGCCCAATTAATTTTGTCAATTTAAAAAATTCCTTTCTGCTAGTAGGAAGTTAATTACATTTACATTACATTTAGTCATTTAGCAGACGCTTTTATCCAAAGCGACTTACATCTGAGGACTAAAGCAAGCGAGTCATCGTGAAGAGGGAAGAACGACGCAAGAAGTGCTCAAAATACAAAGTTCAGGTATTGCTCAGAGTAGTAAAAGCCAGACAAGGGAAGATTTAAAAGGGAAGGAAAGATTTAAAAGAGAAGAAATTATTTTTATTTTTTTATGTTAAGTACTCACGGAAGAGATGAGTTTTCAGTTGTCTTTTGAATGCTGTCAGGGATTCTGCATTACGGACGAGGGTGGGGAGATCATTCCACCAGCATGGAGCCGTGAATGAGAATGTTCTGGAGAGTGATTGGTACTTGTTGGTACCATCTTGAATCGTTACAAATATTGATCTGATATTCAAAAGAGTCAACTGGCATGCTAGTTGCAATTGTGCCATGATATCAGTCCTAAAAAGTTCTTAAACTGTCTTTAACAATCTAAATTTTGTTAGAAGGTAAAAAAAATACCTGCAATTGCCACATCCTGTCAATATAGTTCATTTATCCTAAATATTTCCCAAAACTGTTGTGGGTTTCATTATTGCAAGATACACTAAATTGCTCCTCGGCGATGAACAAAGCAGCATTGTACTGTATTGTTAGGGTTAGACTAATAGTATGACTATTTACCTCAGGTTTGAATGACCTAGATAATACACTCATACCGCACTCCTTAAATAAATAATATAAAACAGATCAATTCCATCTACAGCATGCATTTATATTTGTAATAACTTAACGGTGTGTTGTCAGGCTTATACGGTCACATGGATCCCCCTTCAGCAGAATCTGTAGATAAAACAAAAATACCAGCTGGGGTGAAGCATCATCGGAGCCTGTTTAATTCTGTCCACAAAGCATACCACGCTGCTTTTAGCGTGTGCAGACAGCGGGCAGGCAAAAAACTAGGCCAACATGAATTTCATATGACTCTCACCAAGTACAAGAAAGATGTATGTGTGTGTGTGTGTGTGTGTGTGTGTGTGTGGGGGGGGGTGGGCTGT
Source organism: Siphateles boraxobius (assembly GCF_051911475.1). Lineage (NCBI taxonomy): Eukaryota > Metazoa > Chordata > Actinopteri > Cypriniformes > Leuciscidae > Siphateles > Siphateles boraxobius. Next base: position 7,144,172 of record NW_027508866.1, read on the forward strand.
TGGGGCGGGTGGAGCGAAAAATCAGCAAATCCATGATCATATGCAGTGTGGTGGAGAATGCAATTGGCTGCTTGCACCACAAAAAATGTGTGTGTGTGTGTGTGTGTGTGTGTGTGTGTGTGTGTGTGTGTGTGTGTGTGTGTGTGTGTGTGTGTGTGTGTGTGTGTGTGTGTGTGTGTGTGTGTGTGTGTGTGTGACCCAGACTCTAGTATCAGCGAAACTCTTTGCAGCAGAAAGACAGACAGAGCTTGTGAGACCCTGGTCTCGTTCACAAACAAGGACACATAGCCTCTACATACCTGTGCAGAGCTCAAAACGAATCCGAGCCCCTGGCTACTCAATCCGATATCATCTCCACACACACTTGTCATTTATTGTGTAAATGTGCCTCTGGTTAGACGTGAAAAACAAAAATCACTCCACCAGCAGCAGAGAGTCTACAGACACGCGCAAGTAAATGTGAGTACTTCTCCTTGAACAGTTCGACAGTGGGACTTAAAAGCAGATTTTTTTCCCTGCTGCCCTTTTCTATAATAGATCCGTTGCTGTCTGGAACATGCTCATGGAGAAATGAACCTCTTTTCTGAAAAGCACTGAATTAAAGAAATATGACCTTTTTGCAATTCATTTGAGGAGATGGACATCTAGTCGTGCATGTACTGATGTGTTGGATATTACACAAACAGCGCACACACTCACAAGAGATAGAATACAAGCCAATGTGCATCAAATGCCTTTGTGTTAGTGCAGTAAGAGAGGTAGATGTGTGTAAAGAAGAGAAAGGACAGGCGTCTGAAAAGAAGGGTGCGGTTTGTTTTTTCCGGCTACGTTTTCCAGCTATTCGACAAACATTAAGATTACAGTTGGGTCAAAATATACATTTCCAGATTGATTGTAATTTTCATTTGAACATTCTCAATATCGATGAATAAAAACTGGTCTGAATTGAATGTGAAGGCATATACCAATAAATACAAGACACATCTTTCCTTGCATTGTCCTCAAAAGATGTTCACTGTGACATGGATCGTGACCAGTGTAGTTCAATTCACGGACAAATGACTCTTATGAACCAGTTCTTTTTAGTGAATCAAAATATACAGCACAACTAGTATAGTCTGATTCATGAACAAATTACTTTTTTGAATCGGTCCTTTTAATGGAATCATTCAAAAAGACTCAATCACAAACAAAGACCATTTTGAATCCTTCCTTACTCATTGAATTCATATGTTAATTTCATAGGATATCTGTATAATTTAATGCAATATTTGAGAGAATTTATTTTATGCACAAGCAAAAGGACATCATAATGTTTTAAAAGAAATGAATACTTATATTCAGCAAGGGATGATCAAAAGTGGCAGTATAGACTTGTACATTGTTAAAAAGATTTCAATTTATATTCTTCCAGACTCTATTCATCAAATAATCCTGAAAAAAATTTAATCACAGTTTCCACAAAAGTATTAAGCAGCAAATTTTTATTATTATTTAATAATAATAATAAGAAATGTTTCTTGAACTCCAAATGACCATGAAGACTGGAGTAATGATGCTGAAAATTCAGGGTTTCCATCACACGAATACATTTCATTTTAAATTGTAAGAATATTTCACAATATTACTGTTTTTGACTGTATTTTTAATCAAATAATTGCATCCTTGGGGAATGTGAGAGAATTCTTTCAAAAACATTACAAAAAAATCTTACCAAGCCCAATCTTTTGAATGGCAGTGAATCAGAAATTAAATTAATCAGATTCAAATTTAATGAATAAAGTGTGTGAATAAAAATATAATTGGCAAGTGTCATGTGTATCAACACAGCAGTGAAGCTTGACTGGTAAATTTTAAAGGAACACTCCACCATTTTTTGAAATAGGGCTTATTCACCGTCTCCCCTACATTAAGATAGGTGGGCAAAAGCATTTTATGCCTCAGTGCAGGCATTTTTTTAGTTTGGCAGCGCCGACGCTAGCTCAGCTTAGCATAATGAATGGAATCCTAAGTTGTCAGGTAGCATGTCATGAGTAAAAGTGATAAAAATTAAAAAATGTAAAAAACCTAATTACTTCTTGTGGCCTGCATATTCACAACAAGTACAAATAGCAATTCAGATTAAGACTAGGCGATTTCCTAGGCAGATATTGATTTGGAACTATATTAGGGTGAATCACAGGCGAAGCACTGCTACTTGGGCGCAGTCATATCACGCAACACCTGGAATCCCCTAACTTCTGTCAACATACCGGCTTGACCTGACCTGCCCCGGGTATCTTCGCTTTTGGATTATGTTTAGTTTGAGAAGTTACAGCAAACATGGTAATTACCTGCATAGCAAAAGGTTGTGAGAACGAGAAAAGGACATACACGAATGTAATGTTTCACAGAATTCAACTGAATGTGGAACTGAGAAATCGATGGCTAGCTGGATATCTCTGAACTTCAACACCTCACTACAAAATTAGCCAGTATCGTGTTTGCGAAGAGCATTTTACACCGGAGGACTATGTTGGAAAAATGCTAAAGTTATATAGGACCAGAAAGACTACGTCTGAAGGATACGGCCGTACCATCCATTTTCAAAGTACAGGCAGATAAAAGTGCACATGTAAGTTGTCTTTTATTACTCTTTCTTACGTGAATCTGTGTATTTATTCAGTTGTAAGATAGATGCTGAGAATAAGTTAGAGTATGGTTCAAATTGCCTCATCTTCTATTACCTCATGATGAGTTCAACCTGTTTAGCATGAACAACATTATTGAAAAAAAAAAAAAAAAAAAGAAAGAAATCGCTGTTATCGTTACCGGTGAAATAATTGTCTTTCATCCTCACGTCCTCTGTCTGTTGAGTGATCGCAACCTCCTCCTGTCTGTCTATTTCCATTGCACGCAGCTCCTCTTCTGAAAACTCTGGTTCGTATATGGTTCTAGATCTTGACTGTCAGCGAAGTCACCCTCTTCGTCTCACACAAAATCCCCCATGTCCATCGCCATTCACTATGTCTACTGTCGGAAAAATAGCCAGCTAATATTCACGCCGGTATGTTGACAGAAGTTGGGGGATTCCAGGTGTTGCGTGATATCTCTGCACCCAAGTAGCAGTGCTTCGCCTGTGATTCACCCTAATATAGTCCCAAGTCAATATCTGCCTAGGAAATCGCCTAGTCTTAATCTGAATTTCTATTTGTACTCATTGTGAATATGCAGGTCACAAGAAGTAATTCGTTTTTTTGTTTGTTTGTTTTTTGTATCACTTTTACTCATGACATGCTACCTAACAACGTAGGATTCCATTCATTATGCTAAGCTTAGCTAGCGTTGGCGCTTCCAAACTAAGAAAATGCCTGCCTTGAGACATAAAATGCTTTTGCCCACCTATCTAAATGTAGGGCAGACGGTGAATAAGCCCTATTTCAAAAAACGGTGGACTGTTCCTTTAATGTGAAATCTAGGTCCTGAATATAATGTAGCATGATATTCTGTAGTGCAGTCTGATATTTTGACAGATACTCAAATACCCAAAATGACAACACCAATGGTCCTTACTTGCTAAGTGTGCTCTTAGTCTTAAATATCCCATAAAGCCGCAATTTGGGGACTTGTTTACAGCTATACAAGCGTATTTTGATCCCTGATTTTCTTCTCAAGAACATCTCATTTGATGCAGAACAGCTTATCCGACTCATACCTGCCGATCACAGCGTCCAAGAGGCTTGTAATGCCTGGACGTACATGACATTCCTGCCAGCACTGGATGTCTGAGCTAAATAGTGACAACTTTGTTCACTATCGGGAACGAGAAAGCGTTTATTCCAACTTATCTGGAGATTTGATTGTGACATTGCAGTTTCACATTCCCAAATTCAACCTGGAAAATAACTACTTGCAAAACAACTGAACCCTGTTATGTTCCATTCGCAGCACAATGGCAGTTAATTCAAAAATTAAAACATGAATACGTAGCAATGAACACACTTTTGTATTTGTGTTTGTTTTTCCTATTATTGTTCCCAAAGTTGTTCGCAGCTGGAAACCATCAAATCTATTTTCAATTTCAATAATTTCAGCAGAAGCAGGAGCTTTGTTATCAGATGGCGTGACAAAGACGGGAGTCAGAATCACTCCATTCTATTCAGGTTATCATTTTATTGTTTGATTTTTTTTTTTAACGCTTACTCCGAGCATTTGTGCCTCACGTCTAGCCAAAAGAGGTTGTGATTATTCAGAAAGAAATTGGGAGCCAGGTGGTATGCAGAATGTGTACAACCCATTGCACTGCCTATAAGGAAAAGAGTGGTTTAACTCCGAAAAATTCTATGAAAAGCTCTGTTCATTATAATCACATTGTCTGGCCTCTGCCAGCAATGAATCTGTTTTGATCTTGCAGCAAACACTCAGTAAACACTTCCCACCGTTGAAACCCCGATTGAGCGATTACAAGAGACATGAGAAATCTATATTTTCAACCTAGCAGGCTCTCTTCACCCTTTATTTGTGTGCTAAACCTCTGCAAAACTTTCCACCTCACAAAACCAGTAAAGCAAGGCAAAATAACTATATCAGTATAACAGTAATGGCTGCGTAGCACTTTACTAACTTTATTTTCCACTGGACAGCTGACAGCGTCAAACAAGTGTGGAATGATTCAGTTAAAATACACTCCATATGGTGCATGTTTCACTTACGCTGAGGTTAGAATTCTGCTGCCGTCAAACGCAAGCAAATTTATGATTGTCTCCGACTCAAAAAATCTAACTTCAGTGTCAGATTCTAGGCTCTCATCCAGAAAGATCAGGGATACTGGAGAGAATCGGTCCCAGAGTGCAGAAGCTTGATGATAGACAATACCAACTTATCTGTTTTAAAACAGATCTGCAATAGCATAGAGATTACATACATAGAGACTCTCATTAGCAGAGATAAGAGTCGTGCTCATGACGCTTTGTAAAGAAGGTCCTGGACAGTGAAGCGCTGCAGGAAATACGTCACGATGGGGCACTGGCTCGAAAATTGGCAGGAACACTGGACTGATCTAAATTATGCTACAGTTCTTTTCTTAAAGCCTCTTCTTTCATAAGAGCCTCTCAATTTGAAAAGCTCTTATGAAAGGGGCTACTGCCCAAGTTGCAACCTTATCAAGTGGAATGAGGCAGCCTTTTTAAATAAAATAAAAAAGGTCAAGATGAAAATCGTGGGAAAATGATGATGTTTGTGCATCTAACCCAGACCTAGGCTGAATCTTCTGACATTTTTATCATTTTCTGCACTGATATTGAGCAAAATATGGATTTAAACATTGTAAAATATGCTAAAGGGATGGACGATTTATTTGTTTGTTTTTATTGCCATACCAACATCTATGCTTGCATTTTCAAGGCAAGATAGATGCATTTAAAAAGAAACAAATAGTGCTAAATTATTATTGAAAATCCACAACAATGGATGATAATGTTCTTTTTATTATAATTGAGTGCTGAAGTCATTTTCTCGAACACTTTACATGCTCAAGCTCTTTATAGTCAGATGGATTCGAATTTGCTGTCAATGTTTATTGTTCATCAGCTAGAAAAAAATCATTGTGAAAGAAAGTCATTCCAATGATATCATTCATTCCTGTTTTATTATCTTTACAGTTGCAGTGTGGACTTCCCTATTCTCAGAGAAACAGAATGATTACTAAAACATTATAGTTATCATCCTTGGTGTGAATGGCTCTTAACACATCATAACCAGGCACAATGTGACAAAAACTATAAATCCTACGTGTTCCCAATGAATATGGGACAGCGACAAGAAACAAGCCACAGACAAGGGCAAAAACATTACAGTCCACTAATAGTTTTTGAGAAAACATCAGATGCAAATGTCAGCGGTCATGGTGTGGACAGGAAGAGTGGAAGTGCTAAAAGCCCACAGTTGTGCTCGCCACGGGAAGATAACATGTCAAATAAGCATGAAGATGATAAGGTTATGAGGGGAAAACACACCACTCTGTCACAGGAGAAAAATAACATATTATATACAAGTGATAAGGAAAATGAGGGAAGTACTACAAACTCCTTCAATTACAATCAATAAAAGCATTATAGCTCAAGGTAAAGAATATTGTAGTAAATCTGCACATCACATCAGGCATAGTCTTGTGCTTGCCTTTAACAAGATTTTAATCAATGCCCGTGTCCTTGCTTTCTGTCCATCTGCCCGAGGATAAAATATGGACACAGCAAGCTGTGAGACCTACAGATGTTCAGCCTCGTCCTTCCCAACAAATCAGACACACACTGAGTGATGTTACGCAGTTCTTTACTGGATGACTTTGTGTGTGTACATCAACATAAGCATTTTGCAAATGCATATTAAAGTACACTAAATGTGTCAACTAGTTGTTTCTGTTTTTTGTTAAACCTAACACATCAGAACCAGGGGATACCACACATAATTCAGATATGTTGAGCCCCGATTTTTATGTAGGACATCCCAAATAATTTTCTATCTAATATACTGCTGATAAAAAGTAATATTTCTGTTTGTATTTGGAATGATCATTTTTACATCAAAACTCACAGTACTGATTATCTGACTTACTGCATTAAATATTTACCAGAACTGCCGAGTAAAGAATTGTATGCCTGAATATGACTCATAAAGCCCTTTTGAAGAAAAAAGTGGCCCTTCTACCTTGTTATGAATTAATCTATCACGATACATAGCTCACAAAGCATTCTCCGTGTCAGACAAGTGTACGAATCACTTCCATCTACATAACTAATGAGTGAAGTCAATAATGACGAATGTTAGGAGCTGCACCCGGCCTGTATGCACTTGGTCTCTAATGAAACAGCCAGGTTTAATGAAATTCCTGTCTCAAGGTCTTCACAAAGACAGATGTTACCGTTCAAGCTCAAGCAATTTACATTGAAACAGGAAGTTAGGGCATATTGGAGGAAGGACAAATCTTTCTGTAAGATCCAGTGGCCTCTAGTGACATTCCCATTCGCAGAAATTTGGGTCAGTAAGAATTTGTTTTTAAGAAATTCATACTTTTATTCAGCAAGGACGCAGTACATTTATGTATTTGGAATCAATTTATCGACCAAATAAAACCTATTGCTGTTTCCATTTAATAAATACAGTAAACACATAGAATACATACAAATATATAAATAAATACAGCCTTGGTGAGAATGAGACTTCTTCCAAATGCCTTAAAATTTCTTACTGACCTCAAACTTTTAAACTGTATAGTGTACATTAGCTAAAAGTGATTTTTTTAAAAGTTTCATCATGAATACTAGCATATGCACGACCTGAAAGCTAATATACATGCACTAAAATCCACAAAACCCCAATTTCCATTTCCCAGGGTCTTTAACTCTACTGTGGCAAAGAGCACACATCTCCTCTCTGAAAGCTTTCAGCGTGAACGATGACGCAGCACTGTCACAGGTTAATGCAAGCACTTTCATTAAAGCAAGAGATCAGTCTTACAGTAGAAGGTAAAGAAGATTACCGTGGCTTTGTTCGCATACTTATTAGCTACGGTCACATCTGCTGGATCCCTGAAATGTAAATGTACGGTAAACAATTAATTAATTGATTATGCGGCTAATCTGATTGTGAGGGCCTGATTTCATATCCGCTTCTCTATTGTTATTTAGTTTTGTAGGCAAACAAATTGATCCTATAGGTTACATCGCTGTGCCATTTCACGCCCTCCTGTGATCTTTTGACCTTAGAGATTACTGATCCTGTGCAAGGAAGATTTGCATGTACTTTGTGTTACGCTGAGCGGTCTCATACCGTTCTATGCATGGCTACGTCCTGAATGAGCGATATAGAGCTGTGCTGTTGTCTCTGTGGCCAACAAGGACCGTTTGTGCTGACTGTGCAGAGCTTCCTGACCTTGGTGATTCTGCAGAGTGGATGTGAATAATGAGATGATCCCTTTGGACAGACAACAACAGCTCAGCCACAAGAGAGTGAAAAACGAAAGGGAGAGGGAGAGCAAGATGTTCCTAATGTGTATTTAAGATACAAACAGACACCTCAAAGCAGTGTCACAATAATTACATAATATTTTGCATTAGGTCTGGTTTAAAAAAAGCATATATACATAAACATATATATATATATATATATATATATATATATATATATATATATTTATATATACACACATTTCCATATTAAAACGCAATCTAACTCGATTTGATGTGATAAAGTGACTAGCATCGCCTCGCCACACGCACAAGTTTAGGGTCATTCTGATTTTTTAAAAAGAAATGAATACTTTTATTACACAAGGATGCCTTAAATTGATCAAAAGTGCCAGTATGGGCATCTTTAAAGTCTATAATAGCTTCATGAATATTTATTTAACATAAATGCTGTTATTTAGAATGTTGTATTCATCATAGAATCCTGAAAAAAAATGTGTTAGGGTTTCCACAGAAATATTAAGTAACACAACTGTTTTCAACTTTGAAAATAATAAGAAATTCTTCTTGAGCTCCAAATCAGCATAGAATGATTTCTGAAGGATCATGTGACTGAATATTGGAGTTATGATGCAGAAAATTATTTTAAATTATAATATTTCAAAATATTACGTGTTTTTGACTATTTTAGCAAATAAATGCAGTCTTGGTGGTGAGAATAATAAAATAATTCTTTCAAAAATATTACCAGCCCCAAAATTCTGAACGGAAATATAACTGTATATTAAACAAAATATATCTTCCAATTGTTTTGCATTGTCGCATTACGCAGCATTTTCATTTTGGACAGACAAAATGCTTGACACTGATCAGGATCCGGTTTTAAGATGAAATTTAACAAACTCGTTTACTTGGTTTAAAATGTTTACTACTTTTACACGCCAGTCGCTTTAGTGTCAAATAAACCACTTTGTATATCCTCCTGTCCAGATCGCAAAGCTGATCCAGTTGGCCGGGAAGAGATGACAACAGTTGGTATGGTGGGAAGCAAGCAGCACAATCCCATGGTGCTGTTTCCATGGCAACTATGATGCTTTGCTAATGGCAGGGGAGTCTAAACGTCAGGCCCTCGGTGGCAGTCTGTGTATGTGTGTGCGTTACGTGTGGGTAGAGAAAAGAGGGGGGGGGGGGACAACAGACAGCGAGCAGATTGGCTCAGTGTACCTCTCACAGGAGAACTGAATGGCATGAGGTAAAGGACGACCACGCATCAAAGAAAGGCAAATAAAATTACTGTATCATAACAAAATTACTGCATCTCCCTCGCCACGCACCCAAATTGCCACTAATATTATAATTGCAGCCTACATATTTCCAGTACAAGAATTAATGTAATACAGTACAGCGACCAAAAAAGACGAAGCCTGTTTCCTGATTTATCTGAGGGTGAACTCCGCAAGACTGCAGCTACGACTACAATAGTAACTATGTCAGATCCACAGGGAGGGAGCTGTGAGCCCTGCATACAGTCAGGGAAGTCTTCCTGTGATCCACGCTAAATAAAAGACACTGTGACCCTCTACACATAAACAGAAATGATTTGAAAATAGACCAGAGGTAGGATTACAGTAAGAAATCGAGTCTTAAAATACATCTGGTAGCTAGGCTGCTCATCATCGTTCATAATAAACTACAGCATGTGTGTTTTATAGTACACTTGCATGCTTGCATGTTGTCTGGAACATTATCAGGAACTGCCGTCATGAAGAGGGCCACAGGACACTCTTTCATCCCTCATCATGCCAGATCAAGCTCTCTCGACACCTCATGCGTGTGTCATTTGTTCAGGAGCTGGGTGGCAGGGATGTCTGGCATACCACTGTAAGGCCACGAGGTTGAGGACGAGTCTAATTACATTCAGGGTCTAACAGCAGTGCTTCACAACATGTGTTCTCTGGTCAGAATTTCAATAGCAAGCAGGGAGACACTGGAGAAAAATAAAATGGGATTTTGAATCTAGCACACTGACCAAATTAGAACTCAGCCCTTAGAAACTGCCATGAACTGGCAAAAGAGTACAGAGGCCTACAGAAACAATCCATCATATCCAAACTTCTTCAAAACGGCTTCAAAAGTAGAGAAATTAAATCAAACGTGAATCCAGTTCGGAGTATCTTTTTTCCCTGAAACGCATAAGACTCCCAAGCCCTGTGGAATCGCCAATTAATTACGGTTATCGGTACATCTGCTCTGCTAAATGGCATTCACCATCCATCAATACTGGCTGTACTCAGGCACAAGCAGCGCTTTCAGACAAAGCTGAATAATACATAAGGTCTACCCCACCTACAGTTGTGTATCGGCATTGTGCCAAACACCATGCAATGCTTCTCTCTTTCCCTAGTGCACAATATTACTGCAATGTGCTTTGACCACCAGCGTTCTCCATTAAAAAACAATAGAAACCATAATTTCTGCAAAAATACAATACAATTTCTACAGTTGTTGTTGCAATAATACAATAATCTTAGTAACTGTGTTATTCTGAAACCATTTAATGTGTATTTCCCAAATAAATCTCCATTGTGAGGGAAGCAGATTGGCCCACAATGCACATCATTTCAAATTTGATTAATAGATTTAAAAAATAAAATAAAAAACTATCTACAGCGGCAAAAAGGCCAATCTTAAAACATCTGGATTTGTTCCAAATATGGATCCAAAAAACTATTTAATATAACGCTGAAAATGTGCTACTAGTTGCACTTGTTAAGGCGTTGGGTGTTCTTGAAAATGTTACTGAGTCTACAAAGGTTCTCATGACAAAAACTACTAGGCTACATACTTGTAATGGATCAAAATTTAACCAAAAAACAATAGAAGGGCTAAGAGCTGACAGGATTGCAAGTGACTTGTTTAAAACGTATATCGTCCGCTTTGTGTTATCCAAAGCACAGCATAGGAAGTACGGAGTCATACCGATCTGAAACCGTGAACTCTATGAAGTCACATGACCCGCCATGTTGCTCCAGCCAGGACAGAGATCGTGCTGCGCTACTCTCTTCGGTTTAACTCCCGTTGGCTCGAGGTTTCAGAGCACATCACCACTGCAGCAACCCCCACCCTCCTCCTCCTCCTCCACCACCTGCTTCCACATGCACGGCTACAGGAACTCTGCATCCCTGCGCATAGAGCAACTGCTGCAGCATCCCTTCACTGGAATCACCACTGACATGTTTCTTAACATCCAGCACTCTAAATTAATGACCCGAAGAAAACATCATGACCGACGCCTCCTATTAAGAGTAAACACCAATTGTGACTAGGCCTATAAATCGAACGCTTACAGTCTCGATACTAGTGCATATAATTACCGCAAGCCGTTTTGTAACTCGTGGAATGGTTTCGATAACATTTTTAACATGTCGAGATGGATAACGTGATAGATCCGTTTTAACAACGTTGCAGAAACATTGTTAAGAGGTTGCTAGCACGCCGTTTTAGGAACTGATACTAGCTATAGATATAGGCCTACCTTAGTAGCTAACCTACACCAAAAAATCGTTAAGACATTACTCTCATGATGTATTTTCAAAACTTTTTAGAAGTGAATAGGCTACAATTTGCCCTGAGGTAAAAGTGTCTTGCCTCAGAAAACCTGTCCTGTCAAACTCTCTCTGTGCGCGCCGCTCAAACATCTTTGCGCCCATTCAAACATCTTCCATTCATAAAGATTCAACTTGCAATTTACCTAGGTGAAATGTTTGTAATTTGTGAAGCTGACACGTATTTGCCATTGAACGAAGCCAGTTTATAAACTGCTTGTTTTAAGAAAATAAAAACGTTGACAACGTTCACTGCGTTTCATTTTGATTTGTTTTCATAGTAAAGCACATTATAGGCTACCTTTCTTTTATCTGAGTTTTTGATTTTTATGACTTTAAAAAAACTGTAACGTTACCTAACTGCAACGTTGTAGCATGTAAAATCGTTTCATACAGCATAGGCCTGGCTCGATCGGCCAATTGTAATTATTGATAAGGAAGTCGGTAAAGAAATCTCCATCCCTTCCTTCAAAACAAAGATCCTCCCAGCATCCCATGCAGCAGGCATTACTGAATCTGTGTTAATGCGTTTTCTAAGCCGTTTCATAACAAGAATTCAGTTAAAGCCCGCTTTAATCCACCTCGATCGCTTCCCAGCCTGTGGCCTCCACGAGCAAAAACAGCAGCCATATCGAACATATACGGACACAGGAGGATATAACAGGTGCCAAACACAGCACACTATTAAAGCTTAAAAATAACGAGCATCACAGACGACACGTTAACGCGCCCTGAATATTAATTACACCCACACTGCTTTGCTGTAGCTACATCTATGAGAATTAATCCACAAATTCCTGCGTCGCGTATCATCTACCCACAAGTCATATTTACATATCAAAAACGGAACCCATATTCGTGTGATAGCATAAGACGTGTTAAATATGTCGTCTAGGCGAGAATTATTAATCTAACAGCATATTCCACGAAAGATGGATTCCCTTATTTGGCGAGTCATTGTTGCAGGCCGGCGTGTTGATACACTGTCAATTTTGCACATCAAACAAACGCAGCGATCACTCTGTGATAGTACGCAGGGAAAATGAATTATGACGTTATGTGTACGATATTTTGTCACCCTAAAGCAAAGCTGGTAGTAATGAATCTGAATGGGATGTCAACAAAAGACAGGGTGACATTCCTCCGGGTAATATTTCTGGCTTTAGTGCATTTGATCAAGAAGTAAATTCTCATATGACATCATCTTTAAAAACACCATGCGCGCTAAATAAAACATGCGTTCAATTGACTGTATGCAGATGCTTACCAGATTTAAAACTGTCTCCACGATATCTCTGTTGCTAACCTCCCCGACCTGGATCAAACCGATGAGCACGGCGAATTTCATCTTGATATTCCGGATCGGAACCGAGGGGTTTATCACCCCGGCCGGTAGAACCACGGCGCCCGATCCAGACACCATCATGTCCCCAGTAACGGAGCCCGTTACGACTTGCTGCCCCGAACCCGGTGGTACTGGTGGTGGGGGGGCTTCTCGGTCCGTGAGCGAGGCGGAACCCGGTGCTAAAACCGGTTTCTCGCTCGACATTTCCGACCAGAATCCCAAAAAGGAGCGGTCGCCTCGGTCTCACCTGCTTTTGGATCACCGAGCACTGAGAAGCAGCATCAAATACAGATGAAAAAGGAAAATTCTCGATCAGGTGTCACAAAGGCTGTCCTCCTCCTTCTCCTCCTCCAAGATGTGCACATCCAAACCCGTTCAGAGGGATGCGCAGAACGAAATCACGTCTAATGTTTGGCGAAACTGTCCCTCTCTCCTCCCGAATCCCGATGTCAGCCGAAGATCGGTGCGGTGTCGGGCTGTGTTGTCTTTCTCAGGACGCCATATTGACGCCCCCTGTCTGCGGGAGCGCTCACCACGCCTGCGTGCTGCTGCCCGGCTGTCAATCAAAAGGTGGTAACCAAGCAGGAGCACGTGCGCGAGTCCCATTAATAGGTGTCTCAGCATTAGGCAAATCAGATTAATGTTATGTTGACTATCAAAATTAGAGTGGGATTATTTTGGACCGTTGAGCAATTGTAAATAATCCCTTAGCGCAGTGATGTAATGTGACATTCTCTTTCACTCTTTCACAGAGAACATACAACTTTAAAGACTATCTATTTCTGTACACTTTCATTAAAGTAAAGTATTGGCTGCCATGAATTTTGTTTTTGGAAGAAACACACCAATTTCTCCAAAACTTTTTTTTTTCTGTTAAAATAAATATATAGCCTACCTTTGTTCTCTCTCTCTCTCTCTCTCTCTCTCTCTCTCTCTCTCTCTCTCTCTCTCTCTCTATATATATATATATATATATATATATATTATTATTATTATTATTGATAATAAATAAATAAATGCAATTGTGTTTTGCTGTTTTGAGTGTCTTTTGAATATATGTTTTGAAGCCAGCACATCCACTGCTGGAGAAAATAAGTGCAATTTGAATTTCGACCCTTATTGTTAATTAGAAAAAGCCCATGCGATTTTACTGTGTAGAAATAAGGGCAATTTTGTGAACATCACATTTGCTTTTATTAAACTGAATTAGATATCAATCAGCTCAATGCTCAATCAGCATTGGCAATAAAGCATATGAGTTAAAGACTACGCAGAAAACAATTGCCTAATCACTAAGACTCACAGTTTTCCTTCACTGAGAACCTTGCTATTGTGATGTTTTAATTTTAGCACTGCAGCAGAAAGCTGTGAATGGGGACGTGAGCTTTCCTTCACTCAGAAGGACACCAGTCCTGCCTCATTTTGGCACAAGCACAGCTAATGTTTTAAAGTCTGTCTGTCTGAATGAAAGTGAGCTTTTCCTAAGCCCTCTCCTCATCCCCCAACCCCTTTCTTCTCTTCTCCTCTTTCTTTATTTCTTTTCTCCCTGTGTCTCTTCCTCTCTCACTCTCATTTGCTTGCATCCCGTTCTCTCAAAATAGAAAGGATCTTCAAAAAAAGATAAAAGCTATTGCTGACATTCAAAATTCAGCTATAGACCAATCCTAAAACAGCAAAACGAAGATAATCCATTCTGCTTCTTATTATCTTAACAACACTTATGGATTTGCAAATAGGGTATAAAGCAGTTTAAGATGTTCTAGACTGAGGTATGAAGTAGTTTTATTTGACTTTCACTTACTATCTTACAGTACATTTCCTTATCTCCCAAAAGTCCCTTTACAAGCAATCTCATCCCAAGTTTAAAAAAGGTAGAGATAGACATAATTCCTTTTTTAGTGTTGGGGAGAAGAATATATGGAGTGAAGGAGAGGAGGAGGGGTGGGGAGGGGGATGGGCTCTGCTCAGAGGAGGAGGGGAACAGAAGGGACCGGCAGCTGGATAGTGAAGAAGAGTCTTCGGCCAATACAATGGCTGACAGGAGGCTGAGTCTGCGCTTTACGTCCCGTCACCAGACTGAAACCTGCAAAGCTCAGACACACCGATGCAGAACACATGAACAGCATCTGTTAAATATATGTTGTGTGTATTTTTAATTGGGGTCGTTAAGATTATTTATTTTTATGTTTCTCTTATGCTCATTGTAAAATTTTCAAGCTCTTATGTTAAATAGGCTATATTTGATAATGTAATTTATTCCTGTGTCAGCAGCCATTACTCCAGTTTTTAATGTCACATGATCCTTCAGAAATTAATCTAGTAAAAAATATGATCAACATGTTTTTACATTGCTTTAACCTATCAAATGAAGTTAAGCTATTTTCAACTTGTTTATGTTATACAAGATTCAACCCATTTTTTGAGTCAGTTCAATGCAATGTAAGTTGAAATGACTTCAACATCCAAGTTGATTGTAGGCTACTTAAAAATATAAGGCAATTATATCAATTTTGAAAACACTGCTTCATATTTTTGTGGAGACTGTGATTTTTTTCTTATTTTTTCTCAGGATACTTTGATGAATAGAGTGTTCAAAAGTCAAAAGTCTTTGTCACTTGAATTGTAACATGAATTTTTGATTAGTAAAATTATTATTTTCCTTTTAAAAAACACACCCCTGACTTTAAAATGTTAAAGCTATTAAACTCTAAAAGACAGCGCAAGACAACAAAACATCTATATTTTAGTCAAACATTTATTTGGAAAAGTATTGTGTAATTTATTTAATAAACTTTGATAATTTAATAAACATAGTATAGTTTGTTTCCAAACAGGTTTCCTGCACAATAATATCTGCCATCATTTGTAGGGATTGTTCAAACCAGATCAACATTTTAAAAAATAAAATAAAATAAAAGTCATTCAAAAGATTAATTCTTTTGAATGAACTTTTGAATCACAAAGTCATTCAAATGATAAGTCATTGCAGTTAACATGAAGCACTGTTAATCAATCTGAAGCTTTTCTGAATTAAACGTGAAACAATGGACTTTATGCATCCAGTCAACTGATTGTGAATAGTGGCCGTTAGGCTACATAGCAGATTGTGAATGGCTTACATACCAGAATGGAGCAGGTGACAATCTCGACTGACAAGGAGGAGTTTACATTACATTTACATTTATTCATTTAGCTGACGCTTTTATCCAAAGCGACTTACAATTGCTATGTGTCAGAGGTCGCACGCCTCTGGAGCAACTAGGGGTTAAGTGTCTTGCTCAGGGACACATTGGTGGTTGAGAAGTAAGAGATTTATGGATGAAAAAAAGTTGAATGAAAATAAATGGTAACTCAGCTGTCAGTCTGTAAAGTTCTGCCTTTTGTGTTCGACGAATGACAGAAGGTCACACAGGTCGGGAACTACATGAGAGTGAGTAAATAACGACACTATCCCTTTAAGACTCTAAAGAGTGAGGCAGAGCTGCTTTCCCCTTCTGTTCAGGAAAAGTTTGAGACTTGGCCTCTCACTGGTTGGCTGAGGGAATGTCATAAACATAGCGCTATTCTGCTCCACATCTTCTGTCACAGGAGAGGAAAAGCCCCTTTATGTCCATATCAGGGATGAAAGAGCGCTTCGGAAAGAAGGAGGGAGCCTTTACGTTTAAAATAGCTGCACCGTTCACCACTCGCCCACATCTCCCAGTTCCCGTAGAGCGCGTGGGTTTGACAGACAGGTTTGTTCTTCACTGGACTCGAGAGCAAAACACCAGGAGAAAACACAAGAGCTGCTAAAGTCCATGACTTACACATTCAAATTTTTACATTGTTTTTTTTTTTTGATAACACTTTCTCACCATTTCAGCGTACCAGAAAATATAAAGAGCTTTTTTACGTTTTACCTGTCCATCCATACTCGAAAAAAAGCGAGTGGTGCCTGTCCGTCAGAAGCCAGGCATTGCTGTGGTTCTAGTTGTTTACTGGCCCTATAGACAAAAGATACCATCTCCAGTAATGTTATTGTTCCTCTTGCATATGGCAAAGCAAATGCTGATAAGATATCTGTGGTGCAATTAGTAGTCGAATGAATCATCAGGGCATCTTTTGGTGTTATTTTAATTAGACCCCGAGTTCAACACATCCTTGTATAATGTATCATGCAAATGCCCAGAGGCTGTAAACAAGAAATATAAGCGTCAAGAAATATAAGCGTTTAACCTGGCCAAATTTATTTCCAAATATAAAAACAAATAAACCACTTAGCAAATGTAAACAGGATCTCAAGAGCCAATTCTTAATGAAGGATCTGCTAATGAAGTAATTTAAATAAATAATATGTGCATAATTGTAGGGAATTTTTTTTATGTGTATGTTTATTTATTTATTTGTTATCAAATGAATCCTGGCATGTCCTACAGTAATGCAACAAAATGTTTTTATTTTATTTTAAAATCTATTTATCTATCACCAAAATGTTTGTTTTGGTATCATGAACCAGCTGTTGGTTATCATTGGTCAGCAATGTCCCAGTGGGCAAAGAACTAATGTGTGTGTGTGTGTGTGTGTGTGTGTGTGTGTTTGTGTGTGTGTGTCTGTTTTAAACAGGATGTAAACAGAAGGGTCCCAGCTGCCATGGTACGTTTCCATTTCGTATGTGAATGGGAAATGAATTGGCTTGTGCGGACACAGATGTACATCATATATTTGTTATATGCTGCATTATGGCAAGAAGATGGAATCTGCAGGTTTGGAGAGAAGTTCATAAAGAAATTTTAAATAAAAGCAACTTCCTTCAATGCTAACAGCCTGACAGCATCATACGCCTCACTTCTGAAAGCAGAGAGAAAACAGATTAGAAAATGCACTGTGACCAAGGAGATGTTCTTTTCCTAGAGGAGAAAGATGTGCAGGCAGACAGGGGCGGAGAAAGAGAGAGAGAGAAAAGGACGAACGACAACACATGGAAGAGTAGAGAGAGGGAGAGGACGTAGCGCTGTCACTTTGCCGTTTCACCCTGTCCATGTGAAATGCTGGACACTAGCAGGAGAAATGAACAGGCATGTTAAACTAAAGTGACATCCACCACACACACACACACACACACACACACACACACACACACACACACACACACACACACACACACACACACACACACACACACACACACACACACACACACACACACACACACACACACACGTTAAACTAAAGTGACATCCACCACACACACACACACACAGGTTTGTGTCACTTCATTTCTGAGGACATCACACTGACTTTTATTGTAAAGCTACCGTATGACTTCAGAATTATTATAGCTCATAAGTTACTAATTACTTTTATGTTTTCTTTTTGTTGTTTTTTTAGAGCTTGACAGCAGCAGTCCTCATTTACTGTTATTATAAGGAGCAGCCACAGAGTTCTTCAAAAACTCAGCTGCGTTCCACAGAAGAAAGAACGTCAAATGGATTTGTAATAACATAATTCAATGTTATTCTCTAGTAAGGGTTGAAAAGAGTTCAGGCCTCACTATCAAAAAATGACCAAAATGTCGCTTGGTAAATACCAAAGTAATATTGGGAGTACCAAGTAAATATCATGGTATACGTATATGGGAGTCAGTCAGCACCCGTTGGATCCCATCACTGTACACACCACAGTATTATTATTTGTTTTATGAGGGAAATAAGAAGCATATACTCTGAGCAGTCATGACAGCTGCATATATCCTCACACAATAGAGACTGTAAACCCAGTGAATGTGACACACACAGAAACACACACATCCCTGCGGACTGAAGTACCTGCTATCACAGGAACTCACAGATGAGGCTCATCTGTAAAAGGTTCTGCTGATGAGAGGTCCAAGTAATTGGTCACATCCTGGAGTGGATGTGAATCACAGGATGTGCTCGTGTGCCCGAGAGAAAGACAGTCATCAGAGAAACCAGGCAGAAGATGAAACATACTTGTGATTCCAACAAAGCATTTTCTATTATCCCAAAACTGAAAGCTTTGCATGACATACTATTGGAATAAGAATTTCGATTCTAGATTCATATCCCCATATAGCCTACTCTCACTTCCCATGTATAATAGGATTTTTATATGCTGTAAAGCTTTTAAAAATTATTTTAAATCAGGTCTCCCATAAGGCACATGCCAGCTTTAAGGCTTGTATTACAATCAGCAAATAGTTTTACATTTCCATGAAAATGATTTAATATGCTACTTGCGTCATTGACAGCATACAGCCCCAGTGTGAGAGACAGGCTGGCTGTTATTATGGGTGAGAGAAAAGTGTGTTCGCACATACGCAAGCAAGCTAAATGTGTGTGTCAATTGAACAAAAGCCATCAGTTGGAGAAAACAGAGACAGGACAATGAGTCATGGGCCAGCAGATGAGATGAATTCTGAATTCAATAAAATCACCATGCTTGGTTTGTATTTCTTGCATGCCATGTTGAAATAGCCCCGCCCAAAACTGAATCTCATTGGCCCACGATGGTGCATCCTAAACCGGTGCAACACGTATTTTCTCCGTTCACAATGTAGATGCGTTCACACTTTTGAAATTGCAAACTCATTAATTTTCAATTAGACGATTTCAAGCAACACGCTAAAAAGATGAGTAGCTATTATTTTATGCTAATGAGAAGCAACGCAATGGACTGCAAAACTGGATACTGTTGAGTAGAAGCCACTAGTAACCAACAGAAATTTGAGGGCTTAATTTAATCATATCATTGCGAAAGCTACCCGAAAGCAAAAATGTTGCAATATGCATTAGAATCACAGCCAATCAGAACATATTGGATACTTTAACAAAAAAAAAAATCGAATTTATTTTCTCCTTAGGGGAACTGTCATTTTAACAATAATTTATAAGCAGTTATAGTCAGAACTACTGTGAGCTACAAGGCTTGTAATCGATGGTATATGCTACTGTCTACATTACCCATGATTCTAACAAAGACATTTCTGCCAATCGAAACAAGCAAAACTCACCAAAAGAATTCTAGCACCCGCCTGCGATTGACATAATCGAGTCAGTCTCCCTACGCTCTGTTTATAGGGTTAATTCAAGATATTTTGTCCCAATTTACCTGAGTTCACCCTATACAATCAACATCTTTAATTTGATTGGCATTAGCAATGCTTCATGTTATTGTAGTTTTCCTCTCTGAAGAGTTTTATGGAACTGCACACATAGACCAGACACTAGTCAGGTGACTATAATTACATGGAAAACTGAGAGGCCACACAGCATAAACAAATAAAGTATTTAATCTTTTTTTTGTTAGTGTTGTATTTTGATCATTTTCAAATTATGTATTTATTTATTATCCCACATAAGGAAACCCTGATGTAATGTAATGTTTAATGCACTTCAAGTTCATGTTACTAAAACAAATGGAATAATTTTTCTTTCTCTTTGTATTTTTTTTTATCAATATGGTAGAAGATTATATTCAAATCAATGTGCTAAATGAGTTAGGTCAAAAGTAATCAAAAAGTAGTCTTGATTATATTACCTAAAATGTGTAATGTCATTACGTTACTACTTAAAAATTTTATCATACAGTAATGGACTACAATTTGTGAATATCTACCGGCACTGTGTACTAAAAGGTAAAGTTCACCCAAAAAGGAAAATTCATGCGTGTAAGAAAAATATCCATTTTTAAAACTTTATCGCCTAAAATAACTAGCTTCTGGCAGACGGCCGTCCGCATTGATATACGAACGCGGTTGCTCAGCCCTGTTTGTTTGAACCGCGAGAGGCGCCAAAGCTTACGCTACTCCTACAACCTACATCATACCGTCAAGTGTTACTCTTTTGGTGTAAATCGACTTGCGTAGGCCGTCTGCCGGAAGCTAGTTATTTTAGTCAATAAAGTTTTAAATTTCTTGCACAAACGCATCACTTCAGAAGGCCTTTATTAACCCCCCAAAGTCTTGTGGAGCACTTTTATCATGGATGGATGCGCTTTGATGGACTTCCAAAAAAATATACCCATTCACTCCCATTGTAAAGCTTGGAAGAGCAGGACATTTTTTTAATATTGTATTCGTCTGAAAGAAGAATGTCATATACAACTAGGATGGCTTCAGGGGGAGTAAATCATGGGCTAATTTTCATTTTTGGGTTAACTATCCCTTTAACGGCTTTAATGAGGAAAACAAAAATTTAAGATAAAAAAAAGAACAACTAGGGAGCAATTAATTCGGATTAATTTACTGCCATTTTGTGAATATTAAGTAATAAAGTATTATTAAGTAATAAAAAGTGACTATTCTGATTTTGAGTATTTTAAAAAGCAATATAATCTAATTAAAAGTATTTCATTTTTGTAATCTGATTAGGAAATCCAGATTACATCAGTTACTACCCAGCTCTATCCTAGAAATCTAGACGCACCCTAGCGGCAGCAAATTTTATTTTGCAGCCAGTGTCGTCTAGCAACTCTCTGTTGTATAGAGTTGGTGGGCGGGTTTAACACAGAGATGTGACGGTTCCGGGTGAATTCCCTGCCACTTGAAAACAAAGAAGATGACCGCTGCTGCTGGCGAACAGCGGTTTTTCGAATCGACTTTGGCCGCGACTCTGGAAGACTTGGCACATGTAGTATCCAGACTTCATACTACCTGTATTCATACTATATAAAACATACTTTTTTAACGGTCGCGAAGTACATTCAAATTTAAATGTAGTAGGCCCACTTACTCATATAGTACGCGATTTTGGACGCAGCTTTGGAGTTAGAGGTGCTCTAAGCGATGTTGGGTGACGTCACTTCTTGTTGACGTTTAAAGTATTGTCAAACAAAACGGAGGCTAGCTAGACACTCCCTCCTCCTCATCCACGCACTTACCCCCCAAACCCCGCCCCCAAATCCTTCTTGTCGGTTATTGGCTGGAACAGTTTGTTATGTTTCGTGGTGCGGGTTATCCCTGTTTGTTTTGTTGCCGTTTGTGGAGCCTGGGGTGTCTGCAGAGACCGCATTTTTTTTACAGTGTGTTCAGGGGACAGGCAGCTAGCGGATAGTGTGGAGATTTTTGCTGTATGTGACAAAAAATGTTATGGCCTAAAAAACGCTTGACATCGCTTAGAGCACCTTTAGGCCGTGTGTCCACCAAAGCATTTTTTCACGCAGATGACGTATTTTTCCAATTGTTTTCAATGGGAGCGCCGCGTTTTTTAAACGCCATGAGCGTAAAGAGGCGCTGAGCGTTTTTTCACGCTGAAGCGCTGAGCACCCAGCGGTTTTTACTGGTCGCCGAGAGTTGAAGAATGTTCAACTTTGGGGTAAAACGCAGCGCTCATCACTGTCACTCTTTACCCAACCGTCCAATCACAGTGGAGGAGGGGCGGGACAAATATCACACCGACCAACCGCCACATTCTGCTTGTACAACGTCAACAGATGTCAACAACAAGCATAATAACGTAACAAAATAATTTAAAACAAGAGCCAGAGAAAATACGTTACATTGTATCGACATTGTAATTTAGAATCAACACAGAAACAAAATGTGTGTGAAATGAGATACTAGAGACACTTTCGCAGATATTCTGTATCATAACAAGCAAAGTGTCTCAACTGAAAAAAAAAATTGCTGCGCTGCCAAAACGCTCTCAAGCGCCCATAGCTAGGCGTTTTCAGCAGAGCGTCTAGCGATTTCAGCTGGCTAAAAACGCTTTGGTGGACACGCGGCCTTAAGCTTTTCTTTGAGAAAAAAACAAAGAACAGCACTGAAGTCCGTCGCTCCGACTACGTCACTTTCTCCGTTGCTCTGGTTGGTTGAAGCGCTATCCTATTGCGTGCGAAGGGAATTTGAAAGACAACCGTTTATCCCGCCCCTCAGATTGATCCCTGCCAATGGTGTGATCCCAGACCCAACATCTTGATGTGGGTCTGGCTTGTCAGGCTAACCCAGCACTGCTTATATCTTTGCATTTTTGTCCGATTTGCAAATACCTTTTTGCAAATTTTTTTCTTTGTAATGTTGTGATTCACCTCGTAGCTAGTTGGTTTGGTTTATGGCTTATAATTCTTTCCAAGACTTTTTAAAAAATACCTGAAGAATGTAAAAATAGGCCACAAAAAAGTAGACTGGCACTGTTGCTGGTTGTGGAATAACAATACAGATTGAACTGACTTTTTCAGAGCAAATTTGATATTATATTAAAATGATGAATACCTGAAAAACAAAGCATCCTATAAGATATATAAAACAGTAAATCAGCAAGAGAAGGTTGTGTGGTTTAGGATTGGAAGAGAAAACGATAACAATAGTGAAAAACGAGTGATAAAGAAAAAATTATTCAGTGGTGTTTATCCGACTGATTAGAAAAAAAGATGCTGAGCTCCCCTGCAATCCTGTCATCCAGATAGCCAGTGTATTGTGTGGGAAATGGAATGAGAAACAAAAGAAAAGACGATAGTGCTAGAGGGGCCAGGAGATAGTGAGGAAGTCAGTGACATGAACAAAATGGTAGCCAAGGCAACGGAATTTCTCTCTTTTTTTGTCTTTCTGTCTCTCTGGGGCTGTATGTAACTCATGTATTTTTTTCTCTAGATGTATGCATCTTTGATTCTCTCTCTCTCACTCTCTGTATATACATCTACATTAGGACCATATCCCCCCACCAAATTGACACTCTGTCGACTCTAAAAGCATGAGAAGCAGAGATAAACAGGACAGGAGTGGAAGTGAGGTCATGCTGCATGTCTCTGGGAGATTCTCTCTCTCTTTAAAAAATAAATAAAAATCCTCCTCCAAAGGAGTTTGATAGAAAGACAGTAATTAGCTGAAGGTTGTAGCTCCATATTGTTAATTCCTGGCCTGAATTGTTCCCAGGAGAATTATGTCTAATCGAGCCCTCTGATTGAAGCTATAGATCTGTTTATGGAATGTTTTGCACGTTTTGCTTTGTTGAAAGGCCAAACCAGACATTATCCTCTCCAAAGAGCAAAAACACACATAGTCTCTCTTTCTCTCTCACACACACATACTCAGACACAAACATCAATAATTCAAGTATTCGATCTTTTATTTATTAATGACCTTATTGCTGTGCCAGGATTTGTCCGAGCTATAGAATGTGATTGCTTTTTGTTTTTTGGAATTCAATCTGCCAGGCTTCTTCTGAGGCTGTGTGCATATTGGCACTGAATCTTTTGAAACAGAGTGAAAAATTTAGTCAGATGTCAACTGGAAAAACAAAACAAGTCTGGACAGCATGAAGGTGTCATAAAATGATGATATGGTCACCGCGTCAGCGCTGTATCATGCCTGCAGAGCAGTGGTTGATTAATATGGGATTTTCAATGGCCGATGCTAATGCAGACATGGAAAGCAGGGTGGGGGATGCCTGATATATTATACAAATTGATGATGACAAGCGCGACTTTCACAAAAATGCTCTAATTTAATGGACATTTCAGAAAATATTTGATCAAATTTCACTCAAAATATTAGAAAAGTATGTCCTTTGAAAGGACCACTATATACACTCACCTAAAAGATTATTAGGAACACCATACTAATACCCTTTTACCTTCAGAACTGCCTTAATTCTACGTGGCATTGATTCAACAAGGTGCTGAAAGAATTCTTTAGAAATGTTGGCCCATATTGATAGGATAGCATCTTGCAGTTGATGGAGATTTGTGGGATGCACATCCAGGGCGCGAAGCTCCTGTTCCACCACATCCCAATGATGCTCTATTGGGTTGAGATCTGGTGACTGTGGGGGCCATTTTAGTACAGTGAACTCATTGTCATGTTCAATAAACCAATTTGAAATGATTCGAGCTTTGTGACATGGTGGATTATCCTGCTGGAAGTAGCCATCAGGAGGTTGGGTACATGGTGGCCATAAAGGGATGGACATGGTCAGAAACAATGCTCAGGTAGGCCATGGCATTTAAACTATGCCCAATTGGCACTATGGGCCCTAAAGTGTGCCAAGAAAACATCCTCCACACCATTACGTCAGCACCACCAGCCTGCACAGTGGTAACAAGGCATGATGGATCCATGTTCTCATTCTGTTTACGCCAAATTCTGACTCTACCATCTGAATGTCTCAACAGAAATCGAGACTCATCAGACCAGGCAACATTTTTCCAGTCTTCAACTGTCCAATTTTGGTGAGCTCTTGCAAATTGTAGCCTCTTTTTCCTATTTGTAGTGGAGATGAGTGGTACCCGGTGGGGTCTTCTGCTGTTGTAGCCCATCCGCCTCAAGGTTGTGCGTGTTGTGGCTTCACAAATGCTTTGCTGCATACCTCGGTTGTAACGAGTGGTTATTTCAGTCAAAGTTGCTCATCTACAGTATTAGCTTGAATCAGTCGGCCCATTCTCCTCTGACCTCTAGCATCAACAAGGCATTTTCGCCCACAGGACTGCCGCATACTGGCTGTTTTTCCCTTTTCACACCATTCTTTGTAAACCCTAGAAATGGTTGTGCGTGAAAATCCCAGTAACTGAGCAGATTTTGAAGTACTCAGACCGGCCCGTCAGGCACCAACAACCATGCCACGCTCAAAATTGCTTAAATCACCTTTCTTTTTCTTTCCCATTCTGACATTCAGTTTGGAGTTCAGGAGATTGTCTTGACCAGGACCACACCCCTAAGTGCATTGAAGAAACTGCCATGTGATTGTTTGATTAGATAATTGCAGTAATGAGAAATTGAACAGGTGTTCCTAATAATTATTTAGGTGAGTGTATATATTTATTTATATATAAATATAAGTAATATTGTAAATGTATTCACTCTCAAATTTTGATTAATTTAACATATCATCGCTGAATAAAAGTATTAATTACTTTTATTTAAAAAATGTTTTTAAAAAAAAGATGTGTTCCTTGACGATGAAAAAATGGGGGGGGGGATGAAAATAATGTGTAGATATTGTTAAAAGTACAATTGAAACACGAGGATATTTCACAAGTTTTAAATTTCACAAGTTAATCTCACAGTTGTGTGTCGTTTTCTACCTCACCTAACGTTACCGTGTCTTTAAGCATCTCATAAAAACTGCGTACTCGGACATTCTACTTAATTAATGTAGCCTATGGTTTTACTACGTATTAGACAAGTATAGGCTACGCATACAACTTTCAGTTCGTTGTGGAATCAAATTAGAGTGCGAAAAAAGCTTGTTAAATAGCTAACTTAAATAAACCCGGACCATCTGAAATCACTCCTGAAGGAATAGCATCGGCAGTGTTTATGAATCTGACCTTCTATCTTTGGTATAAAGACACGCCACTACTTTTTGCTCCCTAATGATGATGTATGACCCGCAGTGAGTGTCCTCTGCCTTTCATACTTCGGTGTATAGACTTGTTATTCAAATGGCGTGGATCAATAGTTCCCTTGAGACTATCTCGGGTTCTGCACACCCAGGAGAAAACACAATCACAGCTATTTACTGGCAATGTTGTTCATAACCCATTGAATATTTCTTTGACCTCTAAATATTTCTAAGTTTGTTGTTTGTTAGTATTACTCAGACCTGCACACACGACGCCAAGCATCCAATACTACGGTGGTGCATCCACACTGCCCTCTGGTGGTTCGCTTTTTTATTCAGCCTGTGCGATTCTTTGCAGGTGATTTAGTTAGATCCCAATGTTGATTTACATTATAATGGTTTGAGAAAGTTACACTATATTTAGGACACGACTATAGGCCTGCCCAACAAGGCAGAATAAATTCAGTGAATACAAAAAAATTATGTTCAAACAAAATATGTCCCAAACACAACAAATACTGAAAACAGTAAAACATTATTGCATTGAGGTTTTATTTTTCACATTTCCAAATGATTGGAACTTCAACCACCCTGTTAACTGTTCAAAAACTACCTTTGGAGCCACAACATATCGCCCTCCACCTGACACTGAGCTCAAGTCAAACCCAAATACACAGTCCCATCAAAACAGCACTGAACAAGCCAGCTGATTAAACCAGCTTGCAATGATATGTCAAGCAAAATATTGATATGATGAGGAAAATAACCGAGCATAAATGCAGATAACCCTGCCAATAGGCCTCATTTCAGTACAAAATTTACAACCGGAATTGTATCTACACATTTATACACAAACACACACAAATGTACAGCTTTGTGAATAAAATAGACATGCTTCTCAGAAGCAGTGAAATGAATTCATGTCCCAGACATTGTAGCAATAATAATAATAATAATAATGATAATAATCCATAATTGCAACAATTGCCTATATTATTTATAACTTTGTTTGATTTTTCATCTTAAATCATATTGCATTGTCAGAAGAGCACAGTACTGGTGTATTTATCATGATAATACATTATTGCTTAACAGTGAATGAAATCACAGACTAATGTAATGATATACAACATATTTCAACAGAACTTAGAAATAATATGGGCTTGTCAGTAAATACTTCACAACAATACGTCACCAGGGTACAATCTTAGTTTAAAAATATAGTCACTGTAACACTAGCTTCATTCAAATGAGGATTAAACACCTAAATAGAGTTTTAAATAATGTTTAGACAATAAGGTACCTAAATTTGAAGTGCTTGGTAAAACTAAAACAGACCTGCTGTGTTTTGATTAGCATGATGTGGCTTGTCATCCACATCTGTTTGTTGTAAGCGAAGCTCTGAAGGTTAAAGCTGTGGTAAAGACTGGACAACAGGAAGCAGCATTATGACTTTTTTTATAGGTATGGCTTTATGGCTACGCTGGAGTATGTCTCTGTCACTTTCTCAGTCCATCTTTTCTCTTCTCTAATCACATGCCCCAAAACACACAACAAATGCCATTTCAAAAGAGGCAATTTTGAACAGCTGCACACATTTATATGAAATAAACGGACTAAATTAAATGCCCTATAAGGGGTAAAACACTAAAACGAATCCCAATGATCCACAGTCTTTTAAACCAACAGGACATGGCAGTTTGTTGTTGTTTAGGGGGGTTAGAAACACAATTAACTGTTCCATTTGCTCTCGTCTTCCTTCGTGAATCTCTCTAAGTTCGTTCTCAGTGACTATCTGCATCCCAGTTCCCTCACGCCGGACTCCACGTACCCCGGCTCAGATTTTGGTCTCTGGGCCATCGGGATCCAAAGCCTGGAAGGAGTTGCGGATGCGAGCGGTCTCGCTGGCACAGAGATGGCCAAAAGCTTTGTTGTACCATTCTGGAGACTTTCCTCTGGAACAATGAGCAAATGTACAGCATTTAGTGATGTGTAAGTGTACTCGGGAGTAATCTTAAAGACAATTAAGAGATGTGCAGCATTCATTACACATGCTTCCAGAAAGTATTTCACAACAAGGAATTTCTAATGAACCAGAGGAATAATTCTGTTCAAATAAAACAAACAATTTAAAGACTATTACAACCATGTCTGTTTTATTAAAGAACAAAATCGCATGTGATATTAAAAAATAATAACTATTATATATATATAATTTTATTATACATATAATTTTATTTTTTATGTTGTAGCCTTTCACTAAAATGCTTTAAAATAATAATAAAAAAGTCCACATCATTCTACACTCCATACCCTATTAATGACAAAGCAAAAATCAGCTTTGTAATAACTTCATTAAAAATTAATAATAATAATAATAAAAAACTTATACACAGTGCTTAGCTTAAGTGAATACACCCATGCTAAAGTTGACTAAAAAGAGGAATAAAAAAAATCATCTTTTGGAAATTGATCTTAATGCCTTCATTTAAAAATTGAGGAAAATGCAACCTTTAAGGACACCAATTTCCTTTGTGAATGAATAATGTGTCGTAAATAAATAAATGTTCTTCCTTAAAATACAGGGGGCATAAGTCAGGACACCCCTATGTTAAATTCCCATAGAGCCAGGCAGATTTTTATTTTTAAAGGCCAGTTATTTCATGGATCCAGGATAATATGCATCCTGATAAAGTTCCCTTGGCCTTTGGAATTAAAATATGCCCACATCATCTCATACCCTTCACCATACCTAGAGATTGGCATGGTGTTATTTCAGTTAGCCTAATAGCTGGTATGATTTGCATTGAGAGATGATCTTATGGAAAGCGCCCCATGCCGATGTCTAGGTATGGTGAAGGGAATGTGATAATGTGGGGCTATTTTAATTCCAAAGGCCATGGGTTGACCCCAAACATATGAACGGTAGTGTCTCCAATGCACTTACTTCAGATCAACTCGGCATATATGTGTGAGTCTGGACTTGCCAGAGCCACATGGTTCTAGCAGATACTGTGATTCCAGAACGACCCCTCTCACTCCGGCCAGCTGTGGGCTTTCCTCATGGTCGATCGACAACGACACCAGTACACACACCCCTTTTGGCATATCTGTCCTCCACGTCCTAAACAGAAAAGAAAACAACACCAATATAAAAACACAGCAAACACTCTTGATAGTGACATTCCTGAAACAAGAGATGTAGGTTTCAATCTGCCAAGTGCAAATTTGATTAATTATCAAACAACATGCAATATTCCTTCGATCAGATTACTGTTTGCACCTCACAGCTGCGTATTTGTTAAATGATGTTAAACTGTAATCTTACAGTGATATTCAGGGCATGACCTTGGTGGTCTAATTTGCTTAGTTCAAAGCAGTTTATGTTGAAGTAACAGAAGTGTGCTCAGTTTGACTCTTTCAGTAATACTCCATGAATGCCCAGCTGTTCAGCAGGGGAATGCTAGATCTCTTTACGACCTCAGCGTTCTGAGAATCACAAGAACCGAATGACGCACAACAAGCTCTCGCTGCAGATCCTCAAATTAAGTACATGCCTTTATTACAGCTTTAATGGAGTAATCAGTTAAGCTTATTCAGATATTCGCTAATGGGATCAAACACGAGCACACGGATCCAACAGTAAACAACCCTTTTCGCATTTACGGGTTTCTCAGAAGCGGAAGTCGTCATAGTTGGGTAAACTTCTATAGCGGTGAATGAGAGAGTACATGAAATATAATTGTTGTGTTCCCATTTGCTCAAATAACAAAAGAAAAACTCCACAATAGCGTTTTCACAACTTTCAAAAAGAGGGGAAAATTAGAGAGAGACTGATAACGGTAGTCAGAATAGGGTACTATAATACAAACAATAATGCTATAAATGTACATACATAAAAAAAAAAAAATGAAAATATAAAAATCTTTGCAGGATCTACATCACACAAGCAGGATCAGACGATGTTTTTGTACCCACCTGAGCACCACAAAGTCTCTGCTGGGGTGCGGGGCCATGCTGTTCAGCTCATACTGGTACACTTCTGTCTGCTGGTCCAGAGTTTCCAGAACCTTCCACTGCAGCAGGTTACTGTCCCACAGGTGGCGCTCTCGCAGTATACGGTTCAGCACCACTGATGGAGGAGCCTCCACCTCTGCAGAAACACGCCAGCGTCTCAACGGGATCCCGTCTCCCACCTGCAAGAGACAACAGACTTCCCTCAGACTTTTAATTATGTTTTTTTATTGGATAGGATAGACCATGAACTACTTCCCATGTCATAATTTCAATATTCACATTATTTGTCCAAACAAATTTGATCCGATGTTCATAATTCACTACATGTAATCAAGATGTTAAAGAGAGAATTTAATAAATACATTTAAATAAAAAAAACAAATAAATCAATGTTTTAATTTATAGTATTTTTATGTTGTAGTAATACAGGGTATTATTACTAAAGTAAATATTCAAAACATAGTTTATGCAATCATAAATGAATGAATAAAAACATCCATAAATCTGTATCTCATATTTTTTCTAACCTTTTTGAATGATAGCTCAGTATTGTCAATGTTTGATCTGGCCACCCAGCCTTTGGTCTTGTCTTTGGCCTCTTTCATCAAATTCTGTATCAGGCTCTCCAAATAAGAGTGATATGTACTTTCTTCCTCTTCTTCCTCTTCCTCGTCCTGTTGTGACTGTTTTTTACAGAGCTCGTCCAAAGAGGGCGCCAGCAGCTCAGCTTCCATATACGAGTTCCTGGACTGAGAGAGCATCTCCTGAGGAATCTGCACAAACCACATTAAAACAAAAAAACATTTCTCCTTTTGTCCTCAAACACTGCCATTTCTTTAAAATAGAGGTCAGTATTTTTTTTGAATGTTTTTGAAAGTCTCTTATACTCACCAAGGCTGCATTTACTTGATCAAAATTACAGTAGAAAATCTTGAAATATCATTACAATTTAAAATAACTGTTTTCTATTAGAACATATTTAAAAATGTAATTTATTTCCGTGATGACCAAGCTGAATTTTCAGCTTTTTTCCAAGATTCGATGAAAAGAAAGTTCAAAAGAACAGCCTTTATTTAAAAACAATGTAAAAGTTTTTACTGTCAATTTTAAACAAATTTAAAGCATCCTTGAATAAAAGTATTAATTTCTTTAAAAAAAAATCGTACTGATCCCAAACTTAAAAGCGGTAATGTATTCCAGGGAATCCCATATTGAAAATATTACAATGATCAGCTAAACATTTTTGTCCTTGTTCTGCTCACAAATTTACGTACTGTACAACTTCTCATTGCAAACATGACAGAACATGCATCTCGTACCTCAAACAGCTGATTGCACTCAGCAATCATGTGCGAAAGCCCCTGAGTGGCCGCAAGGTTCTCATTCAGGTCCTTTTGGTCTGGCCGCCCAGTGGCATACTTCCTCTGAATAGACCTGAATGCAATAAAAGACATCATGTGCTTGAGCTTCCATGTGATCTATTATATTTTCACAATATTTGTGGCTGTAAGCATATAAAACAAATGATTAAACCAATGAAAAACATCGGTTACACTTTATTTTGATGTGTCCCTGTTACAGTAGAATTATACATTTAAGCACTGCGTAATATTAATTAACTACCTGTACTTACTTTTGGGTTAGTGTAGGCTTAGGGTTTGGTTTGGGGTTAGTAGTAAAAGCATGTAAATATGTCTAAATTATAGTTATTACTATAGTAAATACAACGTGTAACAAGGACATTAAAATACAATGTTACCTAAACATCTCTCAAGGTACACTTTATACATTATGTTTAAGTCATTATACATAAGTCTCCGAATACCCCCACTCCCCCTCGCCCAGTCTGGGTAAGTCTGAGGTAAAGCTAAACTACCCGTCTCTTTTAAAACGCCCTCCACACCTCCTCCTGTCTCTGGCCCTCAGGGAAGTGTGTCTGCTCTGTGTTTATTAGGGAGCATTACTCGACACAATGATGTGGGAGTTGTTTGTACATTGAGTTAATAAAACCCTTCACGCCTTCTCATGACACCTCAGGGCCATGGAGTCCTAATGACAAAGCACATATATAATCCTATAGCTCCTATACAATAATGAAACCCAAGTTTCACCCTTTCTAAGTAGAGCTCATGTGTTGGAATGCACTAAAAACGGAACTACCTAGGCGACAGGTTATCATTCTTCATGATGTTGAGGTGGAAGAGAGAAGGAGCGAGGCACACTGCCAGGTTCATGGGGGTCATCTGGTTCTCCTCAACAGAGGAAGTGACATCATTTAGGAAGTACAGCAGTGTCTGCAAGACATCACGGTTTTCGTCGGCCATTAGCATGATAGCTGCCTGCACAGCTTGTAAGCGTTGTTCTTTAGGGACATCTGGGTAGAAGGAAAGCACAATAGAGAGTCTTAGGGATTTGACAGTACTGTATGTAGCATTGGTGCACATGAGCTGATAACAGACAGGAAATGCTTACACTGGTATATGTGGAGGATGGTCTCGCCCATTTTGCTCGTGAGGAGAGGCTCAGGCAGGTCTCTGAAAAACTGTTTGACCATGTCCGCCACGTCATACGCGGACTGATCCTCGTAGTTCACATTTTCTGGGGAGGTTTCACACATTTGCCTGAGAGCCTGAATACGAGACTTCACTCCGGATTTGCGGAAAAGTCCCACCTGGAGCACAACAAGAAAAGCTAATAATTTTACTGTTTATAAAGAAATCTGTGAGGGGTGCTATTGCAATGCTAGGGTGTTGTGGGTGGTAGTCTGGGTGCCGCTAAGTGCTTGGGTTTTTTGGGAAGCTGACAAAGGTGTGGCATTACCATTGCTTGGTGAAATTTTGCTGGCAAAATCCACTCATTTCAATAGGAATCCAAGCGATCCGGGTTTTAGAAGGGCAAGAGTTTACTGAACCAAAGTCTACAGTATGTAAATTTATGTCTTTTTTTCTCCCACCAGATTGAAATCATATGTCTGATTATTTGGAAAAGAAATATCACTCATCTACACAACAAACCGCACAATTTGAGGTACTGCTCATGACTGTTGCACAAACGTTTGTTCAAAACCTAACCCAAAATATGAGCAATAGTAATAATGATTCGTAATAATAAACGAATACATCTCATTTGATCTTGAATGACTAATACATTAGCATACAGGGAAGAAAAACAAAGACTTTGGTTTGTAAACTTTGGCTTTTCTATCTTTAGAAACAGCAGTGACTGGAATAGACCATAAAGATTGTTTCCGAGTTTGCAATATCTTAGGCTACGTTCACACTGTCAGTCCAAATCCAATTATTTGTGTTAGCGATTGGAATCAGATCTAAAAATGATTGATGTCCACACTGTGTATCGCAACTGTTCAGATCAGATTTGTGTGTCTATGCCGCTCTTTCATTTTCCGTAATATCTGCATTGGTTTCTATGGCAATGATATTGCGTTAGTAGGAATACGCTAACAACAACCGCAACATGGAGGGGTTTGCAATACAGATGTTGTCATATTTACAACATGACAATATGTAGCCACCGCGCTGAATTACTGAGGCAGCGGCAGAACCGTAGGAGGCTGGTATGAGCGGCTTTATTCTGTGCTGTCGTCTCCACAGGTTTCAAAACATGTCTCCATTTTAGGCTATTGTCATTTTCTGCTCGTCACTTTGCAACACCACAACCTTTTTTGTGCAGCGACTTTCAACATGTCTCCAATAACAACGTCTGATTTCTACGTTTTACGTGACAATCCACGCGGAATCCGATCAGAGCAGTCAAAATGAAACGGATTTCCAGAATTGCGATTTAAATATGATTTCAAACCATATATGAATGTAGCCTCGAAACTGATTTGTAAAAATTGCATTTCATGTGATTTTTGGCCGTTCACATTTGCTAAATCTGATCGGATTTCAATCTTAAATGTACAAAAATCAGATTTGGACTGACAGTCTGAAAGTAGCCTTTGACTGTGACCTAAATTAGACTGAACCTTATAATCAATCTTTCAAATGTGAATGAAACCGTGTACCTGGTCCAAACACTGGCTCCTTAAAAAGCGCAGGGCGAGCTGTAAGCTTAAGGGCAGAGGGTGTCCGTACCGCTGGACGTGGACAATCAGAGGAACGCCGAAAACCACCTTATCCTTGTAGTCTGGTCCCTTCATTCTCTTCATAAATTTTGGCACTGACCTAAGAACATATATATATATATATATATATATATATATATATATATGCACAGTATTAAGAAGAGGAGATCAGTTTATGTCCATATGTATGTATATAAAGGTATAATCTGTCTATGTGTATAGGATCTGCAATAAGAGTCTGAATATATAATGCAGGAAGTGCGAATGGAAGAGTGCAGAGGTGGAGGGCAGAACTGTGATTTACTGGATAAGACTGTTCCACAAGCTCTGGAGTTAACACTTAAATCAGTGTCATTCTATAAGAGCTAATAACTGATAAGAAAACCCAAAGGACACCCAACAGGGACTTTCCAAGCCTGACTCATCTTGTTGCTTTAAAAGACCCTTGACTTATGCATGTACATGTGTGTATCCATTCAAAAGTTTGGTAAAAAAGTATTTTTTTTAAAATAACTTAATACCTGTATTCAGCAAGGATTAGTGACAGTACAGACAATGCATGTAACAAATGACGAGTTTCCATAAAAATATTAAGCAGAACAATGTTTTCAGCGTTGATAGTACTAAGAAATGTTTCTTGAGCACCAAATCAGCATATTAGAATGATTTCTGAAGGATCATGTGACACTGAAGACTCGAGTAATGTGACTGAAAATACAGCTTTGCCATCACAGGAATAAAATACATTTTAAAATATATTACAATAGAAAACAGTAATTAAAAATTTTCATAATTTCACTTTTAATAATTTCACAATTTTCATTATTTCTGATCAAATAAATTCAGCCTTGGTGAGCATAAATATTAAAAAATATTTTTAAAAAATATCACCAACCCCAAACTTTTAAATGGTAGTGTAAGCTATGATGCTGAATACTTGATGTCACATTCTTACTCATTGTACTCCATTAGTATTTTTTTTTTTGAATTATCCTAATGATCGGTCCCAAATTTGTTTGTAGGCAACTCACCAAGTCCACCCGTGCTTGTTGGACATGGAGTATTTTTCCATGACTGCAGTGAGACGCAATAAAGAGAATTTCTGCAGCAAGCTAAGCTGGCCAACTGATTGGGTAGATATCTGAAGCGAGATTCCTGATTGGCTGAGGAGGTTTGACATCCTGAAGCTTGGCCATCTAAGGCTAGAAATACAACAAAAACATAAATATTCATGAACATTTGATCATATAAAGACCACAGATAGCTCTTTAAAGTATAAATAAAAATAACTACTGCAATATGATAAAAAATGTTTGTGTTCTTACACACCAAACCTAACAAAAATTTGTTAAGGGGCAGTGACAAGTTTTTGTATCATGCATTTTTAATTATCAGTATTCAAGCAATTTTTCATCTATATCTGCCTGCAGATATACATTTATATAAGAGAAGCTGTATGGATATCTAAAGCTTACGAGCTAGTGTGATCGCACTTTGAACACAAATCACTTTAAAGTTTCTCGATATTTGAATGAGCGCCTCTCATTATATCCATCCTGAAGTCTTACTGTGGTCGTGTGAGAGAAGCTCCCACCCCTGAGTCTCTCCTCTCTCTGTTGCTGGAGGTGTCCGTGCCATTTAACGAAACCCTGTCCCTGTTGCCATCACTCGGAGTGGTCAGGCCTTCGACCGAGGTCCCCTCAAAGTCCAGTGTGATCTGACTGGAAGATTGGCCGTCAATAATCCTCTGGTCCCGCCCCCTGCTGCCCTCCCCCTCCCCCTCCCCTTCACTCTCTGGCAAGACATTTTTGGACCAATGGTCCACGATCTGCTGCAAGCCATTCACATGCTGCAGTATGTCATCTAAATGTGGGAATATATCCTCCTTTTCAAGGTCCAATAAGTCCCCCGTGCTCGCATACAGGTGTGAGCCAGGTACGTTATCGTACACGCTGATTCTGCTTCCCCGCGGGCAGCAGCGCGTCACGGGCCGGAGTTCCCTTCCGCCAACTTTCCTGCTCTTATACAGCTGTGGCTCTGAATCCAGAACCTTCCAGGTTTTTTGTCCCTTACTGGCTGGTGTCAGACTCTCGATTGACAGCGCTTTAGGGAAGGTACCAGGTTTGTGATCTTTTGGGATATGCACCAATAGCTCATCATAGGAGCGGAAATCATTTTTGCGGCTCTTTTCAACCGGTCTCCTCCTCTGGGGGGCGCCGGCGAGAACATCAATGTCTTCGAGGTAGACTCCTGCACGTTTACCAGGAGGATACAAGTTTGAGACACGTCCCTTAATGTTCGGCGTGCTTCCGGTACTACCGCTGGTCTCCGACTGGCTGCTGGCCTCACTGCTGGCCAACGAATTTGGGCAGTTGTTGGCAGATGGCATGCTTTCAGAGTTTAGAGGCCCGTCGTTAAAAATCTGAACACATTGTAGAGTCTTTAACGCCTCTGGCTCGCTTTGCAGAACTGGGCCGCTAATAACCAAAGAGCGTCGCTCTGAACGACCCATCGACGGCCCCCACGTCCGACCCAGCGTCTCCATCCTCCTCAGAAAGTCTTTGGCACGTGTGCGTCCACGTCGCCTGCTCTTGGCAGGAAGAGAATTGTAATGAGGCAGCTCTCTGGGTAAGTGCAGTGGGGTGAGCGAGGCGGAGTCAGGCATGGCAGCCAATGAGTCTTCACTGTGCAGGGAGCAGATCTCCGGCTCACTGAGGTCTGTCAGAATGCTCTCGCTGCTCACAGTGGTCCGCAGATGCTCACCCACCTCCGACGGGCTCCGCTCCTCTTCTCTACCCAAGAGGTAATCGATGTCTTGCATTCGTGACCAGCGCCGACTGTTCCACTCAAATGTCCATCTATTGCTGATGGCCAGCAGGTCCTCCTCATCAGAGTCCTCACTCTGCAGGCACAAGAAAGCACAGGAATAGACTTAGTTTGACATTTTTCAGCTCCTAAACTGTACAGTATTTACTCATTATTCTGTGGTATAACTAAAAACTGACTTGCAATTCTCATTCAGTGGACGATAAAATAGGCAAAAGATCTCACAGTGTCGCTGGACGGCATCCAAACTCGGTCCTGGAGGAACACTATCCTGCACAGTTTAGCTCCAGCTTGCCTAAACACTCCTGCCTGTCCTAGTATGCCTAGTAAGAGCTTAATTAGCTGGTTCAGGTGTGTTTAATTGGGGTTGGAGCATAACTCTGCAGGACAGTGGCCCTCCAGGAGCAGGATTGGACACCCCTGCCACAAAAAAATATCATTTAAGACTTGGAGATCGGCTCTTTTGACTAGGGCCACTATGCAATGAACTAGCTTACCAAGGCTCCACCCAGAACACCTTAGTATAATTATATTAAATAATATATAGTAGTTTTAAAAAATGCATATTAATTCAATAAACGAAAATGTTATGAAACATAATGTACTTAAAATAATGTCTCTTTTTTGCAATACAGTAATGAGAATTTGATTTTTTCTTTGCTTTGCATCAAACTACCAACAATTATGTTTGGGGATTTAAATATACTTATAAATCATTTGGAAATGTTTTTAAAATGAGTCTTAATTTTGTATTTTTTAAGCGAATGTATAATTTCTTTTTCGTTTTTATTTGGAATTTAATCTATTTTTTTCCCACAGCTGTTGTCTTTCTTTCTAAAACAGAAAAGAAACCTCCTGACAATTATTTTTATTGCAGTCAAAATAAAATAATTTATTTATAGTTGTAATTTATTCAGTTACTTAAAAAAAATGAAGTGTGATTAACATGATGATATATTGATTTTAAGGCTCCATTGTACAGATGTAACCAATATGTTTTATAGATAGTAAAGTCCAGACATGTGAGCTCACAGTACAGGAAAGAGCTGTGAATGGCTCTGACACCCTCTTAGCATTGTATATACTTTCACATCCCATTTCCTATTTAAAATATCACAGACCTCATACATTTAAATTGAATAATAGGGATGATGTCAAAAGAGGCTTATGGTATTTGAAAAATGTCAGGAGACTATTTCAAAAACAATCCCCAAGTCATACTAGCTGGTTAGGGGAATTCTCAAATATCATCCAAACAAGAGGACATGAACATAACAGGTATCAAATCACCATCTGGTTGTGTTAAAGACAGCAACACCCAAAGACCCCTTTCACATGCCTGAGACGTCATTAGAGACGTCAGAAATGACCTACTGAATGAGATCCGCAGCTTACAATCATAATTAGGCTGAAATACGACCCCTGAGTAAACAGTCAAAGAGTCTTGAATGAAGATTAGACTGACACTTCTGCGCTTTAAAACCGTCATCAATTCTATCGGCTGCGAACGGCTGCTCTTATTATATAATCTTCTTTGTTATAAGCCGTTCACAAGCCAAATAATCCATTTTAAGAACCTAGACAGACAGATTTACTCAAAAGAGATTTTTATTTCGCACACATACCTGCACCATAAACAAAAGCCATTATAGTAATAGTAAAAACGTTGCAGTTATATAGATTATTTAATAGAACAGATATTTCATTTGTCTCTAAAATAAAAGGCTGAATATCATGAAGAAATGTTTTTTTCATTATTTGAAAATGTATTTTGAATAGACATTATGAAATTACTTTCATGACAATGAAGGACATTCCCCCCAAAATTCTCATTACTGTAATGCACAAAAATCTTATGTATTCAATATAATGTAATACAGTCATTATAAATTATATAATTTGATACAGTAATGATTAAAATCTTCATAACTTCAACTCACGATATTTATACAATACCATTCAAAAGAAATTTTACAGAAATGAAAAACAAATTCTTATGCAGCAAGGATGCATTCAATTCATCAAAAGTGACAGTAAATACATTTGTAACAGAAGATTTTTAGCTGAAATAAATGCCGTAAAATAAACTTTCTGTTCAAAGAATTCTGACAAAATGTATAACAGTGTCCACAAAAACTGTTTTTAGCATTGATAATAATAATAAATATTTATTGAGCTGCAAATCAACATATTAGATGATTTATGAAAGAACACGTGACACTGAAGATTGGTGTAATGATGCTGAATATTCAGCTTTTTTGTGTGTAAATTACATTTTAAAATGTATTAAAAATTGTAGTATATTAAATTATAGTAGTATTTCACAACATTGCTGTTTTATTGCATTTCGATCAAATAAATGCAGCCTTGGTGAGATATTAAAAATCTTACTGACCCCAAACCTTTGAATGGCAGTGTAGACGTATATTGAAATATCATGATATATATACACACAGTACTTTATACTTTCAATAATACATCTTCATTGTTTGTAAATATGACAGGTATTTCTTGACAGATTTACCCAAATCCCAAGATAAAAAAAAAATTTGAAGTAAAAAAGAATCGATTAAACAGCCACTTACTTTCTTCTTGGGGAGGCTCACGTCCAGTTTCATGGAGGCACACTTGTTCAGAG
This sequence comes from Siphateles boraxobius, assembly GCF_051911475.1. Lineage (NCBI taxonomy): Eukaryota > Metazoa > Chordata > Actinopteri > Cypriniformes > Leuciscidae > Siphateles > Siphateles boraxobius. Next base: position 7,183,907 of record NW_027508866.1, read on the forward strand.
TGTTGAGTCGACTGGAAGAGAGAAGACACAGTCACTAGTGCATCCATCAGTCTCATCTCCACCACAAAGAAACCACACAGCCACAGAGAGAGAGAGAGAGAGAGAGAGAGAGAGAGAGAGAGAGAGAGAGAGAGAGAGAGAGAGAGAGACAGACACAATCCACTGTAGATCCTACACTCGTCTAACCTCTGTTTGCCTCTCTACGTGCAGGTATAGATTTCAAGAAACTCTCACTATCTGTGTCCTGATTGGCTGCCGGAAAGAGTGAGGGGACAGCTTGGCAGCCGTAGGTTCTAATCTCTTTCAAGACATGGCCATGAATGAATGAGACTCTGATGGGGCTGCATAAGGAAAAACAGAAGGATAAAGAGCGAGAGAGTGGGCAATCCACCTTCTCTTCCACCTCCTCTTTGATCTAACCCTAAAGCGCCCTTTAACGTTCTCATCTGACTGATCTTCACCCCTGAAGAGTTTTCCTCCACCCCTTTTTACACACACAGACACAATCTTCTTAACTCTACAAAAGACTGCAGACCCCTCACTTTATATCCATTCCAGACACAAACAAGCTATTATTTTAGCTATAAAACCAGACTTGTTGTTTTTGACACGCTAAAATGTTCCGTCATGACATCAGCGCTGTTAATCAGCTGTCTGCTGAAACAATCTGCTCCACTTTTCAATCAAGATTCCCTAATTAAGCATCCAGGGCCAGATGGCCACATAAATATTCGTAAACATCGTGTCTGTGGCGTGATAATGAAACGCCATTATCATTCCAGCAGACACCGTCCTTAATAGTAGTGTGTGTATTCTCTGACAGTAAAGCTGTCAGATCTCCCTAACGCTGTCATTAGTGAAATTAGACAGGGTGACAACCTGCTAGAAACCCTCAAACCCCGGGCCTGGTTTCACGAAAACACACACAGCCATCTGTTAGTATCCTATCCCGCTACCCCCAACCAACCCCAAATAAAAACACGTTTGCTTATAAAAATGAAGAGTTGTATCAATGGCAGAGAAAGCTACTACAACATTGTGCACAATAAGACCTGCAACATTAAATAAGAAAGTAAATGCGAACAATTTAAATTTCATGTTGTCCTTAAAGCTGCCATATTGCTAAACGCTGAGCAATATAAATGGCCAAAACAACATAGCCATCAGAGCTCGAGTGATTGACAGTAAGGCCTTTGATTTTCACAGCTGTATTTTAAGTAAAGACGGTGTATCAGATTCCATCCTGTAGACGGCAAGACTGAAACTATTGACCATTTAGAAACTTACCGGCAAAGAGGCTCCACAAGGTCTTTGTCGAGAAAGTCATGGTCCCTCTTGACTGCGGATATTTCAATGGGAAACTGGGAATCTGTAGGCAGAGACAGGAAGCAGATCACTTTTCTGTCCTGTTCAAGAGGTTAAATGTAACCAACATCTTCAAAAGTTCACATATGAATTATGTGCATGTTATTTAATGATATTTTCAATACATATAAAGCAATTCACAATCATGAATTAAACTAGAAAGGGGAAAAATAAACAAATTGAGAGATAAAACGATGGATAAAACGTTTCTAGTTTGTCCAGCCAGACATCTGCAAAGGTTCTGCAGAGGATCACAGATCCACAGCAGCTGTGGTGTAATTCTTATAAAGCAAGCACTATCTCTGGCAGACGCTCCTTCACTGATTACATTATACTGTACACTGCAGATCAGGGAAACACTTTAGGATACGGTTTTAATACGGATTAAATGAGTAATGCAATATTAACATTCTAGTACCTACCTGATATTAACAAGAAACTCTGATTATCTAATTAGTTAATAATAAAACTCTATTGAATGAGGTAGTTCACTATTAGCTAATCAATAACTATTATTGAGCACTTTATTTTGATGGTCCCTTTTGAACAATCTGTTGACTATAAGTAACTTTGCACCTATGTGTCAACTATCTCTCAGAGTATTAGTAGACTCTTCTAATATCTGCTATCTTTTTATTGTGACGATCCTCCAACAGACATTCTATAATTAACTTTGTAAGTATATGTCAACTCATTCTAACCCTAACCTTACCAGTCTACTAATACTCTAATAACACTCTAATGAGAGTTAGTAGACATGTAGGTGCAAGGTTACTTTGAAACCCTTTTTCATACTTCCCAGAGGACTATTAAGAACTACGTTCATAGATAATGTGAATAATGCATTATGTATAATTCATTCTAAAGTGAAGATCGTGGTAACCCATTAGTAATGATTCAAGTTTAACCAAATCATTCAGAAGGAATAACTACTTCTTTGGGACAGTATTTTAAAGTGAAAAGCATGATGACTCTAGTAATGACTGAAGTCATTGTAAGGTTTTGAGGTTTTTGTAAAGTGTTTTGTAAACCCAGACCAGCTCTGAAACTGAACCATGGTTTTATCGCTCCCTCGAAATGACTCAAACAAAATCAGAAAATTAGCAAAAAGGAGGAGAGACAGATCAAGATGAACACCAAGGTATTTTCCCAGTGGACTCTGGGAGTTAATTTATGTCATAATGGCATAATAACCTCACAAGGAAAAAGAGAGCTTTTTCATTTTCTCATGAGAGCAAAGCTATGAATTTACACGGCATTAAATATAGAATTGTTGACATTTTATCGCTCATTGACGTAAAGCATCATAAGGAGGAGTCAGGGGAACAGAGAGAGAGAGAGAGAGAGAGAGAGAGCGGCAGAGAGAACAGTATCCTCTCGACCCCTTTGTTGGCCTAAGCGGAAGACCGAGGCAAAGGCCTGTATTTTCCCGGCAGTGATAATGAAGACTTTTTCCCATGACCTCTTCCTCCCTTCGGATAGAAATTCTAGTCTGCAAATAGCTCGGCGTGGCCCGAAAATGACCAGAAAAGATAAAGAGGGAAGAAAAAAAAAGTGCTGACAAATGAAGCACACAGCTGTATAAATGCAGTTTTTATTCCATATGTCTGAAGCGGAAATTCAAGAATAATTCAGCTTGTGATCACTGCTTGGCTTCTGTCCGCCCAGCTCAGGTGGGATGGGATAGGTGTGATCTCAAAGTCAAAGCAACTCTCTCACTGCATTCCTGATTTTTTATCGTCATTTAACCTCACAGCTGCAACCACACTGCAGACATTTATTGAGGCCACCGAATCAACAAGCAATTCTTTGACATCTGTGTCTATGTTTATAGATATTAATCCCATTTCTTACCCTCATAAAGTTGGGCATACTGTGGGAATCCCGCCGCCCTCAGCCAGTCACATGCTTCCTTTGCCTCGATTTCTGAAAAGAAAAAATGATACAGTTCTTCAGCAGTTTAACCTGATTAAAGGGTTAGTTCGCCCATTTAAGACATGAAGTTGTATGCAATCCTTACCAGCACTATAGCGCATACACACTGACCCACTCTGCTGTCACCTCCCTGGTCAGAGTTCTGGCCGCTGGAAGTTTTTCAATAAAGTACTCCCGGTTATTTTCCGGGGCCACAAAACTGTGCGTTTTTACGTGAAAATATGATTTGCGTTTCAAAGCTTGATTAATTTAACACACAAAAAACACGCCGGTCAAAATTCATACCTCAGTTTTAATCGGCACTATTTTCTATCCATTTCTATCAATCCGCGCTGCTGTCAACGTCAACAGTGCGCACGTTCCCATCAGCTGTTCCATAGTGTTTACACAATCGATTGACAACGACGTAAAAAGTATTAAATTAACGATGGTGCGAACTTGTAAATTCCCAGGCTGTGACCACAAGGATGTGCCGGGATCAAAGTTCAGATTCCATCGTTTTCCTGTTTCGAATATAACTATGAGACAGCTTTGGCTGGTTGCAATCGGCTACTCTGCGTGAGCTAAAATATCCAGAATAAAGGATTTTCGTGTGTGTTAATTAATAATTGTATAACTGTCCACTCATTATAATAATAATAATAATGCAGTCAGATAGACTATTATATAGCCAACTGGTCAAGACAACGTGAAATTCTTAAATAAAAAACTACAAAGCAACATGAGCGATTACACTTACTCTGCCGACATCTGACCGTCAAGTCCAGCTGGTTTGGGTCGCTTTTTCCAATTGATTTTAGATACGTAGAAGAAGGTCTCCAGGACACCTGCATTTAGCATTGCAGGGAAAACGTCATTGGATATAATGCAAACAGACGGTGCGTTGGCCTCCTCGTCAATCGATAGGTTTTGCATCTGTGGCATGATGAGTTCCCATTCGTGGCAGCAATAGCTTTCAACCTCTGGTGGCATAATTTGACAAATTGAACAAGTGCACCACCATTTGTCGTTCATCCTGGCTCTTGCTACAGCTGTGGGCCCAGCATCAACTTGGACAACTTCATCTCTGTCCTCTCGCTCTCTCTCTTCCCGTTCTATCTCCTTCTGCTGAAGTTCGGCATCGGTATACTCCGGTTCATAAAGGTATCCCTTTGTCGTTGTGCTAAAATTACTTTCATCATATGATCCGTCTGACATTGTGCTAAAATTGGTTTCATCATCAGAAGTTTCGCAGTCAGACATGTTGTCAGCGAGTCGCGCTATCAACAGCTGATCGGAACGTGCGCACTGTTGACGTTGACAGCAGCGCGGATTGATAGAAATGGATAGAAAATAGTGCCGATTAAAACTGAGGTATGAATTTTGACCGGCGTGTTTTTTGTGTGGTAAATAAATCAAGCTTTGAAACGCAAATCATTTTTTCACGTAAAAACGCACAGTTTTGTGGCCCCGGAAAATAACCGGGAGTACTTTCTTGAAAAACTTCCAGCGGCCAGAACTCTGACCAGGGAGGTGACAGCAGAGTGGGTCAGTGTGTATGCGCTATAGTGCTGGTAAGGATTGCATACAACTTCATGTCTTAAATGGGCGAACTAACCCTTTAACTCTTTAGTTTATCTTTCAACCTGATCTCACACACATGCTTATGGACACACTATTGATATATATATAATGACTATATTTAACTATTTTAATCACATTAAAAAGTATTATAGATTCATAAGCAGTACAACTAGCATCAATAAGAAAACAAAAGCAGCAAATACACAAGTAAAAAGCATGAAGAATCCTTGTGTTTTTTTTTTCTGGTTTTGTGTCTGGATCGAGCGGCAACCTCCCCTTCTCTCTCTTGAAACCAACAGGGAAGTGAGTTAAACTGCAATTCATCGACTGGCCGCTTGAGGCTGGATGCAAAACTGTATATCCCCATGTTAAAATGACCAACTTTACAGCAGAAAAAAACATGTTTACAGCCTGGTGTAAAAAGTGGTTTTGGTCTATAGAGAGCCTAAGTCCCTCCCCTTCCGGTGGACCATGGGACCTTATTTCGGAAAAATATTGTATGTTAGTCAATGGCGAGAGACAGCAAATATTTGGATCCCGTTTGAATTGTGCCCTGAATTACACATATGACGTACACATATACATTTTAAAGTCAAGAAAGTCGCAGTTTGATGTAAAACTGTTGAGGTATAAGACTGTGAAAATACGTAATTACAAGGACTACAAACCCAAAAGGCGCGCATGTGACGTCATACCTTTTCTCTCAATGAATGAAGCTAACGTCTGTCATTTTTTCTATAGTCTAACGTTATAATCGTAACGTTACGCCGTCATGCCTGTGTGTTTTGTACCAGACTGCACACACACAAGCTTGGTGACGTACATAGTGCGAGACGAGAGATGTAGTTCAATGAGCGATTTTCACATAAAACTAAATGTTACTCTTCTGTTTTATGAGAAACTGTGACTTTCTTGACTTTCATAATTATCTTTTAAATTGACAAACATCATATGTGTAATTCAGGGCACAGTTCAGACGGAATAAAAAGATAAGCTGTCTCTCGCCATTGACTACCATACATATTTTTTCCGAAATAAGGTCCCATGAGGCGGAAGCGGAGGGGAGGGACTTAGGCTCTCTATATAGCCATATAAAATTTTTTTTGTTGTTTTTGAAAATTTTGTTATGTTTATCTCGCCTAAATGTTTGCTCACTCATTGCGTTGTTACAATGTGGTAATTTTGTTGTTAAGAGTTTACACAACACAAGGAAGCTTGATTTCAATCTTTGAATTAAATGTTAAATGTGTGTAGGTCTAACACCAGTATTCAGAAATACTACAGAAACATAATAAAGTAATCAAATGTAAAATAACACATAGTCTTTTAGTTCTGTTTCCTGATTAAATTAAATACATAGGCTAATAATTCTCATTCATTACAATTAAAGCTATCTTTTGTTGTTTTGACGACAACATTAATGACAGACGCATAGCCTATGGCTGCTGTCACTTTTACAGCTAGTACACGGATCCATTGCTGTTTTCATTATATTGTCTGTCACACTGTCACATGCGTTTTATACATTACCAACTGTGTTTATGAGTATACTTACCAAGACCGGAAGTTTTACACAATTTTGTGTTTTCCCCCCCATTAAAGCGTTATAATCCGCGAAAAATAACTTTAGTTTCTCGCGAGCTGTAGGCCTACTCTATGTATGCACGCAGTGCAACTCTCTCAGAGAGTGTGCGAGTAGCTTACTGGATAGTTTAAAACCGCTTGAATTTTTAAACTGATAAGTATTAAGAAGACTTGAAAATTATAAACTTTAGTTACGATGCACTGATGGCCCGATTGTGCAAGAGACCATTCAGCATGTCCCGACTCCTAAACGCGCACGAGAGAAGACGCGCGTCGGCAGCCCCGCTGAACACTCAAGCTGTTTGTGAAATTGCTAAATCGTCATCGGAGGCTGACAGGCTGCTCTCGCGCTCAGACAGGTGTTGTTGTTGTGCATGCTAGGGAACGTAAATGCGCCATACGTCATCGCGTCGCGCTATATCATTGATATCGCGATATGACACTTTTTTATCATGTAAAAATGCATACCGGTATTATCGTGGACAGTATGATATGGCACACCCCTAGTTAGCGTCACGTTACTTCCTCAGCTAATTCCAGCTGACGAACTTGACATATCTGCCTTGTTTTTACTTTTTTCCGGATTATTTCATACAATTTAATACATTATACCTTCGCCCACGCCTTTGTATTCCGTCGTTGTCGAGTATCGAGAGAACAACCAGCGCTGTTCATCAGTTGTTTTCCTCTGTGAACATGCACTCAGGGATGTCTGACCATTTCTATCTATAGATATAGAGGCTACACTCGTTCTGTGGTACCGATGCTCTCACTGAACAGATAGACAAGATATGCTTATGTACCGTCAGACGAAAATTCATGGAGGTGTCAGAGCTTTCTCTCCGTCCATGCAGTAAACGCACATCCTTAAATGAGCACGGATTTCTAGCGCATTTACTTGAACTCTTGACAGTCTTGATTTACTTGACAGTCTCCCGCATATTGATAGCGGCTCCCTGATGCCCGCAAATTAGTTAAAATCTCCCGGAATCTAGAGTAAGCGAGCAAGAGCGCGCATGCGAGACAGAAGAGACTGCTCCAAACCGTGTAGCGCGCGCAAGGCTGAGAGAGAGAGAGAGCGAGAGACCTTGCGTATGTGAAGCGCGTTCTCCGGTAATTCATTAAAGCGCATGCTCATTAACTGACGCAGCCGGCCAAACGTGATTAGAAATGCATTTTACTAGTTATATTTTTCTTAACAATACATTTGTAACGCAAGTAACCGAATTTTATGGACATCAGTTACTGTAATCAAATTATACATTTTAAATGTAATGAGTTACATTACTGCGTTATCACAAAAAGTAATTAGAATACAGTAACGCGTTATACCCAACTCTGGCGGTGACGCGCTGCCAAGATGGCAATGGCCGGCTCCACCCATTTTTGGCTTCAAAACTGCCCTTCAGAAACCTACGGGTGACGTCACGGACACTACAACCATATTTTTTTACAGTCTATGGTCTGGGTCCATTTACACCACATTTCAATAATGTTCTCGGTGTTGCTCTCATTAAAGCACAGTTTCTCTGTAATGTTCAAAGGTGCATTAAATCTATTATATTCATATAATTTAATTATACATAAAATTATTTTATTACTGTTGGTATTTGGTAAGAATAAGATGCATTGCAAAAATAAGGATGAATGATGTTTGAGAGGTAATTAATTTTTAAAGTTAATCTAAAAAAATAATACAACTGCACCCGTTTCTGAGTATTGATTGATGGTCAAGTAGGCTTTTGATCTAAATAGTCTATAACGAAGTAAAAAAAAAGTGACACTTAAATTAAAACAAATATTATAAAGTTTGGGATCAAATTCATGAATGAGAAAGATATAGCGTATTTAGCTCATCAAAAAAATTGTAAACTAGAAAATTTAAATAATCACACTCTTTTTACGATATTTGAGATGCGAAAGATACGGTATAATCTGCCATATACAGTACACAAAATTATTTATGGAAACGAGCAGATTTTTTTTGTGTTACAACAAAACTTATGCGACAATGCATTTTTTAGGGATGACGTCACTACGCACACCATTTTATTGATAAAAGTTCAATTGAATGGAAACAGGCTGTAGAGCAAATTGAGCACTTTTTTCACAATTACTTTGTCGAAAACAAAAAAGCGCAAAATCTGGGAAGAAACTTGGCTTTTAAGAATGATCCACAAGAGATTAAATAAGAGAGTAAAAACAAAGCGTCTCTCAAAATAAGCCACCATAAAAATGGACGGGTCAGGAAATTACCTCACCACAATCCGACAATTACATCCTTTTCTCACAAGATTCTCCACATACTTGTGCTAAATTACACATTAGCTGAACAGAAACCACTCACAGTCTGCAGAAATCTCCCTCAGAACACAGCACTGAACACATAACCCTTGATACATACGGCGCCGTCCATCCATGTGTAGATAAAGTCTAACAGTTCACACACTTACTGGTTGTTCTCATCTCTTCGTCATGCAGAGAAAACATGTGTGTCCCTCAGATCTGAGCACCCTTTTCCTCCAAGGTCTCTAGAAGTTAGAAATCTGGTTCAGTCAGCATACGTTCCAGTTGTGTCTCAGCTGCCTCAGCCAGCTGAACTTTGTCTTTTGTCCTCTCTCACTCGCTTTTGAACATCCTCCCTCTGGTTGACGTGCTCATCCTCTCAGGAACCACTCTGAATACTCTCCCAGCACCCAGAGAACACATCAGCAATCATATAGCAACAAACTTGCAACCACTCACAACATTCTAGCATAATGGAGGCAAAGAGCAAACACCACTCACACTTTCTTAAATAAAAAATTTAGATAGGAAATTATTGGGAAAGAGAGGAGGGAATAGGCACAACTCAAATCTGGAGCACATGATGGTGCGCCACGGCCCCGACTTCTATGAAATATTTCAGTGGTCAATGAAGGGCTCTGGAAAGCTATTCATTCTCTCTCTATGTGTTCCTCCATTCATCACAACGTAGAAAAAAAACACCAGGCAGCTGAGATGATGAAAGATGTTCTCTGTGTGTGTTAAGTCGAGCCGGCAGATAATGCCAACATTTACTGACAGAAGCTATTCCGCTAACGTCTAATAATCTTCACATATGATTTAGTCAAAGAGAACAAAAACTAGCTACAAAATCTGTTTTGAAGCATGTGGATGTGTCACCAATTACATTGGTACAAAAACAATATGCTGACACATAAATCCCTGTCTGACGTTTCAAATCCCAATCTAACATTGTCATTCGACTGTTGGGCCCGGTCCTGGCAGCAGGACAGGAATTCCTCACACTGGGGTCCACAGCACAATCCCCAGGGGTTAGCTCTCTCCTGAGGGGTATGAATTACTGATATACAATAATACCACTGACAAACACAAGTCCAAGTCTGAGAGAAAAAATCTCTTCATAGCATAAATGTCATTTCCTCTGCTCCTCTAAAGGATGCAGTAAAAGGACACTTTTTTTTTTGGCTCTTTGAACAGATGATACTATGGAGATATATACTAACAATCGCAACACAGAGCTCATTATTGAAACTGCTCATTCAGAAATCGTTATAGTTATGACATCACAACCTTGAGCACATTAACATATGCACATAAAGTAACGAATCAACTACTATTCAACTACTATCATAAATCAGGGTTCCAGACTGCGACCGAATTGGTCGCATATGCGACCATTTTTTGAGAATGTGCGAGTTAAAATGTTATGTGGTCGCATTTGTGCGAGTGGACGCTTGAGCAACAGAACGCCGTTGTATCAGCTGCTGCAGTCCGTAACTTATGTTCAAAATGAACGAGTAGGCTACATCATGAATCCATTTTCCAAACCGTGTTTTTGATTTATTCTGAATCACTACGGTACGCCTATAATAAGTGTTTATATTCGGACTATTTTATCCCGGGGTCGTCTCGGCTGCGGAGTAGCCCAGTGCCTGCGTGACTCGCCATAGACATTAACGGAGAGAAGTTCCGTCTACAATGTTCTTCCACAAGACACGTGCAGATTATTTAGTGACGGATGTAGACGTCACGCGCATTGCACACTGATGGTAAAACGCGCCGATTACGAATTCACGAATTAAGGCATATAAAAATGATAAAAATGGTCTCACGAAACACAGAGCCCCTTCCTCCTACGTCTTTTCAGCGGTTATATTTTCCTCTGTCGAGCGATTACTCTCATGATCACTCGACAGAGGAAAAGGAAATTATTATAAAATGCAGAAGGTAAGGAGTGTGAGATTTCTGCTTTTTGTTACAACTATAAACTTTGATAATGAAAAATCTGTATCAGTTTATTATAATACTCTAATCTTTTAAAATGTAATGCATACATTTGAATGTTTAATGATTTTTAAAAGATAGAAAGATGATAATAGACAGATAGCTAGATAGATAGATAGATAGACAGAATATGATTCAAATGTAAATAGATAGATTGTATATAATTCAAATGTAAAATGCTTAAAATTACAGATTAAAATTACTGTCCAAAATCCATGAAAATCCTGAAATTTGGCAATGATAATTAATATATTACAGGTATTTCTGCTGCAACCCAGGAAGCCTTTGCTAGCGTTGGTCCATTAAAACCACTATTCATCAGCATGCATTGATTAATCCCATGGCATGTAGCAAAAAAAAAAAAAAAAGGTGCGACCAAATCAGATGCTGGTGCGACCAACTGAGAAAGTTGGTAGCACCAGTGCAACCAGTGGAAAAGTTAGTCTGGAGCCCTGTAAATATATGTTGAATATAGATTTTAACATATATAAAATTTACTATTTAGAGCATCTCTAATGAAACTTACACATTAATAATCCCTTGTATGTTACATGTTCGTGCAATACTAGTTCAGCGCTCAGATTCACGCTCACACATGGAAGCAATTAGAGAAAGACACAATGAGGCCCTTTTACAGAGTGCAAACACTGGCATCAAGAAACAACGCTCAGCGGGGGGAGCCGACCATACTGTCATAGGCAGGAAAAGACCCCCGTGTCACCACTGTGGCTGTTTGTTCCGCTTTAATGGTTTGTTTGTTTGTTCACATCATTCACATTGTTTGTAGACCATCGTTAAACAAAGCTTTGGGATTTTAAATCACACAAGGAGTTGATTATCAACAGATAGGTCCATGCAAGTGGGAGTGCAATTTAAGTGTAATGTTGTGTAATTATGGACATTAGCATGCATAAAACATGATATTACCGTAAAACTTCAAATAATAGCCCAGGCTTTTATTTTCCCAAATTGTCGAACTGCACCGGCTTGTATTTGAGAAAGGCGTCTATATGAGACAGGCCTTTATAATTTAGTGTTGAGATGTTGTTCCTTGAGATGTTGTTCCTACAGTCTCTAATCTCTAAAAATCTCCAAATGCTCCATGTGAAACTGCGGTCTTCCGACCTTTTACTATCACGTCAATTGATTTTGATTAATATGCGCGAGGGAGAGAGAGCAAGGCAGCGCTCGTGTTGTTTGAAGACGTGAGAGTGTGCCTTGCTCTCTCTGCTCGTTTGCGCCCTGTCAAGTGCAGCAGTCATTCTATTCTACATCACTCACCGATCAAAAAAGTATTTGGTGGGACACAAATTTGCTTTGGTGGCCGCCAAAAAGCGGATGATCTGATGGGTTTTAGAAGATTAAATACAACCCGAAACTAAAAAACAGACCCGGCCTCTATTTGAGACTCGGCTATTATTTGAATTTTTACGATATATGAGTTGTTATGATCGTTTGGGATGGTCTTAAACATCTACTGAAGTGTGGTGAAAATTGTGAATCAAGAGGATGTCATATTGCTGTTGAATGTACATTATCAAGTCAACATAATGTCATAATTTAAAATGTCCCTGGTATATCTTTAGAAAATGAAACAATAAACAAATGGATTTTTTTTATCATACATCAAAATGTAACTTTTCCATCTCCAAAAAATACTTTTGTTTTCAGCTGACATCTGCAATCCTTCATATTTTTCAACCCCTCCCCCCCAACTGCATGATAATGCCCACTTTTCCACAATTAAATAATTCCTGATGGATTAATCAACACTCCAAAATGTTGTTAGCTAAAAAAAAATACAATACCGTTTAAACATTTAGAGGTTAGTTAAAGCTAGTTTTTCAAAAGATATTAATACTTTTATTAGCAAGGACACATTACATTGATCAAAAGTGACAGTACAGACTTTTACATTGTTTTAAAATTCAATAAAAATAAATGTTATGCTGAACTTTATATTCATAAAATAATTGGAAAAAAATGTATCATGGTTTCCACAAAGTATTACACAGCACAACTGTTTTCAACATTGATAATAATGATAGGATAAGAAATGTTTCTTGAGCACCAAATCAGGCTATTAGAATGATTTCTGAAGGATCATGTGACACTGAAGACTGGAGTAATGATGCTGAAAATTCAGCTTTGCCATAACAGGAATAATTTACATTTCTAACATATTTAAAGTTATTTTAAATTGTAGTAATTTTCACGATATTACTATTTTTCTATATATTTAATCAAATAAATGCAGCATTGGCGAGCATAAGAGACTTCTTTTAAAAACATATTTTTTTAAATCTTTAAGTGTCTATGTCCAATTATAGAAGTAAAATGGGTTGCAAACCATTTTATGTTGATTTTTAACATTACATGAAATACATAAAAAGTAGGGGGTGTAACAAGTTTTTGTCATGATTCGATACAATTTGCAATACTGAGCTCATTATACGATACCATTGCAATACTTTAAGCCAAAACAAAGAGTTTGCTTGCACTCTTTCACTGGCTACATATATTTAAAATAATGTATGCCTTTTTTACTGGTAAAATCAGACACTTGGCATTTTCAGGACCCACAAATATTTCCCCATTGCATTATTATACATTATATTACTCAGTAAACTTTCATTTTTTCTCACGCAGTACCTTCGCGCTTTCACTTTAGGTATTCGTTGGATTTCTTACACACACAAGCTTCAAGCATAGACTCTTGCGGTGCTCACTATGTCCTGTCTCTCCCTCTATTTACATAAGAAGAAACCATCTAAAACATTCTGAATCATCATACTACTAAAACTAAACATGCGACATGGCGATTTAAATGAGGGGTGTGTTGTCACTTTGAGTGCAAATTTCAGAAATCTCTCAGGTATTAGAAAAAACATCTTAATTTATGTTTGGAAGATGAACATAAATCTAATTTGAAACAACATGAGGGTGATTATATGATGACAGAATTTTCATATTTGGGTGAACCATACCTTATCTGAGTCTTGGATAAAACTACATCTACACTGTGGTACATGTTGTTCACATCACTGATAAACATCATTGCATTTTAATATTGAATATATCGATATAATGTTACACCCCTAATAAAAAAGTGCTCTTTAACCTAAGTTAACCTCAACTTCCTGCTTGCCTTCAATATTACAGAAAAACTGCACGGTTCCCAGATCAATAGTAACACCAACTTTTAATGAAGCCCTCAAACGGAGCCCAACCACTGGGCTTGTTTTGTGGAACTTTTAAAGAGACTCTCAGAGGGGAATTTGGGCAGGTCTGAGTCCACGGCATGGGAATAAAGAACTGCTGTGAAGTCAAGAGTTTAATTAACACATACCATTAATATCTAATATCCCCCGCCATGAACCAAAGGACCGAACCAACACAAAAGGTGCCCAAAACAATAAATCTAAAGCAAAGCAGCATACGGAACATGAGTCAGCCAAAGTCACACAACTCAACACAATAAACCATAGAGTGGTGCTGCTAAAAAAAATGTCACAGAAACAAACACACAGCAATCACCTCTGCATGTTACGCTGCTATGGCATCTAATCCCAGCAGCCAGGACACGCAGCCCCTCGTGACCCAGGCATTCCTGATCACCTCGACGTGACAACAGGCAGCGCGCCATGAGAGAGAGCAGCAGGCACGGATGCCACGCAGAGCCTGGATGCCACAGGGCGCAGGGCACAATCAAAGGCATTCTTGTTTTGATTGAGAAGGCAAGATCTCTGATTATATAAGAACACAGGTCCTGTGTCCTTAAAAGTCACCTCGGCCCACAAATGACTCTCTCAGCTCTTTGCATTCTTTCTGGGTTTTTTTCTTCTTCACCCACTTACTCCTTTAGTTATGGTTTTATTCCGGCTTTCCCAGGTAACATGGGGTGATTCTCTCAAAGTTAAAGGACAATTCCGGCCAAAAATGAACCTAGGGCTAAATAACACATGGGTATCGAGTCGACCGTTCTCTGGGATGCGTTTTCATGATAATCGAATGTACCCAGTTTTAACGTTAGTTTCAGTTTAACCACAGATAATGCTAATGTATGGGGCATCGAATAAGTAAAAATAAAAATCGCTAGTTAATACCACTAACAAGAATCAAAATAGCCCCACACTAACATAATTAGCGTCTCTACCTGCAAACCGAAGCATTTTTGGAAAACAGTCTCGACTTTCCAAAGATGGCTCCTGCCTATATACGCGAAGTGTACGGTCTTTATAAAGTATCTTCTTATTAAACTGTCTGTACACTTACAAAGTTCTCAATGCTTCGGTTTGCAGGTAGGAACCCTCATTTATTGCTACCGTGTTAGTGTGGGGCTATTTTGATTCTTGTTAGTGGTATTAACTAGCGATTTGTATTTTTACTTATTCGATGCCCCATACACTAGCGTTATCTGTGGTTAAACTGAAACTAACGTTAAAACTGGGTACATTCGATTATCATGAAAACACATCTCAGAGAACGGTCGACTCGGTACCCATGTGTTATTTAGCCCTAGGTTCATTTTTGGCCGGAATTGTCCTTTAAGAATTTGTTCAAAGGTTATCTGGTCTTTTTAATAATGTTTTCAAAACGTTAGCAGCACAAATATCATTTGGATCACTTTCAGAATGACATTTTACAGCTGGTGAACAAAAAAAAATCTTGATCAAGCCACATCCAATCAGAATCCACTCAACTTGAAAAAGCTTAAAGGATTAGTTCACTTAAAAATGAAAATTCTGCCATTATTTACTCACCCTCAAGTTATTTCAAACCTGTATTCATTTTTCTTTCTTCTGCTATACACAAAGGAAGATATTTTGAAGAATGTCCACAACCAGACTGTTGATGTAACCCCATTGACTTCCATAGTAAGAAAAAAAGTCCTTTAAGCATTTAAAGAGTCAGAAGATATAGAACATGCTTATAAACAATGTGTGTTAACGTGGATGCTAAATTAGTTGTTATCATACTTTTATTGAATGTGCTTTTTTTTCAAATAGTAAAAAGGAACCATTTCTTATTTAAGAAAACATTAGATACTTTTTCCAAGTAATGAATGATTTAAGTGAACAAACAAATAAAATAAATAATATGATGGTGAAATGTTGCAAGCCGTATTCAAATTGCCCATTGCTCCAACCAATGAAATCTATTGTAACACATACATTCTCAACACACACATATTAAGACCATGCAGAGTATGTGTGTGTGTGTAATCTCAATCTTTGTGATACTGTTCAGCTGTTCTGCTATCATGAATGCGAGTGCTACAGCAAATTCAAAGCTGTATCGGAATCATAAATGTTTGACAGTATTCCCATTAGGCTATGAGATCTGAGAAGCCTATACAATACCTCTACAGCACTGACATCAGTCAATGCTGCCTATGGAAAAACACAACAAGACTAACAAAAACTTAATGGATTCATAGTACAAACGTTTAATCATAATCCACACACTAAACACAAATAAAATGTACCTGGTGAATAGGCTAGACAGAGGTAAAAAAGAAAAAGAAGCTCAAATGCTATTTAATTTAGTCAACATGAATTGCAATTGCATGAATTGCAGGATAATGAAAATGCAAGAGTAAACTAAATCTAAACCTCTGTTCGGAAACTATCAATTGTGTCAACGAGCAGCTAGATGTGTTTCAAATCTGCTTTGGTGTCTATGAGTGTGTGTTAAACTCTGTGAACTTGACTCTCAGACCACCAAAGAAGTAAAACTATGATCCTTTCTGAGCTTTGTAATGCAGCAAACTCTCCCACAAACATGCAGTCTCTTTTTACTCTTCATCTCAGCTATTTCTAACACACACACACACCTCTCCCATGGGGTTTCACCAGACAGTTCCTGTATTGCTCATCAGAGCATTCAGTTAAAACACACACACACACACACACACACACACACACACACACACACACACACAATCTCACACACACACACACACACACACACACACACACACACACACACACACACACACACACACACACACACACACACACACACACACACACACACACACACACACACTTATGGACCAATGCCATTTTCCCACACATGCTAAAGTGATTTGACATCTATCCACTGGGATCATAAGGATGTTTCTTGTTTAACTAAACATGACTCCGAAATTCCATTAGTATGGACCATGTCCTCCATATTCAAACTCAGTCATAAGTCAAAATCACAAAGGAAATCCTTAAATATCTCACTTATTTTTTCTAGGCAGCCATAATGGTGAGAAAATGGATACTTTAGTTTAAGTATCAGATTTTGCTCCTGGGAAAATAGCCCACGTGATTTTAGAATAAGCAGCAGAGACAAAAGTCGATGTTAAAACATAACTGACATAAAAGAGCATGATTTGAGCAATAACATTTCCTCTGTGTACTTGCAAAAAGAAAAAATAAACTTTTTAAAAAATGACAGAAGAGTAAAAACATGATGCATATCATAAAGTTAAATAAAGAGCCATCAGAGTAAACTGAAGATGCAGCTGGTTTCTGGTACCTCTAGGCATCGACAGGCAGCTGTGGTCATGGGTAAGATCCAAAAACCATATCGGAGTTTCCCGTTGAACATCCAGCGTGATTTATTCTATCAGTCTTCCAGAGCCGCTCCTCTCCACCGCAGACTTCAGCTGTATGTTTCTCTTTCTCTCCTGACTGTAACGCGTATGTGCCAATCTCTCTTCCGCCCTCCCCTCCACTCCTCCAAACAGCTGGAGTATGTACAGTCTTCAGACCCACGCCCCCCTCCTCAACCATGAACATGTGAGAAAATTACCATGTGCGTTTACCTTCAGGGCGCCATAGATCACACACACACACACACACACACACACACACACACACACACACACACACACACACACACACACACACACACACACACACACACACACACACACACACACCCGCAGATGTAGAAGCTACCCGTCCAGCTGCCTGTTCCCAGACAATGACATAATCCGTTCAAGTGCTGGGATAAATTCCCACCGATATTTATTTTTACCTGAAAAGCACTTTGTTAAATTTCTGTTGTTTTTACATGTTTTATAGAAATACTGTAGACATATCTTTATTATTAGTAATCAGTCCTTCCAGAAAAAAGTTTTTTTGTGATTGTTGCGGGAAAAAATCCTTGATTATGCGGCCTGTTTTCTTTAAAAATGCGATGGAATATGCAGGATATTTATGCAATTTTATTAGGGATGGCCCGATACCGATACTGGCATCGGGGATCGGGTCGATACTGTCCTCATATACTCGTACTCGTACTCATAAAAATTTGCCGATACCACGCCCCGATACCACGTACATTTTGCGAAACGAAACTGGCCGCCGCGAGTGCTTTGTCGAGGTGAACTGAGGCATAGGGACGTGCACTCCCAACGCAAAAGAGTGCGGCGCGGCACTAGATCTGATGGCCGAGCGCGAGCGCGGGCGCGGGCGGTAATGCACTCACTCTGTGTGTGCGGGTTCCGGGAGAATAAAACGATTCGCGGGACTCCCGCAAAC
This sequence comes from Siphateles boraxobius, assembly GCF_051911475.1. Taxonomy (NCBI): domain Eukaryota; kingdom Metazoa; phylum Chordata; class Actinopteri; order Cypriniformes; family Leuciscidae; genus Siphateles; species Siphateles boraxobius. Next base: position 7,202,185 of record NW_027508866.1, read on the forward strand.
TAGACATATCTATGAATACAACATATTAAAACTAATAGATTTTCATTAATCTGTTGCAGAAAAGCAAGAAGAACAACTAAAACAAAATAGAAACGATTTACAGGCCAGAGTTTCTATTCATAACATGTTTGCAGCGTTGAGCGATGTAGCCAATCACAGACATGTGTGTTGATTTCTTGAACGCAATGGCTAATCAGAAGCATTTAAGATAGACTCCCCTCACTGCTCAAAACTTTTTGGTTCAGTGCTGAATTCTGTATGCTGGCAAATCCTCTAATTATAACAAACAAAGTTTGGATATTATGAAAGATTCATTGTGCAGTCAGCTTCATTGATAATAACAGATGTGTGAGATCGCGATGAACTGTCAGCTTTTTAGGAATTAGACTATTAAGGGAGCGCACTTTGGGCGCATTCAGTCATGTCAGACCATGCACGCAGTAACTGCTTGCTTTTATGTTAAATAAACAGTGGTTTGTGTGTTAATACATTTATTATTTTACTCATTATTATTTATTTTTAGACTTGTTAAAACAAGCAGAGAAGAAAATAAAAACAGTCATCAAACCTGTGTTCTAAAATAGTCTTCTGTCTTCTTTTCTGGGAGCCTATAGTTACTTTTGCGGTAGAAATATCGGTATCGGTACTCGATATCGGCAAGTACACAAATGTAAATACTCGTACTCGTATCGGTTTGAAAAAAAATGGTATCGGGCCATCCCTAAATTTAATGCGATGAAATTGCGGGAACTTGCAAAAACTGCGGTTTGATGAAAAAGAGAAAAAAAGTGATTCCCCCAACACCCTGTTCTCACTATCTACAACCTAAATGTAAAGCGTCATTTCTTATTACTTCCTTTGATAAGCAAGCATACTACATCATAGAATGTGCTGGGAATATTTAATTTCTCATCTTGTTTTATTTCAGACTGTAACGAGTGTAAATAAGGTGTGGCCCCTTTAAGAGCTGCGCGCTCCCTGTTGAACTGTCTGCAGTGTTATATTGTATGTGCGCTTCGAACACCCCATCATGTGTGCGGGTAATTTCTGTTTGATGCTACTTATTTTATCTTATTTTGTTTATTAAGTAACAATGTGAGGATAGAACGTGTGACACACAGTTATATGAGATGTCAATCGCCTCCGTGAGTCTGTCTGGCCTCTGCAATAACATCAGCTGTGAGCTATCCCGTCGCGCAATTGTGTCACTTCATAACGTTCCCATGGAAACAGGGGGAAATGGCTGCTCTTGTGTGAAGCAAACACAACATTTTTCAACTTTCTGCTAAGATATATGTGGCTTTTTTTGCAACGAAAATGCGAGGATTATGAAATCATGCAAGCCCCGCATATTTTGCATAGAAATCGGCAATTTATGCGGCGAAAGTGCGGCGTATTTGAAAAAATGCGGCCCCCGCATGAATATGCGGACTTTGGCTGATTATGCATTGAATTCAGCGATCGCATAATCGCGTTTTTCTGGAGGGACTGAGTAATACAAAAGAATCCAAATGTAATAACTTTCTGATACTATCACAGGATAACATGCTTTGATCCAATCAAACTTAGACAGAAGAAATCAAGTTCCATCTTACATATTATATCACATTTCAGAAGTTAAATGCATTGTTTGTTTTTTGTTTGTTTGACATTTTCGTCATGTTTACGCAATCAAAATGTCATAACTAGACCTTGCGGTGAAAACGACAAACATCTCACTGGTATTTTCTTTTTCGATAACACACAATAAGAAAGAAAAGTTACCTCAGTTTACGCATGACTTTAATTTAAAATATGGTTATCTTTATGATACTACACTTATGGCCTGTTTACACCTAGGGCCTCATGCAGAAAACCTTCCGTAGATTTCATCCTAAAAGTGTTTCTGTGCACAAAAAACAGATTTAGCGTACGCACTAAAGTTTTTCAGATTTATAAAACCATGAGTACGCCAGAACCTGTGCAAATTTCCCTTTATAAAACCCAGTCAGAACATCTGCAATTTAGAACACAAACTAAAACAGAATTATCATTCATCACCGTCAAGCAATCTTTGATGTAGGTAAAACATTAAAACACAGCACTCCACAGGAAAAGTGCTCAAAAGCAGCACAACAAACATCCACAACAAACATTTCTATTTAAATTCATATAAAGAATATTATTTAATAATTTTTAAAAGCATATTTAATCTAAATGTGTATATCAGATGTAAAACAGAGTTTAAATCATTCTGTTTAACTTCATTACTTTGCTCACTCCAGTAAAAGAGTGCATACGCATGGTCTAGACCAGGGGTCTCCAACACGTCGCTTGCGAGCTACCGGTAGCTCGTGGCCTGATTGGAGGTAGCTCGCCAAGGGGCCGTTCACATATCGCGTCTTTTGCGCGCTCAAGTTCGTTATTTCAAATGTAGGAGGCTCATAATTGAAGCGAAGCGCTCATTTTTTCCAGGCGCAGCGAGATGAAAAAAATCCATTAGCTACTAAAAGTTCTTTGTCATTTTGGAGAGTGCAGTGCATGGTTGAATAGCAACGACAGACGACACATAATTTTTATAAAAAGAATGAGTCAAAAAAATATAAATTACTGACGTTTACAATGCACATTAACTTTTTTTTTTAGAATCTTTTATATTAATAAAATTCGGAAATTTTATTAATAATAAAAGATTATTAAAAAAAATAGTTAATGTGCATTGTAAACGTCAGTAATTTATCCTTTTTTGACTCATTCTTTTTATAAAAATGATTTAAAGGCTGAAATATGCGAGGTTTCTTCTCGCAAATCTTTTTTGTCAAAACTTTATTTGAACTTGTAGGCTACATGTTAGTAGATAACATGTCGCAAAGACACTCCTTTAAAATCTGGCCATCATTTTTAATGTTGTTATTTTAATGTTTATGTAAACAAAATGTGCATATTAATGCTAATTATATTTATTTGCTGGTTTTCGACATAAAACTTGGTGAATCGATTTTATTGTGTAGTATTAGTACTTTTTGAACAGGATTCTGTGATAACCATGATCATTTTAGTCACTATAATCATGAAATGAAATTTCCATGCCATTTTATCTCTAGTTAAGATGCACAATAAAATCAACTATAATTATTTGCTTTTACAGTATAATATGCAAAGTACAATTTTCTATAAAAAAAAAATCTCTGATTCTGTTCTTTTCTCTGACATTTAAGGATGACATATATAGGCCTACAAAAACTCTTTTAGGTCTAAAACAGTTCAGATAGTTGTTAATATGAGAGTTATGAGACATTATTTAAGAGATTTAAGTATTGTATTACATGAGTAGCTCTCGGCCACTATCTTTTTTTAAAAGTAGCTTTCAAATGAAAAAAGGTTGGAGACCCCTTTGTCTAGACTCTAGAGTGTCCGTACGGTGCGCACATATTTAGGCTATGCCTAGTTTATTTTCTTATAAATCCCGATGCATGCGTGGAAAATTGCATACGCACATTTTCAATGCCTTTTTGATGAAACGTTTATACATCAGATCCTAGTCACTTTATGCTCAGATTGGATAGATATCTGATCGTGGAAAGATCCGGTGTAAATGCCCTCTGAAATGCTTTCGACACGGATTTAAATTCTGATCACTTCAGGAGGTGGTCTGAGACACATTACCAACGGAACTGGACAAGTGTAAATGCATCTGGTTTTTGAAACCGCACATCTAAATTTGACTCCTCACAAAATGTTAAAAAACAAACGTGTGAGAGTGTGTTGTATGGCTATATGACATGTTATAGTCAGATATGACAGCGCTACTGAACACACATCGCCAAGATGAGTAGTGGAATATCTCTTCAGAAAGCTAACGCGCAAACTACCATAAATTAAACAGAAAGTAATTCGCAGACGCTCAACAACACACAATCATCTTTATTATAAGTAGTGAGACTAAGGCCTTGTCCACACGGACATGGATATTTTTATAACCGTGACTTTTTTTATGCGGTTCAGCCATTCGTCCACACGGAAACGCAGTATCAGGTCACTGAAACCGAACATTTTTGAAAACCCCTGCCAGGGTGAGGATTTTCAGAAACGCCGGTTTTAATGTTGTCATGTAGACAGTAAACCCGGGGTTCTTGCCTTGCGACGTCAGAGTGTACGCCGTTATCCGCTGTGTTTGACGTCAGATTGTGCGTCGCTAGCATGCTCTTGACAGCACTTGATAGCGTGTTTTTGCGTTTTCATGTAGACAGAGATTTTTTTTAAACCGAGCATGTGTGGACAGGATTTATTTTTAAAACGCAGGAGGAAAAACTCCGGATATAAAAAAACCCGTGTCCTGTGGACTAGGCCTAAATGATGAGACTAAATGATCTTACCAGTGCTGATGCCGCTCTCTCTCCTATGCGGTCTTTGATCTTGAAATTGGCTGATGATAAATAACACACAGCTCATATCTGTTGCTTTTGTTGATGTGAACTCAGTTAAATTTGCAAATAGCATGGGAAATGAAAATCGGATTTATATTCGTTTTGCGGCGACCTTTATGTGGCCAAATGGAACCGTTAACAAATCAGATAGCTATCCTATCAGTAAAAACACATGAAGTGACCAGGTGTAAACGGTCTCGCATGGTATAAACGAATATGAAATTATATAGCTGCTTTTATATTTTAAGGGGTTCTCTTTTTTTTGTACTATGGAAGTCAATAGGGACCAGAAATGGTTCGGTTATACCCACATTCTTCAAAATATCTTCTTTTGTGTACAACAAAAGAAAGAAACTCATACAGGTTTAGAAAACTAAAGGGTGAGTAAATGATGACAGAATCTATATTTTCGGGTGAACTATCCCTTTAATGATCCGTTTAATAGTCTGTTATTTACTTTATCTCACTTTCTTGCACAGTCAAGCAGTGAAACGATAGGAGGAGGAATAACACTGGAGAAGAATGGTTCACAAAAGAATAACAACAGAGGAGAAAGAGAGACTGCTGTATGTGTGTGTGAGAGAGAGATACCAGACGGTCAAGTGTGGGCTAAGTGGCTCTGGGCACACTCCCTAGAGTCCTCACACATTCCCTTCTGGGAACAAGATGAGGCTGCACGTGTGTGAGTGTGTGTGTGTGTGTGTGTGTGTGTGTGTGTGTGTGTGTGTGTGTGTGGACAGACAGCAGTGGCAGACAGGAATGCAGGAATCGTATGGCATGAGGGAAACAGGGGTCAGAAGTGAAAAAATATCTATTAAACAGTGGGCTACACTTATTGATTTTGATTTTTTTTTGGGGGGGGGGGGGGGGGATTATTGTGAGCAATGCAAAACATGCCACATTGCTATAAAGACATTAATGTGTTTTGAGTGTTTTTTTTAGCATGTTGTTACGTGGTCGCACCTGTATGTTTACTAGGCAGTTCTGGGTGTTGCTAACTGACCCAAATCAAAAGTCTTTCAGGTCTGTGATATTCTGCTCTCTAGATTTGGGTTAGGTCCCTCCTTCGATGTAAGACCATGGAATTTTTTTTCAACTATTTTATCATTCACCAGGGAAAAATCATCTTTCTGATCGCACAAGCTGCATGATTTCAGGTATCAGTCATGTCTGCAGCACCAGCGGTATTAAGGAAAAGTTATGTGCCAAATTATAATACTTAAGGTTATAGGGGCTAGGTCAAATAGTTTGAGCAATACTAATACTGATTCTTGCCTTAATAAACACAATTAATAAGTAATATTCTGTGATTGACTTAAATCTTTTATCCAACAGAGGGCAACCAAGAGCCAGGGAAAAACTGCAAAATGTCAGCCCACTGAAACTTCATCTCAAACAAAAACAAAACTAAATGGGTTTGTAAGACCAAAATACCATTAATGCAAATACCAATTATGATACACACAAACAGTACACAGAACCGCCACAGTGTTTGATTATGTCTTGGGTTTTAATTATGCCGTTCACACAATGGACTTAATCTACTCACTGACCCTACAGAAGTGTTTTGTCTTCATTTTCCATCTTTTCACATCATGCAGTGCATCGAAATCCCTCACATACTGCTTTTTAATCTTCTCCTACACACCTTCCTGCTACAAATTCAGGCTCAAATCACTTTCTGACTTTGCTTTATGATGTCAATATTGAGTGTGGTATTATAAATGTTATACATTAAAAATGTATGATACAAGTTAACAAATCTCTTTAGCATTCAAAATCTATATGCCAGTGATGTCAAACAGTATGATGATGTCAAAACGGTCTGGGTCCATTCTCTTCGTCACCCATTCCTCTGGCTTTCTTCTTCGGGACTCTTCGGGACAACAAATGCTGCCTTGCTACTACTGGACGATATGACCAAAAATCTGTATCACTTATATAACCTTTTAGAGCTAAATGAAAAAAACTAATCTGAAGTTATTTTATTCCAAGTCTTTTCTTTCTGCTAGAAATTTTGAACAAATCATTCATGTCTTTATTTAATCTACCCTAGACTATTACAACTCTTAATACTATGGAGTAAGTCAGTCCTCTATGATCTCCAGATGGTTCAAAATGCTACTGTCAGGTTGTTGACAGGCATTATTTTATGCCCATTCTGACCTTGCTGCACAGGCTATCGATTAAATTTAGAATTATTTTTTAAAATTCTAATATTCGTTTTAAAATCACTACATAATCACCTTCATATCTTTCAGAAGTGATCTCCACCCACAAACCAAACAGGTCCTTGAGATCTAGCAATCTTGGTCTCCTCTCCATTCCCAGAACTAGGTTTCACTGTAGAGGTGATCGAGCTTTCGCTGTTGCTGGTCCTAGTCTCTAGCCTGGCTCCGCCCTCCTACATACTTTCGCTCAATTTTCATTTTCCTTCAGTACTACGTCTGGGTTTGTGGTATATTAGTGGGTTTTCTCTGGTCAATTTTTTACCGGTCCAATCAGTGAACAGAGAGAGTGGCTGAGAACGATGATGTTGAGGTCGTGCGCTAGTCGTGCGTCACGACCAAACGTTAGCGGTTGGTTATGGGAGATTGAGAGTGGCTCTGGGCAGATCCAATAGTTTTAAACTTCAACAAAGTCCCCGCCTACAAGAAAGTTAACGCTTGTCAACGGAGAGAGGCCAGACTCACTGTGCAAATGAAATGTACGAGAGTCTGGTAGGACCAGGCTACCTTGTCTCTGGAATAACTTACCAATTTCTGTTAGACCGGCTTCCTCTTCACCAACTTTTAAGTATTATTTTCAATAAGTTTTAACCAGGTATAACTTATCTACTGCATTGTTTGCATCGTCTTTCTATTTTGTCTGACTTTATGTGTATTTTACAGCTTTTTAGGTCAACCATGAGTTGTGTTAAAGGGATAGTTCACCCAAAAATGTAAATTCTGTCAGTAATTACTCTCCCTCATGTTGTTCCAACCCCGTAAGACCTTCGTTCATCTTCAGAACACGAATTAAGATATTTTTGATTAAATCTGAGAGCTGGATCACTCCTCCATAGGCTTCTAAGGGATTGAAACTTGCCAGCCCTGAAAAGTTATTAAAGACATCGTTATGATTTCCATTACACGAGAGTAGATGTTAAAACTTCATGCTGATTTGTACTCGGCTTTGGCCAAGATAAGCACCAACTAAGACGCAGCTTTACAGTAACCTATGCTTCTTTCCATGTGGTGATGTGAATCTCCTCCTGTCTGATGTTAATAGCTGCAGTGTATTTGCGCATCAGCACACACAACAGCTGCAACCACAGTGCGGTCCCCCCATAACAACCCTCTGGATTGAGCTGAGTAGGGAACATCTCTAGGGTCTTCAAGTGGGCACCTTCCCTCCTCAGTGTTTCGTCGACTAGCCCACGACACCTCAAGAGGGCTCGACAGTTAAAATAGTCCAAGTGACTACAGTGGTTCGATCTTGAGTTTATCAAGTGACGAGAATACTTTTTGTGCGCAAAAACAAACAAAAATAATGGCTTTATTACAATTATTCATTTCCTTCTCTGTTGGCCTCTAGTCAGTTAACAGTGTGATTACGTAGAGCTACGTCACACGTAGGCTCACTATTGGCCGACGCTGGTCATGTGTGTGATGCGGGTGACGTACAACACAGAAGCTTACGCTGTTACACTAGTGAACTGACTCGAGGCCCACAGAGAAGGAAATGAATAGTTGAAATAAAGTCGTTATTTTTGTTTTTTTGCGCACAAAAAGTATTCTCGTCACTTGATAAACTTAAGATTGAGCCACTGTAGTCACTTGGACTATTTTAACGATGTCTTTAATAACTTTTCGGGGCTGGCAAGTTTCAATCCCTTAGAAGCCTATGGAGGAGTCATCCAGCTCTCAGATTTAATCAAAAATATCTTAATTTGTGTTCCGAAGATGAACGAAGGTCGAAGGTTGGAACAACATGAGGGTGAGTAATTACTGACAGAATTTTCATTTTTGGGTGAACTATCCCTTTAAAGGTGCTTTATATACATATATAAAAATCTGTATTGCATAAAGAGCTCTATAAATAAAGGTGAATTGACTACCAGTATCACCCTCTCGATGCTATTCCAGTTCCCGCTTTGAATGTGTCATTTTGATAAATGCTTATCTGTATGGACAGGAGATGATTGTTGTTGGATTAAGGGGCTGAAGTGAATCACTGAAGCCCAGCCCTACCTCTCTGACTGCTGTTGAGCAACCGCACATGCCACAGCAGCTCATGGTATTACAAATGTACATATTCCCCATCCAGGAATCCACTCTGCATACTGAGACACAAGAGTTAGATAAGGGCACTGATCATGACTCATTTTCATGGTCCAATAAATGAGGCAAAAATTAGGTATATTTTATGTAGAATTATGTATTTAATTTTTCATTACGTATTTAGTTGGCAGGTTTTCTTATAAAGCAGTGACTTACGTGCAGTCAAGAATCTCTAAGATATGCTGTGTGTGTGTGTGTGTGTGTGTGTGTGTGTGTGAGGACTGCTTTTAGATGAAACATATTTTTCTTTCCAATACAAAAATAATATGAAAGTAGTTGGCAGGCTTGTACATAATGGTCACAGCTGCAAACCATAAATAAAAGAAACAGTTAACTGAAAAATGGCAATTCTGTCATAAGTTCACTCATGTTTTTTTTCCAAACCTGTATTTTCTTCCATAGAATAAAGAAATAAGCCTCATGAAGCTGTGGTTTAAAGTGAATTTAACAGCTAAGGGGCAATTTTTAAAACAGAGTTAAGGGGCACAACGCGGAGCGGAAGTCCCTTAGCTGTTCTAAATTCACTGTAAACCACAGTTTCACGGGGCATATTGCTTTTATAAAATGGTTACCACACACAATATATATATTACAAGCAAAATATCTGTATTAAAGGAATAGTTCATCCAAAAATTCAAATTCTGTCAATAATTACTCACCATCATGTCGTTCTAGATGTGCAAGACTTTTGTTCATCTTCGGAACACAAAATTTGAGAGCTTCCTGTCCCTCCATTGACAGTTACGCAACTACCACTTTGACGCGTCAAAAAGTTAATCTATCTATCTATTTATCTTTAAATTACAGGAATGTCTGTCTGTTTGTGCGTCTGTCTGTGTGTGTGTCTGATAATCGTATATCTCTCAAACCGTTAGTCCGATGGATTTCAAACTTGACGGGTGTCTTGCTACGGGCACGAGTAAGTGCAGTGCCAAGTTTGACGTTGTTCGGATTAGAAATACAAGAGATATCGTTAAATATATCGGTAGCACACATTGGCTTTTGCTGCTCTAGCTGCTGGCCACTCTGGCTCACACTGCACACTGATTAGCCACTCCCCCTCTCACACTGCACACTGATTAGCCACTCCCCCTCTCACACTGCACACTGAGTGGCCACTACCCCTCTCACACTGCACACTGAGTGGCCACTCCCCCTCTCACACTGCACACTGAGTGGCCACTCCCCCTCTCACACTGCACACTGAGTGGCCACTCCCCCTCTCACACTGCACACTGAGTGGCCACTCCCCCTCTCACACTGCACACTGAGTGGCCACTCCCCCTCTCACACTGCACACTGAGCGGCCACTCCCCCTCTCACACTGCACACTGAGTGGCCACTCCCCGTCTCACACTGCACACTGAGTGGCCACTCCCCCTCTCACACTGCACACTGAGTGGTAGGGGTGCGCCGATCCAATACTCAGTATCGGTATTGCTCCGATACTAGCAATATTTGCCGGATCGGGTATCGCCAGACGAGACCATCCAAATCCGATCCGATATTGTATAGCCTACGTATGTTATTGTTATACAACACAAAAGGCACAAAAACATTATAAAGCACTATAATGTTTTCGTGTACTGTATTCCAAGATTTCTGAAGCCATTACATATAGTTTAATGTGAGGTACAGATTTAAAACGTTAAATTAATCTTCACCTAAGTGCTTCCCTCCGCTGCGGCTGTCAGTCATTCTCAGCACTCAAACAGCGCGTCGCGCTCGGGTAAAACAGTCAACACGATGAAACTCTCTCCAAGATGAGTCAATGTTCCTATTTTTATACTGTAGATATGTAGATAAAGGTCTATGGTTTGCATAAAAGAACATTTTAACGTGCTGGAGTTTCACATGTTACTTTCAACCGGGTGTCTGTTAGATCACAACACAACTCCTCAGTGATCACAACACTGGAGTAGAGAGCAATATAATTGCTCTTCACACGCACATTAACTGAAATTTAAAACTGTTAAAAGGCTTAAACTAATGAATAAATAAAGAAATATATGTATATCTTACTTTTGTGCTTTGAACTTTTCAATGCGACGCGCTGCGCGCCGTGACTCCATGTTGCTTCGAGCGCATCATTCTGCACACGGGATGCGCATAAGGTTTCGTGCCGCTCTGAATTGGAGCCTTTCATATTACAATACTTTTGCGCAATGGCAGTTTATTGATAGCCTTAGTTGTTCTGTCCAATCTATGTATCATATGTTACTGCTTCATTAAAAAGCTGCGCTTAAAATTTTAAAATAAATGTATTTTAATTATATAGTATATATTTTGTCTGTATTGTCTTACAAAGTAAGGAAAATAGTGTTTAAGTCAAGCTTTGATGCCTCTAACAAAAGTATAATCCCAGTCTCTTCCCCACAGTGAGGCATACAGATACAGTTTATTAGGTAATTTGGCACTGTTTTTTTAATTATTATTTTAGTATTGGATCGGATCGGTATCGGCCAATACTGAGTCCCAGGTATCGGAATCGGTATTGGAGGCAAAAAAAGCGGATCGTGCCACCCCTACTGAGTGGCCACTCCCTCTCTCGCACTGCACACTGAGTGGCCACTCCCCCTCTCACACTGCACACTGAGTGGCCACTCCCCAAAATAAACATTCTGACATTAGAGGGTTGTGGTTTAAAAATATCTGAATATTATATTTTATTCACGGCAATCATTTGTAGTAGCCTATTCACAAACTGTTTGCTCAAGCATAGCGTTTTCTCGGAGTTCACTGTGTAGCTGCTCCAGCCAAGGTCTGAACCTCCACTGAATCGTCACGCTTATTCATTTGTGGATGTTAACTGAATCTTTAAGTCAGCTACACGTGCGCTTAACGTTATCGTTTTCTCAGAGTTTAGGCTCCTGTGTAATAGTAGCCTAGGCTATCAGTAACTCAAACATACCAAACCAACAATTGAGCCAGCGAGCCGATATTATCGGTCCGAGATTAGGCATTTTCATAACTATCGGTATCAGCATTTATAATGGCCGATAAATGAATATAAAAAAAATGTGGCGTGCAGTGATTCATGTAAGGGTGGCGCTGCCAATAAAGCACCTAAAAGCTGTCACAATGAACTGGCAAAAGCAATGATACGAATACATCAAATATAGCAAGGAGACATTTTAATTGTTTATTAATAACAAGTGTTTTCAGTCATTGTGGGCTGCAAAGATGAAGTTGAGGATGCGGACTCGCGATCTTTGAACGCGCCAGAGAGAAATGTACATTTCAGAAGGATTAGGCCTACATAAGCAGAGAGCAGTTTGTCTTTCGTTTTGATTTGTTCTGTTTAAAAGTAGACATTTCAATAGATATATTTCTCAGGTCTATACGCTGAGATTCGGTTAATTTATGAGACGAGTTGCAGTTCACTCGCCGGTGCCTCCGTTTCGAGATTGTCTATTGTCTGTTATATTTACTTCTTATTTATTAAATCCAGGCATTTGGTTGATGAAACATTGATTAAAATTAAGATATAATTAGTACAAAACGAAATTGACTTTAATGAGAGGCTTTGTGCTTTCTGTTAGAGGTCTATGTGAAAGTTTTAAAGCACTTTAGTGCCGCTTGCGGAGCTTGTCACGTCCGTTTTTCCTCATAAATGCGAACATAAAATTAATATTATATGTTCAGTTGAGAGCCAACCCTTCTTCATCCAGTGGGTAGTAGACTATAACTTTTGATTTGCGCAGTGTAATTCACTGAATTGATTTCTCTGCTGCCAGCCTCTGTCACGTAGGCTTGTGACTATTGTAAGCGCGCAGCTGAGAAGTCCTGATTATACTGTCTGCTACATTTACTTCTTATTTATTAAATCCAGGCAATTGATTGATTACACACTGATTAAAATGCGTGGAGCGAGCGACAAATCTCCGACAGTAAACGGATGGCCCATTCTGCTCTGTAACGGGTGCTTTTCCGCGTCTCGGGTAAACAGCTGTTGTACATCTCGCGAGCAATAAAGGCCAAATCCGGTGTAGACACAGTGTTAAAGCTCATTCTGCCTATAACGCTACGTTACAACATCAAGCAATATTCCAATAATTGATATAATTATAACACTTTATATATGGTGATTTTGCATTAAGAGTAGCCTAGTTTCACGTTTAGTAGGTACATTTTGCTTACTACTTATTTAAAATAGTATAAAAGTCTGTACATTATGTAATTAAAAACGTTTTCATTATGATATTATAAATTTTACTTTAGTAAAAAGATCTGAGTTATTCCTCTACTTTTAGACATTAGAGGAATTAAGACTAAAAATAGAAGATAATGTCAGTGACACTTTTGATATATTTATTGATACAAGTTGTTTTATATAACGTGACTAAATTAAAAGACAAAGTCGTTAGTGAAGATTATGCAACAGTATTTAGAATATAATATAATATAACATGCAATGCAAACTAGTATGGTTACAGCTCAAATGTATCATTCTCATTCTATCATTCCCCCTGCCTCCATTACATATCTTTGTCACACAAGTGTTTGATCACCACATTTGAGTGATCATTGCAAAACGTTTATATATTTATTCTGTTTAAATACTTTGTATTCTATATATAGTACCCATTACTATATATAGATTTTGCACGGGCATTGCACTAGTAAAGAGAACGTAAAACTAATCCATAAGAAATGAGCGGTTTAGTCCAAATTTTCTGAAGAGACATGATTGCTTTATATGATGAACAGATTGAATTTAGTCTTTTATTCACATTTAATATTGATCAGCGAACATAAACAGAAGCTCAAATGAACGTCATTGGTTCTTGCAGAAGCTCAAACGTGCTGTGTAACATGAGAATGAACCTCATTGGTTCTCGCACGTCAATCGAACATGCTTGACCTTCTGTTTATCACAACTGATGTGTGAGTTGATGAAGGTTTATATGTGAATAATAGCCTAAATCAAATTTGTTCATCATATAGCAATCAAGTCACTTCAGGAAATTTGGACTGAAATGATCAATTCATATGGATTAGTTTTACGATCTCTGAATGAACCTTTTGAAGTGTCAAAGTGGTAGTTGCGTAGCGGTCAATAGAGGTACAGAAAGCTCTCAGATTTCATCAAAAAGATCTTCATTTGAGTTTCGAAGATGAACAAAAGTCTTACGGGTTTGAAACGACATGAGGGAATTTCCATTTTTGGGTGAAATATTCCTTTAATATGTTACTTATTTAAAGTTAAATCATTAAATGCCATCCTTCTGCTAGAAAAATTGTCCCTAACAGTGAAAATGAATGGAAAAAGAATGTTCTTGGGTGTGATACCTTATCTGATGTAGCTGGAAAAAAAGAGCGGTTTGAATCAGTTTGATTCACAGACTTGTATAATTTACAGCATAAGTTGAGAGAGCAAAATTAACTTTATAAATAAAATATACCCAAATCAAATACATTTGAGAGCTTGTGAACCAGATTCAAGAGCTTGTAAATTGGAATCAATTTAAATTCAGAGCTTGCAAATCAGATTCAAATCAAATCGAGCTTGTGAACTGGAATCAAATCGAATCGAGAGCTTGTGAACTGGAAATTACACAAATCGAGAGCTTGTGATTCTGATTCAAATCCAATTGAACCGTAAATCAGATTAAAATAAAATCGAGAGTTTGTGAATCAGAAACAAAATCAATATATTTTGACCTCTCGCTGACAAAAGACCTCTAAAGACAGCTGAAGAAAATGCAAGGGACATTATCAAGTAGACGCTCATATTTCTCATCATGGCATTGACTTCAGTCCACATTTAGCTCAAACCATTCGCAGTGGCAGACCCAGTTTAACAAATCGCTGCGCATCACAGGCCTCGGGCCCAGTTTTTGATGGAATGGGGTATTCTTGGACCCGATTCACGGTACAGCTGCTAACACTTAGTCTGCAGTCAGGCAAAAGAAGGTCAGGTAAAGATTTGAGACAGAGGCAGTATCAAACTATCTTAAGTGTGAGATGCAAATAATTTCAAATCAATAATCTTGCTCCGCAGATGGAGTTGAATAAATCATGCAGCATGATATGCATCCACATGCCACAGTCATGACTGAACAAGCCTGAAGAGCTCTTCAGCCATCCAGACCTCCACGAGCCCAATGACAGACTAACCGCCGGTGTGCAGTCCAAACATTCCTGCTCCCGTGTGAGAGAGAAAGTGTGTGTGTACGTGAGCAGATTACAACCAAAACCAACGCTGCCACACACAGCATTTCTATTGACCTCTAAAGCATTTCACTGTCAAACCAAAGCTAAACATCAGTAGTACTATAAACATATTTAACAAATCATATTACTTCTTAATAATACTTCTTGTTAATGAGCAGACAAACCAAAACAAACTGCCTTATTAGACCTCCAAGAATGTAATGCAGTGACGTTAACCTTTTGAAAATACTCGTCATGTGTTTTGCTATCATACACATTAAGTATAAAAGTGTTCTTCATTAATAATACTGAGGATTTTTGGATTAATACTTTGGAGTTGGACAGACTGTTCTCTAGTGCCAGAAACACAAAGACTCTTTACATCCAGAAAACACAAGAAAAGTCTTGTAGCCTGTATTGCAAATGAGAAAACAGAAGATCAGCTTAGCACATCAAAGCTGAATGCAAAGAGCTTCATATTCACATAAACAAGAACAAAAAATAAAACATTAAAAGAGAATGGGCACATATTTTGTTACACTGGATAATGCCAATGGAACATGTTATAAGTTTCACTCACATTTCAAAAACAAGGATATACTCATTTAATATCTAAATTGAGAGGAAATGGTTTTGTACAGATGTTTATACTAACAAAAAGACTCGATTATCTCACACGTGAAACCGCAATGTCTCAAGCTGTTAATATACCAAAGGCTGCAATCAAAAGTCACAGATTTCAATAGGAACTCACATTTGTCATCATATTTATATTTTCCAAATCCAAATGATCAATGCTATGCTCTCCAATTAGGTTTATATTCTTACTGTAGTCTCATTTAAAGTCTCATTAATTTTATTTCTCCCAATGAATTTTAGGACAAACTTACAATACAAATGATAATCGAAATGCAAATAAAGATGAGTACAAACTGTTACTGTACCTAAAACACTTCTCATACCTTGAGATATCTTCTTTAGCAGCTGTTGCCTAGCTATGATACGGGCCAGGCGTAGTCCAGAACGCCTGCGGTGGCTGTCCAGTCTGAGGTATATATCTTGAGTCTCTGGAGTCATGCTTCCCAAACACTCACTGTCCATGCACTCCTCTAAGAGGTCAGTCAACATTGTGTCCATCTCTCCACTGTCCACAGGTACAGAGTCAGTCAAAACTGCTTCCCTCGAACTTGTCATTTAGTTACTCCTTTAACTTTCACACACAAACAGTCAAATGTACTGCTGAAATACTCTACAAAGTGTGATCCTTTTGTCATATACTCGCTAAACGCTGTCAAATATAAAGACTCAAACAAGTCAGTTCTTATCTGAGTGCACACTTTCATCTGCAACACCCACTCAATGGTCATGTGACCACGAGAAGAGCCAATAGTGTTGAGAGGATATAAAGCTTTGCAGATAGCCAACTGAACTTCAGCCAAGAACCTGCTTCAGAGTGATATTAGAGTGTGTGTGTGTGTGTGTGTGTGGGTGTGGGGGGGGGGGGGGGGGGGGGGTTCAGCCAAAGAAAAGAGAAATGAAAGGTGCACCTAGGGGAAAAAAACCTTCTGCTAGAAAAGAAATCTTAGTAGAAACAAAGAGTAAAAGTAAGATGTAGTGGGAAGGAATGAGCTGTCAGAAAGTATCGCAATATCCTCAGAGATCTAAATGCATCTTTACAGAACATCTGACATGCTAAATATTTTAAATCTAAATCGGTAACAGAATAATGTGAACAGCAAACAGAAAGAAACACTACAGATAAACACAGACAGGTATGGTATGGTATACTTTATAGTTAGATAGAATAAATATTATGCATATTTGGCGTGCTGTCCGGGGAGAGGGCTCCGGGCTCGGATATTTTCTAACTGTTTTCTAACGTTGGTTAAGAATGAAATGGCTAGAATTTATTAACACCTCTAAAATTGAATCCAACGTATCATCAGCGCTTGGATTCGCTTCCATGGTGCTATCAAGTATGACTTGCAGTCTGTGAGGTAAACTAAACGCTATTGGCTATTTGAAAAGAGGGAGGAGCCATTCAATATATCCCGCCTTAGCTTCCTGTCACAGCTGCGCATCAAACACAGCTGCGCGATCCAAGGCATTTCAGTGGGCCTTTAATTGGAAGGTTAGAGTCAAGACACTAAAAGATATTTGGCCCACTCACATTTGGTTGGTCTTGGCAGATCACTATAGGAAGTTCCTGGGTGAATAAATCCAGAAATATAAATAGTTTAGATCCTGATGATGTAACAAGGGACTGTCTAAAATGAACTGGTGATAGAATTTTTGTTAATCATGCCAGAGGTTTTGGTTTGTAATCTGCCCTCAAATAGTTTAATTTTTTGTCATTAAAACAAAAGATGTTCATCTGTGATTATATTTCAAGAGCAGGGAAGTATCAATTAATAGAAGTCTAAAAATTTGTTTAAGAAGTTATCAATATAGGCTAGACTTGCTCAGAAAAGACCTTGTTCTCATTAAACTCCACACTGAGAAGACATGGAGTTTGGAGAAATATTTATAGACATATTTAGAGACCTGGCCAAACATTTCTACTGAACCATGATATAGAAAATTCAAAGAGGAAAATGGCAAAGCACTTCAGGTCAACGATTGAGACACACCACTGGAGACGGCTACACAATTCTTTTGTATGCCAGCATTTGTGTTTCCACTTTGAATGCTTGAAACATGCATGGATAAGCTTGGAAAGATGTAGTCTCAGCCCATGGATCGCTGACCGCCTGATGCATATGGCACACAAAATAAGAATCACTATGGGAGTGTCGAAGTCGTCATCTGATTGGTTGAATTCTCCAGGATTTTTGGGAGACATGCGTCAAAGTATTTAACAAAGCCGGTGTGATGCCAAACCCCCTTATGGAAGAAGAACACCATCGCGTTTACAACAGTGACAATGAGCGCTTATCAGGATCAAATAAAAACGCTACATTTTCAAAAGTATGAAGTTTACAGCACCACTGTTGCAATAAATGTGCATGACGTTCTTGAAGGAACTGCACGCCAGTCAGTTATTGTGGAGACATCGACATTTTATTTTCACGCCCCTAAACATGATGCTGGACAAAACAAACTGTGATTGTTTGCTTTACATGTCGGTCAGACGTCCTCTTGGGCTGCCCTTGGCCAACAGAAAGATGCAATGGCCAGTCAGAAGGTCTGGCTATATGTAAAACTAGAAAAGATGCTGTTGAAGCATACTGGCATCCTTGAGGGAGAACCTGACTATGACTGCCATCTGGTGGTCATGAAATGCAATTCGTTTTGAACAACCATTCATAATTGATTCAGTTCAGCTGAGGACTTGCTTCAGGCTGCATAACCTCCACAGAATTCAGTCCAGCCAAGACACCCACATAAGGGCTGTGCCAAAATTACCCAAACATGAACTTGATCCATTAAAATAAACCCGTGTCATTATGGGTATTCACTTATGAGCTAAATTCAGTTGAGGTCAACCAGAGGTGAGCTGTTCATGGTCTAAATCGGGGGGGGGGGGACACTGCTTACAGTAATCCCACATGTTTTACTAGAAACAGGAGTCCACAGGCTCAATATCCACTTGAATCCACTCTTAACAGGCACAAAGCTACAAAACACTGGTTTTAATATACAGTTTTTATATATCTTTATATTCTATGTTTACCCAGGAGATAAAAGGTCTGAGTGCTGGAGCAGAAATGAATCCTGAGGAGAGAGAAAGAGAGAGAGAGAGAGAGAGAGAGAGAGAGAGAGAGAGAGAGAGAGAGAGAGAGAGAGAGAGAGAGAGAGAGAGAGAGAGAGAGAGACTGTCTGTACAGCACTCAGTGGGTCCAGACTGCTTTTAAAGGGGTGGTTCGGAATTTTGGACATCGGGCCTCATCTACAAGTTAGCCTGTGTGTTATTTACCAGTGGAGTCAGTTTTCGAAAATGTTCACCCAGTCCTTCCAGTTGCATAGTTCGCCGGTGCTAGGCTAGCGCGAGTCAATGGAATTGGTTAGCCTACCATTAAAACAGTTTTATCCACTCCACAGTTCACCAAAAGCACATCAATTATAACGCCAGACTATCGATGTAAATGTCTGTTTAGAGAATAATTTTAGAAATCAAACTACCCTTTCATCGCATTGCAATAGTTATACTTTGTTCCCTGTATTTATCAGCATAGTCTACAGCAGCGGCGGAGTGATATTAAGTTACCTAGGCAACCGAGAGAGCCGGTCCACATGACAATCACGCAAGTGTATTTACCTGCCGCTGACACTCGTCATCACTACAGAAACAGAGTTTATTTCAAGAATAAAGCAACAAGACATATGATTATGGCCACATTTGAAAGCCATGACAATGTTTCGGACTTTGAAGACGATGAAGATGAGGAGATGTGTGTTATTCAACGAACCATAACGTTACATGTATGAGCCAGAATACACAGACGAAGAACTAATCGAGATGGATGCTAAAAGGTCAGAAAGAGAAAAAATTCTCCACAATGCATTGAACTGTAACGTTATCTCCACTAATGTTGTCGGTGTCGATCTATCAGTTATGAAAGAGTAGCTTCATTAGCTAGCTAACGTTAGAGTAGCCTAACAAAAGTTATTACCTGTTCATCTGTAGCTGTTGGTGAATCTGGAAAGACGGCTGGAACTGCATTCCAACTCAGTGACTTGTTATCGTTTCGATCACTTTGTACAAAGCCGTCTGATCTAAAATGATCGCTACAAATTCGGGCCTTTAGTAGTGTCTCTGTCGGTGTCTCCTTATCCAAGCCAGCAGCAAGAAGCCACAGTTGGTTCCTTTCTGGATCTCTTACTGGAAATCTGTAGAAATTTTTTGCTGACCATCTTTTTGATTTATTTGTACAATTAAAACTACAGTGAATAACCATTTTGCCAATTCTTTCAATTCCGATCGAAGGTTTCAAAATCGAGGCTACTTGACGTTCCGACTGAACGTAGTGCGATTCTGTTGCGTTTACTTTCCGGCGCAGTACTACTCCAGAGCAAAGTAAAATTCCGCCGCTGCTGAGAAACTAGTTCCTGTAAATGTAATTCGATCATTGAAATATATTTTGATATGTCAAACTACATTGAGTAGTTTGATTTCTAACATTATTCTCTAAACAGACATTTACATCGATAGTCTGGCGTTATAATTGATGTGCTTTTGGTGAACTGTGGAGTGGATAAAACTGTTTTAATGGTAGGCTAACCAATACCATTGACTCGTGCTAGCCTAGCACCGGCGAACTATGCAACTGGAAGGACAACTGACTCCACTGGTAAATAACACACAGGCTAACTTGTAAATGAGGCCCGATATCCAAAATTCCGAACCACCCCTTTAAATGAACTTTTCCTGTCATTTCCTCACTCAAAGCCACAAAGGAGTAAGCAGAGCCCTGCCATTCATGTTTTAATGGACTCTATTTTACTAGAATTAGCCTACTTTATTCTCCATGGTGGAAAACAATTAAGTATCCAAATTAGATCTCCAAAACACTATATATACTGTCATGGACCCTCAGATTATTGATTCAAATAAGGGTATCATTATTCTGCATGACTAAAAAAGGGATTTTAGAGATCACTCATTCACAAATCATTTTTTAGTTTGAATTTTAAATTAAAATGTTTTAATTTAGTCAAATCAACTGAATCACAACTTTCACAAATCATTTAAGATTAAACTGTCATCATCCTCAGGATACTTTTTGGATTTATTCAATGTGGAACAAAGTGTCAAAACTCTTTTCTATACAACAACACTGCTGATCACTGGTTGTCATTTTACTTTTTTCTAAAACGTTTTGCTTTTTTTTCCTTCAAAGATTTGAACCCTGTCACCCTAAACAAATTGATCCTGTATTATACTCTTAACATTGTTGAATTTGACGTGTTCAAAAACTCACTTAAGATGAACTACCTTAAAGACTGAAATTTTCTTCAAATTTTAAAAATTCTGCTGATTTTAGATTATACAGTTGATAGTGTGTGGAGGACAATAACGTTGTAAAAAGAGACATTTATGAAAACTATACTGTGCTGAACTGCTTTATATACACTGAAAAATTATATTATCAATAAGTTATGACATGTTTTTACATTGCTTTAACTCATTAAAATAAGTTAAGCAATTTTAAAAATTTTAAACGAATTATAAGCCTAGGCTACAATATTCAACTAAATTAAGTCAGTTTAATGTAATTTAAGTTGACTTTACTTAAAAATGTAAGGCAGCAACTTTTTTTAGGCTACAGTGTTGAATTTGTTTTCTTTTGCTGCAAGGTGACGCAGCGCGTCATGATGAAAACTATTTTATAGGCTACTAACATGTTCAACTACTAACATGTCGGTCGAAATGAGAACAAACTGAGACATTGAAATTCCATACACTGAAGAAAAAACAATACTCCACAGCATACCAATTTTTAGAGTGTAAAGAATATTTAATAAAATAAATTTAAGAATATTTTAAATTGCTTTAAAACAAAAACGTGACATGGATCGAGTGTCCTGATTAGTTTTTGTGCAGGAATGCGCATTTAATCGAGTTGAGAGGCTGCAGACGTCAGCTAATGACATTACAGCGCGCGACTGCGTCTTCACGCGCACAACAGACCGGTGGCGCGTAATGTCAATGTTGATTTTAATTATTTATAGACAGCACAAGCATTCCTCACATGCAAGCTTATTAAATCCATCCCAGTCAAGACGGCACAAAATGACCATGACTTAAAACTTGACCTTCCCCAGCCAGGCCCATGTGGCAGTAGGCATATGATTAATTGGACGATGCATTGTTTATTTATAAAAGTTGATTCGTGTCCTGTCACTGACCTGCCAGTCGCTTCTCCCGTATGTTTCTCCACAGTAAATCCCAGGCTTTCGACGTGGAGTCGCGCAGCTGCTCGCTGATTGACCGCCGAAGCTGCAGTTTGCTGGACTTTCGTCTCGTTGTCATTGTGAACGGTGACACATATCAGCACCGCGCCCGGGTTTCCTCTGAGAGGACCGTTATCCGCTCGCTCGCTCGCTCGCTCGGGTCTCTCGGACTGGTGCTGTGCCGCAGTTGTCGTCACTCCACCTGATACGCGGCGCTGCGTCACCTTGCAGCAAAAGAAAACAGCGAAGCGTGTTTATATTTCGCTCGGGCACGAGGCTAAATTGGACGCAGAATCCGCTCGGATGGGTCTCATGCTCTCTGAGGTTTTCCCGCGTCTATAATCAGCGCAACATGACAGCGAGAACAGCTGTGTGACGTTTCCAGCACTAATGCAATGCAGAGTCGCGTGGTACCCTCACTACAACACACTACAGGCTCTCTCTCTCTCTCTCTCTCTCTCTCTCTCTCTCTCTCTCTCTCTCTCTCTCTCTCACTCACTCTCTCTCTCTCTCGCCTCTAGGTGAAATATTGACATTGTGATGGAACAGTTCGTCCGAAATAACATTTATGACAAATGTGTGACAAATTAATTTGATCAAATAGCTACAACAAGTACAGTTCAAAACTTTGGGGTTTGTAAGATTTGTTTTAAGAGTCTAATGCTCACTAAGATTGCATTGATTTGATCAATACAGTAAAAACAATAATATTGTGAAATATTATTACAATTTAAAATTACATAAAATAATGTTTTCGATTTCAATGTAATTTAGTGATGGCAAAGCTGAATTTTCAACATCATTACTCATGATCCTTCCAAAATCATGTTAATATGTTGAATGGTGCTCAAGAATCATGTCTTATTATAATCACTGTTGATGCAACTGTGATCCTTAATATTTTGTGGAAACTGTGATACATTTTTTCCGGATTCTTTGATGAATATAAAGGGTTTTTTTTGTTTAAAAAACACACTTAATTAATTTAAGGTGTCCTTGCTAAACAAAAATATGATTTTCTTAAAAAAAGAAAGAAATTTACTGGCCTCAAACTTTTGAACCATATAGTGCATTTCTTGTCAATCAGCGTGAAAAAGATTAATATTTAGGGTTAGGGGCTACTTGTGGTTGCTAAGACTGTGAAAATAGGATTTAATATAACATACAGTATGTCACTCTGCAGGACACTATTACACATTAGTATGTCAACTATCCAGTTACACCTGAAGTCAATGTATTTCATAAGTCCTCTCCTTCTTTAGTGTGCACACACACACACACACACACACACACACACACACACACACACACACACACACACACACACACACACACACACACACACACACACACACACACACACACACACACACACACACGCACACACTCCAGTGTCTGTGGGTGTCAGGCATTACACTGGCTCAGCTCCTTCTCAGAGGGGGGTGTTTCAGAGGGAAGTTTTGCGTTGGAGATTTATGTCAGTAGGTTACAGTGGTGACATGACTGGAGTGAGGTGTGGAGAGAAAGGGAAAGACATGAACGCAGGGTAAAGCAGTCAGTTCACCCCGGGTGGGTCACAGTTAAACCAGATACGCCTCTGTAACAGAGAGCCTAAACCTCCTCCACACACAAACCGAGGGGAAAAGATTGTTACCGCAACTGAAACCTCAAAATAAAAACTCTGGAGTAACTCTACCCAGAAAACAGCGGCGCAGGAGCCAGTCTGGCGCTGAAAGGGTCTCAGCGTCACTGAGGTCTCGTACATTAATAACATTTTTATATAAATCCTAGTGAGGTTATTTATGTTTTATGCACTTTAAAAGGAAGACCAGAAAGAAAATGAATAAAAGCCTCTAATAATCATAAACAACAAGGTAATTAACAAGCAATTTAGAGTTTTAAAGTATTTAACTCACACAGTATTAAATAAATAAACAAACTTATATGGCCTGCAAAAAATCAAGAGCACAGTTATCTGAATGTGTAACCTGTGTTTGGCCCCAAACGTCACTCCATGTTAGCGTGGTTATCACACAGCTAACTGCTCATCTGTGTGAAAGAGTGAATTCATACAAGTCCCCGGGGCCCCTCAGGAGACCCTAATGTATATTCATAGAGGCCAGTGAGCGTCAGAGGGAGTCACTGGCCTCTGGCATCCTGTACTACTTTTTCAAAATCGTCCAGAATGCAAAAATGTATAGCAAAATGTGTCCTTCACTTGTCCCACAAAAATCCAGACAAATTAACCTCCACAAGCCTTACGGGGAGCAGCCAATCGCAACAGCAGACCTGTTTTTGTGAGCAAACATGCCATTGAGAAGAGGCGTGTAATGGGAGAGGGGACAGACAGACATTCACAGAATCAATGGGAAACAGGGACTTAAGAACGGGACTTTTCTACACTTCTCTGGATAAGGCTAAGACTTTCCCCCCTTCCTTTTCCTTTCAAAATACGTGTACTTTACACATTTGAGTCAACTCTTGAGTCACATAATTATGACTTTAATCTTGAATGTTTTTTTTTTTTTAAAGATTAACATAGCAGCAAATCACGATATCAAATTTATCACATCATAAGATGTGGTCGCATAGCCACATTTCATTGGGCAAAAAAAGGTCCATTGTCAATAGTGTAGCGATGTATGAAACACAGCTCACACAGAGGTCACGTTCTAGCATCTTTCTGTTGATCAGCGCGGCAAATCTGTGACCAACTTAAACCTGTTACAAAATCAGCATGAGGAAATCTTTCACCCTCATGTGAAATTCCAGATTGTGTGGATTCCTATTGAAACTGGATTTCGCCCCCGAAAATGTTCTCTTTTGACAGTGGTGGAGAGAAAAGCGTGTGTGTGTGTGGATATCAGAGTGGGTAAATAATTACAGGGTTGTGGTCGTTCAGTGACGACGGAGGAATGCAGGGCCACGAGGTCAGATGGACGTAGTCACTGATCTAACTTTCAGTATAGAGGCTTCTCTGCACATCGAGGGTCAGCTCTGTCAAAACATGATCTAGAAGGAAATCCCCTTCATGTTTCCAGTTCATACAACACCATTTCCTTCTCCTTTTTTCTTCTGTAACCATGTAGACATCTTTTAGACTGGAACCCCCCCTCCGCTCAAAGAAGTCATCCTCCGACTTCACCCTAATCCCAAACATGCCAATATCCTAAAACTGACTTTTCCCTGCTGCTTCCGAACTTCTGTAGACCCCCTGTAGCTCTGGAAACATTTCCCCCACCAGTTTTAAAATGAGAGACATCAAGATTAGGAAGAAGCTGTCTGCCAGATGGTGCTGTTTTCATTGACCTTATTTGTGGGTTTGTGGCTGTTTTCCCTTTAGGAGGAATGTTTTAAATCTAGGGCCAGACTCTGAGAGGTGATGAAAATCATGAAAAGTTTGGCAAAAAGAAAAAAAATCTGGTTTAAGGGTAGTTTAACTTTAGAGGTTTGCTCAAAATTGACATCCTGACATGATATTCTGATGCCTTAACAAGTTCAACATTTTGTTTGGCTTAGACTAATGTTAGTCAAAAGATCCATTTTTTTTGCTGCTTTAATTTAAGATTTTGTATTTATAATAACACATTTATACTGAAAACAACTTGATTGAACCATTATTAATATAGAGACAAAAAAAAACACAATTCTCTTATGCTATACCCGAATGTTCAAGGAAAGAATAGGAAAGATCAGCTTCATTTTGGGCTATCTTATGAAGAATGTCTTCCAGACACATCAGCAATGAGCCACTAATGACATCAGTCTCATCAGCAGCATTGGTCACCTCAACAGAGAGCCAAAGTCTCTGTAAAATGGGTCAAAGGATGTCTGGAGCCTGGGTCAAATCCTGCCCTGCCTAGAGCGTCCCATCTTCGGATCTCTCTTCCACAACATAAACATGCCAATGCATTGTTTTTATCCCCGGAGTTGTTTAAATTGATTCCTAAAGTACTTACTAATGGTGTGAGATTATTATCATAGAGGTGAGGATTACTGAGGCGGGGGGGTTGGGCTGGGGCGAAACAATGACTAATGGACGCAGAGGAAATCTGTTTATGTTTATGTGAGAGTTTCTACTATCCTGCAGAACCCACTGTTTGTGTTGGCCACCCAGAGCAACTGATTTCCCCTGAGGCTGAGTGGGACAAAATATCCTGCTGGATCACGACCTCCCCTCCTTCTCTAAATCATCCCCCCTCCAAATCTCTCATGGTGGATCTCACAGATGCCAGAAGAGCCAGAGACAAGATGGTTCTCATGTGATGGCCAGTTGAAATGAACAAAACTGCAAACAAAATACTTCTTAATCAGTATGTTTGTCCTGTTTCCAATTAAATATCGAAACATTCTTAAAAAGTGATTAATGTGTTAAATTAATAGACATTTTCAGAGAATTTATCTTGAATTAGGTATTAAGTTCTTGCACAAATCACTTAATAAATATCTAGTAAATCTATCTTGTTTTAAGGGTGTAATGACATTAAGATATTACCGATTTCTATCCTTTACTTTTTTTCTTGTCTACAGTGATCATATCATTCCCAGACCACAGCATCCTCTTACACAAATGAAGATAAACGTACACATAGGCCATTAAAGTGCATTACAAAGACCTCATTTAAATCAGGACACACACACACACACACACACACACACACACACACACACACACACACACACACACACACACACACACACACACACACACACACACACACACATAAATGTACACAGGCTCCATTAGAGAATATTACAGAGAGCCCATTTAAGCTTTTATTAGACTATGAGGTAAAGAGGATGTTTAAGCTAGAGTTGCATTTCTAAGGTGGATTTACTGATGTCTGAACTATAAATAGACAGACAGTCTAGCACAGACCACAACCACAAAAGCAGCAACAACAACAAAACACTCAGCAAGGGGCCAAAAAGCAGAGAAAAGTGTGTGTGTAAACTTGTAGATTTCTGGCAAAAAATAAAATCAGAGCCTTTGCATGGACCATAACATTAATATGCTAACTGCATTATTGGCCACTTTACTATGATAAAACTAAAACCACAAAACTAAAGGTTTAAAAGTCTAGTCCAGTCCAGCCTATCCATTTGACTAAAATGATCATATAATATACACACACAGTATATATATATATATATCAAAATGTATTAAATAATTAAAATGTATTACCATTTCTATTTATATAAATTACTCGACTATTTAGTGTTGTTTTTATTTAAAATTGGTAAAAAATATAAATTGATATTATAAATAAAAAGTAATAAAAAGGCAAATTTAAGGTATGACATGGTAAAACAATAAACTAAATAATAATAATCATTACTAACACATTAAACTAACAAATCCAGAACAAATGCAGTACTTGAGTAGTAGAAAAAGTTCGAAACAACTCAAATTGCCATCCAGGAGTCGCGGGCCGGTAATCTTAGTGCCACCCAAGTGGGCAAGAGTGAGTGCCACAGTCGACAGGAAAACACACCCGATGCCAACAGTTCCATGGGAGGGTTGATGGTTGTGTGTGCGGTTTGTTGTAGAAACAGAGAAGGCTGTCTGCCAAAGCTCAGAGTGCTGAATTAGCAGTCCAATTAAACACACTCAACACTTGCACAGCGGGCTAATTAAGCGACCTTCGTTTAGAAACAAACTGAATTGACATCCATTTGGAGTGAGACTCTCAATGCTCTCTCCAGATATTACAAACATCCAATAGTTTTACGCTAGAGAATCTCTATAGTGCCTTACTGTAATAGCAACGTGTGGTTTTAAATGTGATGCGCTGTTAACTGCTGAGCCAAGAGCTTTCTTTTACTGCCTGCAAAACATGCAGTTCCAAACAACTCTTTTTATTGAGCGTTATTTTTTTAATCAGATAAATACCACACAAGATGAGTCTAATTGGACTTACGCAAGCGTTTCCACACGTATGCAGACATGCAACATTGTTGCACCTTTCTACACTTATATTATACAGAACATGGCCAATGGTACCTATGGGTGCATGTCCCCTGCCTGTCCTCAGATTAGCCTCAGTGAGTTTTCCCAGGGGAACACATGCCTGAAGTGCCAGAGACTTTGGAAATATCACTCTGTGTTCTATCAGGTTCTGTCCTGTCAGGCTGTGTCTAATCAGAAGACACAGATGCATGTCCATCCTCATGCGCGATACACATAATCCCTCCAGCCTGACACTAGCGAATGCGCATCTTTCTCTCTGTGAGTGTGTATTCCTCATAAACAGATGTTTACACAGATGTATGTGTTTTATAACGCTCACATGCTCTACAAATTAGCTTTCACATTGAAATAGACACAAAGGCCCAATTTCTGATGAAAAATAAAAATCAATGTTTTGGATTCTACATTGGCCTGGATATAATCTATGAATTTACTACAAAGATGGAGAGATTTCCTACTATGGACGGTGACATTATTGAGAAAATGTCAAAGAGCATTCATTTATTTAGATTGCAGATTATCTGAGGGAATCCAGTGAATGTAAAATCCATGCCAAAATGCTTTTAGGAGCACTTCTGTTGTCCTTAGCAATGCAATATAAAGGAACTTATCTTTATAAAGAAAAGCTCTTTGATGTCTTGTTGGAAAAGTGTTTTAAAATGATATAGCGACAGGTCTGTGATTTCTGAATAATCAACAGTATGGTTGCAACTTGGATGTCATATATTAATGCAAGATTGGAATTATATACATTAAAAATGCAAATGGGGCATCACAGTAGCCATTTTAGTGAAAACAAAAGGAGAAGCTCCAAAAACTATCAAAAACAATCATAAACGAATCAGTCAAGTTTCCCATATGTGATAGTCTGGGGCGGGGGATACAGGTATATTAAAAACTATTACTGACTTTTCCCTCCGCTAATACTAGTGTTAAACCAGAAACATCTTCTTAAAGCGAAATATAAACATCATCTGCGGTGACAGTTTTTCAATATATTTAAATAAATCTAATTTAATACAGGTTTTAAAAAAAATTCTTGGCTTTGTGCAAGGTCGCAGGTTCATGTTGGTCTTGTTGGGTTTTATTGGTGTCAAATGTTTTTGTTTTTTTCATGTGCTGGGTTTGCATTACATAAATGCATTTCTACAGTTCTACTGTACCAGCAGCTGTATGTTGACATTACTCATGGCACGCACGCACGCACACACACACACACAGTCAGGCCCTATGCATGCACTGTCACTTTCAAGCTCCATATATGCAGACATATAAACATACATGACATATTAATAGAAAAGGGCAAACAGTGAAGTATTACCCTAACAACATGGGCATGTGTGCAGTGAAAATTAGCACAAATATAAAGAGTGCATTAAGAAACCAGCCTAACCGTATTGAACTATATAATGCCATTAGAGATTTGATTGATTGGATTTTAATAAAATACATAATTGACGAAGAGGCAGAATGCAATTACCAGTAATATTAATGAGCAAGCACACACGAACAGATGCACACCACCAGACACCCACCAACCAAAAAGCATGCAGTCTCAGTTTCTCTGTCTCTCTCAAACACACATACACACACACACACACACACACACACACACACACACACACGCACACGCACACGCACACACACACACACACACACACATAGTAAAACATTATGGCCCAAGGGAATGGAAAACAAGCTAGTGGACACTATCCTGTGAGATGTGAGATGAGAAAGGAATGACAGAGTCAAATGTGCACTACTACATACACAAGGAACACAATATGAGGGTGTGTTTTTGTAGGTCATAGGGACATCACAGTGAGTGGATTAAATCAGTCCAGATGAAATTGAAATTTTGAGATCAATGTGGTCTGTAAGCGCTTAAGCATCTCTAAAGATAATACAACATTACAGAATATTAATTCTCAGGATGAGATGTGATGGGGGTTAAATCCTTCAGCTAGCTTTGAATGCAGAATAAAACATTGCTGCAGCCATGGCGCAGGTACACCCGAGGGCAAGAAGTAGAGAAGACAGTGGGAAATTCTACATGACATTCACACAGAGCGTTTTTCCATTCCACCGTGCTACTTTTCCATCGTTTTTCAATGCAATTATGCACTAGACGGACGTGTTTAACCATTGTGCTTGCATCTTATGTCTTTTGCAGCATCTTGTGCATGACGCGGTGTTCCAAAACAATTTGTTAAAGTCCCCCTGTAGTCAATAATTGAATCCCTTAAAACTAATTTTTAATCAACAAAATTACATATTTAAAAGTTTTTTTCCTGTGATTTTTTGTATTGATGCCTTAAAATAGCTTGAAATAACTTTCAAGCTATTTTCTATTCAAGCTATTCAAGTTTGATGCAAATTAGAACATCATACTTCAGTAAAGAAAGGCATATAGTTCATCATAATATCGTAATATATATGACATAATTCACCAGCTCTATTGCTAAAAGAACCCGATTTTTCATATCAATAGAAAAATATACCGGGATAACCTGGATTCTCTTGAGACATCCCTGCTTAAGTTGACGTGATTGGTTACAAGGTAGTTTGTTAATTTCAAACAATGTTTTTTTCACTGCCGTTATAAGAAGAAAATACTCAGCAATGGTGTTGACAGTTACATTTTCACTTGGCTTGTCTTAAAGCAAATTAAAAACACCACATAGACATATAAACAACATTAAAAACTTGATTTTCACCACAGGGGGTCTTTAAAAAATATTTGAACTAGAATATCACTGAAATTTTAAATGTAGCAATTTTGGCAATGTAATGTAATTAATTTAAAATGAATGGTAAGAATACAGGAAATATTTGTTTAAACTCAAAAACTTTAACTAAATTAAAATAATTTTTAACAAATACTTTATTGACTATAAATTTATTTATACAATTTACAGGCCCAAATAAGGCATTAAGATAAGTTATCAAACATGTTATCCACCTGTCCTAACAAATCTTCATTCCATCTTAAGGATAAATGGTAAATTGGGTAAAACAGGATAAATTATAATGCTGTGCATGGTTTACCAGACTGCTTGCAACACTGAAAATAAAATCCGGAACAGAAGAAAACATCAACGTCTGTTTTAGTCTCATAAAAGAGTGGGGGTAGCGACGGTGGCTGCACTGACTATAGATAATCTCGCCTGATGTCCAGGAACTACCATTTATAAACATTAGACCTAAAATGTCACCATATTAATCCAACTACTGACAGCATCTACTGTCAGAAATGACAAATGCATCCCAAATGCAGATTTTTTTGCAAACCGTTGCCACTGTTTTACAAAAGTAACAAGGCATTTAAGGCCGTTCATTGCAAGGATTTTATCATGGTTAGGCATTATGCTCCGTGTCATGCCTAACAACAGCACTCAACCATGGAATATTAACCGTAAATCTGAGTAGCTCACTGCTTTTATTGTAGCACAGAATGGAAAAATCAATGGCACCACAGACCATTTAGAAGCTGATTCCCGGACCAGCACAGACCAGTCAGAACACCTGACGCCCAGTAACCATCAACCTAAAGATACCAAGAGCAGAACATAAGCTCACAACACTT
Organism: Siphateles boraxobius; assembly: GCF_051911475.1. Lineage (NCBI taxonomy): Eukaryota > Metazoa > Chordata > Actinopteri > Cypriniformes > Leuciscidae > Siphateles > Siphateles boraxobius. The sequence continues at coordinate 7,233,520 of NW_027508866.1, forward strand.
CAATATCCACAGATTCTCTCAAACGCACAGGCAGTGCATCCGCTCCACACTACAGCAGACAGGAGCTAAATTTAACTCAGAGGAGGGAGTGGAGAACATGTTCTCTGTGCTGGTTTCTGAGACACGGGACAGAGAGGATCTGGGGTGGAATGACCTTCTATGCAAAACACATATAAAACAACTGTAAACGTGAATCTTGATTGTAGAATTTCTTGCAAAAGCGCACTGTAATTTGAGCATTTATTCAGAGAACTCCCAGAGTGCATATACTCTGTTTATTGATCTGCCTTGCTATCTACATAAATTGCCATCTTCTAAAGCTGCAACAATCCCAACCTAAACAGAACCTTGTAACACTATCTATTAGTGATGCAAAATATACTGTATATAGGTACTGTACAGGTTATTGGATCTTTAATTGTTGATTTCTAATTTGTACATGTACATTTACATTAACCTTTATCTAAATCTAACTTAAAGTAACAAACACATGAACTCACTTTGAAAATCTTTAAAAATACTAATAATTGAATAATGCTGTTAAATGTAATCTCAAAACGGATATCCATTCATTATAAAGTACATGCTGTGATGCCTAAATTCACTTAATCAGCTATCAGCAATAATAGGGAAGTAACAAATGATAAAAAGAAATATTTTATTTTAAAGTTTATAATACATTTCTTTCAAAAGTTTTTTCAAAAATATTTAAAAAATCTTAACGGCCCAAAACTTTTGAACGGTTGGGGTTGTCTCAGTAGTGTGCCTATGAAACTAGCTCACTAGGCTAGTTTGGAGGAAAGCTAGTATGTTTCTAAAATGTCTCTGGAGTGTTTGGCACAAACAGTAGCTTTCGATCTGTCAAAGTTAAGAGTAAGAGTGTTATCTCAACCATCCACCATCCATCGCACAACAAACACAAACAAATCAATGCTATGACCTATAGATTTACACATTCCTACCAGATTCCTACAAACAAACACACACAATCTAGCCGCTTATCCCAACAAGCAATATCTGTCATTTCATTAGGTTAACTATAGAGCGGATATAGTCCGGCTATGAGTAACCCACTTCTATAGCTAAAATAACCTTGAATTTGGTTGCAGAATAACTTAAGGTGTTTGGTTTCATTTCTTTAACATGTTATCTAATTGATGACTAGTCTATTCTTAGGGTATGGTTAGATGTTTATTAAATTTTCAGTGATAGCCCAAATTTTGCCTTGTTTTAGTCTAGACTTCAGGGCTGTGTTTGGACTATTAGACTTTTAAATGCACAATTGCTTGATGGGTACTGACGGTCAAATATATTAAGGACTGGGGCATTCAACGCACTTTCCAAACACACGCAGTGCTCGTCGCCAGTGAGGTTATGTGAGAGGCCATTTCAAGGCCTAGAGTGGCATGACCTTTGACCTCAAGGGGCCCTCCAGGGGCCCATTACACACATCCACACACTTCCCCAAGGCTGCTCAATAACAGTAACGTGACATGACTCCTGATAATGGTCCTGTTTCACTGGGAGTCCAAGGTAAACCTGAGTCCTTATAAACACACAACTTGAAGCTGATCCGACACTTACTCACTCGAGCCAGTGTCTGTGCAGTCTGACGTCTGACACTGTCAATCGCTACAGTTTCAAATCCTCCTGCAAACATTGTCTCTGTACAATAGACAAAAATATTGGCAATTGGTTTTACAATTATTCTGCTGACATGGATACTCCATGGTATTTTCTAATGTTACATGTCTCTACGTAGTTATCAAACAAAACCTAAAATATTTTAAATAAAAACACAGATAGATTTAAAAAACAAAATCATGACCTATCATTTCCTTCTCCAGACTTTCTAGATCACGTTTCCAGAGGCCAAAGAAGCATGAAACTAAAACTATTTCACAACTCTAAGCAGGACATGACAAAACCTTCTGCAACCACAAACTCATGGAAATTAGACTTAATTAGAGAGATAGAGCCAGGAAGAAACAGCCATCTAAAATATGTTCTTTGCTCTCATTTCTTCTCATTATAATCTGTTCATTTAAGGCCTCTCTGTGTGGTTTCTGTGGTGTGGTTGATTCTTTTGTGATTTTTTTTTTACCAGCGTGTGTGGCATAAAGTGAAAACAGCCTGTCATTATTTTTGGAAAGCTAAGCTTTGACATACTGGAAAGACCTGAGAAATCATTCCCAGAAATCCCATTTTACTGTCATGCATTGAAATAGATGCTTGTGAAGAGACATTCCATGACTTCTAAGTGTGTGGGAATGAAAATAGGAAATTAAAAAAACTTGTTAATATAAACGGGAATGTCAGTAGGACTGGAATCGGGAAAAGAAATTGGAATGGATATTAATAAAAAGCTTTAGAGGAAACAGGAAAGGAAATGGAAATAGAAACGGAAACAAGAACAGGAATTAAAACAGAAACAAATGTGAAACAAACAGAAAGGGAAAAGATTATGTTAATATAAATGGAACTGGAAATGGGAGAGAAGAAACAATTAAAAGAATTGGAACAGAAATAAAATGGGAATAAGAAGAGTCTATAAAACTGAAGCAGGAACATTTAAAAGGAAAGGGAAGTAGAATCTAAACAGAACTGGAATCTGTATGAATAAGAATCACAATAGGAACAGGAATGGAATCGGTAATGGGAATAAAGGTCTGCCTACCTGTTGAGTTTGGATTCATCATCACCCTGTCCTAGGAGGGAAAAACAACAAAATGCTAATTACTGACGATATGCAGAAAGTGACCACAGATAAACTTCAACTTTGACATTTGACCTCCAGAGGTTAACTGAAAACACGAATGCGGCAACAATAACAGCTTCAAAAAGTACCATCAAAGTTCAAAAGGCCATCAGCAATGCATTCAATTTCAGACAGATGGCAATAAAATGTATCTTTATCGCGTGAGAAACGGTTCTTTAAAAACTCATGAGCATCATCAACTAACATCAACATTCCAACAATGATAGTTGGCTTTGCACTGGCTTACAGTCTATAAAAGAGAACATGTCTTTAGAAGAAGCAGAAAAGGTATCACAGAAACTCTAAACTGGATGTGTGAGCCAATACAATCTGCATCCATCCAGTTGATTTGAGTTGAGTTTGTTTTACAGTGTGGGGATGGTTCAGGAGGAATACTTGTCCTGAGAGCTGATGAGGTTGTTGGAAATCCAGCGAGTGCTGATCTCATGCTTTCTTATTGATTGAAGGCTCCAATTACACAGAGCCAGTAGACAGAGATTCTACTGAGCAATCAATGGACGCTCTATTTTAGTCTTTGATTTCAGAGCTACAGTATGTCTGTATAAAGTGAATAGAGCGGCTAACCTCAGTCCAGCAAGCGAGAAAGGGTCAATTATTGTCTTGAAAGTATAAATATACCAAGATACCTCGGAGTACAATGTAAACACATTCAGTATGAGCATTAAGTATCAAAGTAGATCGTTGAAAATACATTATTGCAAAATATTTTTCTTTACGTAGTAAAAAAAAAATCCCATCATATTTAATATGCTCTCCCTTTTCTTTAATCAAGGGTTTAACCTCTAGCTCTAAAAATATTGACACTTTTAGGGAAGCGGCCGTTTATTTTTGGGTTGTTTCTGACCCTCATTCTTAGCTAGTCTCAGGGGTGTCTATGAACTGATCTAGTTGGGAGAGAATGAAGGCCACTCAACAAGCTAAAGGAATAATAGTTTTCTGATACGACCTACATATCGGGATTGCATGTGATATTCTAAAAAAAGAAAGGACCCAGAGGAAATGCTGGCCCTCGATGTCTGACCAAGAATAACTTCAACAATATAAATGAAAGTGTTAGTTGAGACTGTACAGTTCAAACTGAACAAATGTTCTTTTCAAAGGAATAGGGGAAAGATCAAATTTTTCTAGATCCACTCCCTCACAGACCACAAGTTCATGTGAGCAAGACCAAACTGAAAAGAGGAGAATACCATTGCTCAGACAGAATCACAGTCCTCTGACACCGAACGCAGAAGTTATTTCTTCCTTGTATACCATCTTTAGACGCTAGACACAAGTATGTGAATGTATTCTTACTACTGCTACAAGGTATGTTATAAAGGGTAATAACATAAACTGGTTTTATCAGATTTATAAAAAAACATAATAGTCTACTATACACCATCGGTTCCCAACAGGGGGTCTAGGCCCTCAGCGAGCTCTTTGGGGGGTCGCGTCATATTTTGAAAAGTGTTGAACAGTGAGGTTTAAAGGGTAACTAAACACTAAAACAACTTTTTTTAGTTAATGATCTGTAAGAATGGAGCTTCATAAATGCTGTTCATTGATTCCAGTAAATTTTTTGACATTTGGGTCTAAAGTGTTTTAATTCTGCAATATTTGGTGTAAAAACATCTGAGTGCTGCCCTCTTTAGGTTGAACGGTGGCTACTGCAGTTGAATTTTCCTATTGGAGTTTTGTGGTGGTTTGTGACGTAGCGGTTGCAGGTGACGTAGGCAGGTTCCATACAGAGAGATGCGTCTCAGGTGCACGCCCCCCTCCGCTGGGCTCTGCCCACTTTTCCAGCATTTTTCAAATATTGCCAGTGGGTCGAGTCAGGCTCTGAACAGGGGTTTAGTTACCCTTTAAAGCAGCAGTCTGTAACTTTTTTTGTGTTCAAAATTTACTACATTTATATAATGAGCGAGTACATCATGAATCCATTTTCCAAACCGTGCTTTTGTCTTATTCTGAGTCACTGGTACACCTATAATAAGTGTTTATATTGGGACTATTTTACACTGGTTTGGGTCATACCGCTTCGGTGTAGCCCAGTGCCTGCATGACTCGTCATAGACATAATGACACAATCCTCACACTGACTGATAAAGCCTCACAAATAACATGCAAGTATTGAGGTCCCAGACACCAGTCATTTTGTAATAGCTTACAGTATATTAATTCATTTTTCCCTACACACCAGTAGTTTTTGTTATTGCATTTCAAATAGGGCCAATTAATAGGCTACTCCTAGGCTTACATTTTTAAATTACAAATGGCCTACTGATGTATTTGTTATAGTATTTTGAATATTATACGCTATTATTTGTGCATAAACATAACTGGTTATAGTAATAAACATACTGTTTATTTAAAAACAAAACATTTTGTCATTCTTGCTGCAAGCTTACAACAGCGACAATATCATTTAATGTGAAGGGGGGCCCTAAAATATTTTCTTGGGAAAAAAGGAGGGTCTCAGACAAAAAAAAGGTTGGGAACCACTGCTGTACCGATTCTTTCCGAAAACAGCCGAGTTCCTGGAGGTGTGCTGTGGGCGGAGCTAAAGGGTCACGCACAATACATCATCACATTATACCTGGATAACTTTTGATTCACTATACATTTGTGTTGTTTACATTATATGCACTTACGTACCGATTGCCATCAAAACAGACATTTTATGTTACTTGCACCTGCAATTCCAACTCATGACCGGGATATTTTATCGCTGGGATCGCGCCATCTTTCGGTTTCAAACGATCTGCAAATCCAGCGTCGAACTGGGCCTTGTTTATAAAACATTTATCACCGAAATGCTCGGAACAAAAAAACAGTTAGTTTCCCTAACGCTGGGTTTTTTTGGGAAGCTGAACAAGATTATCTGTCCCATACAACCAAAAACACACTTCTTTGAAATTCTGCCCTTTATGACATCATACAGGGACATACTCGGGGGAAAAAAACTTTCCAAAACTGATACGACTTCTGAAGGAGTGTATTTAGCACAGAAATAATCCATCATACGTCCAACTCATGTTTTGGCCATCTTTAGCATGAGAGTCCAACTCTTTAACAGTGTAAATTAGTCTGAATGCATGAAATAGCATTAGACATCCTCTTTAAACTATTGACATTTATATAGCCCTTATGTCGTTCCAAACCTGTATGACTTATTTTCAACTGCAGAACACAAAGAAAGATATTTTGAAGAATGTTCTTATCCATACATTAAAAGTCAATGGGGTCCAAAACAACATTGGACTAAGTCAATAGTGTTGTGGATCCCACTGAATTTTACTGCACGGACAATAAAAGAACACTGAGACATTCTTCAAAAAAACTTCTTTATGTGTTCCACAAAAAAAAAAAAAAAAAAAAAAAATCATACAGGTTTAGAACCAATTTTCATTTTTGGGTGAACTATCGCTTAATTCCGTTCAACTTGACCAAGCGCTTACAAGGACAAGCATTTTTGTCTGTGTTTTTGCTGTAGGCATTTCTTTGGACTAAGAAAGCTTCATCCCAGGAAAAGGCAACTAAGGACAGAGCACCACATCAAAAGCCTGGGTTAATTTTTCTCTGTGACAAAATTATCTAATTTCCTTTACATAGCCCAGAAGGAACAATGTAGCTGTGCAAGCGTTGCAAGCGTGCTCGTGTAGAAGCGCACCGTGACCTGGTCTGTTTTCTCAACCCAGTGGTTGTGGGAGGACAGACCCGTTTATCTGTTTCTGTTTGCCTGCAGATGACTGTGTGCAAGGCTGGATGCGTTCAGCCGTCTACGGCTCGCTCACCACTCAGAGACACATTTGGACAGCTGCATTTTATCAGTGGTAGCCGAGGAAAAATAAACCCAGTCCAAGAAACCTGGTATGATCCCATGACCTTATACTCCAACATATGCATTAAACAAAACAAAATGATACGAAGACAAACATAGCAATAAGTTGCAATATCTACTTTCTGATACTAATACTCACTTTCAGTTGTTAAGTACACACAGTCAAGTGCTTGTTTTAAATCATGAAGTTTTACTGTAACATCTCAATTTGCTCTCTATTTAATCTGATCGCTTTCAAGGAGAAATAACGGAGATGTTAAAGAGACCCAACTGTGATTAGAAATAAAACATCTGACTAGATTTCAAGAGCATAATGTCTCACGGTTTTGTGACCTCAGACTCAGACATGTTTGCTGTTTGTTGAGTGATGATTAGAGTAAGTGGTATTAAGGGAAAGTGGGGCCATTTTTGCGACCTCTGCCTGACTCAAAATTGAGTTCCAGGCAATGGCTGTCCCCCGCTGCAGATTTACCGCTAGCCCGAATTTCACACACCACCCCTCACAGAGCCTGGAAATAACAGATATTACTCAAATGGCTCTGTAAATGAGGCATGCATGCATGGGTTTCACAATTTGTAACCCTAATCCTTTGTGTACAGAGTTATGTCTATCTTCATTTGCAAGATATTTCAAATAATAACCCCCTTAAAAAAATAAAACTATCAATAAAATGGAGGTAGAAAGAGGTTCTGAGGTGCATGTCCTGTATTACCTGACAGGTCGGCACACCGCAGATGGGGTTTTAATAGACCGTGATGGATGTAGCATTCTGAGGACAATCACATTGGTCATTGTTTTCTGGAATATATCCGCTTTAATCCGCCCTTAATCCCCAGATGTGTTTGACAACATCGACATCACACAATCTCAACATCTAAATTCTCATCACGGACTTGATTCCACCTGATTCTGAGGCCAGGCCATGAAGTGAGGAAATGAAATGAGAAATTTGCACTAAGTTGCATTTGGTGTAAACGTAATCAGAATAAGCACGGTCGCCTTATTTCCCTCCTATGAGCTCTCACACTAGAAAGGAGACTGGTCCGACTCAACCCGGGACTAGACTAGAGTCACAAGGTTAAGAAATGTCACACTGGATCACAAGGGGTGAAGTCAGGCCATTTGATCTCTGGCTCTTTCTATTGGTTAATTTAAATTAGGTAATTTTTTGGTTAATAAACAGAGTTAAAAAGGAAACAAACAAAAATAAAACGTTCATACTTTGTGAAGTTAAACAAGGTACAGGAGATACAGTTCTTATGCTAATGTAATTAAAAGTAAAGGCTCTAAAACTAATAATACGGATATAATTATATCTGGATCATTACGTGATGTTGCCCGATTCTGTTTTTTCCTGTGTCCATTTAGTTTCCCGAAGACATTTCAAATGGAAAGAAAAAACAGAAGACAGACAAGCAACAGATAAGTTAGGATGCTGATATGACTATACACTGCTCTAAAACATCCTTAAACATTAATTCTGAAACCATCTCTCCATTCACACATAAAAACATGAACATAATTTTCCTAATTTGTAATTAGATCACTGATATTGGATAGGAAATAGTGGAAAAAACTTTAACAGGAACAGAATGGAGGTAAAACAAGTAAATAAAGTGAAGATTAATACAATTTTCATTGTAAACTGTAAAAAAATTAGCAGTAATTTACAGGATTAAAGAGTATTATTTTAGAATAAAGTAATAGTCAGAAATTTACAGTGAAATTAATGCATGCTGGGTCATTTTCTTACGAATTACTGTTAATCAACAGCAAAATTATGCTGACATACACATAACAGTAATTTACTGCTCGTTTTACTGTGAATTCACATTATAAAGTTGCCTTTAACCATGCCACAGCAAGAAATTACATTGTTTAGTCCAGTAATTGTTTTAAAGTCACCATAATGGTAATCAGTGTTCCATTTGTTTGGGATCTTAGACCTTGTATATTCATATTCAAATTTCTGATCTAGTGTGACAAATAAAAACATCTGTTAAAAAATGACCAGGTAGAATATAAAATAAGCTAATTGGCTGAATTTAAGTTAGTTACTATAAAGTTATAGTATAGTTACTATAACTATAGTATAGTTCTAACTTTACTATAAAGTTAGAACTATACTATTTATCAGTGTTATTTCAGCATTAAGATTTATTATTATTTTATATCACCTTTCAAATTCATAATTGTTTGTAGATGGATAATTTTCATTAGTAAAGCAGCTGCTGAGATTTATCTTTGACATCATCTTATGTGTGACATCATCTTGAAATAAGATTTTTATCTTCTATCACTTAATGATGCACAGACATCAATACTCGACATACAAAACACAACAATGGTGACAACAAATAATTATAATAAAAAATATAAATTCTGAACATTACAAAATTAACAAACTGCTAAAAGTGAACCAAAAATTAGTTCAGCAGCAACCATCAAGAATAAAAAAACCCCACAGCATAATCTACTCATGCCGCACTGCATCCTGGGTACCTTCATACATATGCACTGTTGAAATACAGTATGATATTGTATCTAACTGCAATTTCTTGTAAAATCTACAAGAGAAGTCCTACTGTGGAATTACTGTGAAAGTAGTGCAATTGAATATACTGTAATTTCACACAAAAAATTTTAACAGTGTTTGTCTGGCTTGATAATATAACAAATAAGATATGTTTAGAACCTCCCATGGTGGGTAAAACCCACTAATCCTTCCAGCAAATAAATGCCAGAAAGCATTGAGTGTGTGTGTCACGCAAATTAGATTTAAAAATATACTCTCTGTGACAAATAAACTGCTCTTTTTATATGGAAGTATACGCAAAGAGAGCTCAGGCACACTACAGATGAATCAATCTGAGGACTTACATTTTCTCTAATGTGGAGGCAAACATGGAGGAGGAGGTGCACACTTACTCCACCGTACATCTGCTGTTCACACACACAATATAAATCTTATCTAGCACCACCTAATGAAAGTCAAACAAAGAGACTAACATGGGAAAGCGTTATTCAAGGACACGGGCGATGTAAACATGAATGTGCTGAGGGCTGTTTTTCTCAATAGCCTTGAAGACTCAAGGTTGCATTTGCATCATCATGTATCACAAATCAAACTACAACAAAATCCCACTGTTTGTTGATAAGATTGGGAGATTGTATCTGTGTCAGAAAGGAGTGTGGGCTCTCTCTGCTGGATTGATAAAACTAATGCGTTTGAGCTTCAGCTTGACTGCTTGCTCTGCAAATACACCACTTGATTTCATTAATCAAGACCCTAAGAAGAAACGTCTAGGACTTTTTTTTGTTTCAAGAGAGCTCAAATCACCTAAGGCCTTCAAAACATTGTATCACTACAAGGAGCCCTTTGTTGAAACAGACTCAATTATTCTCATGAATATACATTAGAATAAAGAGTAACTGCAAAAAAAAAGTCTTTCCCCAGGAAAATTCCTTAAAACAAGATACATAAAAACACAAGAAGTTTATAATGTTATTTACATATACATGTCATATTAAAGAAATTTTAAAGAAATTAATACTTTTATTCAGCAAGGATGCATTATATTGATCAAAATATATATTTTTTCAAAGTTTTTGTAGCAATGTACATTTCTTTTCTATTTCAGTAAATGTTATTCTTTTGAACTTTTCTTCCTCAAAGAATCCTGAAAATGTATCAGTTTCCACAAAAGCATTAAGCAGCACATTTTTTTAACATTGATCATACTTACAAATGTTTCTTGAGCACCAAATCATGTGACATTTGTAGTAACTGTGTAAAGTAGTAAAGTATCCCATCTACGTTTGTCAGATAACCAGCACTGCCTTCACTCAAGAAGAAACGAAACAACCGTCATTCTGTCCAGTTTGGACCTCAGTGTGAGAGATGATTCTGCACTGCCATCACAGCAAACAAGAATTGAAACTCCCCATTCCCTAATAAGAGTCACTGATTCAAGCTTACATATCAATAGACTGAAGATCCCCCTGTGCCATGCATATTGGAAATAATCTTGGCAATCTTCACATCCTCTCCGTTGAATTTTTTCTTGTTCTCAGATATAGCAGTCTGTCCAACAGCTTTATGGAACAAATATGTCATGATGCTCCAAACGGAGGGGCCGTAGTTACATCCTCATCAACAATACCACTTTTGTCTTCAGGACCCACAACAGCCTAAAGTCAATGGACACAAGCATGTAAAGCAGCTATTTCTGTAGGGTGTGTGTGTGTTGGATTGAGCTGGGGTGTTAAAAACATGCTCTTCCCTCTCAGTAGCTCTTGAGTCCCACTTGTACGTTCTCTCAAAAACCCTCACCCGTCACACAATGGTTGTTTGTCTCCAAAGTTCCCGCTTGAATCTGGAGGGATGTCCAGCTTGAATTGGACACAGTCTGCACATCTTAACACTGTGCTGGGTCTGTGAGGGCACCACTTCAGTAAACCAAAAGACACTGTCCCAAGTTCTCCCGCTGGAGGTAATACTGCGGTAGAGTGGAGTCAGTCAGTGGCCTCCACCAGTTATATAGGAATTTACTTAAAGGTAGGGTAGGTAATTTTTTGGAGAGGCTAGCAATAGCGAGCTAGCTTTGAAAGCATAAGATCCCACCCTCCCTTCAGAGCGTCTGCAGAGCGTCACGAGAGACGGCGTTGTAAACCCGCGCTGGATCAGGCCAATGAGGGTCTTCTGATCAGCGGGTGAAGGGCTCTGCGTGTTACAAGTCTTTCCTTTTTCGCAACATTCAAAATTAAATAAAATATATTTTTTCATATGTATTGACTCGTTATTTCATCTGACTCCATAAATGAAAAGGGTTTTAATGATATCTGGGTATCATTAAAAGTGAGCGAATGTTTGATTATTCTTTTTAAACTCTTTAATTATGTTTTACCTGTTCAGATTAGGAAACTATGCCGCTCAGAGTTCCTCGCATCTTATGCGGGTCTCACGTTCACAATCTCGCCAGTTTTGTCACCAAACAGAGGTTTTTGACTAATATCTCAGATGGTAACACAATCAAAGATACTTCTCTTTTTAGTCCCCTTGAATTGCATACACTTGAACTTAATTAAATCGTTTTACTTTAGTAGAGGTTTTGGCCCTATTATAGGCATGAGTTGACCAACTATACTTCCCTTATAATAGTTTAGATTGGCCAAGCCAGTGATTTCTCACGTACACTTATCTAATGTAACATTAAATTAAGACAAAGGTACTGTAGAATAGACGCAGCCAAATTTAGGTTGGTCAAGCAACGCGTTAGCTGCCCTAAACGGAAAACCCCGTCTCTACAAAACAAGTACACTTGAACTAGTGCCAAAGTATTAGCCGTCGCCAATCTGACGCAAACTTGCGGGAGCATACGAATCCAGTTAATCTACTTGGGAGAACAAATTTAGAGTCAATCACAATAAAATCAAACGTTTACAATTTATTGACCACGCAATGAAGCTATAATTTAAAATCCAATTCATGAGAATAAAATCATCAGTTAATCATATCATAACAACCATTCAGAAATCGAGGAATTTGTAGAAAGTATTACCTGGGAACGAAAATTACACACAGCGGTTGTAGTCAACCTACAGACTCCAAGAAACTTTTTGCTCATTTTCCTTACAAACCCAGATAATTCGATTTGCTTACCAAATGGTGGTGTCTGTCATTATAATTAGATTTGGTCCCCTAGTGAGGGGCTCACAACTGTGAGATCAGAATGGAGGATCTGGGGGAGGGAACACCTTTGAGGGACACATCACTTTTCTCATATTTTGTAACTTCTTTTAGCTTTTCATCATGGTTGGGAGAATGAGACCATTTTACCAGGCGCACTGAGACACTTTAAATAATACCAAACATGTATAGTTACTTTTTTTTTTTACACACATTTAACATGTCATGGTTTTTCAGTGTGTTTTTTCAGTGAGTTTCGGTGAGGAGGAGAAGGGCATAGCATGAAACGCGCTAATGACGTGTGATGTCTGCGCGAGCAGAGTGCGCGGATGTATGAAAATACATACGCTGACAGGCAAGTATAGGAAATGCAATGATTGGCTGAATAATTGGATGAACATTTTATGGTCCTATGCCTTCCATAGACAATATATAGCCTATATATATATATATATATATATATATATATATATATATATACAAATAAATACATTTAGACCACTTAACTTTGATATTGCTATCAGGATGTGAAGACACTTTCAACCAGCATAACAAAAAATAATTCTGGAACAAATCACATACCCTGCCTTTAATGGCTCATGGTTCTAGATAGATTGCACTCACAAAGAACAATGGAGAAGAAAATATTTTTACATATTACATTAAGTATTTTTTTTTTCAAATATTCTGCTAACCATTGGATGCATTTTTTAGATCAAAAATACAGCAGAAACAGTAATACTGTGAAATTTCATTTAAATTTAAAATCTAATAGTCTAATACATTTTAAAATGTAATTTATTCCTTTAATAGGAAAGCTGAATTTTCATCATAATTACTCCAGTCATGATCCTTCAGAAATTATTCCAACATTCTTATTTGTTTCTCACAAAACATTTTTTATTTGCAATGTTGGAAAACAGTTGTGCTGCCGTATGTTTTTGCGAAAATGTTTTTTTTCCCCAGAATGCTCAAAATAATAGCATTTATTGAAATAGAAGTCTTAACATTATAAATGTCTTTAATTTTGATCAATTTGAATACGTCCTAATCTTACTGACCCCAAATTGTCCTAAATTTACTATAGGAACTTGTTTTTATCACAAAAATCCCAGTGTGATTATGCACTATGGGCTTAGGTACTTTCAGAAGGTTTCAGCTGGGGGCCAGGTGGCAGAGGATTTTACCATGGAAAAGTAACCGCAGGTTTACGCCAAAACAATTACCCTTAATTAATTGTGGGTGTTGTCTAAACGCACATGGTAACACATTCCACTACTGCTGTCATGACTGCTGATTGTCTTATGCTGAGCTGGTGTCAGTAATTATGTTTAATATGTTCTTCACACTAGGAGTTTCACCCCATAGAAGCCATTATGTATATCATGTAGATCTACGCAATGTATACCTACTATATCATTTATCCATTTTGTGTTAAATTCACATCAATTTACTAGTGCTGGGCGTTTCTGACGTTATGGAGATACATATGGATTACAAAGCTAAGAGCAGCCTTAAAACAGGAGTAGCAAAACAGTATCAGACTCAAATATAAAATAGTACGACAGAAATGGTAAAACAGTATCAGACTCAAATATAAAATAGTACGACAGAAATGGTAAAACAGTATCAGACTCAAATATAAAATAGTACGACAGAAATGGTAAAACAGTATCAGACTCAAATATAAAATAGTAAGACAGAGATGGCAGTATCAGACTCAGATAAAAATGGAAAACCAGTATCAGACTCAAAAAACAGTAAATCAGATGTGGCAGGACAGGATCAGACTCAAATATATAATGGAAAGAACCAGGAGTGGCAAAACAGAATCAGACTCAATGGAAAATAATAAAACCCAACCAACCTTAATTATAAGCCATGGAAAACAAGTGCGTTTTTAGAAGTGACTTGAGAGATCACGGAAGGGGCTATCCTAATTTCTAATGGCAAATTGTTCCACAACCGTGGCCGACCACAGAAAATGCTCGATCTGTGCGTTTGAGTCTGGAATGTGGGACTAATTACAGGTTCTTATCGCTTGATCGCAGACGTCTAAAAGCAGTATATGGTTGCAGCAGTTCAGATAGATAGCTGGGGATTTGGTTACGTAGAGATTTATAAACAAATAAAACGATTTTAAAATCAATTCTGAAATGAATGGACAGCCAATGAAGGGACCTCAGAATTGGGGTGATATGGGCGCTTTTACGGCTATTAAAAAGGAATCTTGCAGAAGCATTTTGCACCGATTGAAGACGAGCAATTTGAGACTTTGAGAATCCCGCAGGAAAGTGAATATAAACGTGATGTAATAAAAGCATGAACAGCCATCTCTACCACAGGTTAGATCCGCAACTGAAGAGAAAGAAATTGCCTAACTTGATTAGGAAATTCCGATCAGAGATAACATCTCTAACGTAACATTAGGCTAATGTTAGCCTAAAATTAGAAAAGGTTAACGTTAGCTTCTACCTGCGTTGTACATCATGTCACTTAGCTTCATTAATGTATCTGTAAATAACCGAGATAACAAATGTTAGCAGTGTTGTGCTGAATGATTCATGTAAATACTGTAGCACCAAACTAAGGGAGAGGTAACTTACTCTTGGTAAAAAGGCTTGTCCTGGAAACGTATGCAACTTAGACCTATACATATTTAATTTGATCATGAACCATTAATTACATATTAAAGCACAACATTTTAGACAACTTTATACCAAAACAACTGGGGAACTTTGTGTTTTTTTTAGCAAAACATGTAGCATTTTCCCTTCTCTTCAACATAACTAAATATAGCGCCTGTCACCAAATGTTGACTGTTTGTCCGAGTGAGTGGAGGGGGCGTGGCTTAGCCATAGGTCAATTAGCAGCTTCATATGAACGCATCTTCTCACCTCAACTGTGACATTTCTTATAATTGTGTTTTTTAATATAATAAAAAGGGTAATTTTTAGTCACTAGCCAATGAATTGTGGGCCTAGTTCTCCTCTATGATTCAGCGTGCTTTGCAGCAAAATGAACATTTAATGAATGCTGAAAGCACTGCAGTGTATGCTTGTCCTGCAGAGAGTGCTTCTGTGTGAACATGTCAGTCAGTGTGCGTGTTTCTGTGTGACTCGCTGCAGTTCATAGCTGAAGACATTCCATCACTCTATGCGTTCTCAACACTACCCCAGTCTCCCTCGTGCGGGTAAAAATAGCCCCTCTCTCACACAAACACTAGAGCTGTGTGTTTGGGAATCTGGAGATCTGGGGTTGTAAACCAACAGGAAGTAGCTTCGTCGCCAGGCACTAAATGAGGGTTCTTTTTTACTAATTGTCACCATTATTTGGGAGAGATTGGAGGAATTTTCTTTCTTTTTTTTTAAGTTGCTCAAAAAGGCCCTTATGCGAGTACCGCCACTGACTACCACTAAGCATCCTGGGACAGATATTAGTGCCACAGCGCAAAGCTATTAATTTTATTAATCTGGTCTGTGTTCCTAACATTAAAAGTGGCCATCTACTGCATCAAAGCCCTCTCTTTCTCTCCTCACAATAACTCCTTACTGGCAGGCGTCACCGTCAGAGCCAGGACAGACATCAATCGTGTGGGGTGACGGGAGAATGTGGCATCATAAAATAATGTTTTTAACAGTTTAAAGATGTCCAAATACCCCCAAAACCAACCACTGAATTCCTTTGGATAGGAATTACAATACCCAAAAGAGTTAAGGATGTATGTACTGTACAGTATAGAGTGACGTCAAAACCTGGAAGAATAATTCACCAATTTGAGTAAAATGAGGATACTTGGAAGTTTTGCTCTATAACCTAAATCACACGTGCCCATATCGAAAACACAAATTTTGATGCTGTTGTGTTTCTTTTATAAAATGTATGTTTCTAATAAATTACTAGATACGATAAGAACGTTTGAGTGCAGTTTACGTTGTAGAAAAAAACTTCAAAGTATCATCAAGTTATGTTTTCCACATTTACATAAATTGAAAAACGCTATTATAAAAACCCATAGGAAAACCTTGAGGGAACCACCGGTGATTCTCTTGGGTTTTGATGTCACAGCTACAGCAGCTCTATTGGTGGCTATTCTAAGATTCTCAAGAATGTAAATAGGGCTTTAAGATCTCTAAAACATTTTACAGCATTTCAATGAAAACTAATAGTCACTCATCATCACAACTTTCTAATCGACAGCAGAGTATTGATTTTACCCTGATCACATTCCCACACAGAGCATCACTGGCCCTAGGGCTGGGTACCGAGTTCGGTACTTTTTAGGTACCGACCGAATTGCCTCGATACTACCGAGTATCGAAACATGTCTTGTTTTTCGGTACCAAGTTTCGCTACCTAAGTGGTTAATCTCGTCAACGTCAGTGAAACAATAAACATGCAGCATGATTGGCTGTGGCGGAAAAACACTAGTTTACGCGGCTGCCCTGAGATGTGCCTCGTCGCACGTGAGGCTGTAGTGTGTGTGTAAGCGTCCAACCCAGATAGATAAAAAAATATGTGGAAATGATCAAAAGTGTACCTAGGCTATGTACCCGACTCAATGCCATAAGCACACGATGCAATATTTTCGACAAGATAATTGCTGCCAAGACCGGTAACACGGTAAATCTGCACTTAAAAGCGCACAGAATACACTCGAGAGTAGAAAGTTTATCAGCCTTCGACTACAAGAACTGGAGCGCGTCACATATAAACCAAAACTCAGCGTATAGGATACTTGCCTCACAGACATGAGAAATAGTTCTATATATGTTCAAAATATGTCTACTTTTAAACGAACCAATTAGAAATAAATAGTTTGATTACCTAATCCATATAGGCGCGGGCGCGCGCGTTCACTACTGCAGGGATGACGAGTCAGCATCGCAAATTCGCAATAATCATCTTTGCAGCCAACACGTTTAGTAAACACTTGTTCATTAATAAACAATTAAAATATCTCCTTGCTATCGTTTCCCGACACATCCATAATCATTAGGCTACTTTTGCCAGTGCTTTGCGCAAGCTTCATGTGTGCTGAGCGCGAGGCATATATCCCGCACCCCAGTAGCCTATATTTAATTCAATTCACATTTATTTGTATAGCATTTTACACAAAACATATCGTTTCAAAGGAGATTTACAGAAAATGCATGTGTCTAAATTACAATTTAGAGTGATCTGTTATCAGGGGTGACTGTGTGTAATGCATTTCAATTAATTTTCATTCAGTTTCATTGTTAAACAATGCATTAAGTTAAGGCAGAAACAATGAGCTCATTGAAGTAAAGAATACATGTTGTTAAATTATTAGGAAACATAGAAAACTTTAGCATTGGTGCTTTTTTACAGACTCAAAATATGAGTGTAAAAAAGTCAACAAACTGAAAAAATAAAAGTTTTTTTTTTAGGTAATGTTATATTGATAAAATTGGTATCGAAAAAAGTATCGTTCAGGAACCGGTATCGAAGTCAAGGTATCGGTATCGGTATCGAAAATTTTGTTACGATACCCAGCCCTAACTGGCCCTGACTGTGACCATGTTTGCATGGTTAAAATAAGCTAAAATAGAACAAGAAAGGATGAATGACAGATTGACCCACTTTTAACAACACCTTGGCATTGCTCAGAGCAGATACAGCTTATGCAGCATTTTATGAGCCAAGAATGCTATGCATTATTCATGAATGAAAAAAAAACAGGTCAGTGTGGATTATTGTATAGTTATTACATTTACAAATCGACGATTTGCCTTCTCTCTCATTTATATATTCTGCTGATTATTTTAAAAACTGAATTTGAACAAACCTCTAACCCTTAAGGAATAAACTTTGGGGCAAATCAAATCTCTACTCATAGGTGTAAGAATTTCAGGAATAACGAAGCCTCACTGCATGTTATTTCCACAAACTCACAACCCATAGATATAAATAAATTCCTTTTGGGGCTTCAAAATGTCTCTGAGCAGCACTGACGGGAAACAGACTGACAGTGATGCAAAAAGCGTTCTCAGAAGTCATAACAATATGTTTATGCAATGCATGCTGGGAAAAGTGAATACCAGGACTGCCTGGCATCTGATCACACTCACCAAACTGATAAACACTTTAAATGCCTTACAGTCTCCTGAAAAGCCTTATCTGTCCAACACAAACTACAATACATGCTCCCTTTTTAGTCTGACATGAAAAAAAGATGCACATTAGTAACCCAAAATGGACATGTTACACTACCGTTCAAATGTCTGGGGTCTGTAAGATTTTTAAAAGTAATATTGTGTAAAAGTATTAAAAATAAATATAAAATAACTTTAAAATAACTTTTCTATTTTAATATATTTTATTTCTGTGATGGCTAAGCTGAATTTTCAGCATCATTACTCCAGTCTTCAGTGTCACGTGATCCTTCAGAAATTTACATTTATTCATTTAGCAGACATTTACATTCATTTACATTTATTCATATTAGAAATCATTCTAAAATGCTGATTTGGTGCTCAAGAATCATTTTTTTATATTATTATTATTAAAGTTGTGCAGCTTTATATTTTTGTGAAAACCATACTAAATTTTTTTCAAAGATTTTTTCTACGAATAGAAAGTTCAAAAGAAAAGCTTATATTTTTGAATGGTATGTAGGCCTATAACTTTCTCCATGTTTTAGAACCTTCACAAGATAAATAAAAAAATCTCCATCTATCTAAAGTTGTTACTGCCATCTAGTGGCACAATTTTAGAATTGAAAAGCAAAAGAAAAAAATCACATTTTCAGATCTGGCTGGTGTATGGCAAGCCGTTTTAGCTTAAATTGTACCCAGCTTTACTCGTCGCAATTGCATTTTTACTAGTAAGAATTCAATTGGAGAGCTCTCTAATTCAATTCTTACTAGTACAATTACAATAACAGAGCTCTCCAATTCAATTCTTACTAGTAAAAAAACTGATTAAAGATATAATTGCAGAGCTCTGCAATTGAATTAGAGAGCTCTGCAATTGCATTCTTACCAGTAACAACTGAATTAGAGAGCTCTCTAATTGTAATTGTTATTAGTCATAATTGGATTGTAGAGCTCTCTAATTGGAATTGTTAATAATAAGAATTGAATTAGAGAGCTCTGAAATTGTAATTAGTAATTATTTAATTAGAGAGCTCTCTAATTGTATTTTTACTAGCGAGAATTGAATTGTAGAGCTCTCTAATTGGATTCTTACTAGTAAGAACTGAATTATAGAGCTCTCTTAATCAGTTTTTACTAGTAATAATTGCATTAAAGAGCTCTCTAATTGGAATTGCTACTAGTAAGAATTGAATTGTAAAGCTTTCTATTTGAATTCTTACCAGTAAAAATGCAGTTACGTTGAGTAGCCTAAGGCTGGGTACAATTTAAGCTAAAACGGCTTGCCATACTGGTGTCGCCTCATTCTTTGCCTCTGTGAAGCTGTGACTGATAGAGAATAACAAAGGTTTCATACTTGTTGATGGGTGCTTCTGTGTGTCACTCAACCATCTTCTCTTAAGCTGGCCACGGCTTTGTAAACCAATGAATTTTTGTTTAAAATGAGAAAACTCTTGAAGAAGTTTTTCTGAGCGATGTCATGCACGCCATTTTCAATGAGAGATGGAGTGTAGGCTACCTGCATGTAGATATACCATTTTCCTTCAGGTCAGTCCTATGTTCGTAATAAAACATCCAATCTGTAATATCTTGTCCCTTTAATAGTGAAGGGGTTTTCAAGTGCCCTGACTCTGGACAGCGCAAGTCAGCGCATTTATTAGTTTAGCATCTTGCTCTTCCGTGTTCACCATAGATATAAACACTATTTATGTCTATGTTTATATCTATGCGTGTTCACAACAAGTTTCAGTCATTTCAATATAAAAGTCTTCACTACTAACTGACTCACTCATAAAGACAGACTTTGCCGCCATCTAACGGCGTAATAATGTGACTTATGTTGCATCACGATCAGAGACATTTTTTTGGCTTTATTGTATTGTGTAGTAGGCCTAACTGTTTTATAAAAGCAATAATATACTCCAGGCTAGCTCTTTATGGTAAATAAGTCACGGCTGAAGAAGTTGCAGGCACGACGCAAAGCCGAAACTTATTCTCGATACAGCACAGCCTCTCAACGTAGGCAATACCCATTTCTTACTTTATTTATTTATTTCATTGCTTACTTTTAAACCACTACATCAACAGCTTTCATCATATATGGGGGTGAGGGAACGGAAACTGTAGCCGTACCTCATCAAATATTCATACACACTGTTATTTTCAAGCGTGGTCTAGTTTTAGCATATCAGAGAAAAATGAAAATATCAGTGACTATGACAACACTATCCATTTAGTGAAGAAATTGCTATCTAGTTGTTTTATTTTGTGTGTTTTAGGTGACTTGAAACATACTTTTCTACACTTCCCCAGACAAGTGATTGTGGAAATATGTATGGGTCCAATCTATTGACCTTATAAATATGCAAATTGGAAATAACCGGGTTTAACAAATGCACAATTTGAAACCGAGGATTAATGTACCAAGGTTAAAATAGAGGAAAACATGGATAAAGATAACACATAACTTTTAACCAGAATGACACTATATATTTATGCTTTGTGAAATTGTGACAAGGCCATTCATGCATGTGAAACATTGTCAAGACAGCAGAAACCATTTAAACAGACAGCTGAAATTCCTCAGTTGAAATGCATAAATAATTATGTGATTTAAAGAGCATTCCTGAGATACCACAACACAAGCAATATCATTTAACAGGAAAGACCAACGCTACTTTTGCGTCATCGAAGGGTAACGCCCCCTTTTGGGGGAAAACAAAGGGATTCCTCTAAGAACAGAACTCGCTCTAGATCTGCAAAGTTTCTTGATAGCAAAAATGGCTAACAATAACAAACATAGACACTCTCTTTGCCGGCCGAGGACCGTGAGCGGTATTTAAAGAAGCTACTGGATACAAGGTTACAGAGGTGTCCCTTTGAAATGGTCGAAAACTGGATTAATGACCCCACGCAGTGGCCAAATATGGTCTATTCCGACATCTACACACTCATATTCAGTCATTAACACACTCACAGTATGACAAACTAGACGATGAGGCCATGTCACTTGGATCATATTTAACTTGTTTTAAGCTATTGACATAGTTTTGTTGTCGACTAGCTATACTAGCTAGCTGCTAGCAGCTACGTGATTAGCTCTCACTA
Source organism: Siphateles boraxobius (assembly GCF_051911475.1). Lineage (NCBI taxonomy): Eukaryota > Metazoa > Chordata > Actinopteri > Cypriniformes > Leuciscidae > Siphateles > Siphateles boraxobius. The sequence continues at coordinate 7,255,036 of NW_027508866.1, forward strand.
GGCACGCTATGGCATGCCGTTTTAGCTTAAATTGTACCCAGCCCTACTCGTCGTAATTGCATTTTTACTAGTAAGAATTCAATTGGAGAGCTCTCTAATTCAATTCTTACTAGTACAATTACAATGCCCAGCTTCACTACTTCCTGAACTTCAGCCAGCTCCTTTGTTTCCTGTCTACCATTAATGGACAAACTGATTAATCCAGGTGTGCCTGATTATTGTTACTGAGGCCAGGCACACCTGGATTAATCAGTTTGTCCATTAATGGCAGACAGGAAACAAAGGAGCTGGCTGAAGTTCAGGAAGTAGTGCAGCTGGGCATAAAGCCCATTGGAGAGCTCTCTAATTCAATTTTTACTAGTAAGAATGCAATTGCAGAGCTCTTTAATTCAATTTTTACTAGTAAGAATGCAATTGCAGAGCTCTTTAATTCAATTCGAGAGCTCTCTAATTGAATTGTTACTAGTAAGAATTGAATTGTAAAGCTCTCTGCTTGAATTCTAACCAGTAAAAATGCAATTACGATGAGTAAGGCTGGGTACAATTTAAGCTAAAACGGCTTGCCATATTAGAGAGTTCTACAATTGAATTCTTACTAGTAACAAATACAATTAGAGAGCTCTACAAATTAATTTTTACTAGTCATATGTCTCCATTGACTTCCATTCATTTTTAATTACGGAGCTCTCTAATTTAATTCTTACTAGTAAAAAAAAACGAATTAAAGATATGTATAATTGCAGAGCTCTGTAATTGAATTAGAGAGCATTGCATTCTTACTAGTAACAACTGAATTAGAGAGCTCTCTAATTGTAATTGTTACTAGTCATAATTGGATTGAAGAGCTCTCTAATTCAATTACAGAGCTCTGTCAATGGAGACATATAGTAAAAATTAATTTGTAGAGCTCTCTAATTAGAATTGTTACTAGTAAGAACTGAATTATAGAGCTCTCTAATTGTAATTGCTACTAGTAAGAATTGATTTGTAAAGCTCTCTATTTGAATTCTTACTAGTAAAAATGCAGTTACGATGAGTAAGGCTGGGTACAGTTTAAGCTAAAACGGCTTGCCATACGCTAACGCTACCTTGGCTGTTAACTGATTTTACTGTTGAAATAGTGGCAGGCTAGGACTAAAGTGGACTTGGCTGGTTTCTGCTTGTGTCTAGAGTGTACGGAGCCCCTAAAGGGACGTGGTGGTGAAAAAAATTAGCGTTCCCTCGCAAAACTTTTGCGTTCCCCCGAGAAACTTTGCGTTCCCTCGCAAAGATATTTGCGTTCCCACGCAAAACCTGTTGTGAGCTCGGACAGACACTTCCTGTTTAATGTCCCGCTGGCAGTGCTTCAGAGCTCCGTACGTTACTGGAGCGTTTCATAGTGTTTGAACTTGGACTCAAATATAAAGAAATGCGGTCCGTGCTTAACTCAAGGAACTTCCCGGATCAATATTCTTGAGCTAAACGTTATTAAAACACAAACGACACCTATTTACAATCACTGTAACCTACAACGAGCTACAACCCAATTTTCCTCAAAACGAGCTTTATAATATAGGCCAGGGGTTTTCAAACTTTTTGTGTGTGTGGACCATTTGTAATCAAGAATTTTCACGGACCACCTCATAATACACATAATAAAATATATCTACACACAGTCCTTCCTGAATTAATCCGCACCTCTAAATAGGCTTACTAACATTAAAACTATAACTGGTCATCACATCAGTACAACAGCTTGTTAAAAGAAAGTTTACTGCACACAACGGCTGCCACAGATTTAATTTATTTATTTACTCAAGCGCCCGAGGGCATAATCAGGTTCATTTCAGGGATGCAAACCCGTATGGTCAAAAAAGAGAGAGGTAATCGAAGCCCTCGCCCCGCGGCAAATATCCAGATACTTACATTGCCGCCAACCCCTGGCATCCCCTGCCACCCCTATAGGCACAGATAGTAAAATGAAATTCAAATAAAGTTTTAACAAAAAAGGTTTTATAAAAAGATAAACCTCACATATTTCAGCCTTTAAATCATTTTTCACAAAAATAGTTTTTATAAAAAGATAAACCTCACATTTTCCGCCTTTAAATCATTTTTATAAAAAGAATGAGTCAAAAAACATGACATTTATATCGATGCACTTAAGCTTATCTTTTATTATTAGCTAATAGTAAAATTCGGTCCGATTTTCCCGTGCCGTCTGTCGTTGCTATGCGCGCTCTCCACAACTTAGTTGTGCTTAGTATCTAATAGATTTTCACCACCGAAAAACGCTTGCTGTAGCTCTGCTACAAGATTAATTTACGGAGAAGAGAAAAACACCCGTAGTGTTTGGGTGCACGTGCATTCTTACATTCTTCATTGACTGAGCTTTCAATGTTTACGGAAAGGATGAAGCTGATTTGTTTGTTTTTGTCACATGAACTGCGGTGCGTTTGCGGCATTAATAAAAGTTGAGGTGTTTTCATCTCGCTGCGCGCCTACATGAAATAATGAACTTGAGAGCGCAAAAGACACGATATATGAACGGCCCCTTGACGAGCTACCTCCAATCGAGCGACGTGTTGGAGACCCCAGTACAAGATACGCAGCAAGAAGAAACACTAGCGTTTCACGCTTGCGCGCATACTGCTGTTTTGGCGTGCAGTATTCTGATTTGCTTATTTCCTATTTACTTGTTTGGTGGAGGCAATCCAGAATTACTGTTGGTGAAATTATAATCAGACAAATATTTTATATAATGGCAAAATATTTGTCTCTGCCGCTTTCCTCTTCAGAGAACCTGTTGCTATCCACCGATCCATGTTGTGGTTCTAACGGCACTGAACTTGAACGTCACGGCCGAGCACCACTAGCCTATTTTAGTAATCCCACAATAACCTGACAATTTAATTTAAATTTTATATCAATATAGGCCTACATATTCTTTTTACTTTTTATTTTTTTTATGGGGATTCCTGGTAAAATGAAAGTAAAATATATTATTTTACATTTTAATTTGCCTTTCCACGGACCACCTCCAGTACCCTCACGGACCACTAGTGGTCCACGGACCACAGTTTGGGAACCATATAGGCTAAATGGATCTTTATGTGCAGGCGGCTGAGAGACAAGTGAAGGGACCATCTGCAAAGTGCAATATAACCCAACAAACGACTACAGCATCAACTCATAGTCAAAAATACAAAAATAGTCATTAACTTCAATGTTACAAACTGTAGTGCCACCCAATTCAGCTTACACATCAATGGTGACCCACTGGTCATACTACACTGCTTTTGCACATTTTATATTATGAAAAATATTCAATAACTCCACTGTAACACACCAAATTTAGTTCACACATCACTGCTCTAAAATTGGTTATACAACACTTTGTCTTCCAAATGCATAACTGTAAATGTAACTCTTTTATCCAAAAAGGGAATCTTTTATTCCCTGGGAATCGAACCTATGACCTTGGTATTGCATGCACCAACGCTCTACTGTTTGAGTTACAGGAAAGCTAGTATGGGAAGTAATTGCACATAAAAAATAAGTAGGCCTATTATTTACACAAAATTATATTGGTACTGTGCGCAGCTAGTTACAATCATAGCTTATGCATTATATTTGCTTACTGAATTTCGATGGCATTACACATAACAGTGTGAAGTTATTGATTTTATTTCATAAAAAAATCATAACAACTATGCTTTTTTAAAATCAAACTAAGTATTGTAGTATAACCAGCGGGAGAGTGGTGATGTGTGAACTGAATTTGGCCACAATGTCATAGTGAAGCTATAGAATATGTTTAATAATATAAAATGTGAAGATGGGTTTGGGATTTGAACTTTGCAGACGGCCCCTTATTTGGACTTGTCTCTCAATCGGCTGTTTAGAGATAAATTTATATTATGAGGAGAATTAGCACGTTGTCTATGTTCCTGTGATTGTAAATAGGTGTCGTTTGTGTTTTAACAACGTTTAGCTCAAGAATATTGATTGTAAAAAACTAGTTGGACATTTAGGCTGATTCAGCTGTTGCTACTGGAACGGTGGGTCCATTAAAACTCATTCAGTCATCAGTTATTGCTCTCAGTTTATTGTACTCAACATGTAGGAGTAGACATTTCTTAGATGGTAATTGTTGGTTTCTAAACATAAACATAGAAACAATTAATAGATTACAAACACATCTGCAGATCTTAAACCATACATCTGATATCAACTTTAACAATTCAAATGAATATAACACCAAAGAGAAACTATACATAACTAGAATTCAATATATCATATCAAACACAATCCTTTAAACAAACAATCAGAAAGAAACTTACATTGTCAACAACGCAACAATTCCACACAGACCATGTATGAATGGGGGAGACGGCTTCTTATATACAAGCAAACTGAGACTGAAGCATGATTAGTTAGTGGCAACAGGTGATCTTATCAGGACTCAATCAGATCTCAGCAGGATTTTCTACAGCCGCCCCCAAATATGTTAACATATTTGTATCTACAGGAAATTCATACAATTGGATGATCCGTATCAGTCAATTCAGAAAGAACAATTAGACGGCTGACAGGACGAATTAAAGATTTCCCTTTGCTGAAGATCTCAGCAACTCTCACTCTTCCATCAGGACTTGGCAAAATCTTACTAACAGTCCCGATAGGCCAGTGTCCACGCGGAAGCTGAGGGTCCACAATCATGACAATGGCAGAAGGAGCAATAGGATTACCATCACGTTCCCACTTTTGACGAGTCTGAAGACTTGGAAGATAATCTCGGACAAAACTGACCCAGAATCGATCCGCAAGACCTTGACTGTGTCTCCACTTTCTACGAGTAAGTAGTTCTGAATCTGCATACATCACTTGTGGAAGAGAGGCATCTCGCCGCCCCATCAGTAGGATATTTGGGGTGATTGGATCAGGGTCTGAAAGATTTGAAGACACATAGCCAAGAGGTTTTGAGTTTAGCAACTCCTCAATTTCAACGAGCACTGTATACAGAACTTCCTCTGAAACTACTTGTATTCCCAAGACTGCTCGTAATGCCGTCTTAACAGACCGTACCTCTCTCTCCCAAGTACCTCCAAAATGGGGGGAATATGGCGGATTAAATGAGAATTTAATTTGCTGTTGGGCAAGTATCTCCTGAAAGGAGGGACTAAGCTGCGAAAATGCCTCCCGGAGTTCTCTTTCTCCTCCCATGAAATTAGTCCCTTGATCAGATAATATTTCATGGGGCCTACCTCTACGGGCTACAAATCTTCGAAGGGCCATAAGGAAACTGTCAGTATCCATACTAGAAAGTAGTTCCAAATGAAGACATCGGGTCGTCTGGCATTTAAATATAATGCCCCACCTCTTCTCATGTCGGCGACCTACTTTGATGGTTAAAGGCCCGAAACAATCCATACCTGTCGACCAAAATGGAGGCTTATACAAGCGAAGTCTGGAAACGGGTAAATCAGCCATTCTGGGAACTGAAGGCACACCTTTCCACTTCCTACACTCAAAGCATGATCTCTGGATTTTCTTGATTAACTGTCGCCCTCTCAGAACCCAGTATTTCCGGCGAAGCTGGGCGAATACTCTTTGTGGTCCGGGATGATACAGAGTTGTATCATAGTTAGCAACCAAAAGTTTGGTTACATGATTCTTAGGATCTAAGACAATTGGGTAAATAGCTTCAAGATCCAAATCCTCGCTTTGACGAAGACGTCCACCCACTCTTATTAGCTCTGTAACGGGATCATACTCTGGTGCCAGACCAACTAAACGGCTGTGCGAAGGAACTCCATGACCATCTTTAGGCAGCTTATATTCCTCAGGGAAATCTTCCATCTGGGCTTGACGCAGGATATATACAGGTCCTTCTAAAAAAATTAGCATATTGTGATAAAGTTAATTATTTTCAATAATGTAATGATAAAAATTAAACTTTCATATATTTTAGATTCATTGCACACCAACTGAAATATTTCAGGTCTTTTATTGTTTTAATACTGATGATTTTGGCATACAGCTCATGAAAACCCAAAATTCCTGTCTCAAAAAATTAGCATATCATGAAAAGGGTCTCTAAACAAGCTATTAACCTAATCATCTGAATCAACTAATTAACTCTAAACACCTGCAAAAGATTCCTGAGGCTTTTAAAAACTCCCAGCCTGTTTCATTACTCAAAACCGCAATCATGGTTAAGACTGCCGACCTGACTGCTGTCCAGAAGGCCATCATTGACACCCTCAAGCAAGAGGGTAAGACAGAAAGAAATTTCTGAACAAATAGGCTGTTCCCAGAGTGCTGTATCAAGGCACCTCAGTGGGAAGTCTGTGGGAAGGAAAAAGTGTGGCAAAAAACGCTCCACAACGAGAAGAGGTGACCGGACCCTGAGGAAGATTGTGGAGAAGGACCGATTCCAGACCTTGGGGGACCTGCGGAAGCAGTGGACTGAGTCTGGAGTAGAAACATCCAGAGCCACCGTGCATAGGCGTGTGCAGGAAATGGGCTACAGGTGCTGCATTCCCCAGGTCAAGCCACTTTTGAACCAGAAACAGCGGCAGAAGCGCCTGACCTGGGCTACAGAGAAGCAGCACTGGACTGTTGCTCAGTTTTGCATGTCATTCGGAAATCAAGGTGCCAGAGTCTGGAGGAAGACTGGGGAGAAGGAAATGCCAAAATGCCAGAAGTCCAGTGTCAAGTACCCACAGTCAGTGATGGTCTGCGGTGCCATGTCAGCTGCTGGTGTTGGTCCACTGTGTTTTATCAAGGGCAGGGTCAATGCAGCTAGCTATCAGGAGATTTTGGAGCACTTCATGCTTCCATCTGCTGAAAAGCTTTATGGAGATGAAGATTTCATTTTTCAGCACGACCTGGCACCTGCTCACAGTGCCAAAACCACTGGTGTATGGTTTACTGACCATGGTATTACTGTGCTCAATTGGCCTGCCAACTCTCCTGACCTGAACCCCATAGAGAATCTGTGGGATATTGTGAAGAGAAAGTTGAGAGACGCAAGACCCAACTCTCTGGATGAGCTTAAGGCCGCTATCGAAGCATCCTGGGCCTCCATAACACCTCAGCAGTGCCACAGGCTGATTGCCTCCATGCCACGCCGCATTGAAGCAGTCATTTCTGCAAAAGGATTCCCGAACAAGTATTGACTATTGTGTGCATAACTAAACATAATTATTTGAAGGTTGACTTTTTTTTTTTTTTTGTATTAAAAACACTTCTTTTATTGGTCGGATGAAATATGCTAATTTTTTGAGACAGGAATTTTGGGTTTTCATGAGCTGTATGCCAAAATCATCAGTATTAAAACAATAAAATACCTGAAATATTTCAGTTGGTGTGCAATGAATCTAAAATATATGAAAGTTTAATTTTTATCATTACATTATGGAAAATAATGAACTTTATCACAATATGCTAATTTTTTGAGAAGGACCTGTACTTCTGCTTCAGTTTGAGAAGGTTTGATCTCAGCTCCCAAGTCCAACGAGAGGTTTTCAACAGTTGCTGCAATCAGCTCTGACCAGGTTTTAAACTGAGACTCACTAGACTTTGGAGAGTTAACTGGTGCTTGATTAAGCCCACAAAACAAAGGTTTTCTCAGCTCTGTCCCAACCTCCTCTGTCATTAAGGCTGGAGATTTTGGCCATTGCTGATGGGGCAAATAGAGAAAGGTAGGTCCTTGAAACCAAGAACTATTTGCAGACAATTCAGCAAGTCTCTTGCCTCGAGTGATGTCATCTGCTGGATTACTGGCAGTGTCAACATATCTCCACTGATCCGGTCTAGTATAATCAAGAATCTCCGTAATGCGGTTTGCCACGAAGATCTTGTACCGACAGGATTCGGACTGGATCCAGGTCAACACAGTTGTAGAATCAGACCAAAGTGTCACTTTTTGAACAGCCAAGGTAAGTTCCTTTTGCAACAGGTTAGCTAGCTGTGCCCCAGTCAGAGCAGCACACAGTTCCAAACGAGGAATAGAAATGGTCTTCTTTGGTGCTACCCTTGAACGAGCCATGACCAGAGATATAGAAATCTCACCAATTCCATTTCTCATATGCAAGTAGGCAACTGAACCATATGCCTTTTCGGATGCGTCGCAGAATATGTGAAGCTCTCGGATGACTGGATCTTCCCTGTGGGTTTTTTGACCATACCATCGAGGTACTTGGATCTTCACCAAATCTGGCAACTCTCCTTCCCATGCCATCCAGGCGGTTTTAATCCCCTCTGGGATATCTGGATTATCCCATCCTCTATTAGGTTTCATCCACAATTGTTGCAGAAGAACTTTAGCACGTGTCGTAAATGGAATAATGAAACCCAGAGGGTCGTACTGACGAGCAAGTACCCGATATACAACCCGCAATGTTAGGACAGGATACTCCACTAGACGGTGCTTGTAGCTCAAAGTATCCTGCAAGCAATGCCAACTGAGCCCAAGAGTACCCTCGCACGGATCGGTGCAATTATGACTTAACCACAAGTCAGTGCTTACTGAACGAGCTTCTGTTGGTAAGTGGTCAATCACAGAAATATGGTTACTGGCCCACTGCCGAATCTCAAAACCGCCTTCAGCCAAGGAAGAACGTAAGTTCATCAGCATCTCCTTAGCCTCTTTAGTAGTTGGAAAACTTTGTAGGCAATTATCCACATAAAAGGAATGCATGACAGAAGATTGCACATCTTGAAACTCAACAGGAAGGCTCTGAACACATTTCTGGAGCACATAGGTCGCACAACACGGACTACATGTAGCACCAAAAGGCAAAACCTGCCACTCGTAGACATCGGCTGAATCATTTCTTCTCATATTTCGCCACAAGAAGCATAGCAAAGGAGAATCAGAAGACAAGAGGCGGACTTGATGAAACATGGATTTGATGTCTCCACTTATAGCAACTTGATGTTCTCTAAACCGAAGTAAAACTCCAATCAAGGAAGGGCCCAGTACCGGTCCAGGTAACAAATAGGCATTCAAACTCTCACCTCGATACTGATGGGAACAATTAAATACCACACGATGTTTGCCATTATGTTCCACAAGATGGTGAGGAATGTACCAAGATTCATCTCTGAGGTCAATCTCATTTGGTTTCAGTTTCTTAACACATCCAGCTTCAATGAGTTTCTGAATCTCATGCTCATAGATAGCTGCATGATCAGGATCCTTGGCTAGTTGTCTCTCCATTCTACGCAAAGCTGGCATCACTGCCTCCTGAGATGCTTTAAGGAGAGGTGCATTCTTGACACGAAGTAAAGGAGTCGCATATCTTTTGATACCATTGATTTCTTCACGCTTTGTTTTCTGGTCTAGACACTGGATAGCATCCTTATCTTGCTTAGAACGCAGAGCATGCCTAGGATTCTGAGAAAAAGGAAGTACGTCAACTTGCCATAACTTCTCCACATCGTTATGCAATTGGTCCATTGAGCGAGAAGCTTGGAAGAAACACTGAGTCGGGGAATTTGTCTTTTCACCCAAAGAAGTAGGTCCTTGTAATGCCCACCCCAGTCGAGTATGCAAAGCTGCTGGACTTCCAGGTGGTCCAAAACGTACTCGCTCTTTGGGGCTAAGAAGGTGAGGATGATCAGCTCCCACTAGTAGCAAAGGTTTAACTTTCTGAAACTCCTCCAGAGGGAGGCCTCTTAGATGTTGGTAGCGTCGCTGTAAGATTTGCACAGGATAAGTCTGTTCGGGTAAATCAATCATTTGAGCAGTAAAGGCACCTTGTATCTGGTATTTACTTTGCTTATGAGAAGCTGGAGATATGGAAAAGGAAACTGTTGCACCTTCAATTTTCTCTGTGTCTTGCCGAATGGTTCGAAGAACCAATGATTCTGCCGCCCCATGAAGACCTAAACTCTCTGCTGCAGAAGACATCAGCATGGATCTTTCTGAACCATCATCTAGGATGGCATATGTCTCCAGAGTATTTCCTTTGTGGCTCAGAACTACCTTCACAATTTTCAGAAGAACAGAGTTAAGGCCACTTGCTCGGCTCAAATAGAATATCCTAGAGTCTGGTTTGCGAGCATTTACTTCATGCAATACTCCTAAGTGACGATCCTGACACAACGGACATTTTCCTCTTAAGTCACACTTGGATGATCTATGGGCCCAACCACATCTCCAACAACGATTGTTGTCAACAATCCATTTCCGTTTGGCTACCATATCAAAGCTCTGAAATTCAGGACAATGACTGAGATGATGATCCTTACTGCCACAGTATGCACATGATGGTTTAAGGCCCTCCTTCTTGCCCTGTCGCTGATTAATTTCATGGTTCGCAGTTTCAGTGTTACTTTGAGTGGGATAAACTTCTTGACTCACACCATGAATGAAAGTAGCTGTGTGGTATTGGCTCTTGGTAGGCCTTCCTTCTCTTACCTGGAACTTCTTCATACCTTGGTGTTGTTCAAACACTTGGGTTGCTAGATTCTGACAATCTGATTCCTCTTCTAACCAAACTGAGAAATTCACTAAGTCATAGGACTGGTCTGGTCGGGTTGTTTTGGCAAATCTTGCAAAACTAGCAACCTGATGTGCTGGAAGTTTACTGAGTAACTGATGGACATGGGATGCACATGATAACTCCTTTGCTCCTTCATGATCCCAGGATTCCCACAAGAGCTTGAACTCGTACAGAAAATGCGCCAAATCCAGCAGAATCGCCTGAACGTACAGCGGGCAAGTTCTTAATAGTAGCAATCTCTCGGAGCACCAGCTGGGGTTGTTGACCATATCTCTTCTGTAGAGCCTTTAAGGCCATGGTATAAGGCTGCGAATGATGGGCATAAGCTAAGGCAAGAAGTCGAGCTGCATCCAACTTCAAATGATCCAGAAGAATATGGTACTTATATTGCTCAGTTTCCTCTAAGGGTAACAAATTCTTCAGAGCCATATTCAGCATTGCAAACTCTTGGGGGTCATCACTCTTCAAATTTGGAAATGAAAGTCGCTCAATACGGGCTGACCTGGAAGGAAGTAGAGCTGACATAGCTGGGTGGGGCACATTCACTGCTGAATGAATAGACGTATGCTGATCAGGTACCATCATCTGAATTCCATTTGGGGAGAATGCAGTTATTTGATTCACATCTCTTTGCTGGCCCTGAGATGCTGATGCCGTAGTAATAACTCTTGGTGTCAAATGATTCTGTGGCAACATAATGGAAGGGTTATCTTGCTGACGTACAGCTGTTCTAGCTGTCTGCTGTTCTAAGGAAGTTTGATGTAAATGTCCAAGAGAAGTATAAGGAAATCCAACTGATAAATCTCTTGGAGGCAACGTGGCAACTCTAGGAGGAACCCAATTAAGTGGAGCATTTTGACTATGAGATGGATATAATACTGGATAAGGGATATCAGGTAGGTACGGTGGGTTTAACAAGCCTCCACTTGGGAAGTAGGTTGGCCAACTTGGAGGCATCCATGGATGACCAGGCATACAAAATGCATTTCCCTGCATTTGACCAGATGGCAATAAGCTTTGATCCCTTCCTACTTGTTGATCACTTGGATAGAAACTGGGATTCATTTGATGACTGACTGAAGATAGCCATGGAGGACCATTACGTTGTGGCTGGATTAGGCTGTCACCCCTTACAATGGGATCCATTAAAGGTTGTGACCTGAGGTTTTCTGGTAAAGGAATTGATGGCCTATTAGGTAGACATGGATCAGAAAGCTGCTGGTGTTGTCTCTCTGATGGCTCTCTAGTGGTCGCTAATGGGATGGTAGGCTGCGCATACTGTGCGGGGGGCAAAGTATTTTGTCCCTGAATCTTTGGTGGTGTAGAAAGCACATTGTCCGGCCTGGTTTGATGTTGTCGCATACATTCACTCAACTCATCCACAATAGAATCTCTAACATTCATCTCTTCTTGCTGCTTTGCTTGCATTGGGATATGAACTGGGGATGCTTGAATAGAACTGCATTCAGAGCTAGTAGAAAATGAAGAATGTCTTTTCCTTTGCAGATCTTTCATCATTTGTCCCACATCCAACAACATTCCTTTCATTTGTTTAATCTCCTCAGATAAAGACTTCACTTCATTTTGAGTTGCGGTAATGGAAGCTCCTTGTGAGGCAACGAAATGGCTCAAATCCTCTGGCTGATTTGACAATTTTCCAATTGGATGAATTGATGGATTTGACTGAGCCATCATATAATCTTGGTGCCATCTTGGAGGTTTTACGATCCTAGATGAACGTTTAGGTCTCACACAGTCATCCTCAGTCTCCATTCCAGCAGCCTCTCCGGCTCGAAGGACCATGTAAAAAACTAGTTGGACATTTAGGCTGATTCAGCTGTTGCTACTGGAACGGTGGGTCCATTAAAACTCATTCAGTCATCAGTTATTGCTCTCAGTTTATTGTACTCAACATGTAGGAGTAGACATTTCTTAGATGGTAATTGTTGGTTTCTAAACATAAACATAGAAACAATTAATAGATTACAAACACATCTGCAGATCTTAAACCATACATCTGATATCAACTTTAACAATTCAAATGAATATAACACCAAAGAGAAACTATACATAACTAGAATTCAATATATCATATCAAACACAATCCTTTAAACAAACAATCAGAAAGAAACTTACATTGTCAACAACGCAACAATTCCACACAGACCATGTATGAATGGGGGAGACGGCTTCTTATATACAAGCAAACTGAGACTGAAGCATGATTAGTTAGTGGCAACAGGTGATCTTATCAGGACTCAATCAGCCAATCAGATCTCAGCAGGATTTTCTACATTGATCCGGGAATTTCGAATAGCCTATTTGAATATTGCCAGCATTTCTTTATATTTGAGTCCATGTTCAAACACTATGAAACGCTCCATTAACGTACGGAGCTCTGAAGCACTCCCAGCGGAACATTAAACAGGAAGTGTCTGTCCGAGCTCACAACTGGGTTTGCGTGGGAACGCAAATATCTTTGCGAGGGAACGCAAAACTTTTGCGTGGGAACGCAAATAACTTCGCGAGGGAACGCAAATAACTTTGCGAGGGAACGCAAAAGTTTTGCGATGGAACGCAAAGTTTCTCGGGGGAACGCAAAAGTGTTGCGAGGGAACGCAAAAGATTTAAAAAAAAAAATTCTCCCATCCTAAATTTTTTTCCACCACCACGTCCCTTTAGGGGCTCCGTAAGAGTGCGAGGACTCTGAAAGTTGTAAAAAGGTTTACATCGTACGGCAAAATATGTATGCGTTGGTCTATATGATCCTAACAAATTAACGTTAACGTTATATCTCTATTCTGCGTTCACTTGCAAAACTTTTGAATTGCCCGAGAAAGTTTTACTCGGTCATAAAATTTCTACGAAAAATTGCCCCAGAGAAACTTTGGAGAATGAAATAAAGAGCTGGGAGGAAATATAGTTATGCAAGTAAACGCAAAAAACTATTATAGCCTAAGCTTTCCTGGCATCTCATCTTTTCCCATCACTTTAGGTTTGGTTAACATCTTTAATAGGCTATATCATTTCACAAGCTATCTTGAACGAACAGAGGCATAGTCTGAGATAATAGTGTATTTACCGGTGTTGAATTCTCGGAAGATGAAGAAAATCATTTCTTCACCAAAATACAAACCGCCACTATGGAACATCCCTCATGGCCTCATCGTCTAGTTTGTCATACTGTGAGTGTGTTAATGACAAAATAAAGGCAACATTTTTGTGATTCCACGAGATAGTGGTAGATGTCTGAATAGTCCATATTTGGCCACTGCGTGGGGTCATTAATCCAGTTTTCGACCATTTCAAAGGGACACCTCTGTAACCCCGTTTGTTTTCCTCCAAAAAGGGGCGTTACCCTTCGATGACGCAAAAGTAGCGTTGGTCTATTCTACTTTGTCATTCTTACTCACATCTTCATATACTCATGAACAGTAAGTAAACAAAAGTAAGTGAACAAAAAATCATACAGAATGAGAGCTGATTACAAATTAGATGAGATTATGGTTTCCCTGTACAGACTTGTATATGATTTCACCAAATGCCATGCAAAATTGTATGTTTGAGATCAACATTGGTATGGACACATGGTAATCAGACTAAGCTGTTTTGGCAAATAAAAAAATGCAGCATATGACTTCAAGAATGTGATTTGTAGGACATGATGAAGGTGAAACTTGAGGAATAAACAAAACCTTGTTTCATATGGGTTGAATGCCAGAAACTGTAAGAAAGCATCTGCTAACATCAATGTACAGTAGCTGTTAGAGCAGTGTAGTTTACATTCAGGTCCATTTTATGAGGACGACATGTTTGGCAGATAGATCCTTTCATTTATTCAGAGGTTGTTTGTTAGCTGAACCACACAAGCATGGGAACAGACGGACCTAAAAGGAAGATCTGAACACAGATCTGAATGGCCGTACAACCCACCAACAGGACAGCTGGAATGGAAGTACAATCTGAAAATGACTGTCCTGTTCTTGATACAAAAGATTTAGAATTATTACCTACTATGGTGTGGGGTGTGCAACAGACTGATGAATCAATGAATGAAATATGAATGAAATATCTTCAACAAATTAGAAAATATTATTACTGAAAGGAGATGAAGCAGATTAACATGCTCTTCTTACCTGATTATAGTATAGGCCTAACATTTGTTCACATGGTGAAAAATGGATATGGTGATTTTTTGACAGTATTTTCTGATTTAAGGAGTGACAAAAACCTTTAACCTAAAGTTACAATATGTATTTTTTTCGCCGCTAGGGGTCGCTAACCTCTTCCAATAACAAAGGCGTAGATTGATCACGCATAAGCGGAATTATGGAACTTGTCACTTGTGTTGAAAAAAAACTATTTCAAATTGTAATGTCTTTAACTTGTGTACACTAAATGATATATAAGATGTCTTACCCTCATGATTATTTTTTTTCTTCTTCGTTTCTCTTTAGTTTTATTTGTCATATAGCTATGCACTGATAGTTTGTATGTTCAGATGACATTGTACATATTATTATATTTTGTATTGTCATTTTTGTAATTCTGATAAAAAATTGTATTCCATGTTTGTCATTTCTGTATTGTTTGCAAGCATAATAAATAAAATAAAAAAACTTGTGTTGAAAACAACAACAACAAAAGAGGTTAGGCAGAATCATTGACAACCTCACCATTCACTTTCATTGCACTACCGCCAGACAATGAAATTGTACTTTTATTGTGTTTATATTTTGACACGACCATATATCATTAGCTAACGTGCATCATCTGAAGATAATAAAGCATGGCATTATCATGTAATATTGTCAAAACAAACCAATATCTTACAAAAAATCCATACCAGTTTAATGTGAAATATAATTCTTGAAATTATGTTGTGAATTCATTAGTTCGAAACTGTAAAGAGCGCCGCAAAGTATTGGGATTTACGAAACGCGAAAGCACTTGTCCTTCCTCGCTCCCTGTAGTTGCCGCTCTGACAGTGCGCTAGCTGCGCGGGTTTATGTTTCGTTGGAGCAGGCGGCTCAAATTCTCACAATAACATATTATAGATTCTCATCATTCAGATAGAAAAATGAGTTTATGGGTGGATAAATACAGACCAACGTCCTTGGCTAAACTGGACTACCACAAGGAGCAAGCAAACCATCTGAAAAACCTGGTAAAAAAGCAGAAACTTATTAGGTGTTCTTGCTGTTTATGTCCGACTCAAGTCACGCCAAATAGCTAAACGTGAATTATATTTGACCAACATGTACATCATTACGGTCTCTAGCTGAAGACATTTTTTAAAAACTGTTTCTTTTTACAATTGCAGAAACAAAACTGGTGATATAAACGTGAATATGCCTGATTTTGTTTATTTATATAATATAATGGTCTCTCGCGGTTTAATTCTACAGGTCCAGTGTGGTGATTTTCCACACTTGTTGGTTTATGGACCGCCTGGTGCTGGGAAGAAAACTCGGATCATGTGTCTGCTCAGAGAGTTGTACGGACCCGGGGTCGAGAAACTCCGGATTGAACACCAGTCCATCACGGTAATAAAAACACCAGATACTTTCAACACCTACTAAGTAACGTTATATAGTTTACTACAGTATTAACTGCTACTGTTTGTTTCTTGTAGACTCCATCTAAAAAAAAGCTTGAAATCAACACTATTGCCAGTAACTATCATCTAGAGGTGAATCCAAGGTAATAAAAAAGATTTACTCTGTATGTTTGGAGTCTTCACTTGCAGTTCCCTCATATCTGATCTGTTTTCCTCAGTGATGCTGGGAACAGTGACCGTGTGGTCATTCAGGAGCTGATAAAAACTGTCGCCCAGTCTCAGCAGATTCAGTCCAGTGCTCAGAGGGAGTTCAAAGGTTCGGCTTTGTTCTTTCATTGGGTTAGATCATTCATCTGAATCAGTTGAATAGCTAAGAGCAGTGTTTGGATGTGATAACCTTTTATAAGTGATCCCGTACACTTCTTACAGTAGTGGCAGTAATGAATCTATTCACAGTGGTGCTGCTGACTGAGGTTGACCGTCTCACTAAAGATGCCCAGCATGCCTTGCGGCGTACGATGGAGAAGTACATGTCCACTTGTCGACTGATCCTTTGCTGTAACTCCACCTCTAAAGTGATCTCCCCCATCAGGAGCAGGTGTCTGGCTGTGAGAGTCCCCCTGCCAAGTGTGGAAGAGGTGAGGTTGAAAGAAATTAATTATTTTAAGTTGATCAAAAGTGATAAAGATGTTTACAATGTTACTAAAGATTTCATTTTTTCTATATAAATGCTGTTGTAACTTTCTATTTATCAAAGAATCCTGGAACAATGTTTTACAGTTTTCAACAAAAATATTAAGCAGCACAACTGTTTTCAGTGTTGATAATAATAAGAAATGTTACTTGAGCATCAAATCATCATATTAGAATGATTTCTGAAGGATCATGTGACACTGAAGACTGGAGTAATGATGCTAAACATTCAGCTTTGCCATCACAGAAATAAATTACATAAAATAGATTAAAATAGAAAACATTTCTTGTAAATTGTCTGCATTTTTGACTATATATTTTAAATGAATTGTGTTTTCCCTTACATCTGAAAACAACCCAACCTTCTTCATCTTCTCAGGTGTGCAGTGTTCTGTCAGGCGTTTGCAGGAAGGAGGGCCTGCTGCTTCCTCCTGAACTGGCCAGACAGATCGCTGAGAAATCTGGCCGTAACCTCCGTAAAGCCCTGCTTATGTGTGAAGCCTGCAGAGTTCAACAGTGAGAGCCTTCGCTTCAACCAGAATAAAGAGACTGTTCTATTTACCAGTGATAAATAAAAAATTAATGATTGTATCTAACTTCCGAATGAATAAACAGAACTCACCTGAAGTGCAAGCCAAACATACAATTTATGTTCTCTGTTCTCAGGTATCCATTCTCCCCAGACCAGGACATCCCTGTGACAGACTGGGAGGTGTACCTCAGAGAGACCGCTAATGCTATAGTCAGCCAGCAGAGCCCTCAAAGGTCACAACATGCATAATTACAAGCAAAAAAAAAAAAAAAAAAAATCACCAGCTGTCTGCCAATGCTAATAACAGGACCTAAAAAGCGATAGATGTTAATAAATATCAACTTCTTGAGCATGACTTGCCAATGTCCTTTTTAGGGTTAAGAAAAAAATCATTAACTTCTTTGCTTTGGTGATTCTAGTTAATGTGAAATTGATATTTTTATTACATCATGATAACTTTTATTAATTAACTTAGGTTTACGTAGCCAGTTTTTTTTTAAGCAATATAATTGAGATGTTTCCAAATGGCTAAAAACTTGTTTTAATTTTGCAGACTTTTAGAGGTTCGGGCACGATTGTATGAACTTCTAACTCACTGCATCCCACCAGATGTCATCATGAAGGTACAGCTGCTTATTTTCAGCTTATTAAAAATGTTAGATACTGGGAAATCAAAGCTTGATTTGGTGTACAATCACAGCATCAACACTGTTCGCATTGGTATTCCAGGGCCTGGTGACAGAGTTGCTGAGTAACTGTGATGGACACCTGAAGGCCGAGGTGGTTCAGATGGCGGCGTACTATGAGCACAGACTGCAGCTAGGCAACAAAGCTATTTACCACCTGGAGGCCTTTGTAGCTAAATTCATGGCCATCTACAAGAAGTTTATGGAAGATGGACTTGACAACTTTATGTTCTGAACTATTCTAGCCTAAAATTAATAAGATATGTTGGATAACTGTTTGTTTTTCATAATAAAAGCTATTTAAATTGTTTTTGGACTTTTGTTTTTGCTATTTCCTGTACCTCTTTAGAGAACATGGAAATGTATGAAATAAGCAGAAAATTGACAACATAAAGCAGAAAATTGCACATATGAATATTACAAAGCTCCAGAGATTTTTGGATTGTACATATGACATTAAAGGCTTAGATGTTACAGAAAATTATAAAAGTGCATATTGAATAAGTGCATTTAAAATATTATTACAGGTAATATAAAAAGAAAATTAAAGATATCGGACTTAATTCCTTTGAAAACATTTATTTAATATACCTAACAATGTGTATGACATAATTTACCTATACTAACCATAGTCAGTTTCTCTTTAACATGCCTGACTGAATCTGAAACACTTTCCCTTTTTTACAACCCCCTGTGAAATAAGATACTGGCCCAAATAAGGCAAATATTTTACTTTTTTACAAATAAATAGTGGTTTTACATGATAATGTTGAAATTAAATAATTGGTCAGGCTCTTGTCGAGTTCAAAGCAGTGTTATGTAGGCTGTCATAAACCAACCATTAAAAGAAAATAAATTAAAAGTATAAGAGTCCACTGGAACCATTTCCCTTCATTTTTTGGTGGTTAATTTGTGCCTCTTTACTGCGTAGTAGATAATAAGGCACACTGTGATCAGCATGCAAGAGCTCACCAGGGAGAGAAAGCCAACGACAGGCTGCTTGGTGAGGATATAACGGCCAGAGCTGTGCACTGGAGCATGGGCACACTGTTGCTGAGGTGTGCCTGTGGCAGGGAAGCCATTGTGGTGGATGATGTTTTTGTAATGGGCCAGTGAAGATTTCAGAATGACCTCCTCCTGCACGTGACCATACATGCCAAAGCCTGGGTCCCGCTTGTCGCTGAATGCATATGCAAAATAGCCCTTTAGATTGACTCCATCTAGCGTGTATGCTGAAAGAACAAATCAGAGGTTAGAATGCGAGTGAAGTGAACTCCTGAACCTATGACGTAACTATAAAGCGAGGCCTTGTCAGTGTTTTGAGAATAGTAAACAAATATTTTTCCAAAGGTCAGATGAAGAGCGGCTCGCTAGTTTTCCTAAGGTCAGCAAACTGTTTCCCTAGTTTTCTGTTTAATAATTAAGCTGCTGCGTGTGGATGTGTGTGTACAGCCTGAGATTTGTGCCTCTAAATAGAAACAGCATAGATTTGAGTCATCAGAACTTATCCAAGTGGGTTACAGTACTAGGAAACTTAAAAAAAAACAATCTTGAAAAATTAGATGTTGAAAAATTCACATCTACGACGCCCTACAGATTTAAAAAAAGTCTGAAATATATAATCTCTAAAACGTGATAAAATGACAATGGATACAAATAATGTTTGATTACACTTAAAATACGTTTAATTGTTAATATATAATTATACCTGTGGGTTACACTTAATATCAATATAATTGATCAATATAATTGAAATATCAATATAATCGATAATTTATATAATTTGTTATGATTAATATAATTAATATTAATGATTCACATAATTATAATTTAATTATATTTTTATTAAAATGTGTATGAAATTTATGATAAAAACAAAATAGATTAGGAATTGCTAATTATTAGTATGAATATGCATTATTATATATTCTTTTTCTGTGCTTGTTTCTTTGATCAGTTACTTAATGTACAGTATTTTACAACATCATTTTAATTCAGTTAACAGTGAGACGGAGCTCTTGACAAAGCCTAAGAAATAAAATTCTGTATGAGCCACCCTAGTGAAAGCCAACACATTATACATTGTACAGTTTCTTACCTTTCAAGGCCTCATTAATGTAGTTGTATAGGTAGTAGACGCGCAAGCTATCCTTAAACCTTGCGGTGTCCTCTTGAACACCATTGGCCATCACATAAATGGGAACCCCTTTGTATCGGGAGTTAACCCAGTTCAGTGCCTTGCGAAGACCCCAGGGGACCACAGGAGAGTTGCGTCTTGGAGACATGATCCAGGTCACGTCAGATATCAACTGAACCTGCAACTTGTCCTTGAAGGTGTATTTGTCTTCCACTCCATCATATACCATTGAGGTAGTAAAATGGCTGATGGCGAAGAAATCGTAGGTTCCTTTTACAAGCAGTTGATCCTCTTTGCTGAACGTCGGTAAGTGGTAATTGAAGAGATCGATATTGTTTCGCTGTTGGAGCCAGCTACGCATCACTGCTGGGTAATCACCTCTACCGAAGATGGGCTCAGCAAACCAGCCGACTCGAAAGTCCAGGACTCGGTTTGCAGGCGCCACATCCTCCCTGCTGAATGAAAACGCAGGTTCGACCCAGTCCATATGAAGAACCAGCGATACCTTTCCACCATGGGCTTTGCGAAACTCGCTGTCGTAGACGTGCCAAGCTAACGCGTGCGCACGAAGAAGCTGGTGGCCCACGGTGTATTCGAGATCTTCATCGTTAGGCTCATTCAGAGTGATCCACAGCTTGACATGAGTTCCCAGTCGTTGGAAACACAACCTGGCGTAGTCTGCAAATGCCTGGACAGTCTCCTCGCTCTGCCAGCCCCCACCAGCATCCCTGGATGCCGGGAGGCTGGATAGTTTCCCTGTGTGGTGCCAAAGGGTCACAACAGGGGTTACGTTAACCTTATGTAGCTCACTAACAAAGCAATGGTAGTATCTTAGCAGTGTTTCGTTAGCATCAGACACCCGGCCTGTTGGGATGATGGAGGACCAGTTGAGGGAGAAGTGGAAGTGTGAGACTTTGATCCGGTGCACATCAGACACCTGCTGGAGGATACTGCCGTAGTCGGCGCAGTGGCGCGGCCTGTGCATAGGGGGCGCCTGCACACCAGGGACCTTTTTCAACTCTCCGTTACCAGAGATGTTCCAGATATAAACGCTAGGGTCAGCAAACTGGGTTGGTGTAGTGTCAACCTTCAAAACAGGATCGGACGACATTCAGATGATTTTAGATATAACATTTCAAAAGTGAAAATTGAATAAAACTAGGTTTTGAATGTATGCAAAAATTGTTTATCAATATTTGAAGTTTGAACAAAGGTCAAAGATTAAAGCTAGATGCATCATCTGATCAACACAGAATCTAAGTTCTACAAAAATGACCTTTGAATGGGACAAACAAGTACAACCAAGTTAGATTGATTTGTTGGCCTGCACTTTACATAGTAAGGACATTTTCTACTGTTTGATGAAATGTGTGCAGTTAGATGTAATCTGATTTTCTTTTTAATGTGCATTAATCAACATTTAAATAAATGTAAATGAACCCTGTCAAATGTAAATGTATATATATATGTGTGTGTGTGTATGTGAATAAATAGAAACATATAATATGAAATATTACTATAAAATATAAATATTAGATTTATACAATTTGTTTTAGTAACATTTCATATATACAGTGTATATAAATACGCACACATACTGTATATATATATATATATATATATATATATATATATATTAGTGCTGTTAAATTGATTAATCGCAATTAATCGCATCTAACATAAAAGCTTTTGTTTACATAATGTGTACATATATATGTGTGTGTGTATATATGTATATATATACACGTGATACTGTATATATATATATATAGTATATATATACTGTATATATTATACAAACCACCTTTTATGTTAGATGCGATTAATCGATTTTACAGCACTAATATATAATATGTAATCTAATTTAAAATAAATATATTTATTATTATAAATAAAGTTCAAATATAAAATATATATCATATACAGTATCAATAATAAAAGTTGTGTTTTTACAATGCATGCATGGCAAGCAACCAAGCTGTACCTGTATGGAATTGGCCGCCACTCCCCAGACAAAGTCACATGGAAAGACTCCCTGTGCAGGGCGGTTCTCAGGGAGCTGAGGGAAGCCATTCTTCTCTATTAGTTTGCTATAGAAAGTGGCAGATGTCTTCGGCTCTCTCTTCAGATCAGGAGTGTTGAAATCCACAAAGAATAGCCCCCGTCGTATTCCATATTCACGATACCACTCATACCCGTCCAGCAGAGACCAGGCTGTGTAGCCAATCACATTTACTCTATCAAAACGGATTGCTATAAAGAGGAGAAAATTATTGTTCATAATCAGTTACTGTGAATTGTTGAAAATAGCAGTGCTAAATGATAGTTGGAACACATTATAAATGCTTCTTTGACCATTAAAAGATATGATAATCTCAAAATGGCCGTATTCCTACAACATACTGACTGATATGTTCTATTATCATTAATTCTATGCTTATCATTTCATCAAACATCCTCAGTTCATATAGGCTACAGTATGTACCTTTCAGAGTCTCCATAATAAAGCGCTTCAGATAGTACATGTGCTTGGCATCCTTTGTTTTTGTGTTGCCACTTCCATACCAGCCACTCTCCACTACAAAGATGGGAGGATTGTTGTACTCGGCACGGACCCAGTACAGCAGCATCCTCAGACCTAGGTCTTCTGTCTGGCCGAAGCGCAGACTGTCATTGATCAGCTGAAAACTAAGAGCCGGTCCATGTGACAGGGCAAAGAAGTCCGCTGTCCCATTAACATACACGCTCTCAGCCTCCGTGAAGGACGGCAGTCTGTGGGTCAAATTGCGTTTCATGCAGGGTGGATAGTCTCCATCCACGAACAACGGACGGGCGAACCAGCCGAGCACGAAGTCCAGAGAACACTGGCAGGCTCTGCGGTTCTCCTGCCTGGTTCTGCTAGGCTTGATCCAGTGGGAGGCCAGAGCCATGGACACGAGCCCGCCCTGACGGGAACGATACCGGTCGTCATACAAGTGCCAGGCTGCAGCATGAGCCTAGACGGCAACACAGGCCGAAACAAAATACATGGCACATTATATTTGAAAAACATATATTGTGTACAGCACTTTGAACTACACAAATTGAACCAACATAATAATAAAAATGATCATAAAAATAAGCCTACTAGCCTATGAATAAAATAAAAAACATCACTTTTTTATAAATATATATATATATATATATATATATATATATATATATATATATATACACACCGGCCACTTTATTAGATACACCTGTTCAAATGCTCTACTATCTAATCAGCCAATCACATGGCAGCAATACATTTAGGCATGTAGAGATGGTCAAGGTAATCTGCTGAAGTTTAAACTGAGCATCAGAACGGGGAAGAAAGGTGATTTAAGTGACTTTGAACATGGCATGGTTGTTGTTGAGTATTTCAGAAACTGCTGATCTACTGGGATTTTCACACACAACCAACTCTAGAGTTTACAGAGAGTGGTCTGAAAAAGAGAAACTATCCAGTGAGTGGCAATTCTGTGGGTGCAAATGCCTTGATGATGCCAGAGGTCCGAGGAGAATGACCAGACTTCAGAGCCGAAAGAAATGTAACAGTAACTCAATGCACAACATGTCGAACCTACTAAGCTACTGAAGCTACAATTCAGTTGGGATCACCAAAATTGGACAATAAAAGATTGGAAAAACGTTGCTGGTCTGATGAGTTTTAAATTCTGCTGCAATATTTGGCATAAACAACATGAAAGCCTACTGTATCTATCCTGCCTTGTACGGTTCAGACTGGAGGCAGTGGTGTAATGCTGGGGAGGATTTTTCTTTTTTTGGCACACTTTGGGTCCCTTAGTACAATTGAGCATCGTTTAAACTCCACAGCCTACCTGAGTATTGTTTCTGACCATTTCCATCCTTTTATGACCTCATGTACACATCTTCTGATGGCTACTTCCAGTAATAACACGCCATGTCACAAAGCTCAAGTTATCTCAAACTGGTTTGTTGAACATGACAATGAGTTCACTACACTCAAAAGCTCTCCATACTCACCAGATCTCAACCCAATATAGAGCAATATCTCAGAGGAATATTTCCAGCACCTTTTTGAATCTATGCCACAAAGAATTAAGGCAGTTCTGAAGGCAAAAGGGGGTCCAAGGTGTACCTAATAAAGTGGCCGGTGAGTGTATATATAGTGTATAAACAAACAGACAGATACAATTATACAGATACATTTGTTAATTAAATAAATAAGCAACTAAAACATTTGAGTATGTGGCTCTAATTACCTTCAGAAGATTGTGTCCCACTCTGAAAGGCAAATCGGAGTCATTTTTGATACCAGGAGCCACAACCCCAGTTCCATATCCATGCCAGGCCACAACAAAAGGATTGTCAATGGTAATCCAAAATTTCACATCCGATCCAAATGTTTTAAAACAAAAATCTGCATATTCTCTGAATAGATCCACCATAACCGAATTGCTCCAGCCCCCAAAGAGGGTTTGCAAACTGTCTGGCAGGTCCCAATGATATAAAGTCACAACAGGCTGCACTTTCACATCCTTCAAACCTCGAATTAGACTTTTATAATAGTCCACACCTTTTTCATTGTAACTTTCTTTGGTGCCATTGGAGAAGATGCGTGGCCAGGACAGAGAAAACCGGTAGTGACTGACTCCAAGTTGCTGCAGGGCTCGAAGGTCCCCCTGGATGTTGTGATAACTGTCACTGCCCACGTCGCCTCGGGACACACGGGTCCCTCCGCGAGTAAAAGTGTCCCAGATAGACTTACCCTTCCCGCCTTTTTCCCAGGCTCCCTCAACTGAATATGCGGCGGTGCCAACAGCCCACATAAACTTCTCAGGGAAAATGTCATAAAGGAAGGCTTTGTCACCGGGATATGGCAGTTTGCTAAATCTATCCCATGTGTGCAGTCCTGCGCCTGGATCAGCTGCTGTCCACTGTAGTTGACTGAACAATGTGAGCGCCAAAACAATCCATCCAACTGTCATGGTGCCGGAAAACTGGACAACTTTCCTAATGTTAAACAAGTGAGTTCTGACTCTTACCTCGCTCCGAGTCGCTTGCAACTGCGGTATAATGCACCTGGCCCCATCTGGTCCCTTTTTTTTGTCCTCTCAGGAAATCTATCAATTATTACCCAGGCACTTGACGGGTAAATAGGTATCCAAGCGCTGCGCAATTCCAGCCTCCATAATAACACATTTCCTCCTGCTAGTGTATGATAGGGCAAATATGATTACAAAACGAAAAAAAAAAAACAATTTGATTTCTCCAGTGGCTCTAAATGACAACTGAATATCTTTTAGGACTGAAAAACCTGTATGAATGAACCATATATCACAGGAATACTGATCACCTAGTTATCCAGTAATCCAAATGGATTACTTAATGACTTACAACGACAAACCATTTATGAATTAAATACATACAGTACATTACATTAATGTTAACAGCCCAAACTTTGTAAAATATATAAACAGAATTGAAAACAATACTATACAGTCATTTTGAATTGGTCAATCCATTTTCCACAGTTCTGTTCTATATCATTTTGTTTGGGAAGCTTTTGTCCAGTTTAAACTGCATGTTGTGGAAGTTCTTCGAACAGGTGTTTTTATTAGCTAGACCTTGATTATGAAATAAAATAAATACTTTAGAATACATGAAAATACAATGTAATATGTACTAGGAAACAGATTTGTGCATTTTAATTGAATTACATGCGTAATATATCAGAATGCATATATGGAAAGTATCTCCATCTGGAAAGCTAATGGTAATGTGCACGATGCATGTCCGGAGCCAGAAAGAAAAATTGCCATTGTAATACATTAATGCCAATAATATGTTCACCGAGATTGTTTTATTCGTTTTAAACCAGCCATTGGGGCCTCTGAAGGGGCCATGTTCAAATTATCTGGGCTATTTGCCTGTCTGACTCAAGCGAAACATCAATATTACAGTAGCATTGACCGGCAATGTACATCATTTAATGAAATAGTGTATCACTTCGATAAGCATACAATTATTTTTATTGCAACTATATTTATTTTTATCCACACAATATTATTTTTATTTCTCAACACCTATCCTACCTTGTCGCATACTGTACATATGAGGGAAAATCAATGGTGTGAGTCTTGTTTGTCAGTTTTGAAAGGTTATAGTCAAATTTATTTGATCCCATATAGATAAATTATAGAGAAGATTGGCTTAGAAAGAGAAAACAGGAGAAGAAGGGGAAACAAATCCAAACAGTGCTTTGTATAATTTATTATGTAAATGTATAATACTTTAAGATGGAATAAAAACAATACACCCACTTAGCATTGAACTTGCATGAATATTAAAGAGTGATGGTTTTGCACTGTGCAGCAAACAAGTGATCCATACTTTAATTTATTTTATTATAAAATGAAAAGGTTTTTGACAAATAAAACAGAACAAAATCCTCAGCATAAGAAACGCACTTTAGACCGGTAATGCAAGCTAGATTGAACAGCTTCAACTATAGTGAACCTAGAATTTAAGACCTTTAGTAAACCTTTAGTTTAGTTATTTTTGTTTGCCTGAAGCATAACAGAGGGTTTTAAAATCCAGCTTTTATAACCCTCCACTTATTTAAACGCCTAGCAACATACATACCTCACAAATTATTATTGCTCTTCAAATCTCGACTCAGATAAAAGAAAGGCTAATCTGTAATCGGGTTGACAATGTCACCATTATAATTAAATAAAATATTTTTTATAAACATATATTCATAGTTTTATAAACATTTATTTATTCATTATTTAATATTTTTGTGATAAATATTTTTTTAAAGTGTAAATATTCAATGGTGTCTCTTAATTATTATGAGGTCATAAAAATTACATATATAGGCCTAATAATTATGCAATAATTTAAAACATGTTGAAATAAAATAGTAAATTTGTGTTACACTGCAGAAATAATCTTAATTTAATTCCATGTAAAAAAAAACAAAAAAACTTGCTATTTTAAAAATAAAGGTAGGTGAAGTTGCGTAACCTGCGTTGTCACTACTTGACTTTTCATATAAAATACTTTACCCAACTGCATTTTCAACTCATGCTAAATTAAATAATATATATAAGAGGGAAAGATGCCGATTCTTAGACATCATTACCTAATGCTAATGCATCATATTCGTATTGCTGAGCCACGCCCACACGTGATCGATGCTAATTAGGTCGCGCCAATTAAGGCGTGTGTTCAACAAGATCATAAATATTCAGTAACGCCTCTGCTAATGATTACGCCACAATGGAGGAGTATCTCATTCCACCTTACAACTATGGAGGATATCCTGGCTATTTCCCCTTTTATCCCGGCAACGCGAAATTTAAGCAGCAAAACTGGAATAAAAAGGGAAACAATTTGTATGTTGCGCCAGATGCCCCCGATTATTTTGACGTTTATAAACGCGCGCAGTTAAAAGCGATACTATCTCAGGTGAACCCGAATCTGACCCCGCGCCTCCGCAAGGCCAACACTAGAGAGTTCGGTGTGCAGGTAAACCCAAAGGTAGATGCCACTGTCCAATGCTCACTCGGCCCCAAAACGCTGTTTTATCGCGGCGATAAATGGGACTCACCGAGGACGCCGTCCATCAATCCACTGAAACTGAAACTGAGAGACACTCTGCCCAGCACACCTGTCAACTCCGTCCGCTTCTCCCGTCCCGTCGCCATCTACTCCCCCGTCTTTGACCGCAGGATTTTCTCCTTATCCACGACTGACGGTGACAGTAAGGACGATGGCGGCGATGAGAGCAGCAACAGTGAGACGGACGACGAGGAGAAGTGTAAACGGGATGAAACCACCCATAACGGATCACGGCAGGAGAAGTCGTTGATTCAGCGAAATAAACGGTCAAACTTTCAGGTATGTTAAGCGGAACGTTTAAGCATGGCAACCATATTTTCTCCTTAAAATACAATGGTTATTTTTCTGTGAAATTAGGTGACTTAGGCTTGTAATTAATACTACGTAACTTCGTCAGGTTTGGAATTATACAAATTAGTTCAAAGCTGATCGGAAGAAACTGCTTGTGACTGGTACTAGAATTCTAATGATATTTTTGCCTGGAAATACTTATTTTATTCAACCTAACTTGCAAAAGCGAATAAAATGCGGCTCTTCACTCTATTTAAAACGTTTTCTTTTACGACCCCCCTTTTCAACATGAATATGTAATGAGCAGTTTGATTGGTTGTCGGTTCCTTAAAGGGACAGTAAACCCAAATTTGTTATTACTTGCCCTCGAATTGTTCTTCCATTGAACAACTTCCATTGAAGAATGTGGTTAACCAAACTGGTACAGGTTTGAAACCACATGAGGGTAAGTAAATGACAATTTTCTCTTTTGGGTGTACTATCCCTTTAAAATTACGTATGTACATGGAGTTTTGGTAAACTTATTTATATTGAGTTCATTCTAACAATTTATTCTTTAGTTTCTGGAGCAGAAGTATGGATTTTATCACTGCAGTAAGTGCAACATTCGATGGGAAAGTGCATTTGTGTGGTGCATCTCGGGAACCTCCAAGGTAAAATGCAGTGACTTTAAAACATTTAAACTTAAGGTTTAAACCTAATTAAATGGCATCATTCCCACAGGTGTACTTCAAACAGCACTGCAGAAAGTGCCAGTTGGGACTGAATCCATTTAGGGTTGAATCAATTCAGTGCCAGGTATGAGTAGTTGATAGTAATTGTGTATTTATTTTGAAGCTGTTGGTGCAGTTTGACCGTGCTCTGTTTGACCTCTACCAGGTTTGCTGCAAGGCTCGCTGCTGCTGTGAACGAAAGCAGAGGCACATTGACCTGCGCCGTCCTCACCGTCAGGAACTGTGTGGCCGCTGCAAGGGCAAAGGCCTTTCCTGTGACACCATCTACAGTTTCAAGTACATAGTCTAAATGTTCAGGTGTATAATGAGTTTTAGAATCTGTATTGGTGGCCCGTTTGACATTGGGTGGGATGTATTGTATTTTTGTATTTGTATAAATGTGTAAGTTTATATAACCTAATAAAGTATTGCAGCATAATACGTGTTGTCTGTGTGTTTCTGCTTTGCGAAGGACACCCAAAAAATTAAATTGTGCTTTTCTTTCCAAACTTGTAAAAATATTTTTCTGCAGAACATGAGATTATGAAGAACTGTTTTTGTCCATGCAAAGGTTTCCAAAACACCACTACCATTGTATGGAAATTAAGATCTTGTTCCACAGATTTAATTATGGTAATGCATAATGGAATATTTTGCTTAAGATTATGCATGCATAAAACCCTAAGACTAAGTGTCACTGAAATGAATGTCTTTGCTTAAATTTGTAGCCATTGCAAAATCACTATTCTTGACTATGCAAACACCAGAATTTCCTAATTTCTCATTGAAACGAACAACCTGAAGAATCTCAACATGAAGAAAGCACAATTTATTTCACAGAAGCTTTAAGTATTTACATAGTGAAGAAAAGAAACAATTTTCTTGAAGTTTTGCAATCTGTCTAGGCATGCACGAGAGACTAATCTTCATGTGATGCCTCCCTTTTCCACTTTATACAAATAACATTTTAATAAAATACACTTTTAATAAATACAACTCGAAGTACAATGATGCATGCTTGGCAACTTGAAGTGACAAAGAACAATTTCAAAACCTAGGTTCAACACACTGATTTCTTAAATACAAATTTACCCTAAAGGTGAGCCTGTGTTTGGCGTAGCGCAGGATGTTGATTGAAAAACAGACAAACAATCTCTTATCAGCACTTGAAGTAGAATCAGGTTTAGCCGTAGCTTATCAGTTGTATGAACAAATCGCTGAATGTCAGCATGTTTGCGTGTCTTTGTGCAGGTGCGGAGGCTGATATTTAGCGGTATGTAAGTGTTGGACAGGTTCACAAAGACACAAGCTCTCAGCTTTAAACCGTTACGAGTATCATGACGACGACGACGACATACAAATAATATCCTTTGTCCCTCCTTCATTTGTGCGGCGTGTCCTGTTCGCTTTTAAAGACAATCTTGAACAGTTACAGTAGAAAGGCATCCGTTTCAATGATCCATCATTGCACATTCCCCATGTTAACAAACAAACCAAGCAGAAGTTCTCACTCCAGTGCTTCCTTTCCAAAAAGGCAGCATTTCTCAGTAGCAAAAAAAGATTTATTTTTCTCCTCATGATTTACGACATGAAACGTCAACATAGTGCAATAATTAAAAGATGCGTTTGAGTGACTCAATCCAAGGAATCTCGCAGGAGCAGCTCAGTTTCTCCGTTATTGCTGCACTTTTGAGGACCCGAGGACACGCTCACTCTCAGGAGCCCCTTCCTATTTAGTACAGTCAAGGATGCTCGTGCAAGTTTTCCTAAGAAGGGCACAACTTTATGTGTTAAACCCTCAAAAGGGTGGCAGCACTCCCAAACGTCACACTGGATTTGGCCTGGAGCGGGTGGCAGGAGTGGAGGATCATGGGATAAGGGATGGTGCAGGAGAGGTTGGGTGACTATGGAGGGATCCAGTGGTCGGGGGGTCCAGGCCAGGGCCGGTCTGGGGTGCCGCAGGCTTCCTGTCAGAGACTCAAACCGGACACGCTGGAGTCTAGGAGGCTGGATGAGAACACCTGGTACCCCTGAGCGCGACGGATCATGTCCCGGATCTCTCCATTGAGCTCCATGATCTTTGTGCAG
Source organism: Siphateles boraxobius (assembly GCF_051911475.1). Classification (NCBI taxonomy): domain Eukaryota; kingdom Metazoa; phylum Chordata; class Actinopteri; order Cypriniformes; family Leuciscidae; genus Siphateles; species Siphateles boraxobius. The sequence goes on from NW_027508866.1 coordinate 7,285,867, forward strand.
ACCTCGGACATGTCCTTGTTCGAGCCGACCAGTGCAAAGGTGCCAGTTTGGCCCAGAGTCTGGTGCCGGAAGTAGACGTTGAGGAGAGTCTGGATCTCGTCCTCTGAGCCACCGCCGAAAATGTCATTTGGCCACATTCGTCTAAAAAGGAGATAAAAATTATATAACAGTAATAACATTTTGATACCATTAATACGTCATGCTACTCAATTCCAATTTCAAGACCACAGTAAAAACTAACAAGCTTTTAAACACCAGTATAATTGTTAAAGAAAATTAAAACATTTTCAATAACTGAAATAAAAACTAACTTGGGTGGGGAAAACTAGCTAAACTAAATACATTTTCAATAACAACTAAAATAAAATAAAAATGCCACAAATACACTTAATTAACAGAGTTTTGTCTCTCTCTAGTGGTGTCATAGCTCACCTGCACTCTTGAGTGTAGCGGATGGCCATAGAGAACTCGTTGTTGTTCAAGCACTCCAGGATGGCCTGTACAGCCGCCTCTGAGCTGGGGAAGATGGGCTGGGAGCCGTGCCTCTGCCGGTCCTCTAGATCACCAGCTAATGAGGCTTCAGCTAGCCGCAGGCAATTCTTCAGATCGCTCAATTCCCGAGACATGTTCCAAAGCTACAGATTGAAAGCACATGATTAAGGGTACGTTTACACGACAGCGAAGTACTAAAAACAGAAAAGTTCTTCTTTGCGTTATTTGCTTAAAAACAATGTATTATGAATTCCAGGCCAGTAGTTGGCGATGTCATGACGTTACCATTTTCACAGATTTGCGTTTTTGTAGTTTACTCGGAGACAATAAACGTATAGTTTTTAAAAACTTGCACTTTGAAACCCCTTTTCAAAAGTTTGCATTTTCAGGCCCCCAAAACTCCATTGTCATGTACAATTTTTGTAGAAAATGGTTTAGTGTAAACCCCTAAGACAGGATGTTTTCAATTCATTTTTTTTTTAGTAAGCCAAACTAATTTACCTTTTGCTCAATCAATAAAGTTTTCTCTGAAGTCTCTCACAAGATGCCTTACATTGCATTACATTACATAAATTGTTTGTTTTGCTGGTCAATTCGACATGGACATCTTTCAGCATGGATGCAGAATTACATAACAGACTGTTTATGGTTACCGTTTTCATTGTAGATATATTCATTTATTTTGCAATCAAAAATACATATTGTGATCTTAATGTAGCAGCCTCCATGAGAATTATAATATATAAATAATTATAATTTAAATTCTACAAAGTTTGTTTAGATTTAAGTCAGGCTCATTTAAATAATGCGCACATTACAGAACATATTAGAATCGATTCTAATTGGAATAAAATCAATCAGATCATGACCATGAGGTGTCTCAGTGGGGTCATAGGTGCATTGTGTACCTCTGGCACAGAGCTGATGGTGTTCACTTGTCCTATAAGTTTACAATAGGACTGAAACAGCAGGAGGAGTTGGAAGTGAAGTTTGTACAGGCGCTGACACAACTCCAATTGCTGTGGACGATACGAATACATTAGTAACATGATATAATAAGGAAATCACATATGAACAGCCGCAAAGAGTAAATACACAACTCAAACTTCCATCACTGGGTGTGATTATATGCACAAAAATGCTCATAACAATAAAAAATGACTTTGTTTTATGAAAACCATGTTTACATTTTTAAATGATTCATTACTTCTACAGTCTTCAAAAACACTTTATATGATCTTAAAAGTATGCTTACTAAGTGTAAGTTTGGGTAATATCATGCATGTAAACACTCGCTGACCTAACCCTAACTGAACTGAATGCATGTACTAAACTATAAAGCTGTAAACACAGATCATTCACTCTAACAGATGAAAAAGAAAGAGAACTGTTCTTAGTTTCAAACTTACAGCCAGAGTTTCCATTTGCTGCAGAGCAAGCATGTCATAAAACAGGAAAGATTTGAGAAGGGAGAAACAGACAGCATTAATACCCAGCATGCAATCTGTGAGACTGAATATGTGTCACTGTGCTCAGAAATCCCAGATTAGTGCCTGTCGCATTCAACCCAACCCATATAAATCATGCAGAGGATGACAAGAAGAAGGCGCACCGAGTGACAAGAAGAGTAGTGAGGAAATAAAGCATTGCATACAATAACATTTAAAAGTTTGGGATCAGTAAGGTTTTTAAAAGAAATTAATGTTTCTATTTAGCAAGGATGCATTAAATTGACCAAAAGTGACATGTATAATGTTACAAAAGAACTTTGTATGCATCAAAGAATCCAGAAAAAAATGTATCATGGTTTCCACAAAAATATTAAGTATTGATAATAATAAGAAATGTTTCTCGAGTACCAAATCAAAATATTAGAATGATTTCTGAAGGATCATGTGACACTGAAGACTGGAGTAATGATGCTGAAAATTCAGCGTTGTGATCACAAGAATAAATTACATTTTAAGATATATTAAAATAGAAAACAGTTCTTTTAAATTGTAATATTTCAAAATATTACTGTTTTTACTGTATGCAGCCTTGGTTATCATGATATAATTATTTTAAAAATGTTAAAAAATCATAACGACCATTCCGTAACGTACAAATCTATTAGAGATTACTGTGTATATATTATGAATGTTGGTTTCATGTAAACAGTGGCATGATGGATGATCTCATTTTAAAGGGCACAGGCGGCAGTTTTCACCTTCTCCTCAGAGTCTCCAGGCTGACAGGTGATCACACCATCATCAGGATACCTCGGGAATGTGGACTTACAGTTCTGCAACCACTGTTGAAAGAGGAGAAAGTGGATGTGCTCAACTAAATTCAAAACAGCTGTCTCACAATTAAAAACATAAGTAGTTTTGTGCAAAACCCGACACCATGATGCAGTTCTGCGTGAGTTTAAGTAAATGTAAATTAATGGGATTTTTTTTTTTTGCGTGGTTCTTAATCCATCATGTGAAAATTGTAAGTCTGATCACTTAGAGAAGTATTGGCAAACCTCTACTGATTAAGTCGCATGATTCAAAGTCTCGTTCACATCTGTAGCATAAACTATTTCAGCAACTCAATTCAATCTAGCAGCTTCCAGTGATTCTGCATGAGCAGCCTGTTACGTTAGAATGACTTACTGAGACAGCGGCTTCCTCCCGGGTGTTATATGTGTCCAGATACTCCTGAAGCTCAAGAACACTGAACTTCATCTTTTCTAGAAGCCCATATGAAACAATCTACAAGAGGACAGATGATATAAAAGACAACATGGTATAAAAATACTTTCTGACTTGCAATTTAGAAGTTTATATACAAAATGATTCTCAATAATTTGTTAGGAGAGGTCCCCGAAGCACGGCTGGGGAGGAATATTCACTGACCGTTTCTGCGTCCACATACAGCGTGGGACAGTCTGAGCATAAGGCCAACATCTCTGATGATCGCACAAATTTTGACCCAATTCCCCTCAGGCCGTCTCCAAGGTAACAGGCAGCATCGCTGGTTAGGGAGCAGAACTTATTTTGGATGTTCTGTAGAGACAAAAAATTAATTTTAACAATGCAAATTGTTATAAATACTTCTGGGCTTCTAATTAACCAGTGTTTCCAGTTAATTATGTAGACTCTGGTGGCCTGTCACAACTAATCTGTCCCGCCACAGTTTCATAATAAACTGAAAATATTTTTACACTTCTCATGATAACATAAAAGGTCTGTACGATTGTGTTTTCCGCCAAAATAAAAGCTTGAGTGTTTAACTCTTGCAAGTGAAAAATGAAGACAAAAGTATTGAAAATTTTCTACAGTTAAGTAAAATAAATGCTTATTGTGAAAAATTACTTCTAATTTACATTTATTTTACAGTGTCAGTTGTATTACAATAGTAATATATTACTTTTGTTGGTATGGCAATAATGATAATATAAAGGCATTATTATTATTATTATTTTTTTTTAATTTCCTTTATTTAACCAGGTAAAAACTCATTGAGATTAAAAATCTCTTTTACAACAGAGACCTGGCCAAGATGCAACAAAAAACAAAGATATATTAATATATATATTAATATATTAATATATCCTAACTATATCCTAATAGTTTGGCTTCATATAAAAGCAGTCAGAACATAATGTGAACTGAGACACTATATCATGAACCATGAAATAAGAACAGAGGCCCCCCACTCATACAAAATCATGTGGGAAACACTGATTTAGTAATTCTGAATAGAAATGTTCAAACAGGATTGCTTTGTGTACTTATAATGGTGGCGTTACCTGAAACATTGTAGAGAAAATGTGGAAGGTGTAGACGGCGCAAGACCCATCTGTATCACACAACAGCTGGTTAATGTGACTCCGCCAGGCTTCTTCGGCGTCGTCACACACTGTGGGCTGAAATGCTGCCAAGATGGCAGAGAAAAATGGGGAGGGTGGAGGAGGAAAGCCCAGCTCATCCAGATCATCTCGGTCCTCCCCAAAATGGTAGCTGTGGAAATCAGAAGAAAGGATGTTACCCTTAAATAACCATTCCAGTTAGCGGTAGTCTAATGCTTTAAAACTGGAGTGAAGTGTATCAGTATTAACCTGGGCAGGGAGTTTGGGTTCTGGTTGATTCCAGCTCGGTTTTGTTCTGCAGGAAGGTCCAGATTTGTGCTAGAGCCGCAGTCAAACCTCATTGGCAGCTCATTCACACTGAATGGCAGGTCGTCCTCTTGGACATTTGACTCCTCGTCTTCTGGTAAAACCTGTGAAGATGTGAGAAGATCATTATTGATCTTCTCGCCTCAAAGTTTATGTTCTTAGTAAATCTAAATTAGTCAGTACAGAAGTCTCACAAACATGCCAGCAATAGTTTCAAACAGCATGTTGAAGCAGATGTCTAGCTTTGAGGTTTGGTGCTATTTGGGCTCGGTGAAGAAGCTTTAATGGGCTAAATGTAATTTTAAACATACACGCGGCATGATGTGGTCATCTGGTAGAGATGTTCCCAAGCAAGGTGTTGCAGCATTAAGGGAATTTGGGTCAGCTGATGTGGTGTCATAGGAAGTGGACAGAGAGTCTGTATGATTGGTGTCCTCTGAGGGGGAGAGGTTCATGGTCTGAAATCAGAAAATGCCCAGCTTTAGAAAAATACCATTAGGCTAAAACAAACAATAGGTAGTATGACTGACTGACTGACAGACTGACAGACTGACAGACTGACAGACAGACAGACAGACAGACAGACAGACAGACAGACAGACAGACTGACAGACTGACAGACAGACTGACAGACAGACTCACAGACAGACAGACAGACAGACAGACAGATAGATAGATAGATAGATAGATAGATAGATAGATAGATAGATAGATAGATAGATAGATAGATAGATAGATAGATAGATAGATAGATAGATAGATAGATAGATAGATAGATAGATAGATAGATAGATAGATAGATAGATAGCAAGCACATACTAGTTGAGAGTGGGAGAGGCTTTGGCTGGTGGAATTGGACTCTTCCTCAGAGGAGTCATCAGAGTCTTGCTGGGGGTCGTGTAGGCTGATGCAGGGGGTGATGTCAGAGTGCTGGCTCTCCTCCAGGAGCTCAGTCAAGTCTGTGCTGTCCAGAGAGCGTCTGCGCACTCCCCAGTTAAAGTTATCCATACTCTCGCCCTATTAAAACATACACACAGCACTGTTTCAGCAGCTATTCTTTCTAACACGAGCTGATGATGGGTGTGCACCACTCTGGCCCTCTTAGGACACAGAAAGTAGACATAACACACTTCTAATCAATCATGCAAAAATGAAGAACACGTGCAAACATACAGTAAATACAATAGAACAATATCTGGAAATATGAAACAATATCTCAAATACAATATCTGCCAGTACGTTTAAGGTTTCTGACTTTGCAAATGAAAAAAAAAAAAACCTAGTAATCTTCTTTGTAGTTTAGGGGAAACAAAGCCGAACAAAACACAAAATCCTGATTTTAAGGATTTTAGACCAGCAAGTTTCTCCATAAGCATTTGAAACAATCTGAATTTTAATGGTTTTCTAACAAAACAAAAACAATTAGTGAGGAATGATTTAATATGAATGAAAAAAAAATTGAAATGAGATGCTTCTAACATGCATTTCTATAGTATGTAATATGACATCCATGAATTGAACACATATAATAAAATCTTTATCTAATCTCTTTAGCAACAGCAGCCTGATAGATGTGAGTCTACATGACTGACACACATAATTCTCAATGTGAATCTGAGCAGGTATGGAAACAAGATCTCTGCCATTCTCTGTCACATGCTAACACAGCTGTTCTTACCTGCAGCTCCTATGGCAGCACAGGAGAGAAAGAGAGAAAGTGTTAGCTGCACAGTGAGAATGACCAGAGGAAAAGCAATGGGCACATTAGTCAGGCAGTCTCTTATCTGAGCAAAACTGAGAACATGAAAGAAATAACTGAAGCAAGAAAGTAGAAAGGAACTGGGTTTTTGTTAGTAGGGACGGGAATTCTAACTCTGAAATCAACATCTTTTAAGTTCTTAAGTCATTTATTATGTCTATATCTAAATAACTGAAATATATAAACTCTACACATTTTGAATGTAAATAATAATACGTAAATAAGATAAATAAATGATACCAGGTTTTCTACTGACCTCTCCATCTTCAAGCTCTACGTCCAGGAAGTCGAAGTCTCTGAAGACTCTGAACTGCTGCTCTGAGGTGGTATCATCCAGGGTGTCCTCCCGGGTCCCATCCTCAGAGGACACCTGACTGGGCTGATGCTCCATGAGGTCCAGATCACCACAGGATGAGAAGATCACCTGAGGCAAATAAACATTACAGTGGAGTCAGCGTAGAGTATGCAATGGTCCCATTACTAAGATGCCTTATAAGTCTTATAGTTTTATACTTCTTTTTTTAAAGCAGTAGATCCACGATAATTAGGGCTTTAATTAATATGAAATAAACACAGATGTAATCTATTATTCCTTCATTCTATAAGACCATAGTGATAAATGTCTTTCCTCATAATAATAAAATGGTTGTCTACATACAGTGTCTTCCCAGGAATGACAGTGACAGTGAGGACTTACAGACGGGTTCTTGGTGAGGCCAACTTCCTGTCCGCAGAGTGACAGAACGTTCACCAGCTTCTCTCTCGTTCGCTTCTGAGAAACAAAAGGAAATTACCAACTGAAAAAGCAGACTGATAGAATCATCAAGATTTTCATAGTATCACAGTAAACATTAAAAGACGATGTTCAGAACAGCCCAAAGTAATAAAAGTTCCCCTCCTTCATACCATGACACATATGAACAGCATGAAATGTTAGTCACCTGTGATGATTGTGGCCGTTTCCAGCTGACTGGGACCAGGACGGTGTTTGAGTTGGACCCTGAAGAGGTAGAGGACGTGCTACGGGTCACTGCGATCACGCGGGCTTTCCCATCTCTTCCTCCAGATCCCTGCAGGTCATCATATCTGCGGCCAATAACCGGTGTCTGGACACAAACACATGCATAAAATACATATGTTATTAAACCAGATATGTAACCCCCTACAAAAACATAAGCACACCAGCACAACAACAGGTCCTGAGCACATACACTCATAGACTTACACTACCCATGAGTCACAGCCTTCCTGTAGATAAAAAAGCATGTGTGGAAAAACAGCCTAATTGCTGGACTCCTTATCAGTGTGGAGTCACTCCATCTGGACAGGATATCACTGCTTCCATCAGGGTGGATAAGAGGCAAAAGCTCAATTCTAGGAACTGAGAGGGTTTCCTGTAGTTGCACATGAAGCCACAAGAGGCTCTTGGCTCTAAGGAGGTCTTTGTTATAACTGGAGAAAGCAGTTTTTCTGGTGGTTCCTGATTGGAATTGGAATCATGAATGGAAATGCAAACAGATAGCTTTCTCCAGCTATTACAGACTTCCTTGTTTTAGATCAGGGGCCGGTTTCATAAATCTAGAGTTTGACTATGGGTTAGATATATAGTAGATAGTCAGACTTCAGATAGACATCTCAATCAGACCGTCAGACTCTGACTATCTTAAGTAGGAGTACACTGCAATGCATTCTGGGTAAAATAAGACACTTTTCAAAACAAAAACATGGCGTATCGAGTAAGGGCATTCAACCCCTCAGTGCAGTTTACCCCAGCGGAAAACGTGTTTGTCTAATTTTTTTGGTCTAAATTAAGTCAATCTTTATTTTGTGAAACAGTCTAACTTGCATTAGACTAGTCTATGAGCAAATTTTAGACTTTTCTAACACTATAGACCCGTCTAAAATAGCTTTTGTGAAACCGGCCCCAGATGTCATATTAAATGTGAATGAATATAACCAGAAACTGTATATGACATTTAAAATTATTATTGGACATCCAAAGATTGTTTAAGCTTTACGTTATTTGACTTGTAACAAAATTCACATAAATAGCAGTCACCTTCCCTGAAGTTGCCCTAAAAGACCACTCCTTGTTCATTAGGTTTCAGAAGAAATCCTCAGAAACCCTCATTACATCCATCAACACATTAATCTGAGAGGTTATTGATCACAAATGCAATCAAAACACATCTCTCCAAATTTCTCCATCTGAAAGCGAGCTGAGAACTCGAGTGATTTCCCTATAGCCTAAAATGTACCAAAAAGAAAAGGAAAAGGGGCCGCGCCCTTTATGGTATCTGATAACAAATGCATGCTCAAAAGCAACAACATGGCCACACTTGAAGAGGTGATTGAGTCAGAGAACCTGTTGCGTGTAATTGCATTAAAAACTGATATTTTGTAAAGCATAAATGGTTTTGGTGCCTTCAGCAAACAAAACAAAAAACATGCATTTCAACAAATTAACGACAAAATATATTGTGGACACAATGTAAAGTACCTCGGATATGTCAAAATGGAATTCCAGTGTCTTTCCTGGCAGGGCTTTAGATGAGCCATCCCACATCATACGGCTAACCTCCAGGTGGGCTAGATCGCCATGGGCATAGGACGGCAGGGACAGACTGGCTGAGCGGGAAACGACCAGCTTCAAAATGTTCAGAGCTTCTTTCCAGTGAACCGTCTATAGAGGACACACACATATTGGTATGACAAAACAGATCAAAATTCTTTCAAATGACCAGATTAGTCCAACTTCAAGTGGTTTAGCAGAAAGGATCTCACCTGTACAAATTTCTCAATGGTCTTTAACACCTCTACATTGAAAGGTTTGACCTGAATTCCAACCAAATCCATGTGGCTTAGCAGACTGTAGATGATCTGCAGTAGGGGCTGTTGCATGCTGGGTAATCCTTTATCTAGCAACTATGAAGAGAGGTCAGCTGGTATTAAAACTGTGTTCTTCTCATACAGCATAAGCAACACCATATCTGCCATTTTGTAACTTATACTTGAGGATATTTAAGCCAGTCAGGACATCTCACCTCAGCCATATATGTCACAAGACTAAGCGTGATGTCAGAGAAAGCCTCGTGCAGGTAGCGGCAGACCACATTAACCCACGAGAAGGGGTCTCTGGTGTAGGAACGAGTCTTATACAGGGTCATTACATGAGCCAGGTGAGATAGTTTGGTGTTCTTGTCTTTCTCCTCTAGACACACCTAGAATACACATAAACAGTATAAACAGTCAAATACAGATGTTATTGTTTTTCAAAAATAAACATTATTAGTATGCACTGACGACTACTGACATAGCTCGTATATTTCCTTATTTTTATAATGTTTTTTTTTTTTTTACTTCATATTGAATGTATTTAAACATTTGGGAGCTCATATTATTTTTAGACTTGTATGATGTAATATTATTAATATTTAATTTTACGTAGCCAATTGTTTATCACATACACAGAATGTATTTTACACTTTGTTAATCAAAAATAAGACACCAGAAATATGCACACTAGCTGATATTGTATTTAAATACGTGATAGTTTTCTTGTTACAAGAAAACAAAAGAGTTATGAGTTGGGATATAATCCAGGATGACAAATCCAGGATGACATCCCTACTTGGTCTTCACATTCAGGTGTAAATACCAATGAAGTGAAGGGTGTGTTTTATAGTAGGAGTGTGTAAAGAAAAGGAGGTGGGGCAGACCTGTGCAATCCTCTCAGCACTTTCTTTACAAAACTGCGTAGGGCTACCGAAGTGTTGCAATAAGTGAGGCAGCAGACAAAGCACATTCAAAGGAAAACCTGAGAAGACAGAAAATAAAACATACAATTATATGTAAGATCAGAAAACTTGCTAAATATCACAAACAATCAATATTCAACAATAACACTCAAAATAGTCTAAACCCCTCACAAGATTTTAATACAAAAGTAAGCTTGGGTTTTAGGTTTAATCCCTACTGCATCAACACATCTTGTTTTGGGTAGGCTTAACACTAGTAGACCAATCGTAATGCATATGCAAATATGCAGTTTCATTTTGAATGCTGAAAATTCTAGGTTCTCTATTAAATTTTTTTGGCAGTACTAAAGCATAAAAAACCATGCTATGTTTGCGGAGATGTAGAAAACCTGCTCAGTTCAAATACTTGTTTCTCTGAAAAACAAAGGTACAGCAAGTTACTCTACTTTGGAGACATCCCACCTCTCCTGGAAGTTGCAGGAGTCTACCGAATATTGATTATACATGTTCTACTCGAACTAAAAACATTGCAAACGTATACATTAACTGATCAATTTATACTGTAAGGCTCGTCGCTTTCCATTGTTAATTACGTTTGTTTCTGTTGCGTGTCCTCAATCAGGTAACCCGCGTGAGCGTCAAGTATGGGGAGGAGGGGGTGGGGAAAAAACTCATATTTTGAATTTGGATTCATATATTCTATCTGATCCTTTTTAGGGACAATTTGGTATTGTGCTCAGTGGTTACAAATTTAGTGTCAGTAGTGTCAGCTCGTACACGTTAAGTCTGTGCCTTCACTGTGATTCATGCCATTAAGGAAAACAGCATTTTACAATGATGACAACTTAAACTTGTTAAACATTTAAAAAATTTACACACACACACTAATTGTTTGGACACAGACAAAGTCTAAAACCGACCGAAATAGGAGTAAAAAGCAATCATAAATACAGTTTGAAACTGCTTTCAAGTCATTTAGCCACATTAGACCTACAGTATATAAACAAGTTTTAAGAAAGTGCCAGTACAAGTATCCACTCTACTACCCACCTATAGCCTGCGATGTGTCCACCACTGGCACTCGTGAAACAGGCGTAAGCTGACAGAACAACTGAAGCGTAAGATCATTTGTAGCTGGAGAGGTGAATCCCTTTAGGAGCAGCTGTTGCAGTCCGGAAAAGCCACTCCACCTCAGCTGACCCTGGAGCTTCTCTAGTCTTTCCCTGTTCTCCTGCAGATCCAATGGAACCCGCGCCAGCAGTTTGTGAACCAGCCTCAATGACATCTGGTATTCAAATTCAAAGTCCGACTCCATGAGCGACACCGCCACCCAGAAGATGGTGGCGAGCAAGTTTGCTGGATGACTGGAGTGGGAGGGGTCGGTGATGACACTTGTGTCGGCACGGGTGGAGTTGGAGGACGTGCTGCGGGCCGATCGAGCGAGACACTGTTGGGTACAGGCTTGGATGCGGTCCAACGTGGCACTGCGAGGAGGGTTGGAGGACGAGTTTTCCCCGCTTTCGCCGAACTTTTTAGGGACGGAGTAACTGCGCTGGTGCCTGTTCCGGTCATTAGTCTCTTGGTGCAGGTTCAGCTGCCCTGTGCTCTTACGGTTTGGGTTGAGCTTCCCGCTCACCAGGAAGTCAGGCGATGAATCTCTGTTTGTAGAAGAGACATTGCAGGTATGTAAAGACAAATAGATGCTTTTTTCTCTGGATATATTGTTCTGTTTTCTGTTTTAATATATTTTAGAATGTAATTTGTTATTTTGTGATGTAATGTTATTTCTGTGATGGCAAAGCTGATTTTTTAGCATTCAATACTCCAGGTTTAGGAGTCACATGATCCTTCAGAAATCATTCTAATACAGTATGCTGATCAAAAAACATTTCTTCTTATTATTTTCAATGTTAAAAACATGTTAAAATATTTTTGTGGAAACCATGACACATTTTTTTCAGGATTCTTTGATTATAGAAAGTTAAAAAAAACAGCATTTATTTGAGACAATGTAAAGGTCTTATGTTTAATTTAATGCATCGTTGCTGAACAAAAGTCTTGTTTTTATTTTTTAAATCTTACTAATCCCAAACTTTTGAATGGTAGTGTAGTTATAAATTATTTTTACTAGGTTGAATTAGTAGGAAAGCATGTAGTACAGCATGAAATTCTAACCTTGTCAAAGCTGCCATAAGTTCACTGTTGTTCAGACATTCAGCTAAATTATCCACAACAGACTCCAGAGTAAGTAAAATCTCCATGACGTAACCCTGGAAAGCAAAATAACATTAAAAACAAGCAAAGAGATTGAAAAGCAAGAGCATACAGATATTTTTGACCAAATGCATTTATTGTATCGATGTTATTTAACACTCTGGTTGATGGATACACACCTGAACTTCATCGCCGTGCTCCCCCACAACCTCCACGAGGCGTGAGAGCAGGTCGGACACGGCGTGGGCAGAGAGGGGCTGTCTCAGGGCTCGGAAGATCTGGAACGAGCGTCCAGCGTAATGGCGTGAGGAGCTGCAGAGGGCCGTCTGCAAAGCAACGTCGCTCAGCTGATGCTCTAGGTGGAAATCTGACACATGACGAAGACGCTTATCAACCAAACACTGTGCCAATGTAATGTATAAGATATTTCATTCTGCCAATATGAAACATAAATGCACTAAAATGTTTGGTAATTACCTGATTTGGACTCCTTGAACACAGAGACCACATGCCGCAGGAAGTTGGTGAGCTGCTCTGCGCTCTTAGAGTTGGGATTCTTCGGCGTGATGTCTTCATGGCACCAAAGCGGTCCAAAAGCCCTGAGTAAGTACAGGACAGTACTCCATGCACTGTACCACCACCACCACCAAAATCACAAATACATGAACTACTACTCTCTAACTGCCTGATTTACTGACGCTGGAAAATCCCCAAAAGTTTTGCTGAAGAAAAAATTCTAAAAATATGTGGATACCATGTTTATCCAATTGCATGTGTGAGAATTTCAAATGTAAAATAATGATTTTTTAAAAAAATGATTAGTTAAGAATAATAATAAAAAATAATAAAAATAATAATTACATTTAAAAAGAAAAAAAAATTGTTCTTTGGCCACTAGGGGATGTGAGAGCTTTGTAATATTTGATTGTTGATGCACCATCCATTTTTGTCGTCATTCTGATTATCATTTTTATACGCATTCTGGATCAGCATCGAACTCCTCCTTTTTAATGGGAAAAAGACTGATTTGCGTTTTAATCTGTTTTCATCCACATATATTGAAACAACTGCTATACATCTATAATTACCACATACCTGGTGGTGAGGAACTCAATGAGCTTGTTAGTTTTCTCATCTGAATCTGTGGAGGACTCGTCCAGCTCCTCCAGGTCAGCTGTAATTTGTGGCAGGTTCCCAATGCTTCCTCCCAGACTCACACTGGAGGAGGTGGAGGATGAGCTTAGTCCAGAATCCGCCACAGGTGACGCTTGCCACTCTCGCAGGAAGTCGAATCCTCCTGTTCAGACGAGAGTGTGGTTTAGTGATGTAGTGCAAGCAGGTTATAAATAGTCCTGCAAGGCCCAGTTTCAAAGACAGGGCTTAGATCTTAGTTCAATTAGGGCATTTAAGTAGCTTTTATAAAAATGCCTTAGAAAAAACAGTCAGTGCAAGTTGCTTTCAGTTAAAACAGCTCAAACATTTTAGTCTGGGACTAGGCTTAAGCCTTGTCTGTTAAACCAGGGGCAAAACTGTAAATTCTTAATCATTTTTGTTTTCCTATTTCTTATTATTGTGTCTGTGGGCTGGTTTTAAAATTAGCCTTAGCTAATTTGCCTATCATGGTTTACAGACCTGTAGTCTTTGCTGTAGGTCTGTAAGATAAGCATATGAACCAAACTTATCTAAAAAATATCAAAAAAATGTGAGTTGTGTTCCCAGCTTTAATTTTTACACGTATGTTTATTCAGATATAAGTAAACAAGAAAACAAAAACATCAGTGACACGTAGGATGAAATATTAAATGCTAGAAAAACCTCAGTCATAATGCAAACTGGGACTTGGCATAGAGTCTAGCCTAATTACCTCCATCTCAGTCTCTTCTATACCAGGAAAGACAAACAGCTGCCAAAAATACTTTGAATTCTATGCCAAAGAAAGTAAAATCCTAACACTTGGGGTTTTCCTTAATAATAGTAACTTACTTCTTCATTGTAAATTCAAGCTGTTTCGGAAATGTAGGTGAATCTTATGCTCAGTAGTTCACACTAGCTATGTTTCCATCCACCTATTGAATTTTGGGATATCGCATTTAAAAAACACTATATGGGAATGACCAGATGCGCATAAATTCTAAAAATGCACATAAAAACAAAGATGGAAACACATTTACCGAACAAATTTCTCGATGCGCATCAAAAAAGATGCGACTTTGCGATGGGACGGCATAACTGGACCAACCAGCGGACCGATCTCATTGCACAGAATCTGAAATGCTTTTTGGTCATTTTGAAATGCCAAGGCAAAATCTGTCGTCAAAGTGGTTCGGTATGGTATAATTACCTCCCAGAACTGTCTTACATGACTGCCTTCCCAAACAGCAGTCATCCGCCTCAGAAAGCAAGTTAACATGATCGGCGATCGCATTTATTGCGTTTTGTATGCACGCTCTGAGGAGTAATATAATAACTACACAAACAACATTATTATATATAGTGGCTAGTCCAAATGCATCAACCAAATTTTTCTTAGTGATTTTAATCGCCAGTTTATCAGGAAACTATGATTTTGTTCTCTTGAGCACATGGGATGGAAACAGTGCTTTATTCGCAAATGTTTTATGCGATATTCCAATTTTATGCATAAGTTAATTTCACAACTTTGGATGGAAACATAACTAGTGACTCCTCTGTGCTGAAATTGGGAAATTGGAATTGGAATTGGTTTTGTGCAATGTTATAAAGAAACTGTCTGTGAATGTTTATTTCTGTTGGTGGTGTCTTTTTATGTCTTGTTGTATTTGAAGCATGGGACTCTGGGTTGATAACTGATTGTACCTGTGTAGTGATATTCAGGCTGGTAACTGGATTTAACAGTGAGGGTCTTGTTGTCACCGATCTCTCTGGTTAGTAACAGGACAGAGGCGATGACCTGGAAATTGTTGTTGCAGGAGAGGGCGATGAGGAGATGCAGGAGTAACCTCTTGCTGTGCTCAAACACCTCCGGCCTGTAATGATCCAAACCTGAGAGGACAGAGATACAAAGGTAAATGAACTGAACTGATTTGAGATGAATAGAACAGAAGCCAATGAAGTGGACAGGAATGAAACACATTCTGAACATGAACTATATGACTTTCAAAGGGTGTTCACACTGTTGCATAACGTGGATAACACAACATTCATACATACAGGCCATCGCTGTTGTGCTCTATATTTTTAGATGAAAAACAAAATATCACAGGAGTGCCTCTAGTCAAAAGACAAAGAGAAACACGTTGTTAGCTGGAGGTACTGATGACATCAAGAGTCTAAGAGAGATAAGCCATGAGAAGATGGCATTTTGCCAGCCCCCTCTTTCTTTCCTTCTCCTCCTCATTTTCCATTACAGACATTTTTCACATTGTTGTGTTGGTTATTCAGACAGACTGCTGGAGTGAATTATGGTGGAGAATGCGGGAACTATATAGACCAGACAAAAGATGTGCGTTCTCACAGCGAGAGACCCAGGCACAAACTCACACTCCTCCACTGAACACTGGATAAGGGGTTCCCCAACATTTTAATAACATTGAAAAGAAAGACCGAGAGATAAAAAGAGTGCTTACCTAGGAAGAGAGCGTGAAGAAGCAGCGGCAGGTGTAGGGCCCAGTCTTCTCTCACACTGTGGTCCACCACCATCTCCGTCATGAAGATCACAGCTATGTTGCACCTGTCAGAATACAGCAAGAACAGTTTTAAGGCCAAACCACACGGCACCGACAGACACAGATCAACGTCGAGAGTAACCAGATTACAGTACGTCACTTCTCAGATTCCAAGATCGACGGTCGACGATTCAACATGTTCAATCGGCAAAAAGGAGAGGGGTAGCAGGGGTAACACACTCATCCAACAAAACCCAACAAAGAGTTTGTTGCCGACTGGTAATGAAATTGCAGACTGGTATAGACAGATGATCTCTTCATTTGGCTTGCGTATAACCAGACAGAATACACAAAGGGGAGTTTTTAGCAGATATTCCTGCAATGCAATTCTGCTCATATTTTCAATAACTCATGATGTATATCTTCCTGTTCAGATGTCAGCGTGAGTCTGCACAGATCTGATTAACTTGACAGATGGTTTATAAAAATCTAAAACACGTTGATGTACCACCCTCTTATGCATGCCTGACCGCACATTCCTCCCTCCCGGGAAAAAAATCACTGAACGTCATAAGGATGCTGGTAAGTATCACTGTTGTCATGGTAACGGATGAGTTTTAAGGCATTGGGTAAATAAAATTCATCCGCTGGACATGAACAAAAGAGACTCTGTATAGATGACTTTATTGTATGAATCCATGTGTCTTTGTAAATGTTTTCCAAGTCATGTATGTGTGAGGCATTTTTGTAGAAGGGTTGTAAAAGTTCAAACACAAAAGGGACAAAATGACTTTGAACATTCAAGACCTTTCCTAAATCTTCTGTTCGAATAAGTCCGACTTCATGAAATTGCAAAGGAAGCAAAGAGTAGATTAAAAGTTTGGGCATTACCTGTGAAGAGGTCCACGTGGGGTGATGGTCTCGGGCAGGTAGTCCACGAGCGGGGCCCAACAGCCTCCATTTACGGGCATGGGAAGAGGCTGAGGTCTGTTACTCTCCAATACACTGATCAGCCAGGCGGCATATGGAGGCAGAGGGTCATCTGCAAACACACACAATTGGCATAAAAAAAAATCTAGACATCATCGTAAAACAGAGTGATCAGGACCCTAACATAAACAGGTAAACAAATCTAAAATAGTTTAGCACCACTATACAACATTTGACCACAGAATGCTTCGATTAGTTTCTGATTGGTCAATCTGATAGGCTTTAGTTTCCCATACAGTTATACTGTATATATTAAATCTATAGTTGAATAAACTGAATCTGAGTTTCTATAATCGAAATCAATCAGGAAAAATTTCTAAAATCCCTCCTGCAAATTTCTACATTCATGTAGTATAATATAATATTATTTTATCTTTATATTAATTTTAAAGAATTTTAATAATTCTAAATAAACTGACAATCTATCATTAAAAAAATTATGTAAAAATAATGAATTGATTTTAATTAATTAAAAATTTAATTAAATTAAAGAGAAATTTCAGTCTGTCAATTCATATGACCATCCGGTGTGAGGAGTAGTTTCAGAGCACATCATCCAGTCAGATAATCATTTCTCTCCATTAGAGTTGACATGTTGTCACCGTCCATCAGCTGTCATGACAGGTATGTAGAGAGGACAAAAGCTGTCGGCTCCCACACCCAAATCACAAATACATGTGCACAACCTTCTGACATGCAAATAGGTGAAAATACATACAGACAAAAGGATTCAATGTGACCTCAATTTCAGAACCGAATTCCTTAAAACGGAGGGTAAATGCTGTACTAAGCATGTATTTTTGGTAAATTCAGTATGTGCCAAATGGTAAGTCACATGTACAGATATCAGCTGTTAGATATCTACAGCTTTAAAATGAAGAGTGTAAATGTATCCTCAGCTACATGTGTCAGTGAGTGGATTGACAGCTGTGAACCATCTGTTGCTCTGTTCTTGTAATCTCTGGGATTACTGACAGTAACCTATAAAGTCTGGAGGTGCACAGAGGGCTTGTGAATCAAAAAGTCATCCATAACTACATCCATAATACAGGTCAGATGAAGAACTTACTCTTCTCCTCATCGTAAGAACCTCCCGAGCTGTTGCTGTAACGTGATTCCAGACGGTTATGAGCTCGTGCTGCGTTGCTCAACCTGAGTAAATGTATGCACAAATCACATGTTAGGGAACATAGAATGCACATGCATCCTAAAATGCATATTGACTTAACATGTACTCACTGGCTGTTTAACAAACTAGTAGCTACATTTTTTTTTCTAAATCTCAGTTGCATAAAGAAAGATGCACCTCTCTACATTCTCTCTGGTGATCTTTGCCTCATCTGTCTCCTGGAAGTTTTCTTGCCCGGCCACTATTGTATTACTGCTAGAAGTTGTGCCTTTACAAACAAACAAACAAACAAAAAAACAAAATTAATTTAACATTAAGTCAGAACCATGCGTTTGGTTATGAGATTCACAGCAGGGTTCGCCAATAAAGATGGCATAAAGCCACAGAACTGTCACTCCTCGACTGCTATTCACAACTAGTACTACATTTATGTTTAAACAAACCCTATTTGTTAATTTATAGAATGAATTATTTAATAATTGAATAGTGCATGCAATAATGTATAGATTATCGGCCATTGTTATAAAAGTTGCATAGCGTAGCAAGTAATTTCATATACACTAGTTTCAAAGTTGTTCTTAAAAATGTAAAGATTTAAAAATTTAATTAAAAATGTCACCAGACAAAGTAAAAATCAGGGTAACACTTTATTTTAAGGTGACGTAGTTTCACATTACTACATGAACTTACTATAGAAATAACAATAAATGAATGCAATTACGAGTAACTAACCCTAAACCAAACCTAACCGTAACTCTACAGCAGTGGTCTTCACTATTTTTTTCATGAGAGCCCCACTGATAGGACAAAGTCAGTAGGAGAGCAATTTTTACCGGAAAATATAAAAAGTTACATCCAGTCATAAATACCAAGTCTGCTTATCAATCTGTGACTGTCACCCCTGGACATACAATATGCAATGCAATAAATACAAAAGGTTGGGGATTTTTTTTTAATGATTTACCAGTCAAATTTGTAACTGAGACAAGATGATTTCCCTTAATGAGAAAAAAAGCAAGATTTCCAGAATATATTCATCCCAGAATGACATTAAGTTATTTTTTTCTACATTAGCGAGCTGGAAATACCACCATAACTGGCGACTTCGCAGAAACTGGATATGTTAACATGCACAACTTTTGTTTCAACCGGACTGAATTCATTCCGATTGATTAATCTGAATGTATTGTAGTTTACATGAACGCTAAACATCGTGATGTGATACATGATAGGGTTGATGTGCACGTTTATAAGGCAAAAGATTTAAATCGGAATAGATTTTTTGACATGCGCACACTGCACAAATATACAAAGTTTCCCCCTGTTGTCGCGTAATAACCATTCTCCTACATTGGTTCTTTATTTGTTTTAAACAGCAGACTTAATATTTATCAAATTCTGGTCATAATTTGGAGACTATGAACATATGAACCGTTGTGCCGTGCTGTTTGTATTTATCACGCAGTAAAAATGCCCAAAATCAGTCGTCTGTGGATGAGAATCTGAAACAAGGACTGGTGAGCCGTTGTCCTGCTTCACTTCACAGATGCTGAGTGAAAGGAGAATTATAGAATGAAAGGACACTCATTTATATGACACTTTATTCATCAGGAGAACAGCTAGTGCGTGCGTCATACGTCGTCCTTTCAGTTTCGTTCAACGATCAAGTGTTTACATGTTCTCTCGATAAACCACCCCTTTCAATCCGATCGAAATTATGTGTAATAGAGCTGACACTTTGAGTTTTTATTGGGTTATGTTATAGCTCTACTTGTTTGTAATGTATTTATGAAATATCTGCAGTGACTGCATGATCATATCATTTTATTATTTACCGCCATGCGAGCCACGAATTAAAGCTTGGTGAGCTGCATGAGGCTCGCAAGCCGCGCAATGAGTAACACTGCTCTACAGTAAGCACATGAAGTTAATTAATATAACTCAGTAGTTAATTAAGCAAGTACAATGTAACTATATCACCTTGAAATAAAGTGTAACCAAAATCAGTTCTACTGGCAGACATGAAACCCTATTGTTAAGTCCTGAAACCTGAGGATAACCAGTAGTAATGCGAAAATCAACTAGGTATTTCTAAGTGGGGGATCATATGTGCCTCACCTGAGGCCACAATCGAAGTCTTGTTGCTGGCAGCAAAGCGGTAGAACGGTGGGTTGTCACAGTGTAGAACCACTGGGTTTACCGGGTCTGTCTGCTGAAGCTCAAAGAGCAGCTCCTCCATGGTCTGAATGGTGTTATTCCGACACAGATATATCACCACTTTCTTAATCTAAAAACAGGTAGAGACAAATTTAGTCCATTATATAGATCTAATAAAATGACCATGTGGGCTAAGAGTGTCTGTATGTGTGTTTTCCTTACATATGGCAGCAGTGTGGTGTCGCTGCTGACTCCACATAAGCTTATGAGGAACTGCAGCGTTATTCTCAAGTTGTTACTCCACTTGTCATTGGACACAATAGCATTCCAGGCATTCTCCATCTCAGGACCTGGGACTTCATCTCCATACTGATAAAAAAAAACCAACAACAATAACATCTTAGTTGAATGTAGAACCTTTAAAGGGGCAATTTTGTACACTTTTAAAGCATTGAATTGTTTGTAAAGCAACAATTCTTGCATAATGAATAATCATCTCTTTGCACTCTAGGACAAACAACTGAGATATTAAAGAGATCTAATTTGTAACATTTCTTTCGTTTTGGGTCGAGCCATCACCACAACTGGTATTTAAGCAATAGCCGCAGCGCCTCTTACCTTTGCTGTCATGAACATGAGGTTGTTTAGGACCAGTGAGGTGGCCTGCAGAGACCCCCAGCCGTTGCCCTTGAGCCTGTGGGTGATTCCCAGGTTGTCGGCCTGCTCACGGACCTCTTCCTCCGGGGTGCTTGGGCTGGAGGTGGGGGGGAGAAGTCCTGTGTCCACCAGCTCTATGTTGTTCAGCCACGGCAACAGATAGGTCAGCATGATCTGTCTGCCGTTGGGGTGAGTGGTGGGGAACCTTTGGCTGACCTCTGCATGTGAGAAATGATTGTGGAGGAGAAAAAAAGCAGGCAGGTTTAGCGTTCAAGTTCAAAATTTGAGCTGCAGTACAATAACAGAGCACACCTGACAGAGGCCCATTCTTTTGCACGTAGGTGTTTATTTGCTTTTAGTAGGGCAACACTATGGTGACAGATCCAAACATGTGGCTGAGAGGTATTCCTTGTAAAGCATGAGAAAGTGTGTCACGCACACAGACACGCACACCTTACCTGAGAAGAGAGGCAGGGTGAGTTCAGGATACATGCAGGCCAGCTGGTTTGAGAGCTGGAAGAGGGAGACGCTGTATAGCGGTGGTAAAGGACCATGTGTGCCATACAGGATATTTCCTGTTTTCTGCCCCACAATCCTCTTTGAGTAAACAGACAACTTGGACTCCAGAACCTGAGCGACAAAGAAAATAGAAAATAATAGAAAATTCCACTGTATGTCATTGTTTCCCACAGAAATTTGGAGTATGAATTAACAGCTTCCATGGAGCTAGTAATTTATTTATTTTTGGAATAAAAACTTGTATAAAGATTACTTTCTAACATATGGAACAAAAAATAGATCTTTCACAAAAGAAAAAAAGCCAACACAAAAAAGACAAAAAAAAGGTTGGGTACCTGCATAAGCTGCATGGATATCTCGTAAATCTCTCTGCTTGTGTCAGATGACTTAAACAGCACCAGATTCAAAAGGGTCACAATGTCACATGGATAATTCCTGAAAAGTAAGAAAAAATACATATAAAAAAAAATTACGATGTAAAGTGACATCAAAATCTTGAAATTTCATGAAGGGTAACCATGGCAGTGATGAAGGTTCTGATTACCTGCTACCGCACACAGTAGCAATAGCTTTGAAGCATCCAGAAGCGAGCTGGTATGATCCAGTGAAGCAGCGATCCACAGCCCAGTTAAACAGATTCACCTGATCTGGGTTTAGTTCCAGGAGCAAGATAACAACCTCACAGCCAAGCCGATGCACCTGCAGTCCAAGCCAGTGATATAAACATGAGTGTTTAAATATGTGCTTTTCCCATAATCAAATCCCAATAAAAGTTTTTTTCATCCTGCTAGTCATTAAAGGGTTATTTCACTCAAAAATTTCAATTCTGTCATTAATTACTCACCCTAATGTCATTCCAAACCAATAAGACTTCCGTTCATCTTCGGAACACAAATGAGGATCTTTTTAATGAAACCAGAGAGCTTTCTGTCTCTCCATTGACAGCCTACGCAACTACCACTTTCAAGCCCCAGAAAGGTATTAAAGACATTAAAGTGATCCATGTAACTCCAGTGGTTTAATTGACGCGAGTGCTTTGTTTGCGACAAAAAAACAAAACATAATTTACGACTTTATTTACAAATTATTAATCTCCAACGTGCGTGTTCACTCAACAAAGTCTGCTCTCGCGTCAAAACAACATGCATGCTTTGTTGTGCTCTCGTGAACGTGCGAGCGCATACGTGTTGGATGGCATTGCGTAGACAGCGCGTAAGTCTGCTCCTGGTGTCCTGTCAACACAACATGCATGCTTCATGGGGTTCTTGTGAATGCATGTTGGAGAATTTTTTTTTACAAAAGTAAATAAAGTTGTAAATTATGTTATGTGGCTTCATAAAATTGAGGTTAAATCACTGGAGTCAGAAGGATTACTTTGAAGATGTCTTTCTACCGTTCTGGGGCTTGAAAGTGGTAGTTGCTTAGTTGTCAATAGAGACAGAAATCTCGCAGATTTCATTAAAAAGATCTTCATTTGTGTTCCGAAGATGAACGAAAGTCTTATGGGTTTAGAATGACACGAGGGTGAGTAATTGAAGTAACACTTTAAACTTTAATAGCAGGCCTAAGCAAATAAGATTACTCATTATTTGAATGGCTGACAACCCAGAACCAATAATGTCAATAAAGCAGAAAAGCATATAAAACATGATATGTTCTTAGGCCAATCTTGACAGGCTTGTTGGTTTAGTTATAATGACAAGTATTAAACCTGATGCAGGTATTAAAAGCAGCTATAACATTTTAGACAGGAAGCCTGTTCAGCATCAACAGGTTAAGACAAGGACTACCCAGCATACCCGGAGATCATGGCAGGCTAAGATATTGTCCAGCCACTTGTAGAGGTATCCGTCTGTAGAAAGGCCCACGTTATCGAACACAGGGCCACAACACAGTACCGCTGACATAGCCTGAGGACAAGCAGTGTACACACACAAACACAACATTACATCAAAGGAAATCCCATATCAGCACTCAGTGATTTGGATCATGTGGACAAACCACAGTTCCGACCCATTTGAACATGAATCGTCATCACGAGAGACTTTATACACAAGCTTCTTCTGTCTAAAAGCCCTGATCCATTATAACACAACAGAATTGGATTTTCACGCATTCTACAAAAAAGAAAAACAAAAAGATCAGAGCATCTGATACCTGCCAACTGTATGCCTGTTTGGACAAAGAGGGTACAGAGAGCTTGGGGAATTTTCTGTATACAGGTACTTATGTATATAGCTTACAGGTACTTTCCAGATTGGATTTCAAATTTTTCCACTTGATATAGTGGCGCTAACATGACTGTATCATTTCTTCCGTTCAGGAAACTGTGATGGCAAATTCTAAACAAGTCAAAACAATCTGTTCTCTTAAATTACGAGACATTTATAAATGCCAAATATGAGGAAATAAAGTCTTTTTTGCTAAAATGCCTTTATGGTGAACCTCTAAGAGACATCAATACCAGATTTTTTATCCAGGTTTACCTTCAAAGCGCAATACTGGTAGCGTGTGATCTGGTGGTTGCGGTCACTGTAGCGGTCCAGAGGTGTGAACATGACACTGAAGGGTCCGGCCCACTGGCTGAAGAGAATGAAGAGGTGATGTCTCAAGCTCTGCTGGGGGAACAATAACCGCCTGTTGTGGACTAAAGAGAAAAACACAAACGAGATTTGAGGATCTAACATGCTTCGATGTTTTGTTTTACAAACAAGAATTAATGGTACAGTGTAAAATGTGTTTGGACAGGCAAATCTACTTTTATTTAAAAAATACAGTAAAACAGTAATACAATTTAAGATTACCGTTTTCTGTTAATTTATTTTAAAATGTAATATATTCCTATGATGACAAGGCTGAATGAATTTTCAGCAGTCATTACTCCAGTGTCACGTGATCCTTTAGAAATCATTCTAATGTGTTGAGTTAGTTGTCAAGAAACATTTATTTTTATTATCAATGTTGAAAGCAGTTGTGCGCCTTAATAGTTTAGTGGAAACCATGATATATATATATTTCAGAATTCTTTGAATAGAAAGTTCAAAAGAGCAGCATTTATTTAAACTAGAAATCTTTTGCAACCGTACAAATGTCTTTACAATCACTTTTGATCAATTTAATGCTCCCTTGCTGAATAAAAGTATTACTTTCCTTCATTTGGTATCAAATAACAATAGTTTATATGTACAATGAGTATTGAATTAATTATAATTGTTTTAATACATTTTAATATTAAATTATAATACTATTATAATTTATAATACAATTGATTGAATTAAGGGTCTAATCATGTAGAAATAGCTCTTTAAAGAATAATCTGTGTACATTTGTCCATTTACTTTGTAAAGGTAAATAACTTGTAAAATAAACTGCTCTTTTAACAGGTAAAGACTGTCATAATTATTTATATAAAATGCTAATATTCATCCCATATTTGACACACTGAACAGCCCTGCATCACAAACAGCTTTTAATTTGTGAGCTGGCTGTGACGCAGGGCTTTTGATGGGCTTGCGTAGGCTACTTGTGTGTCAGACGGGATGTTGTGCTTTGCTGGTCTGAGGGTTTTCTTGGTCAGTCAGCGCGTATTAATCAGAGCCTGCACAGTTCTATTCATAGCTCTGATCCTGGGCCTTTAATAAGTGACTCACTCAGTGTTGGAGCCTATTGAGCCTTTGAAGGGGCGGTATGTTTGGATAACCTTAGACTCCGAGACCTGTGTGTCAATGGCTCTATTATATCAGCTAAAATATCTCACCTGCTCTAATTTGGTATACAGGAGTACACTTCGGACTATTCTGAGAATTCATTATACATTGGGAATGATCACTGAGATGCTAATGGAGAAGATAGTTCTGACTAAAATAATAATTTAGGGATATTCAAAGTATTTGCTCAATGTTTTTAATGTACAGACTTACTTGGAACACACTGGATGAGGTTGGCCACCATTCCACTGAAATGAGCTCTCATGTCTTTCAAAATGTCCAGCTCTTTGTCATTCTCTGCTTCTAAGAGCATCCGGGTCAGATCAACATACTCCAGGAAAAGGGCTCCTAGAGCCAGGGAATCTCGCTCCAACGCCCCATTAGTACTGCAGAGAAAAACAGAGTAAAACAGGTGCACAAAGGATTTTCACAAGACTTTCTCTTTCCTAATTCAACAGAGGTCAAAGATTCACTTTGTTTTGAAAGAAGATCAGTTTAAAAAGTTAAACCCAGGATTTGACTTCATAAGTCCACAAAACCAGTCAGTGGGATCAGTGGACAAGTTCACCTGTCACTGATGACCCCTGAGTCAGCAAGAAGCTCAAAGATACGCAGCAGCTGCAGCCGGAGCAGATCTCTCCGCTCTCTACGCTTCTTATTCTACAGAGACAGAAATACAGAAGGACACAGAAAGAGAGTTTATTTAATTCTAAAAATGTAAATACTACTGTACATGAGCACTGCCACTGCACTATAGACACAACAATACACAATGTTATCTATGGGGGTTTCCAAATTCAGCTGGATTTGGCCAGAGCTCTCACCTCAGGCCTCCTCTCCAGAGCTTCTTTCATTAGAGGATGGAGTTCTTCCACCAGCTCCCTAATCAAACACACATGTGAAACAGTCACGAGACACCCGCAGAATGAAAGCAGCATAAATATTTCCATAAACATGCTTTTGGCACAAACTCCTGAAGTAAATCAGTCTTTTTCCTGCAATAACTGTAATAAATGTTGCTATGAATTTATATCTGACAAAAAAAAAAAATCCATACCTCTAGGGGTTGACATTTCAAATTACATAAAATAACCTGTGCTGAGTGTTATTTTCTTATTTTATATACTATTATAGTATTTTTTAATGTTTTGAATCATTTTATATTTTCAGATTTCATTTGAATTTTTAGTAATTTTTTTACGTGCTTTTGTGGTTTCTATTAGTTTTTTATATTTCTTTTTAGCTTTATTTATTAATTATTTTAGTTTAGTTTTAATAAACTTAAACTGATTTATTTCAGTTAGTTGCCAAGGCAACTCATTTTATGTTTATGTATTTCATCTAATTTTTATATTTTATTTCAGCTTTTTTCCAATTACAGAAAATTATTTTAATAGTTTAAGTTAACAATGTGAACCACTAGTAGTCCTATAGAACCTGTAGACATGTGACCTCTTCTAAGTAACGGCACACGTCAGAATGGAATGACAGTCATCTCTGCTATTTTGTTTGGCATACAAATTACTTGCTCTTTTCATGCGCTGTTCTCAAACACCTTACATTTTTTACAGCTCCCTCAGTGTGTGTGGCAAATGTCCAGTGTAGCTGCCAGAATGCTTTGATAAATTTGCTGTAAAACTGCCTTGGTTTAGGATATAATCCAAACTCTGAAAATCATCTGTTTTTTGGAGTAGAATTATGCTAAAAAGCTCATTAAAAAAGAGGCATGTTTATTAAAAACAATACCTGAACACAAGGGAATTTGTTCGCCCAAAGCCGAGGACCAGAGACTCCGTGATCTCTAAACTTTCCGATCTCATGAGGGGAACCAGCTGTTTCAGGAGCCATGCCACTGATGGTGTGCCTATCACCTGATCAGAAAAGATACATGTACTACTCATGACATCACAGTTCTTTAATTTTACAAATCATCACTGTCCTACTATGGGCACAACGCACCTTGTTATCATACGTGACACTGCCATCAGGTGTGGTAGCCATAATCTCAGGGGTGGAGGCTCTCAGGTGACCCGGACTCATGATGCTGGGTTTGGCAACACCGAGGCACAATATCAGGTAATTCCTCCACAGCGTCACATAGCCATCGGCCGGTCCTGGCGTGCTGGTCTTTTTGGCGTAAACGGGACTGCTGCAAATGTGTACCACAGAAAGGGAAATTCTTGAAAGTCTGTTTTCCACCCCAGTATTCGTAAAAAAAGAAAATGACTATAAACCGGACGTTTCAAGAGTAAAGATGATCGAAAAACTCACTTTGGGTCAACAAGTGGCATCAGCAGCTGTAGGCGAGTGAAGGCGTAAGGCCAGGCATAGCTGAGTGCCGTTGGGCAGTGTTTGGGGAGGTGCTCTGGCCTAAGGAAGCTATAGAGGCAGAGCACCCAGGGATCCTTCACCGAATGGGCGAAGATCCACACGTGAGAGGGACTCTTTACATCATAGTGGCTGTTAACCAGGCGAGCGTTCCACTCTACCAGCCACTGCAGGTCCACGTGATGACTCATGGGCAGGGTGGCCTACACAGAACACAGATTTTAATAGCTGAACTTGAGCAAGTATGCATGAGTGTTATGACTTTAAAGACAGACATTTGGCAACTGAATTCTATAAAACTCTTGTGACACAAATAATTGATTTATGATTATTATGATATTATGCAAGTTGAGGTCTGAGAACGGCACACAAACAGAAACCCATCCGGAGGGTTAATAGGGAACGCTTACAGAGTCAGAGACAGCCACGTGGACGAAACTGTCCAGCACGCTGGGGGCCAGTTGGTCCATAACATCGATCATGGACTTATCGTCATCCTGAGAGCAGAATCACATGACAGTTACAAGGCTTGTGTTTAATAATGTTTAGGTTACACACTAACAGGTCTAGTACTGATTAGGATTGCATCTGATATCCACTGCATGTGAATGCATGTTTATGATTAGTTCAACTGGTCACATGACATCAAATTCAGTCAATAAGCTTAAGTTCAACCTAATGTTTGGTTATTATCTGTGTTTTAAATTATTTTCTGTGTTTTAAATTATTTTCAAGTATAAAACTAATTTCTCCAACAACGATAATTGCAAAAGAGTAACTCTTCTGTCTTTTCTTTTCTTTTCTATTCTATTCTTCATTTTTCTTTTTCCAAGTTATTGTACTCGGTTGTATTCTGTCCTATCTTACTCTTTTCTATCATGTTGTCTTCTATTCTATCGTATTCTATTTTATTATAATGTCTTTTTCAATTCTATATTATTCTATTCTATGCTATATTCCTCTTTTCTTTACTATTTTGTCTTTTTCTATTCTACCAGAATCTGTTCAAATATATTCGGTCTTTTTTATAATATCTTGTCTTTTTTCTATTCTGTTATCCTTTTCTTTACAATTCTGTCTTTTTTTGTTCTACTTTTTTCTGTTATATGCTATCTTTTTCTTTATAATTCTATTGTCTTTTTTTATTCTTTCAGATTCTATTATATTATATTCTGCCTTTTTCTATTATATCTTATTTTACTCTACCTTGTTCTACGTAATTCTGTTTAGTTTAGTTTGTGTTTCTGGCACAATACAGACCGAGCAGCCTGTCTCACCTCGGCTTGTCCGATGGCTGTAAACAGGCAGCGTATCTCTCGGAGGACGGACACAGCCAGTTTGCGAGTGCTGGTCTGGCAGGAGCACAGCAGCAGCAGGGCCAGACCCTCCACAGCGTGCAGCACCGTGGAGTGAGGACTGCGATCGGGCGCCAGTCTGGAGCTCCCGCTGCTTTGAGATCCCATCTAGGGTCAACAAATATACACATGATCATGCACACAGCTCCCAAAACCATTTACATTGGATAAGTGTGTATAGCCATTAAAGAGAAAAATTCATGCTGATACCTCAGCCGAGCGTTTTCCAGGCGTCTGTATCGCCAGCCTCCACTGTGTCAGGAAATGCAGCAGCAGTTTAACGGAAGAGTCCTGCAGGCCCTGCTGCGTGTCCTGCACCTCACGCAGCAGAAAGTTAGTGTACCCGAACAGCACGTCCTCTCGCCAGTCGGAGAAGTCCAGTAGCAGACTCTGCAGGGAATTCTGGGCAATGAGTCTGAGTTCATCATCCATGTGGACCGTCAGCCTGCAGAACGCAAAAAGAAAAACAATCAGTGACAATTACAGCTTCTCTTATGTTTTTAATGCACAGTGTATTGTTTATACAAAGGGTACATGGTGAAACTCACCTGGCCAAGAGATCGATGAGCTCAATTTTGGACATGCCATCTGGCAGGATACGTGGAATGGCCGCAACACACGTCCGGAATAAGTCAATCTTCGGTTTTCTCTCACCCCTGACCCAAGAGAAGGGATGAGGTAAGAAAAAGTAAACAATGAGAGAGACAGAGTAAACAGAAACACAAGGAAATGGAAAAAAGAAAATGTCAGACTGTCTAAACAGGGTGTGTGTGCTGAATGTGACTCATAGGTTGTCTGGCTGTGAGTGTTTCCTTCACCCACTCATGTTACGCTCTGAGATAAATAATAGGTGGTGACAGGTCAGAAAAAAATGTTTACGTGATCATGTCTTCGGGCTCCTTGTTGAGCATCTGGGCATTGGTGAGCATCATGCAGCGGCCCACCTCCTTATCCAAGTGCCTCAGGATGTTATCAATGGATTTCCTGACCTGGGAGTAATACAGTGCCATACCTGCAGGGAACAGTATAACCAACCCCGGCTATGAGAAACTGCAAAAAGAACAACAACGACAAACACAAACAGGCAGGTGTTTGTAATAGCTAAATGCCCTGACCTATCAGTTTTGCTTCCTCCTCAGTTAGAGTTTTGCTGAGGTAGGTTTTTTTCTTCTTCAGTGTATTCCCAGAAGGCAAAGTGGCCCCTGTGTTTGGCATGGGTGGTTCACCATCTTTCTGCTGAAGGTTATCGGCTATGACGAGGAACGCTCTCAGGGCGATGTTCATTCTCTAGACATACATAAGAAAATAAACAAAATATGCATTTCCTCATAGCAAGATCTCATCTCAGGCAGTCTATTGGGTTAAATGTGTTTGTATGGGTTCAAACACAATTCTATATTATAATTCTATAATTCTATGATTATTAATACATGGTATTAATAAGGAACTTTATACAAAAATCATTACAACATTTGAGGTAAACGTGTCTGTGTTTAAGCATTACCTCTGGGTTCAAACTGAAAGCTTTGGCTGATTTTCCAACACTCAGCAGATCACATATTATTTCTTTCATAGCAAAATCCAGTCTTTCCTAAATCCAGAAAAGAAACAAAGATTACATTACTCAGTGTTAAATGATAAGCCATCATTTCTGTCACAACAGTGTAAAATTGCAGGACCTGCAAATAAGCACAGGAAAAGATGTGCAATATTTTCTTTATGCGTATCAGACGTCTATAGGTGTGTGTGCGAGTAGTGTCAAACCTGGGCAATGAACTGAATTATCTTGACAAAGATGTTGAGGGGCATGTCTCTGGGAACGACGCTCCGTGAACCCTTAGGGAACAGTGTTGATATGATTGAGGTGAGGCGGCTGGAATGGATAAAAATATAAAAATGTCATTATTGGATGTCAATCAGAATCAACATTATCATTACTGTCAGTGCCATGCATTTAAAATGAAATTCTTATATTAAAATTTCTTATATTAGAAATATATTTCTTAAATCGTGTTTGTATGTTTTAGTTTTACAATATGCTATATACAATATGCATTTGCTACCTTTGTGTTGCAGTGTTGCTTTCACATTTGATTCGGATCATGTAGACCCACAGCAGCCGATAGAGAGATTCAAGTGCCACCCGGGCCATTTTGTGGTCTTTGTTCTGCAAGAAGAACACTTTGTTGTAATTTCCTTTTATGTTCCTGTGATGCATCTTATAAATTATGATCACCAAATGAGTGCATTTTTTATACTTATGTATAATTTCTATTAATTCCACGATTTTCACCAGTTTCTACCAGTTTGTTTTCCAATAACAATATCTAAACATTTTTAAAACAAGATCAATTTATTTGGAATATACAAAAATGTTAAGACTAATAATCATTTCAGAGAATATATCTTGAATGAAGTTTAGTTACTTTTTTCTTGTTATAGGCATAAATCTTGTCAATTGTAGTGAGGATTATGATGAAAAGAAAATTTAACAAATATTTTTTAACATAAGAAAGAAAGATTTCTTTTTTTATAAAATATTGATGTCATTGTTTTATTAAAAAATATTTATTTAATTTTTAATATTTTAATATAATATATATAAAAATATCTTATTTTAAGGATGTTTAGATATTTTTACTGGCAAGACAAACGTACAAATGATCCCCTCCCCTCCCAAAGTTTACCATCTTTTCTTCTTCTTTTTATTTTAAACCTGATCCATAATTCTTTCATGTTTGGTGTTTCTTAGCTTTACTGTTCAAATTGACTTTTGACCAAATGTGGGCACTGCAACAAACAGGATCTTTTTCCTGCAGGTCAAAACCTTAATTACATAACAAGTCAGCAGCTTTCAGAGTGCAGCAGACCTCTGCAAGTACAACATGACGACTGACTGAGAGATAACAGAAATCAGATAAAGCTGAAATCTCGATAGAGTGATCCAGGATCTTATTAAACCATTCTCACAGTTCTGCACATCATGGTTGTTGTTATTATGCACCTCCTTTCTGTTGTCCAGACCAATTTAATTAATTCTCTCATTCTTTCCACCTCTCTCACACCCACACACAGGTACATAGACTGAAGTGCTGAGCACAAAATGTACAATAAGATGTTACAGCTAATGATAAGGAAAATCCTTTACAACCAACAGGCCTTCCCTTCAAGCAAACAAAACATTCCTGCAATCTGCTGCCTTCCCTCTGCATTTCACACATTTTTAACAGCTATTTGCTTCTAACTGCTGCCACTTTAAATATTTGTGCACTTGACTGATGGGCTCCACTGGTTAAAAGAACTTGCAATCACATGATGCTAACACAACCCCCTTGCAGGACAAAAACTGCATTCCTTTTTGCATGTGATCTGCTGTTATTTGCTGACCTAAAAAGGCTGTATCAGACAAGCTTTGTAGATCTCAAATACTCACTTTCAGGTTGGACAAGCAGTTGTTGAGGAAGACGTGCCATCTGTTTAAAAAGATTTGCTTCTGGCTCACACACAGAAGACACGTTACCAAAGGATACAGAGCCTAAGAAAGAAAAGGAGCAAGTCAATGTTTACACTATACAGCATGTGCTTAACAAGAATTATGTAGTTCAATTACTGAGCAAAGACAGACACTCTAGAACAAAATATTCAAACTTTCTTTTCCCAAGACCCAATAAGACATTTTGTGTTTACTTGAGACACACAAAATACTGGTATAATACATTCCATGATATTATAAACCCTGGTAATCACAATTCCAATCAAAAATACCACAGTTCTTACATTTTTTACTACAAATGAAACTGTGGAAAATTAGTTAAAACTTTCATCAAAAAAAGTAATTTGCATATGGCATAAAACTAAACAAAGATTATAAAATATTCATAGCTTAAAGAAGATGTGTGTTTAATGTTTTAATAGCGTAAAATAATTGCAGCAATTGCCTGAGCATTTGCTTTTAGTAATTTAATTTAATGTAACATTAAAAAATTGCACATTAAATGGGTTGGGATCCAAACCTTAAGAAGCACTACTCTCAAAAATATTTTAGCACTTTAAGCACTTTCCTCTCTCCTGTCACAATAATTTTGCACTTGAGTTGTTTTCTTTAAGTTGGATTGTAAAATATTTATATGGCAAACAAATCAACTGAAATTTTTAACAAGGGTGTGAAAATGCACACACATCACACAGCTATTGTGTGCCATTGTGCAAAATCAAAAGTTGCTATGTTAAGTCGTGAAAGATATTTAGAGATGGAGTATTTGAAACATCACAGACAGCGAAAAAATGTCAGCTACGAGCCAATTAATGTAGATGCATCTCCCTCTATTGCTCTGGAGCATGAAAAAAGAGAGAGCAAAACTTGCCAGAGAGTGTTTCTTCCTGGATGATAGGTCTAAAGTTGTGTCGTAAAGGGTTTCCACAAAGTTCCTCAAACAGGGCACATTCACCTCGTTCTTCACTGTCTGAAGAGAAACATCACATCAAGTGTGAATAACAGTTTGGACAATATTCAAAATACACATATTTGGTAAACCTTTCTTACTCAAAGAAATTACAATTTAGCGACTGAATGAAAACAAACATTTAAATATTGCAAATATTTAAGTATTCAAATATTTAGTTTGGCAGTGCTTACTGCAGCAGATCTATCAGAGACGGCTGTACTTACTGCGGCTACTGGGACGAGAATCTCTACAAAGAGTCCAGCCATAGAATGTTTAATATCCTTATCTTTCACCTCCAAGAAATACTGAGCACACTCCTATAAACATACAACAGTATTTTAAGTCTTTTTGAATACTAAGAGAGAAAGAGAGATTATTTTTTTTTATAATTGTGTACATTGTTTGTCAAATAAAGTAGAACATTGAAGTAATTGTTGCATTGTGTACCTGCATAAACTGGAAAGACGCTTCGAAATCTTCCACTGGGTACATCTTAATGCGGAAGAACTTGACCCCCATAATTAGGCTGATAGTGCTTTGGACCACATATGGGCTCTGCTCTTTCTGCCTGAGCTCCTTCAACTCTGAGATGAACTTCTTCCTCACTGCAGGAAACCTGGGGAGATTGGGAAAGAGGGATTAATATTTATAAAAAATAATAAAACAATACAGCAGAATTTCGGTTTGAATCCCATCATTTTGCACTGTATATTTGTACATTTGTACACGGTATATATAGATATATACATAGACATATATATATATATATCTGTATAATATACCTTATGATAAATTGGTTAAAATGTTCCTCATTTGTAAGTTGTGTTGGATAAAATAATCTCCTAAATAAATACATATGAATGAATGCTGAAGCTGAAAAACGGCATACAAAAATGTGTCCTGTCCGAAAGCATCCAACTTATACTTTGGACAGATTGATAAAAACTCAATTTACAATTCACTCAACTAAAAAAAAAATATATATATATACTGACTTTTAAAGCCAATTGTTGTCTATTAATGCTTTACCTGTCTGTCTTTAAATTATCCTCCTTTGAGGGCTTTTCTCAGGATATTTGCGACAATTAATTAATTAGAACATCATTAAATTAATTTAGTTAAATAACGATGGGAAGCCCAAGTTTAAATCCCTTTCACCATTTCATCCACCAAATTCCAGGACTTCCAGGATGTTTCATGTACACATGTGTGTTAGGGAGTGTTTGTGAGTTTGTCCTGACAGAGAAAGAGATCTTCAGCCCTATATTTAGAAAGGCATCTGGAGGGGGGAACAGATCTCACTCTCTCTGCAAGTCTTAATGTTTGTTTTAGGTGAGCTACAAACTAACTGGCTACTTTCCCACTGAGAGAAATACAGAACATTAGAGTATTTGCATTGTACACACGGTTTGACTGAATTATGCTATTTATCTTGTACTGTATTGGGGTGATGAAGCACATACATGTCTAACATTTAATTTAACTTTTAACAGACTCATGTAGACACCAGAATTTCAAGACTTCCTTTTATACGTGCTGCCACAAATACATTTTTCACACTATTAAATATGGAAAGAGGCCATTACTGTCAGGCCTGGAGCTCTCATACTGATAAGGAGAAACTCCATCTCTGTGCGACACTGATGGAGCTCCCTGTGAACATGACGAGACGTCTCGTCTATCAGCATAATGGCCTCCCATTAGTGCTTCATCTAACACTAGACACTCTGTCGCAGGAAGAAGAATGCGGCCATCATTTTGAGCTCAAACCAGGTCGCTGGCTTCAACGGGAATCATGAAGCCATCCATTTAGAGTTTAAATTAGGTGGGAATTTTTATTGCAAATGGAAGTGGTTTTGATTCAGGATCAAGATTTTACATTGGACTTCAAAGTCTACATTAACAAACAAACATGTCCTTAATATCAGATGGTTTCACTGGTCCAAAATCCCACTCCACGTATCTAAATATGAAACATTAAATAAGCTCTTATTAGCTGATTTTGCTGCTTCATAAATTACCTGGACTGGGCCACGACACCGACAACCTCAGCATACAGATCAGCCACTATGTGCATGTTGGTCGTGTTGGGCCCAAGGTATCTGCAGGACAGAGAAATATCATAAATCTTCCTGTCCTTCTGTAGAATCCAGTCACACTTAACCACACATATATTTACAGCGAGTACGCATGATTTAGTGGAAATTTAAATGATGTAAGATGCTTATTAGGCAGATTTACTAATGCAAACACATGCAGGAAAATAATGGCTTATGGTGGATGGAGGAAATAACTTAAATGGATCATTACCCCTCTTTGTATTTGAAGTGTTTGAATGCCAGGTTAATGACTTCCTGAATGAGGCCATCCAGAAGAGGATGGAGAGGGATCTACAAAGAGAGAGAGCGACAGGATAAGTAAGGGGAAGAAACACTGTATAACGTAAATTAAATAATAAAACAAAATAAATGTATTTATCTATTAGTTTTATTTATTTCAAATAAGTTAAATTAAATAAAAAAATTTAAAGGGTTAAAAAAATTAATTTAAATGAAATAATATTTAATTACAAAGCAAAGTATTAATTATAAATATATAGTTGCATTTGTTTCGGGGCAGGTTGTCAGTTTACTGATAATTCAATCATAACCTACCTGTTTTAAAACCTCAATAAGCACAAGTGAGAATATGAAATCTATTGCCAAGTCTCTTCTTTCCATCAGATAATCTTTCTGCTGTTCATCGCTGAAAGAGAGAGGGAACGAGAAGAGAATTGAGTAAATTGCATTTTGATAATCACTGTAAGTCAAAAATATAAACATGCTTCTGAGGTCTGTGCCATGAGAACTTCTGAAATCCTCTATCCGTATTTGATTCTGAAGCACTGATGTATTCAAACCTAACTGCCAATAGAGTTCCACAGTCATGAGATCCCATTTCACTGCTGAGAAATGTCTGCTTTGCCTTTACCACTCAGGGCCCGAATTTTGGTGCAGGATTTGGTGCGCAAAATTTGCACACAAAAAAAAAAAAGATTTCCTGCAGGTTTCGAGCTTATAAGATGGGAAATTACGGCAAACGTTCATTCAGTTAGCTTATTGGTTGAATAAGCAAATGAATCCACACAGATTATCTGATCAAATTAGTCATTTGAAAACTTTCTGTGAGACATACTGTCACAAAATGCGAGAGTAATTCAGCACTACTGCGTCTTCTTTTAAAATGTGGTTCACATCCCCACAGCGTCTGTACATACGAGCTGCACGCTGCGATACAAGACCTTCGCTCACGTTTTGGGACAGAATTGTCACTTGCCCAATCGGGCCAGTGTAGCATTCAGTAGTACTCGCGCGCTCTCTGAGAGACGGTTTTCTGTGCGCTCATACCCAGAGCACACACACATAAAGCCGCCTCTTAAACAGCTCGTGAGAACCAAACTGAGTGCTTTTTTGCGGCTTATTGCGCTTAGACCGTTTCTAAACCTGCTACTGTCAGTGTCATTAATGTTAATCAAACAACAAAAGGATTTAATTTATACAATGCAACAATTGATTTATTTAATTTCTGTAGTAGCTATTACTGTACCTGAATACTGTTAGACTTACCTAAAAACCTTAAAGCATGCACTCTTTATTTCATTTGTATATTTATTTTATTGTATTTATTAGTGCTTCTGCTTGTAATTTGTTTTTTTTTGTTCAATTTGTAAATTAAATTCAAGGTTGAAATCAAGCTTCCTTGTTCTTAGTAAAATCATGCGCAACAAAATGACCCCACTGTAAAAACACAAATACATAGAGTGAGCATACATTTAGGTGAGATAAATGTAATTTAAAATAAATTATAAAAAAAAATGAAAATGGGACTGGAAAAGAAAATGGGACTTATTTCTAAAATACACTGTTAAAAAAACTATTATGAAAGTAGGCTTGCATAAAAAGGAAGAAAATCCACCAGACAATGCTAACCTTGTTAGCGCAACAGTTCAAAAACAGCCGATCATCACATTCCTTTGGATTAACATTGGATCCTATGGATCCCTTACATTTAATTTAATATTCAACAATTATTTTGATCTGCCTGCATTGACACTATTATACAAGAACTGAACTGAGCTGGACGATGACATCACGGTTTACTCCACAGCGGTTATATATATATAAATGAACTAAATTAATAACTTTTCTTTAAACAAAAATGAAACATCACTGAACTTACTTAAGTTGGACTGTGACGCTATTTTCTTCAGGAAACAAACATTTTTGCATTATTTTCCTGTTATCTATGTAAAGCTATGTAAATACAATCTGTATTGTAAAAAGCGCTATATAAATAAATGTGACTTGACTTTGGCTATAACTGGCCTAATATCGGATGAGCTGCTTCACAGTGCACTGCAGTACAGATTGTATTTCATTAGATGAAGGCAAGGCTTCTGATGACAGCCATTAATTACAAGTTCCCATCCACACTAGATCACACACGCATAAACACACAAATATATACTTACACAGAACACCATAAACACGCTTATGCAGCTGCAATCAGATTATATTGACACAGACCTCTGGAAATTAGACGAGCAGACGCGTGTGCTCTAGTTTTATCTAAAGTTTGAATTACAAACATTAAAATTTGCACATAAGGCAGTTTTTAAGTCAACTTTTTAATAACATTGTTTCTACCCCAGTTTGTTGGTGAAATATAAACATTTAAATGACAATAAACTGTAACTTGTTTTTATTCAAACATACATTAAATAATGAAGACATGGTTAAGAAAAATATAATGAATATGTAATAAAGTGCATATATTTTGCAAAATGCTCTTCTCTAGAGTTATTTCACTGTATTATAATATTGTCAGTCCAGAGCTAGTATCCACACAGCTGGCATGTTTATATGTTGTAGCTTATCCATGTTGTGTGCAGGAGATAGATTCTGAACACAGCACTAATTACACCTTTGTTTCAGTCACTGATTTCAGCTCTCTAAAATTGCGACCCGAAACCGAAAATAGCTGTTTCGGCTGAGGTTTTTCCCGGTAGCCGAAATTTTTGTGCATTCCAACAATTAAGCATCTATTTTTTCTACATATGAAAGGTACAACAGTTTGTTCACCAATACCCTATATGGGTATTATATTGTCTGAGGAGAGTTCACACACTCCTAATACCATTTCAGTTAATATTTTCAGAGAGTATAAAAATAGTTTAGAAATGTAACTTTAAATGTAGGCAAGGGAACTCACTTTTTGGACTTTGTGTTTGCACGTGGACGGTACTCATGGGACTCGTCTTCCAAACCGTTCTGTCTTTTATACCAGTCAAACAGTGTCCGCAGGATGGAGGGAAGACAATACTCAGCAAGAGAGCTCATAGTGCTGATCAGCTGTGGAGAAAAAAGGAAGTAATTTCAGTAAATGTTTCTGTTTTGTCACTGCATTAATGCAATGTGCAATGCAAAATGCAATGTGATTTAACTGAGGCTATACACGGAATGGAATATTAGCACACTGCGTACTGTATGTGAGTGAACAGTATACTGTACACCACCTATCTTATAAAAATAGCATGTGAAACAATATGCAGTTTCGATCAATTATGAACTGGAGTAATTTATGCAGGCAGAAAATTTGCATGTTGTGCACATCTCTTAATTAAAAACAGAGGGTAGCATGGTGTGCCTAACATTGCCTGAATGTGTACATATGAAAGAAACACAATGTATTGCAGTTAATTTGGCGCAGTCCGTTAATGACACAATTATGACATGGTCCCAAAACATGCCTGTTCTCTGCAACACACTCAAAAGTATGTAATTTTTCTTCACAAAAAGTGTACATACTTTTAGGGCATAGTACAAGTAAACGAATTGGGACGAAGTGAAAATGTTACTATGACGAAGTGA
Source organism: Siphateles boraxobius (assembly GCF_051911475.1). NCBI lineage: Eukaryota > Metazoa > Chordata > Actinopteri > Cypriniformes > Leuciscidae > Siphateles > Siphateles boraxobius. Next base: position 7,325,074 of record NW_027508866.1, read on the forward strand.
AATGTTACTATAGGTTGAATTCGGGTAATCAGAAAACAGCCAGAATTAAGATCCAGGGAGTGAATGTGTTCATACAGGCTGGGCTAAACCAAATAGAGGAAAGGAGTGGTGTCTGGGCAGAGTCGGCCTGGTATTCCCCCAACCACTGTAAGACGTTCAAGAACCCACACACATTCAGGCTACTTAAGAATTCAATACAGAAGGGTAAAGTCAGGACAGCACAGCATCAGCTACAGAGAATGCTATTCTTAGGGTCTGACTGATGATGACTCAAAAAAAATTGTCAATCAATAGAGAACGGCCGGAAACATTGGATGGTGTGGGAGCAGATCATTAATTCTTTGTTATTCTTTTTCAACATTACTTTATCATTTCTGATTGTGGAAAGAAAACAAAAATGTCTCAAAGCCCTAATTGTTTCATTGTCAGCGTGTGTCTGGTAAAGTAAAAGTCTTAAATGTTAGGAAGGATGTTGAAAATGTTACTTAATCTTACCTGATCAAACTGCGGGTCTTCTCCTCTTTGTAGAGATTTGGTAAGGGGCTTTTCCTGCAGAATATTAAAAAAAAAACTTAGGAGGCATAGATCATTAGTTGCAGATTCCCAGCTGGAAAACAATCTTGCTTTTGTAATGCATGAACTTGAAAAGCCCAGATTAAACATATAATCAAGACCTAGGGGTGGGCGATATGACTAAAATCTTATATCTGTCACAGTCTTAGGCTGTATGAAAGAACAATGCGAAAGCATTACAAATAAAGTAGTCTTTAATGAAAACACATGGAGAGTACAAAACAACGTAATACAATAGACAAGAACCGACAGGTGACTGAACACAACAGGGAGCTTAAAGGGGAACTCGGCAACTCTAGCTATTTCTTCGCGGATTTGCACTTTGGTTGTCGCATGTTTTCTCAACGAGCTCCCCCTACAGTTGTGGGGCGTATATTTCACTACAATGTCGTAAAAAAACTCACTTGCGGTCCCTCCTCCCCCTTTCTACCGCTGCTCATGTGCATTTGTTATTATCGGAGCCGGCCAACTTTATCGCGTGGAGCTACAGTATGTCTACCGAGGTGGGTAATACAACATACACATTGAGGGCGGCGTGTGTGTTTATGTAGAGTTGCCGTAAAGCAGTTTGTGTTTCTCACTCGTTCTCACTTCTCACGAGACTTCCTATTACCAACTTACCGGGACGTTAGTCCCCATGTTGCAAGGTTGGTTTTCCGCCTAGGAACGTTGGGGGGAGCGAGGGAAGTCACCCTTCTCACCAGAACAGGTTATTAAACCATTCAAATGATTTCTAAACGGTTTTATTAAGTTGAAATAGTTGCCGAATTCCCCTTTAAATACAAGATGAACACAACGACTGAAAGGTGTGAAACATTACTAATCAGACACTAATAAGGAGATAATCATTAACCAATGAAACCAGAACTAAACGTAGGGTAGACAAAACAGGAACAAACAGAACAGAAAAACAAAATAGAAGTCCATAGTCGTGACAGTACAGTACGGAAACAGGGTGTACGGAGTATCTGGTGAAGCAGAGAGGCCGACGAACCCGGGCAACATCCACGGCCCGGAAGCCCAAGGTGGAACTGCTGGCTCGCGGGTCTGAAGCAGAGACGGGTTCGGCAGACCGGGGCAACGATGGAGGGAGTGAGGACAACGGAGAAGTCAGAGGGACGGAGAACCGGGGTGGAGCTGACGGGCTGACTGGCCGAGGTGGATACATGGGCCTGGAGGCCTGAGGTGACGCTGGTAATCCTTACCATCGTGCCGAGCTGCACAGAGCTAGCAACAGGGACAGAGCCGAGGAGCTGAATGATAATAGTGGAACCAGCGGAGTACTGAAGTACTGGATGGAACCAGTGAAGGGGATGGGACCAGGAAGTTGGGCGGGAACACCGGAGCAAGAAAATTTCCGGATGGGACCGGGAGCACCCAGATAGCCGGACGGGACCGGGGGAAAAGGCGAAGACTCGAGGGTGAAACTGGATCCTTGGACCCTGGGCAGCTATCGTCGACTCCAGAAAGATCCAGGTTGCTTGCTATGGATCCTTCTCTGCCTGGTTGATGTAAACGGGGAGTCGCCCTGCTGTAGTAACCACAACCAGTATTCCAGCAGCGACCTCTGCTCACAGGTGACGAGACGACATAAGGCTGGTAAGTCTATATTTCTTGTTCTGCTGATTTTGAGGACCCCTACCAAGACCACATGGAATCTGCACCCGCAGACTTTTACAGACTTCAAACTACATTTACCAAGTACTACACAATGTTCAGCTGCCAATATAAATTTTGTACTTTCAGCTTTGTTGAACACATTATAAAATTAGAAAATATATATAAAAAATTGTCTTGCTGTGAGCATTATTAAAAGGCTTCAACAATCCTTGAAGACTCTTTTACAGATTCTTGACGCTAAAACAAAAGTAATCCTCTGAAATTCCTTCATTTGAACTAGACAGGACTAAACTTAATCTAAAGATGTCACATGGAGAACAGGCGTGGGAAAGTAGGCCAAAGAGCCAAGAGAACAACTTTTCTACTGGAGGTCAAATCAAGTGATTAACCCTATAACACGCAGACACGCTCGTGGACGCACACACACACGCTTTCAGACTGGCGAGGATTGACAGGGTCAAATGAAAGGGCAAAGGAGAGCAGAGATTCTACAAACAGGTTGAGGTCTAGGTCATGGCTTGTGTTCTGCTTCTAAAGTTACTGATTTCTAATATGGTTGAAATTTGTGCTTCCTAGATATTAATCTGATGTATAATAATAACAATATAACTCTGATTAAATTCGTCTGAAATAAGAATGTCACATACACCTAGGATGGCCTCAGGGGGAGTAAATAATCGGCTAATTTTCATTTTTCGGTGAACTATCCCTTTAAGGCAGTTGGACATTTTTGTGTGTAGGCCTGCGTTAAGGCGTGTATCCGAAGCCCATTTGCTTATCCGCCGCCGGCTCCGACTCGAAGCACGCACACAGAAAGCCACCTGGGGAACAGTGTCTCTTTTGTGGCTTATTGCGCTTTTAATATATAGTAGACTGCATTTCACAACAGTAGACTGCATTTACTAAACTGAATGTAAATTAATGTAAATGAGGTTAATACGTTTTTTGCAAGGTTTGATGACTTTGATTTCTCTGCCTCTCATGATATGATTTTAGAATCTCTTGTACAGAGTGGTAATGTGGACTGTAGTACAGCAATTGTTATTAATGAAAATGAGATTAGTCAGCAATTAAAGTGCCTTAAGACCAACAAAGCAGCAGGGCTTGATGATATTCACTTATGTACTTTGAAAGTCTGTGCTGTTCAGTTGTGCTCAGTTCTTCATGGGGAAATGTGCGTTGTAGTTTAAATAATTTGAGACCCATTGCTTTGACATCACATATAATGAAATGTTTTGAAAGGATTATCCTTGATCATCTGGGTAAACAGTCGTCAGTTTTTCAAGATCCATTACAATTTGGATATCGAAAAGGTGTGGGTGTAGATAATGCCATACTTTTTTATGTTGCATAATATTTATAATCATTTGGAAACAACTGCCAGTTCTGTTAGGATTATGTGTTTTGATTTTTCTAGTGCTTTTAATACAATTCAACCACATGTTTTAGCCGATAAATTGCTGCATTGTAACCTACATAGTACAACTATTATTTGGGAATTGGATTATCTACTATGTCGACACCAGTTTGTTAGGCTGTGTGACAAAATGTCTAACATTATTTTAACTAAAAGAGGAGCCCCCCAATGCACAGTTTTATCACCCTTTCTTTTTTCATTGTATAGTGCTGACTATAGACACACTCAGACATCTGGTTGTATACAAAAGTTTCCAGACGATACCGCCATTGTGGGTTTAATTAATCAAGGTAATGATGGGGACTGTAGAAGAGAGGTTGAATTACTTGTTACATGGTGTGATGAAAATGTCCTAAAATTGAATGTGGAATGTGATATTACCAGTGATAATTAAAGTTCAGATAATAGAGATTGGTCAGTCTAATAAATATATTGGTGTCCTTTTGGACAGTAAATTAAACTGGAAGAAGAATAGTGAGGCTATTTTTAAGAAGGCACAATCAAGACTATTCTTTTTTAGGAAGTTGAGTTCTATTGGTTTCAGTAGGAAGCTTCTTTATGTTTTTTATCAGGGAATCATGGTTAGTGTTTTGTTTTATGCAGTGCTCTGTTGGGGATGTAGTATCACTGTCGATGATAAAAATAGGATTAATAAATTGATTAGAAAGGCTGGCTCGGTTATTGGCCTTAATCCTGATTCACTTGAGGTCACTGTGGAGAAGAGAACAAGGGCAAAATTAAAAATTATTCTGTGTTACAAAGGTCATTTACTACACTTTAATGGACTTAAAAGCTAATTTAGTGGAAGATTAGAAATGCCTCAGTGTTCTACAGAGCGATTTAGAAGGCCTTTTATTCCTACTGCAGTTAGGTTTTTTAATGATTTCTGTATGTAGTATTTGTTGTTGTTGTTTTTAATGTTTATTTGTCTATTTGTGGTGTTTGTAATGTGCAATGGTGGCAAATGAGTTTCCCCTTGCAGGGATTAATGAAGTTTTCTAATTTAAAATTTCACAACACTCACTTATTTGGCTGTTTGGATGTTAAATTTAGACTTTTAGGATAGAAAGCGCACCGCTGTGAAGAAAAGGAAGGTGTGCTGGACAAAATGCGGCAGTGGCACAATAATTGCTTTACTTCGATTGTCTTGTTTTCATAATCGTTGGAAGCCAAAATCGAAAATCAATTATGATTAATCACACAGCCCTACTGTACATTACTGGAAGTTGACTGGAAAATGCACTTTCTGATAAAACTCAGCACCTCAACCATGACAGCATTTATCCGCTTAAAGCACAAACTGTTTGGGTGTGGTGTGCATTTAGAGATGGGGGTGCTGAGAGCTTTGACTGCTTCTCATACAGAGTAGGCGAAACCCATTCCTGTCCACTTAAATCCATGCTACAGCATAATGGAATTAAAATGATACAGGGAGACCAGGCAACCTGAGCCACTGCAGCAAAAACAGACACAGTATCTTACGGCTATTAGTGCAATTTGAAGATATATTGTGAAGTATTACTGTTCGATGCCTGCCAGCTAAAGCAATTACAAATGAAAGCCATAGCACGGTCATTAATATATTGTGTGCCAGGGCTGTTAGATATCTCTCCTCCACTTACTAACTGATTTATACAGCATACTGTATAATTCCTGTTTTTCCAGACTACTCAACATACCAGAGAATCAGCTAAAACAAGGTGTAAAAACCTCAAACCCAACTGTGAATTCTGGCAACTTCTTATAATATGGGCTAGATCAGGAGTATTCAATTAAAGAGGTATAGTCTCAATATTTCCTTCCCAGCGGAGGTCCGGACAATATTTATTGGGAACAGTTATCCAATTCCATCGTGGCAGCTGTAGTACTTTGTAAAAAAAATAAAAAATAACCCCCCCCCCCAGCTCTTAATGTGGTGCTTTAAGTTGTTAGAGAGGGAGAGAGAGAAGCAACGCGCACGGAGCAGAAAGGGCTTGAAAGAAGCACCTTTGTCTCTTGTTGAAAATATTATAGATAAAGTTCTGAAAGATCATTACCATAAACAACCCTGAGTGCTTGTTGCTTGTGGTTGTTTTAAAGCGCTGCTCACTTTAATCTGTAGAAAAGGTAAAATGGCGCAATTATGCCGCGTGGTCCACCACTTGAATAATACTGGACAAGATGTTATTTACTTGCATTTGAGGTCTTGTGTCTTAGATTATCTGCATGTAAAGGCTTTCAAAATTAGATCCCAGTAGATGTTAAACTTTGTCTTGTCTGAAAAATGTCGGATAAATATAAAAAAATAGTTCTCTTACCAGTGGTTCTGCCATGATGATGCGTATTTTGCGTTCAGACAGGGTGGTGAAGTTGGCGAATAGGCTTTTGAGGACATACTCGCCCGGTTTGCTCTCGGGGTCCACAGTAACCGGCATGGTGGCAACAGGACCTTTCCTCTCACCCGGAGCGCAGCTCACTTGGGGGAGGGGGCGCTTTCCTACGGGGGATGCTGGGAACGCACAAAAAATATAAGATTAGTTTATTATGGATCTTATTAGTACCTCAATTGTTGTGATAGTTATTATATGTATGACTCGGTGCGCAGTGCACAAGCTCTGACATGTGTGGTGCCGGTGAAAATAGTTTAATTCCAGCTTGGGTCATTTTCTGATCCCACACAGAGGCAAAAGTGTCTGACCAATCAAATGCTTTGAAATGGAATGGTCTCATCAGATTAGTAAATTAAAAAAACGTGACAGATATACAGTATTGACAGGAATGAAAAATTGAGAGTGGTGCTGTCAAAGGCCTGAGACTATGGCTTGAGAGCACCATCTCACAGTCAGCCAGGGCTAGAGCAGCTGGTGTTTTCATTTTTGGCAAGACCATGTCATCACTCCCAAAGGAGGGAGGGGGTCAGCCGGCTGGCCGGGGCCGGGGGAGCCCACGTCATGTGGCTGCAGGGGCTTCTAGCATGTGCTCCTCTTAGAATAGACCCCTGCAACATCACAAGTCACGAGCAGCAAAACGCATGGCAAAATATAATCTTCCAAACAGCAATATGAGCAGTTTAAAGAGACTTGCAGTAACTTAAAATTAGGCAATTACCTAAAATGATGTTTGCATAAGCGGTTTTATTAAGAGTTAGAGATTAAGGCTGTTAAAAGACTTTTAAAGGGGTATCTCATGCACATGCTTTTGCTCATTTAAAACTAAAGTCTATGTAAAAACACTGATGTATGGCTAATGCTGCTGCAATAACAACAAACAAGCAGCATCAAAGAAGACACAAAATCAGTATTACACTTTTTCTTCTTTAATCTTAAATGTCATCTAGATTTTTCATTTTTTTGAAGAATAAGTGAATAATGTACATGCAAAAGTTGTTGCACAACAACACAATATTACAGTATTGTAGATGTCAAATCGTTGCTACTGAATGCAGTTGTCGTTTCTATGATATTCTGGTGTTAATACATATATGTACATATATAGTTCTGAGAAATACAACCTTTGATATGCTCCAAAAAAGTAATGCACTGCAATAAGTAACATCAAGCTGATGTTTTGTGAACTAAATTTCCTCTCGCAGACCTCAGTACCTGAATAGTTTAAACTTCACACCATGTTAATGGGAGTTCATGACCTGACAACAGGGTTTCACAGCTCAGGTCAACGGTAGAACATTTGAATGACAGCTAAATCAGAATGCTAAATGACATGAGATTCAAACTAGACAGAAAACCCCAATATTTAGCAGCTGTTCAATCATTATCAAACCATACTAAAACAGAAGTCAGTTGCAGATGTATTCATTTTTGATCTGAAATTGCTACATATGGTTGGCTTGACAGTCATCTGGAGAAAGAATTAACGTCAACTTTATATATGGACAAACAGCGGATATCAGTTGACACCTCCGAAGTTGTTGTCGAGCCTGAGCAGTTCAAACTGAACGAGGAGGGGAGCTGCTGGAAAGGAATTGTAAAATATTTTGTTCACTACTTTAGCCTTGAACACACTACAAGGAATCCACAGAATGCAACCTCCTTACAGCAAGTGTAGAAAACAAGAACAACACCCACGCACCCACAGACCTTTCGCTCAGTGGCACCTACCAAGGCCCTTGATGAAGCTGATGACGCTGGCCCGACTCCACCGCACAGGAGAAAGCTCCATGGTGCGGCCACGTTAGTTCCAGTAATCCGACACAAAACTAGCCCTTTACCACCACCAGAGCTCCATACTTCCCATTTGTCTTCCCGTCCTGTCTTTGTGGACCTGCACCATGCTGGGCAGCCTATCAAACAGCCATGAATTTGGGATATCTGGGCTTTGCTCTTGGAGTTATGGGAGTTGGAGAACGCAAGTTCAAGGAACACACCCTTCCTGTGTATAGTTCTTCATAGACTTTTGAGAGAAGCAAGCCCTAACTGAGGAGAAGGTCAAGCTGGAATTTTAGCAAAGCCAAGGGAGAGAGTGAGAGAGCGAAATAGAGAGAGGGTGGGAGGGGACTATTTGGTGCTATATTTAACCTCAGCACTGACACACACAATTCTAACACATTCATTCCATTTTACTGGGAACATGCATGAATGATCATGAAAAATGCATACATACAAGATTTAATAATTATAAATAGCATTACATTCTTAAAAAGCATTGCAATGCCCTTTATGACATCATAATCGGTGATATGATTACATCATAATACCCATTATGATATGTATTGTGACATTATAATTCCCATTATGAGATCATAATGCCATTTATGATGGCATCACTGGATTTCAGTGAAATTCATTGCAACACATTGCAGTGAAATCCAGTGAAATCCAGTCGATATCACAATGTTTCCAGTGAAATCCATTGATGCCATTCTAATGCTATCCTAACACTGGATTTCACAGGAATGCAGCAAATGTTATCATAATGCAATTATGACATCATCATCACTGGATTTCACTGGAAACACTGTGACATCACCGGATTCACTCCAATGTGTCACAATGAATTCCAGTTATAATGTCATAATTGCATTGTGATGTCATTCACTGCATTACAGTGAAGTCTAGTGATGATGTCATAAATTGCATTATGATGGCATCACTGGATTTCACTGCATTATGATATCATTCATGCCATTCCATGAAATCTAGTGATGATGTCATAAATTGCATTATAATATTGTTCACTGGATTTCACTGCATTGTAATGGCATTCACTGCATTCCAGTAAAATTAAGTGAGATCCAGTAATGATGCTACAATGGACATTATGATAACATAACTTCCAGTAAAAGCATCATGATGTCCATTATAACAGCATCATTGGGTGGATGTTATGACATAATTGTTTACCCCAAATGCGGACATTCCCAGATTTAGAGGGACACATTTAGCAAAGGAAACACAGTTGCAGAAACTACAGCAAAGTATATAAGCATAAAAATTTTGAATCAGTGCAAGGCAAACCCAGACACACTACTTTTTGTATATTGATGAAAGCGATTGCTCGGAAATACAATATGATGCAGTAATCGCTCTCACTCTTGATAATGAGTGTGCATTAAAAGGAAGGAGTAAACAGCACTTTATTTATCAATATAATCATAGACTCCCTCTCTCCATACAGTATATCTATTTTTCTTTATCTAGCCTTGATTATTTGTTGCTCCAGCTCATCCCAATAATCAGTTTGTACACAAGCAGCAGGTTGACCTTACATAAATAAGGGTTGATCTGACAGAAAAGATAGGGCATCTGGAAAGCGTAACAAGTAAAAGGGAAAGAAAGTGGTGGTTTAGGGAGAAAGAGAGCATGCAGAAAAAGAGATCAGGGGGACTGGAAAGAGATTTGAGTGGATTTGCTTGAGTGAGTCAACAGACTGTTATCAGGCCACCTGTTCTACTTCACAGGGATCGAGCTGCACGTCTAAAACACATGGGAACAAATTAACAGCCACTGTACAGCAACACAGCTCCTTTGTACAAGAATAAGGCATCTTTATCACCTTTAGCTGAAAGTTTTACCACTGTTGGTGATGCAAGTAAGAGATCCATCTAAAACAAACACACTCGCAGCACTGAACAGTGAAATAACATCTCAGACTGTTTGTATTAGAAGTAGGGCCGCAACAACTAATATATAAAATAAGTTTAATAATCAATGAATCAAATAAACAGATGAATCAATGATTAAAATAGTTGATAAAGCTCTAGGTCCATTTAATCTAAACTACTAACTAGTATATGAAATTATTCGGGTACATTACGTTCTCCATTTCTCGGCTCACTTATATAAAACAATAACACTTTTACAAAACACACCCCATTTTCCACTCAGCCTTTGTATAAGATGAGTGATTTGATGATTTCTTACATCATCAGAGATTTATGATGTCACAGTCACCATCATCATTTTCATTTACATCATCTGTGAATAACCTTGACATTGTGCACTCACACACAGTGATGTTTGTACACTGAGAGGTACTGACACGCTCAAACACTGCACATGATAAAAAAAAACAACAGCACAAATCCTCCTGATCCCGTCACGAGCCCCTTTGGTCTGCAGTCATTACATAACGCAACCTCTCAATCCAAAAATTATTGAACCGGACACACGCACATCATAAATTTACAAGTAACATCCTAAGTGCATCTACAAGTGTGTATACTGGACAACTAAAGTCAATAATCTCATTCAAAAACAGGATGTAAACATCCCAGAAAGAACTGAACAATTTAAGTCTCCTGATAAAGTTGACATGAAACAGATGGGGTTTAAATCTCATCACTAAGGGATATAAAACTTGTCTTCAGCAGATCATAAACAACTCTCTCCTACAGAAGGGTCAGCACACAAATGCAGCTGCATCTCACGAGGATGTAGAACATTGCGTGTGTGTGCTGAGTTGGTACTCACTGCTGCCCCATGATTTCAGCAGAGACTTGATGCTGATCTCAAAAAAGCCTGAATCCTGCTGGCTGGCCATGGCTGGTTAGCAGGCTCAGTCGCTGTAGCGACACAGAGATGAGAGTCCAGGCAAAGAAAGCTGGTGGAGTGATGCAGAGAGAGAGAGAAAGGCCGCTTTACAGCGCCATACGCTGCAGCACTGCCTTTCCCTACGTGTCCTGTGTCAGCTCTGAGCACCAACTGTTCTCTCTCCTCTCCTCTCTCTTTCCTGCCCCCTCCCTCCATCAAACTCCCTCATCAGCCGCTCTCTCTCTCTCTCGCTCTGCATTAAGAGGATTGGCTCCCAGAGAGAATGAAAGAGAGAGAGAGAGAGAGAGAGAGAGAGAGAGAGAGAGAGAGAGAGAGAGAGAAAAAGAGAGAGAGAGAGAGAGAGAGAGAGAGAGAGAGAGAGAGAGAGAGAGAGAGAGAGAGCTGCTGTTTGTGTTGTCCAGTCTCCCTTAAAGGACATTAAGAAAAAGGGAGGGGGAGGGGATTTTTGGTTTGTTTGTTTACCGCAGTATTCCCTGAGCAGATCGGTACAACCGTACCACAACGCTCTTGTTTACCATCCTGACAATTTACTAAAATGTAAATGTGTTCTCTGTAGGATGACACTGCAGAGATTGCAAGTTTATTTGCTGATATGTTCATTCTCAATGTCTTTCAGCAAATCAGCTTACAGTGTATCTGGCTGCAATAAAAACAACACACACTTATCTATTGCATACAGTATTTTAATATTAGAATATTAATAATAATTACTTTAATTTTATATGCACAATTACATTTTATAACAGGTGGTGGAGGTGGAGAGCAACAGCCTGTCACTCACAGATCATGTGATCCTGTGTGTTCCCAGTGCACGAGAAGATGACAAGTGGGTGTATGGGAATGGGATTACATCGTCACACCATCTGCTGGCTGACATGCAGAACTGCAGCAATACAATGGAAGATCATGCAAGGCGCATGCGCTGTGAATTCTAAAGCAAACATGTGGTTGAATACTGCACTGCTGAGCATTTCATTTCTACTCATGTTGAAGGTGTAACAGTTCACATGATGACATCATTGTCTTCTCTGTCTGTTAGGCTTTGTAAAATTCCCATGATAGTGATGTCACCACTGGGCAATGCCTCAGGACAAAGGGCAATATGCTTCAAAATCTTAAAATCAAAACTAGTCAACATTATACACCAGAATCTAATTGATTCACACCTTTTGCTTTTCACATTTATAAGAAGAAAAGAGAGAGACAAAGAAGAGGGAGGGGACTAGAGCTGTATTCGAACCTGTAGAGCTGGTCTGATCATTTCTAAACATTCTGTGTAGGAACAGCAAATGTTCGGCCAGAGATTCCTCAGCAATGGCTTCAATGTACACATTAACAAGTGTACAGCTGTACTTAAAAGAATATAGAGAAAATAATTTGTATAAGGGATAATTGAGGTATATAAATGGATTTTCAGTCAGGATTTAGACCGTACATAATACTGAGACCGCTCTCATCAGAGTCACAAATGATTTGCTCTTATCATCCGATCGTGGTTGTATCTCTCTATGAGTGTTACTCAATCTTAGTGCCACATTTGATACCATTGACATCAACATTCTTTTAAATAGACTTTTTTAAATTATGTTGTTTGTAGCAGTAAATGAAGTTTGTAGCAGTAAATGAAGAGATGTCTTATCGATCAAAAGTTCAGTATGGCATACCACAAGGCTTAGTACTAGGACCGTTGCTGTTCATTCTGTACATGCTACCTTTAGGAGATATCATTAGGAAGCATAGCATTAGTTTTCACTTTTATGCTGATGATACTCAGCTCTATATTTCCTTACGCCCTGACGAAACTTACCAATTCACAAAATTATCGGAATGCATAGCTGATATGAAAAACTGGATGACTAGTAATTACCTACTACTTAATTCTGAAAAAAACAGAGATTCTAATAACTGGACAAAAAACTTCCTCACATACTAACCTAGAATACTGTCTAACACTTGATGGCTGCTCTGTCAAGTCCTCGTCGTCGGTTAGGAACCTGGGTTTGCTCTTTGATACCAATCTTTCATTTGAAAGTCACGGGTCTAGTATCTATAAAACCGCATTTTCCATCATAAAATATATCTAAATTACGTCATATGCTCTCAATGACAAATGCAGAACAATTAGTTCATGCGTTCATGACATCAAGGCTAGATTATTGTAATGCTATTATGGGTGGTTGCCCTGCAAGCTTAATAAACAAACTACAGCTGGTTCAAAATGCAGCTGCTAGAGTTCTTACTAGAACCAGGAAGTACGACCATATTAGCCCGGTTCTATCAACACTGCATTGGCTCCCTATTAAACATCATATACATTTTTAAATATTGCTGATTACTTACAAAGCACTAAATGGTTTAGCTCCCCAGTACTTGAGCGAGCTCTTAACGCATTATTCTCCTTCACGTCTATTGCGATCTAAAAGTTCCGGCCAGTTGATAATACCTAGAATATCAAGATCGACTGCTGGCGGTAGATCCTTTTCCTATTTAGCACCAAAACTTTGGAACAGTCTTCCTAACATTGTCCGGGAAGCAGACAGACTTGGTCAGTTTAAATCTAGATTAAAAAACATCTCTTCAACCTGGCATATGCATAGAACACAATACATTCCTATTAATCAAATTAGTTAAATGATTATTAGGCTGCATAAATTAGGTCAGCCGGGACCGGGAACACTTCCTATAACACCTCATGTACTCGCTACATCATAAAAAGAATGGCATCTACTCTAATTTTAGTGTTGTTCTTTCTGTTTATTCCAAGGTTTACTGTAATTAGCTGGATCCAGGCCAGATTATCCAAATTATCCAGATCAGATGGTGGACCTGTGCCTAGACACGACCACAACGCATCCCTGAAGTGTCAGCAGAGCTTGTGTCCACTAGACTCTCTCCTGTGAAGGCCTCATCGACACGAAAGCCATCAGCACTGATCCTCAACAAACTCGTCCCCATACGCGCGTGATGACTCCGATCTTCGACCAGATGAACTGCATAATCTAATGTTCCGATCCAATCTGACTTCTGACCTGTAATGCTGCCTGAATCATAATTATACACTGTTCGTTCATTGGCCAGAGGAGAACTGGCCCCTGACTGAGTCTGGTTTCTACCAAGGTGTTTTTCTCCATTCTGTCCCTGATGGAGTTTTGGTTCCTTGCCACTGTCGCCTTTTTCACCTTTCTTCGCCTTTTCCGCCATTGGCTTTTGGCTTGCTTAGTTGGGGACATTTAATTTTATATTTAACAATATTATTACAACATTATTTTCCTGTTATCTCTGTAAAGCTGCTTTGAAACAATCTGCATTGTACACTACATAAATAAGGGTGACTTAATGGAACATTCCTGGATTCATTTTTATTTCAGATTTTTTTTTTGACCCAGAACATTCCATTAAATTTAAATATTTAAATAGAGCAAGTGCTTAATACACACATACTGTACATATACATGCAGTACTGTTCAAACTTAAAGTACTTAAAGGCTGATTTGGAGCTCAAGAAACTTTTCTTATTATCAAAGTTGAAACTGCGATTCATATTTTTTGAAGGATTCTTCCAAATGTTTTTACTGTCCCTTTTGATCAATTTAACTCATCCTTGCCGAATAAAAATATCAATTTCTTTAAAAAAAAAAGAACCCCCAGTTCTGGACGGTAGTGTATGATTAGCAGAATTCAACAAAAGCATCTTATTTACAAAACATGCTCTTGGAATTGAATAAGCAAAGCACTGTGTTGTGTTAATGGTTGATACACACCAGTAAAGGAATGTGATGCTAATATCTCAGAGGTTCCCTCACAGCAGAGAGAACATAAGTGTTTTGGAAGAATGAAAGTAAATAGTTTCCATGTGAAAGCAGTTACCAAACATGTTCTCCTCTATGCCCTTAATCTTTCCAGAAATTCTTGTTGTTTTTCTTCTTTTGTTGTCTTTTGCCCTGCCTATATCAAGACGTTCACAGAAACAATCAAAAAAAAAAAAAAACCCTAACCCTAAATATGAGTAATATTAAAGCTTAACTTAGCAATCATACAGTATGTTTACATCAAATGAAAAATTTTGGAAGGAGCGGTGTGCTGTATATGACAACTTGATTGACAGAGCATGTAATTACTGCAGTGTATTCTAGCTTTCAGCTAAAGGACTGGAAGAAGATCATTCACATTCTGTCACATCCGAATAAATGTGAAACAGGGTAACTGATCTGTATTCTGTGAGATTTGTTACAAAATTAGGCAATAGTATGCATTATATTATGAAATTAAGCAACCCAATGAGGGAGATTAAATATGCATATTGTGTAAATAGCTTTAAATTGCTTAAAAAATGTATGCTTTATTTTAGTGCTACTCATTGCATGACAGCTGCAGCTCGCTTAATATGCAGAGAGCCGTAAAAACGTCCCATTCCTGACAAAGCTCTGGTAAACACTGCTAGTATTTATTAACAGTAAAGTGGTGAAACAAATCAGTGCAAAATGAATTGTGTTTGCACTGAAAAAGTTTGGTAATGTGCTGTTTGCGGTGGCTTGAATTGAGGAGTGTCTGGGTCTCTTGAGAGTTTTACTGCTACTGTGGACTGTGGAGTCGTCCCAGCTGACACTGAGCTCTCCCAGCTGCCCCGGGCACATCTCCACAGCAGCTGGGGTCACACCCACCACTTCCACCACACAGAAACGCTCTCACGGTTTCATCTGGTGAGCTGCTTCAAACAAATCACTTAACAGTACAGCTTACTGTCCAACTGTAAAAAATAAATGATCACAAAATAAAACTTTTAAAGTGTTTTCCGTTTACATTTTTTCTGGAATACGTTTTAATGGTATAATTAAAGGATTAGTTCACATAAAAACAAATTTTTTTTTTATCAATTACTGACCCATATGTTATTTCATCCAAACCCGTAAAACGTTTGTTCATCTTCGAAACACAAATGAACATTTTGCAAATTAAATCTGAGAGATTTCTGTCCCTCCAGTGAGCAACTACCACTTTGTAGGTTCAAAAAGTTCATAAAACTAATACATATGAATCGAGCAGTTTAGAGCAAATTTTCTGAGACTTGACCGGTTTATGTTGAACAGATTGAGTTTAGGCCTTTATTCACATATATATACTAATCTGCAAACGAACAGAAGATCAACCATACTTGCCTCATTGGTTCTTGCACATCAAGCAAGCATGCTTGAGCTTCTGCTTACCATAGTGTTGTTTATAAATGATTATATATGAATAAAAGTCTAGATTAAATCTGTTTTTCATTATATATGAGCGATTCTCTTCAGAAAATTTTGACTAAACCGCTCAATTCATATGGATTAGCTTTATGATCTATTTATGAACTTTTTGAAGCATCATAGTAGTTGCATGGACTGTCAATGGACGGACAGAAATCTCTCACATTTCATTTACAATATGTTCATTTGTGTTTCAAAGATGAACAAACGTTTAATGGGTTTGGAACGACATAAGTGTGAGTAATTGATGACAGAATTTTCATTTTTGGTTGAAGTTTCCCTTTAAATTGAAATAATCAAAACTGCAAAAATCTATTTAATTCATAAAACTTTAAAAATGTTTTAATTTATTAAAATTTTAACAATAATAGTGCCCAATAAAATGTTTTTTAATTCTGTCTCTGTTTTTTTCTGATTAAATACAAATGTATTATCAAAAACAGTGGTAATCAAATGCATGCTTAAAACTTTATCAATTTAATTAATCTTTTAAAATGTAATAAAATTAAATTTGAACAATTCCTTTCATTTTTGGGCAGAGGTTTACTGTTGGCAGAATCCACTCAGGACAATTATGTAAGTCCATGTCTGCAGGTACAAGCTGAAATCAACACAGCTGCTTAAAATAGATTTTATTAATAATGAAGAGCAATTAAATGCTGAGGCAGGTGTTTATTAAGCTGCGTTACTCATATTAGGCATCAACTGATGACGTTCAAAGCACACTGTTCAGGTTTTTATTCTGTTACAAGAGCTTCACAGCAGTCGAGCTTGGATTATCTTTACAAGAAACCCCGAGAATTCCAAGCATTCGGAGCGCCAGGCGGCCTCTGCCAGCTGTTAAGACTCTGGCACAGGGATCACTGACTCATAACTACTCACTGACCAGGATCCTGTTAATATGATCGTAGTTCAGTGTCAGTACTGGCGAGCACACTGGCTTCTAAAACCCATGATCTAATTGGGCTGTTTCCAATAAAAGTCAATGACGGGTCAAGATGCTAAAATTAAATAAGGAAAACCGAGAGAGACTCTTTCAAATATTACTTGGGGACATTCTTCAAAACAAATCTTTGGGTTTAGATCAACATGAGGGTGAATACATGAAATTTACATTAATTGCTGTACAGGATTCAGGATTCAGGATACTTAACCAATCTAACCAAAAGGTCTCTTCAGACAACCATCAGTGAGGCTTCTGTGAGGGTTCACAGTCTTTCAGGCATCCAACACACCTGTTCAGTACAGCTCTGAAAAACCAATCATGGGAGACACATGCACCCGCTCAGCAGAAACCCCTAATATACTCCCTTTTTAGCCTTGGAGAGGAAAGGACAAGAGAATACAGCACCAGATAAAACACAAGACATCATTATCACACTTCACACCACAGATCAAACCCTTTGAAACAACTAATGCCGAGTTCAGACTGCACGATTTTCAAAATAATCGGGTCACTGTTGTTTTCACACTGCATGACTATCTGGGGTAACATTCAGTTGCTGCTGTGTTCACACTGCACAATGGATCGGCGACAGGAGGTTTCACGCTGCATGAATTTACAAAAGAAAGAATCGCCGACAACTTCTGCCTGGTCCGCAAACTACGTTTCACAACCAAACAAACGCGAGAAGTGATATGGAAATAACGGAAGATCAGCATGCGTGAGACCGGAGTTCTCGCGCAACACTGAATTTGTTATTAAAAATGATAGCCTACAAGAAGATTGCGATCCACATTGTCTGTGCCCTGATTTGCAGCGAAAATGAGAAAAATAAACAGTTTATGCAGGAGGAAATGGTTGGGAAGACGAGGGGAGCAAGGACTGTGTTTTGCAAAGAGAGTTGGGGGTAAATAAATAATTTTGCAAATGTCCTGCTGTTGCTGCTGGTCATGCAAATGTTTGTGCTTTGTTTCTGTTTGATATAATTGTAAATATAGGCCTATCTATTAAAATACTGATGTTCTGGTCTATAACTCCTCCCTGAACATCCTGCTGTCCTGTATCTTGCTCTCTCATTGGCTGTCGGTCATCGCCGATGTAGTTTTCAGTCAGAACACTTTTCACACAGCAGGATTGTGAATCGCTGACAGGTCCAGATATTTAGCATGCCAAATATCTCACGGGCGTCGGCGACTCGTCGGCGATTCTCTCAGATCGCGTCTTTGCTCATTCCCACTGCGTGATTGTCACTCGCGTGAACGAGCACCGATTTGCCTGTGATTTCGGGCATTTGTCTGCGATTTCTCAAAACCTGTCGGCGAGCCAAAATCGGGGCTAAAATCGTGCAATCTGAACTCGGCATAAATTGTTTATTGTACTACTAAACCTATTCACTTTCCCTCCAAAGTCTCTCTCTCCTCTCTCACTCTGGTTCTTTGTTTTAAAGGGATAATTCACCCAAAAATATTTTTTTTGACATCACTTACTCACCCTCAAGTTGTTCCAAACCTGTATGTGTTTCTTTTTTCTGTTGAACACAAAATAAGATATTTTGAAGAATGTTAGTAATTAAACAGTTGATGGTATGATAGTATTCCCTACTATGGAAGTCAATGGCTACAGTCAACTGTTTGATTACAACATTCTTTAAAATATCTTTTGTTTTGAGCAGAAGAAAGAAACTCATACAGGTTTGGAATTACTTGAGGGTGAGTAAGTTTTTATCTTTTTTCTTTTGTTTTATGTTTCAAATATATATTGTTCTTTTGAACTCTCTATTCATCAAAGAATCCTGAAAAGTAATAGGCCTAATGGTTTCTACAAAAATATAAGCAGCACAATTCTTTACAACATTGATATTAAGAAATGTTTCTTGAGCACCAAATCAGCATATTAGAATGATTTCTGAAGAATCATTAAAAGATAATAAAATGGAAACCAGTTACTCTAACTGTAAAAAACTTATGTTGCCATTACTTAGCCTATTTGTCATATTTTTACAATGTTTTTTAAATTGTAATAAAATTTCACAATATTACTCTTTTTAATATTGTTTGTATTTTTGATTAACTAAATGAAGCCCTGGAGAACATGAAAGACTTTTTTTTTTAAAACACCAAACTTTTGAATTGTAATGTGTCACTATTTTTCTCTCTGTTGTCTACAACCAATGTTTTGGATACTGCCCTCATAAAAAACACAATCAGTGGCAAAACATTCACTAACGTCTCAAACATTCTGGACCTACAAACCACATCTGCATCATTACTTAAACAACAGCATTTTGAAAAGAAAAAGATCTGACCAAATATTTTTTAAAAATCCAATGTGTCTACATAAAAATTTGAATTTAACATTTCCCAAGAAGTGTGAACAAAATCACTTTAACTTAGACAAACACATTTGTTTCTTTGTGATATTTTTCTTTGCCTTTTCCTCTTTGCATAAGGACCATCCCAGTTGTGGTTCTGGATGATTTGAGATGCTGGCTTAACTGAGGTCTAATTAAAACCCCAAATGATCTCTTTCCTGATGCTGATGCTATCTTTCATCATTAACATCCACCCTTCCCCCTATTCCATCATCGCTCATGTAGGCACGGTTGACTCGCAAAATTCAGGTCGCAACTGAAGCCATGGTCTTGTCAACCCTTGGGAATCTCTTTTTCTTTGTCTCTAACTACAAATCAAACTCCACAATGAAACGGGGTGGAGGTAACATTTTATGGCTTCTCAAAACCTGACTCTATAACATGAAAAGAAAATTAAATATGATACCACCACAACCAGCCACAAGTTTCAACGAAATTTCCCGCCCACTCAATGATCTCTAGCTGAAGGCTACCAGAAAGTCTTACAACACAGTCCCTACATGACATCATAGCGTTGTGTCACAAAGTTTCACACGATGTGCTACACCACTGAGAAAAATAGCAGGCTATCAACTGGCTGACTAAGAAAAAATATCAGAAACACAAGTCCTGTGTGTGAGGTATAGATGGCAGTCTACGCCTTGGTTGGACATAAAAGACAAATTTAATTAAATCGCACACTATGAAGGATGACTTGCGTGTCATAACACATCAAGACATTAAAGACAGCGGTACTACCAAAGCAAAACCTGAGCAGTACCTTCTTTGATGATGGTGGGTCTTTTTCTCGGCTGGATCTTCCTAAACTTCCCTTTAAAGTCTGCTGGAGTGAACATATCCATGGAGAGACCCGCCATCTGGACCAAAACAATCCCATCCTGGCACTGAGTTTCACATGGGTTCGGTTTACCATTCACCACAACTCCGGCGCTGTTGACAACATCCACTGACATATCCGACGCGGATGACAAAGAGAGGGACTGCTTTCACCTGCTCAGGATCAGCATGGATACGGATCTCCAGAGAAGTTCCTCTCAGTTCTGTCTGACTCTTCTTCTTTCCTCTGTCCTGGGTACATGAGCTTTAAAGGGGATGAGTGCTAATGCTCCCTGTCTGCTCTCACAGGTCCAGGCTGTTCAGCCAGTTCCAGAAGCACGCCTGAATGGGGCAGGTGTTGAATTACTCAAGACGGACACGCCTCTTTTGTGTGAGAGAGGGTGGAGAATTCGAAAGGAGGAGAGATAGGGCAAGTGAAAAGTGTTTATTTTAGAGTGCTTTAAAAACACTGCCATTTGGGAATAGAAAGCCACCTATTAAAATGACTTGCTTCTGGTTTATATTAACTGTTTTATGTTTTGCATCCGAGGTGTTTTCAAAGTGGTCGTCAAGGCATCATGTCCCCCGAGTTTGAATCCCAGATGCTATTTGCTCACAAAACAAACATCATTTATATGTTGTTTTTTTATAAAGTCAGAGGGAATAGACAAATGTGGAGTCCTAGGGTGAGGGTGTGTATTTGGACCGCCTTTTAATGACATTAAGCTAACAAATAGCCGCACTGTTCACTGACCTGCAGGCGTTGCTGGTTTTATGGAGTAAACTTTTTGAAGGCCAACATGGAACAACTACCTTACTCTGTCTCTCTTTCCAAGTGACCCTGGCTGAAAGTGCTGATTAAAAAGAGGGAAAAAGAAACAGAGTGACTGACCACTCCTTCGAGAGAACACAAAACAGCCCTTTTCTTCAATAAACAACATTTTGATGCAAATCCAAAAAGGGTCAGCGTCTCTTCCCAAGGGCCGTCTCAGCCGTCTCAGATCTACAGAACTGAGGGCTACTCTGTCTTAACGCCTGCAAAAAATATAGTGCTTTTTTTAAGGAAATAAAGTCAAGCAAAGACTGGCTGTATGAACAGCTTGCTAATAATTTCTAAGTCACAACTTGTATAAAACTCAGATTTCCTATCAACCCCCTAGAAACGCCCAAGCAACAATTAGTACACCACAGAAACTATGGCAATGTGCTGGTAATCGCACAAGTGTTAAGGAGGCAAATTTTGCATGTACAAACAATCATATTTTTCAGAAAATAAAAAAATCTTGTTTTCAAGTTACAAATTAAAAAAGTGCTCCATGAAAAACAGCATTTTTCAAAGCTAAATGACAATCTGAATGTACAATGACGTGACCTGGACGCATCCAAATGTTTGTTTGAATTTATGAACTCTAAAAACACACATAAACTCACATTAAGGGCCCGTTCACACAGAAGTCAATAATCAGTCCCTCTGTAGTCAATAATTTTATCCCTTAAAACTCATCTTTGATCACCAAAAGTACATATTTAAATGTTTTTTCCTGTGAAAAAAAATTATTCGTGCCTAAAAATAGCTTGAATGCAACTCTATCCTCTTGCTTCATTTAGTATACGTGGAGCCATGAATATGCTAATTAGCCCCGTCTCCACTCACGCCAGTTCACAGATTCTCTCAGCCAACTTACTGAGGTAAAAGCTGCACAATGGTGTCACTCTTTACAACGTTAAGGACATAATGGTAATTAATATGATTAGCCTTTTGCTTGACTATGTTATCAAACAGCTAATAATGTGTTGCTAATGTTACACAAACCATGTTCCCGTTCGCCATCTCAGTCTGCCTTCTAACAATCATCAGAAATGCTTTCAACAATTCAGAACGTCAGTGGAGAAAGGCATAGTTCATCATAACATCGTAATATACATCATACACCCGCTATATTGCTAAATCTACCCGATTTTTCATATCAACAAAAAAATATACCGGGATAACCTGGCATCTCTCGAGACTCCTCTGCTAGTTTTTAATGATATGCTAAAGCCCGCCAGCACGATGATGTGATTGGTTACAAGGTAGTTTGTGACGTCAGAAACATCGGCGATTTCAAACTGTTTTTGAGTCTTTTTTTCACTGCAGTTTTCAGGAGAAAATACTCAGCAATGGTGTTGAGTTATGCATTTGCACATGGTTTGTCTTAAAGCACATACAAAAAAACACCCCATAGCCATATAAACAACATTAAAAACTTGATTTTCCCCACAGGAGGACTGTGGAAAGGGGGCAAAAAGCAAGGTTATTAAAAGTTGAACTGATTTTTTGTTTTGTTTTTAGGACGCTGTGTCATGTGCGAGGCGCTACAAAAGACGCAAAACGCGAGCTCAACGGTTTTACACGTCCGTCTAGCGCGTTTACATAGAAAAACAATGGAAAAGTAGCGCATTGGAATGAATAAATGCGTTCTGAATGGTCCCAAAGGCCATGCAAGCATGACAGCTCATCATCCCATCCTTTAAAAATGTGTCATCTTTATATAACAGATAAAAATACAAAGAACCCTGCAAATACCACTGGCCTACCCGAAAATAGCCCACTTAATTGGTGCAGCCTAATTACTGGAGATAACCTAGAACTCCAGACTGTGCGCACACACAATCGTGATCACCACATCAAGGCAGGGTTTGTTTTTATGTAATCACCAGTGATCTTCAGATATCACATTCCTCAGATGGCAGTTAGGACTGGACTGCCAGGAGAGTGACGCCACATGGACATGCTGTCCGGAAAGAAAGGCATTCTCAGACACTGTCAAGTGACTTCATGAAGTGAAATGTCAATATTTACACATTTCGACAAGTTCGGCAAATGATTTTGAGGCGTCCACTGGCTCTTCATCTCAAGGGCACTTTGAAATGCTCTTTTATTGATCTCCTTCTCAACCATTTATGCATTAGTATAGTCATGTTTCAAAAGCTCTTCAGTTAAAAAGCCCTATAAAGACAAGTGGAACTGTGATTTCGAAACTGCGAAAATGGCATGAAAGCTTGGTGGAAGATCTAAAGAGAGTCAGAAACACAACACAGAGATTTTTTAAGAGGTGTTTTAGATTCAACGGTGAAAACTAGAAAAGAGGAGCGGATGTAGCAAGTTCTCATTACAAACATTTCTATCATGAATTGTGAGGGAAATGAAGTGTGAGGCTGCCCTCTAGAGTTTAGTGGACGTACAGTTCATGAGTTTATCTCAAACTAGTTTTATGAGAAGCTTAAAATATGCTATCCAAATAACTTCAACCAAAGCTAATGTTAGGAATCTACATTTCAGCAAAAGTATATTCTCCCTTCTACATTATAATTGTATTTATAATGACACATTTTAAAGTAATTAATAAAATGTACTCAAACATTCAAATGTTTTTCTTCAGTTTTCAGTGTCACATGATCTTCAGAAATCAAAAGTGGTGCTTTGAAGGAAATTTCTTATTATTATCAACGTTGAAAAGTCGTGTTGCTTAATATTTTTGTGCAAACTGATACATTACATTTTTCATGATTCTTTAATGAATAGCTGTTCAAAAAAACATTTATTTGAAATATATATTTTTTTGTAACATTATAAATATCTTTACTGACACGTTTGATCAGTATAATACATTCTTGCTGATTAAAAGTATTTTTTTAAATGATAATGTACACCAATAATTATTTTATGGCATAAAGTATGTAAAAGCATTAAAATTGTATATGCATACTTTATTTTAGGCCAAACTTAAAAATGTAACACTCAACAGTGTCCCTTTAAGCGTTCATCCCTTCAAGGGATCCCTGTACGCTTTCAATACAATAAAAGATGTCTCTAAAAAAGTATTACGGTAACAGTTTAGAACTTTACACTTGACAATAAGGTTTCATTTGTTAACATTAGTTCATTCATTAGCTAAAATAATCTCATAACGACTAATGAGCAATATATTTTTACAGCAATTATTAAATGTTAGTTGATAAAAATACAAGTGTACATTTTTCCATCCATCCATCATTCTCCAAATCTCTTATCCTCTGTAGGTTCAGATGTGTAGTGTTTATGTCAATTCACATTACATTAATGTAAACAGATACAACTTTCAATAATAAATAAAAAGATTAGTATATTAAATTAATTTTGAAATCATCTATAATAATTTGTTTATTTAGAACTATTGTAAGTACAGGTTAACATCAATAAATGAAACATTATAAAGTGTTACTGAAATTGAATATTTTTATAAATAAAAGTGATTTTTGTCATAGCTCTGTTTTTGGGTTACTGTGTAGATCGCAGAAAGTCATAAACGCTAGTTACAGAGTACATCACTCTGATCGAAGAAAGCATCACAAGAGACAAAGAGATCAATTATTTGAGGAAAAGTGATGTGGAAAAAGATGGAGATAGAGGTGAAAGAGCAATGCAGTGTTGCTATGGCTGTCTTTTTTTGCAGCTAATCCCCAGTTAATAATTCATGACGAGCTTTGAAAAACAGCCAGTGAGAGGAGATAGAAACAGCAGGTGAAACAGTGAACAACTCTTGACTAAAAATTGGTTACCAAAGCAAAACCAAATGCATTCATCTCGGTTTCTAAAACTACCTGTCAGAAGCTGTTATATAAAATCCTGTAAGCGCCCACTAACCTACACACAATAACCAAGACCATCTCTGTTTGATTACAGAATGTCAAGTGGGCAGTACATCACACATTCAGTCGAGTCTCTCAGTAACAGTAAAATGTGTGCCCTTGTATGCACTAGTATGGACCGAATGTAAAACAATTAGATCTGCACTTCCTAAAGAAAATACCAGTGCTTGCAAAAGCAGCAATCACAATTATTTATGCAAACATCAAGATGATGTCATCTCTGTTGTTTAGATTTTGAACGACAACACTCTACCAATTCATTAGAAGGATAGTTCACTCTACAATGAAAATTAAGCCATCCTTTACTCACCCTGGTGTTGTTGTAATGCCATATGCCCTTCTTTCTTTTTTGGCGCATTTTTATTAAACTTGATTTCCCAAAACTTGTGTGCTTTTTCTGGGTGAGACGGAGTGAACTGTGGCACCAATAGAGATGAACCATATATTGTCGTAGCCGTGTGTTTATTAGTCATGTTTAATCAATCAAAGCGTTTCAATCATCTGTTTATTCAGCTACAGTGATATAATATGATGCTCTAGGGATTTTCTGGAATGACTGCGGGGCATATTTGGAGTTTCTGCATGAAAGCACCCTCTGGCTTTCAGATGGAGCAGAATTTAATACAGATTACAGAGCCGTGCTCTGTAAAAAAAAAAAAAATCACAGCCTTTGCAAAATCATGTGCGGTTATTAATAATAATAACAAATAAAAAAAATAACCTTGATGCTGGTCACTATTCACTGCCATAATATTGATGAGCACGAGCGAGCGGGTGTAAGGTTGTGAACTCAAAAACAAGGAGAGCTGGATCCAAATGTTCTGAGTTTTATTCAAAATGATATCCAAATAAGTTTTATTGACAAAAATAAACAAACAAATCAAACACAAAGAACAGACAAACAAATCAAACACAAAGACCAGACAACCATGAACAGAATGAGTACACCAAACATAACATACATGTAGGAACAAGACTAGACAAACACAAGAAACACTGGGGTATAAATACACAAAGACTAACAGGCTAACAAGGGACAGGTGTAGATGATAAGTAGTCATGGAAACAAATGAGGTAGACACTAGGCTTGTTTGAGATGTGAGAGTAGGTGAGGGGAGGAGTGAAAAAGGTGCAGTCAAGACGGACAGTTCTATCCGAGCCGTCTACGGAGAGCCTGGCCACTCCCCTATTAAGTCCAATTGTACCGAATTTTGGCTGTAGTTCCACCAGAGTTCCACTTGGGGCGATTGCCCTGAGTGAAAAATGAATGGGAGTCTATGGAGGGCTAAATTTGTCTCTTTCACCCGATTGCCGTTGAGAAATCTCAGATTTGATTGTAGGTTTTGCAAGTTCAACATGGGTTATAGGTCGACAGTTGAATGAACGAGTACTTATGTCCTTTCGATTTCTTACAGGTCGAGTTGTTGTTGCCCATTACACGCTAGCATTCTGTTAATGAATGCTGATTGGTCAGTGAAGGACTGATTACGACCAGAGATACCGCTTGATGGCATCCTGGCATCCGAAGCGGGACCAGAATGTGTGTGTGTATTTTCGGCGTGGTCTTTTAAAACAACAAAACAAACACTCTTCTAGCACGTGCATTTACCTGTGTCAGCTGTGTTGTTGATGCCTCGAGAGAAAAGAAAGTGCAGAGCGCGAAAGCACCAAAGTGATTGAAGGATTACCGTAAAGCAGTATCTTTGGTCGTGGTGTGTATAACGTCATTGACATTTTAACATACTTTTTAAAGCAAATAAGTGACTCTAAAAAATCTAACACCCGGCAATGTGTAATTTCTTTGCATCTCCTTTCGAATGCAACATTCAAATTACTAGACAAAAAATTATATCCTGAGAAAAGGATTTTGAGGGGTATAGCTCCATTGACCTCCATTCATTCTTTACTCGTCCTGTGAGCGCCCTCATATGGAACCAGAGTGGAACTGCAACCAGTTCAGAAGCCGGAAGTTTACTGAGAGTGGAAGTTCTCCCGTTATTAGACATTCTCTGGTTCTATCTTCTCATAGTGGATCAGACACCAACGAGATCAAAGGAAGATATAGCGGGATTCACATTCATGCGCTGTGTTGCTAATAAACTGGATGTAATTTAAGTTTGGTTGCTTTCATATGAAAATAAATATGATGAACAAGACACCCAAAGTTATTCAATTCCAATTGAAAGATGTTTATCAATCATTTTTACATTTATACAGACATTTTTTTATATTTTTATAGAAATATGACAATCACATAACCAGCGAGATTGCACTGTCAGAGAGTTTGGAAATGTTCATACATAATGCACATTTTTAACGAATTAATGCACATAAAAACCTGATATCAGAATTTTAAAATCAAAATGTTTGAAAGACAAAAATTTTACACGGTTGTTTAAACCAAAACCCATTAAGCTGTCATCAGCAAGTCGTTTCCAATCGTGCTTTTGATCTGACTGCAGAATCCGACACGGCCGCCTCGCCGTCGCAAGAGTTTTTGACATACGTCAGTATGACATCAGAGCAAGTCGGACCACACTCGGACACATTTCTAACCGGGATGTAGTGATCACCGGTGATCGGTTCTGCACAGATTTTACTCATCGCAAACGAGCCTAATGTAACAAGGGAAAACAGGAACTAAACACAGGAAGTGAACACAGAAACAAATGGAACAGAAAATACACTTCAACATAAAAGTCCTTTTCACAACAAGGGACCACAAGACTGAGATCGTGACAGCGGGACTTTTCTCTTTTTTTTTTTTTTCTCCTTTTGTGGTCCAAAAAAGAAAGGAGGGGCAATCGGGTGAGCAAATGGCAATCGGGTGAGCAAATGGCAATTGGGTGAGCAAATGATGGCTTAATTTTCATTTTAGGGTAAACTGTCCTTTTAAGTCAATGGGAAATTTGAAAATATAAATTTTAGGGTTCTATCCCTTTAAGTCAATGGGAAATTTGAAGATAGAAAATAAAAATACAAAGCACACTTAAGCCTAAAATGATCTAAAATCTGCAGATATTACAAATTCTGATTCAGAGAGCATGTCTTTGTCATGAGTGCCCAAACACATCTGGATAATGTGGATGCTAAAATATGTCCTTTAATATTTCATTATGCAAATAATATGGTTTCCAGCCACTGTGAAAATAAAACCAAAGTTATCTTCACTAACTGCAGATCAGGATATGACAGACAAAACAAATCGCAACACAGTGCAACCTAACATCCAATGAACTATTTGACAGACCTATGCAAGCTATTCCGCATATTGAATCAGCATTTGTATAACACATTATTAGAATGATTAACAAAACATTTCAAGCTTCACAAATGGTTTCAGCAACTGAATGTAAATATTTACAAAGCCTCAAGTAAACACACATGGTTCAGAGCAATGAAGATGCCTGTCCGCTTTTGTCTGAACTACATGTAATGAATAAAGCACAGATACATAAGCTGTTCCTGCCTAGTGAAAACAGACTCAAAAAAGGATCAAAACAACAACTGGAAAGAAAATATAAGCTTCGAAAGTCAGTGAGTCCACTATAAAACACTATTTCGTGTATACTTTTATTTAATATTATGTAATAGGCATTTACAAGTTCGCATCACTGTCACAAATTTGCTTATTTGATTAGTGACAAAATAGAGAAAAACAATGTTAAGTCATCTTTTCTTTGTTCAGTATTTTTTATATATATTTATTTATATATTTTTATTATATTTTGAATCCCTGATGTACAATAGGGACTTTTGGACCCCACAAGTTTCACATAACGAGTAGTCTACGTGTGCTTTGTTGTATTAGCTACTCAGAACTTAGGCTAGATACAATACATAAACAGTAATATGAATACTGTAATTAAATAATGACAAAAAAAAGTCACGACTCACCCTGTTTAGACAAAGGAGGATGCGATTGTTGCCATGCAGAATACAAAATCATCCAATTTCCTAAAGGTAAAATTAATATCAGTGATGCTTGATAGGGATGGTCCGTATCAGAAGTAGATGCGTCTCACAAGCGCGTGAGCTGCCTAGAATAAACCACTTTAAATATATATATTTATATATATTTAAGTCACGCACAGAATTTCAGTGTATCGTAGGCGCGTTCGACAAAAGCTGCACGCGCCCGTGATGCCCAAAATGCTGTCTATGTAGGCAGCACACTCGATTTTGCGCACAGCCACTATTACATTGTTGTCATAATCACGCAGACATCGATCTCCATTACAGCTATAATTATATTACATTAATTCCGCTTCGTGAACCCAGAACACCGATGGCAACCATTTAGACACCATAAATTAGTTCTAATTATGCATGGGACAGTTTGAAGCCAAATCTGTTGTGTTGTGTTTGTGTTATCAACAGACAAACAAACAAAATCTGTGCTGGTGGTCTGGCCTTCCTCACGGCTTCTCCGTCAATTTGAAGCGGTTTCACAAATAAAAGCTCACTAGAATGGACACGGGATTACATATAACACCCTAAAATCATCGAGCAAAAAACATCATACCTTGTATGTTTGTGTTTAGCAGTTCATAGGTTCATATCTTTATCCAAGCGTCGTCGCTGAATTCTGGTATTTTCACTTCATTAGTCTCGCGTCTTCTCGCATCGGCTGACAGAACAAGACGGCCGCTGAGGATGGCAAAACTCCGCCCATAGCGACCAATCAGATTGCATATATTTACCGAAGAGACAAATGGAGATCGCAGATTGGCTGAGGCGGACGTTCGTCTGTGTCCTTCCATGCTTTAGGTTCTGGAGCGCCTGGAAAGATGCTGCTGGAGACTGACAGGTGCACAGTCTCAAACAACCCAGTTAAAAGACATCAAAAGCAATATTTTTTATGGAGTTTACCTTTAAAAGAGCACAATTTCATTCAAACTGACTGGAAATGTTCTCTTCCAATGCAATCTAAAAATGTTATAAAACTTATCAGAACGTATGTCTGTCCTACCTGTAAATGTTCACAGCATAAGCAAATATACACTTTCTGTCACACGTTTTAAATAATTATGATTTTTAAAAATACATGTTTTTGATGAAGTCTCACCTAGACTGCATTTATTTGATCAAAGAAACAGTAAAACATTTCAAAATGTAAATATATATGCTAATCAGTTATTGTCAATAATTATTGGTGCTCAATTACTAATTAATCAAGGTTGAGAACAGTTTTTTGCTGCTTAATATTTTTCTGGAAACCATGACACATTTTTTCAGGATTCTTTGATGAATAGAAAGTTCAATGAACAACATTTATTTGTCAAAATAAATCTTTCAAAACATTATAAATGTCACTTTTGAATTTCTCTCTCTTTTTTTATTCGCACACCCCACATTTTTGAATGATAGTGCATTGTGGTTTAAACAAAAATATTAAGCAGCAACAATGGTTATCAACACTGATAATAATAGATGTTTCCTGAGCACCAAATTAGCATATTAGAATGATTTCCGAAGGATCATGTGACACTGAATAATGGAGTAATGATGCTGAAAATACAGTTTTGCATTATCACAGGAATAATTCAAATAGAAAATAAAGAAACGTAGTCTTGGTGAGCATACGAGACTTCTTAAAAAATATAGATATAAAAAGCGTAATTATTCCAAACTTTTTATAGTGCAATCCATGCAGTTTTATGTAAAATTGCACAAACACAAGACTGTGAGAATGAAAGATCACTCATTTGTGGGGTATACAGTCTTTTATGATAAATTATAAACAATCAACAGGGGTTTGTAAAAGAGTTTAAAAACTCTGTTATACAATGATTGAAGAAGCTAAGGAAATCCTTGACACTGGTCAGATTGTCAATTTTATATTGCTTGACACATTCCACGAGACTTCGGACTATGAACATATTTACAACTTTGAATGTTTGCATGTATCTTGCGATGCGTAGAAAAATCAAACTTATAAATAGTCTTCATGAGTATAAAAAATAAAATGCTTTTGCATCGTCGTTAAAAAAATGACAAAGAACAAACAAAAACAATGCATGTTATATTATCTTATACAGGTGAATGAAATGCACCTCTTTATCTTGATTGCATGCTTCTGTTCAGTAAACAGTCATCTAACTTGGTTGCCCAAGACAACTTTGAGGCATTTCCCTTTAATGAGTCTTTTCTGTGAAATGGCAAAGCAAGTATAAATCCTTTTGCTGTACATTACAAATAAGCTCTTGAATTCAATCTCAAAATCCATCACATTTTCAAACATCTCCATAGAAAATGTACAAATTTTTCCTTCATAGAAATTTGATCTCTCAAAGATGTGCTCTGCAGTAAATACTGTTAGTCTTCTGCATTGGTTTAGTAGTCATTGCTTTTCTTCTTTAAAAGCTTTTGAGACAAACAACAAGCCCAGCTCAAGGGCTAACGGGCCTGACATGGCGTTTAGGGTGAAAATGTTCGTTGGAGGGGTTCGAGGCTCTAGCTGATGTGTTCAAAAATGCTTCTCCTAATGGAGTAAACATTAAAAATAGAGTCATGTGTCTAAAAAGAGCACTCCATATTGGAACAAAAACCGCAGGAATCAACAGTGCCATCCTTTGACTAAAATTGTTCCAAGAAAGACCGTCAATCTCCTTTCTGAACATAGATAATGATTATGATAGCCCAACACTATGATTACTTTTACTCACTGGCTATTTCACCCATATTGGTTATCCATGTCAGCCAGAGACAGTCGTGGTAAGGAAATTTTTGCAGGGTATTCTGCATTTCGAGAAGGGTCCATATAGATGGTGGAGCTGGTGAGACTCTTGCGGTCTTTCTTTGACGCGGAGCGTCGCTGCCAGCGGCAAAGGAGAAGCTCCACCTGCTCTCTGAAGAAGCTGGTGGTCAGGGTGTAGAGGATGGGGTTAAGGGCACTGTTGATAGGAAGAATGAAGATAACCACCCAGGAGTTTATCGTCCCTGCAGAGATAAACGTAAGACATTGATGTCAACAACAGCAGAACTCATTGTACTGATCATCTTAAAGGGATAGTTCACCCAAGAATGAAGATTCTGTCAGTATTTACTCTCCCTCATGTTGTTCCAACCCCGTAAGACTTTCGTTCATCTTCGGAACACGAATTAAGATATTTTTGATGAAATCTGAGAGCTGGATCACTCCTCGATAGGCTTCTAAGGGATTGAAACTTGTTCCCTGAAAAGTTATTAAAGACATCGTTAAAATAGTCCAAGTGACTTCAGTGGCTCAATCTTAAGTTTATCAAACGACGAGAATAATTTTTGTGCAAAGTAAACAAAAATAACGACTTTATTTCAACTATTTATTTCCTTCTCTGTGGGCCTCGAGTCAGTTCACTAGTGTAACAGCGTAAGCTTCTGTGTTGTACGTCACACGCATCACCCACATGACCAGCGCCGACCAATAGTGAGCCTACGTGTGACGTAGCTCTACGCAATCACACTAAGTTAAAGTAACACTATGTAGTTTTTCAACCTTCATAATATATTTCCAAGACCCTTGTGATGGTCCATCGACTTACAATAGGTTAAATGACACGTCTGCCATAGCCTAACGTGGTCTGTATCGCTTTTACTGGCACTATGTAACTTCGGGTTTCAGGTAGTAACCGGAGCACAAAAAGAACTACAAATTTCGACTGCTTTACGGCATACATAGTTTTTCTTCGTTTGTGATGTCTTTCATAAAACCATACATCATACTCTACCTTGTCTGTGGCCATTGTTGATTCCAAAGCTGGTGCTGGATAAACAGCGAGCGTGCGCATGCGACAGTAGGCTGCGGTAGCCTAAATTATTTACAACAGCGGTAATGGACAATTCCGCTTCCAACCTGTAGGGCGACCGCAGAGGAAAAGTCACTTGGTGTTGCTTTAACTGACTAGAGGCCCACAGAGAAGGAAATTAATAGTTGAAATAAAGTCGTTATTTTTGGGGGGTTTTGAGCACAAAAACTATTCTCGTCGCTTGATAAACTTAAGATTGAGCCACTGTAGTCACTTGGACTATTTTAACGATGTCTTTAATAACGTTTCGGGGCTGGCAAGTTTCAATCCATTAGAAGCCTATGGAGGAGTGATCCAGCTCTCAGATTTAATCAAAAATATCTTTATTCGTGTTCTGAAGACGAACGAAGGTCTTACGGGGTTGGAACAACATGCGAGTAATTACTGACAGAATTTTCCTTTTTGGGTGAACTAACCCTTTAAATTGAGGATTTGTGACACACTTGGCTAGAGGTAACTGGGTCATTTTCATGAAACAGTGGCTTTTTTGCATGAAAGAAAAAAACCAAGGATAATTAAACTTTTTATCATTTTATTTGAGAAGGTTACTGTTTTGTTTTTTACTGTTTAACTTTTATTTAAAATGTATTCATTTATTTAATGTATATGTAAATGTCAGGCCTAAAATATCAGGGCTAAAAAAAATGTGGCTATAACCTGGCAAAAATACCAATAGTTATTTATCATTACATCCACCTTATTTTCTTTCGAAACATCCAATTCATTAGCGCTATAAAAGAATGCAAAGGGCCATAAGCGGTAACACTATTTGCGCTACAAATCAGTATATAATTACAACAATACATTAAAATAATATGGTAAGAAATGCCAGTTTGCAGCATCAAGTAGCATAACAAGCTGTTTTGCACAGCTAAAAATAACTGGAAGCACATGAGACTGGAAGCCTT
Source organism: Siphateles boraxobius (assembly GCF_051911475.1). Lineage (NCBI taxonomy): Eukaryota > Metazoa > Chordata > Actinopteri > Cypriniformes > Leuciscidae > Siphateles > Siphateles boraxobius. The sequence goes on from NW_027508866.1 coordinate 7,358,409, forward strand.
GACACATTCAAATAATAAATGGCTGCTCTCTCGCTCTTTAAAAATAAAGTGGATAAGTAACCAGAGAGCTACTTTATTTTAAACCCATCACAGTAAGTTTGGAACTTGACATCTTTATTTGAATATATGACTCATATTAGTTAATTCTTGTTGCATCACCCAGTTTTTGTGTGCCTTATTATAAATATGCCTAACTGAAGACATTTCTCTTTTAAAATATATTTTGTCAACTTCCTTACATTCAAAATGTTATAGGGTTGAAGATTCATGCAAAAATGAGAAACATGCTTCTGTTTTAACCATGTGGTAAAAAAAAATGGTGCTGCAAAAATCTACAACATACCTGGAATCTCAACTTTTAGAAGAGAGAGTGTTTTGACCAAAAATATGGGTATCCAGCAGAGGGCGTCAGAGAACACAATAAAGAAAAAGCGGTTGGCCACAGCCACATCTTTGTGCAGCCGACTGCGCACATCTGTGGCATTGATGCCAGTTTTATAAATGGAACAGAACATACTGGAGTAAGATACGACAATCACCAAGAACGCCACCAGATTAAGACCTGTGAATACAGAAGACATTTTGTTCAGTACATGCACATAAGGACTGACATACTAGGAAAGTAATAACCAGGACTGTCTGTAGATACAGAATTTAAAAATTACAGGGTGACCAGACATCCCCATTTCCCAGAAAAGTTACGGTTTCATAATTTAAAGAGTAAATTTCACAGTGGCCTTCTGCAGTACCTACCATCTCTGGTGGTTTAGTATCCTTAAAAAAATAGTAAATAAAATAAAAGATGTGTATTACAATAACAACCACAAACATTTTTATGGAAGCTTTAAAAAAAACAAATCCACCGCATGCATTTTCCTTCTCGACACACCCCAAGTGAGTTTTTTGCTAGGAATTTTATTAAATTAGAAATTAAACATTTTCCGTAGCCTACAGTAAATCATGGTAAATCGGACACTGCAGATCATCCCCTTTGCTGGTTTGGGTTTTAAAAAGAAAAGAAAAGGTCACCCCCGCTTAAATTTAGTATATTGAAGAATATTATGTATATATATATATATGTATATATATGTATATATATATAAATAATTACAAATACTTAATACATGAAAACAATTGAACACATTATCAAAAATCTAATCAGTGAAGAGATCTCGAACCTAGAAATATCCCCGTGGAGTATCCTTTGGCTGTTGGTTTCTCCAGTCTATCAGAGTGCAGAGGGAAACAAACTCCATTTCGCCCATAATAGTTCCCAAACAGGTCTTCATTTAGCAGGGGAACAGCTGCTATGACAAATCCCAGAATCCAGATGAAGGCCAGAACCAGCACTGTCTGCAGCTTTTCTGGGCGCAGGTGGCTAAAAGGGAAAACGATGACTAGGAATTTCTCTAGTGTCAAGTAGGTGAGGAGGAGGACAGATACTTCAGAGGAGAGCATGGCAAGAAAGCCAATTGTTCGGCATTCCACGCTGTCCATCCAGATAAGAGCGTTCCGGTTATATTCGCCACGAAATTTCACATCGAATATCCCCAGGAAGAAGAGATAGACTCCCATCAGACAGTCAGCAACTAGAAAACATTAAAGCAAAAAAAAAAAAAAAAATTCTTACCAATGACATGGATATTTAAGCACGATGTCATACAGTACTTATTTTTACTTATATTTTCATAAATGAAAAAATGTCTCGGGTTACTCAACTGTAAGCCTGTTCCCTGAAAAAGCAAGAACAAGATGCGGTGTACTCATACGCATTGGAAAAACATCTCTGTTTGACCGGTTGTGAAGCATGTGATCAAACACGCCAAGAAAGAGGCTTAAAAAAACCTCTGATGATTTATGTCATTGAATGTTTCCCTGATGAACGAGTCTTCGAAGAAGGGAGAAGGGGAGAGAGGGAGAAGGGGAGAGAGCGTCGCTCAGGCTCTCCCCCTCAGCCAACGGACACAATTCTTTTCTATAAATTTGTGCGCTTAGGGGTCTCTTGTTCCAGTGGCCAGTCCAGTTGTAACCTGGCCAGTGCACGAGTCACCACCTCGAGTAACTCTTGCGCTTCATCATCGTGGGAGGAGGCGGCACTCTCGAAATCATCTCGCCTGAAACGAGATGCAACGTCCTCGGCCCGAAAAAAAATCGCTAATGAGTATGAGTACGCAGCATCGAGAGTAGCTCTTGAAAGGGAAAGGTAGGCTTCTGCAAATAAACAACACGAAATCGGTTTCAATAAGTGACAGCCAGTGGAAAATGGGCTCCCCCTGCTGAGACTTGGTTACTTCCTCACCCAAGTTCTTCAGTTTTGTCCTCATTTCATAACTTTAGAATGAAAGACAACATCTGCACTGATTATAAGATTGCTATTCCTGGGTTCATCAGTTCTAGTTGCAGACTAATTAAATTGATTTAAAACAATAGTGTCTAGCTCCTGCTGCATCAATTTGTGCAGTGGATGTTAATATCAACAGCGCAAATTCTGTTCCTCATTACCAATATAAAAACAAGACACAGTGTTACCAGAAGTGGTATAAAGTTGCTTGCAGGTTTATTTGAGGAATTTCCTCCCAGAGGAGGTGATATATTTGACAGCTGCTCATTTCCTGGTTGTCCCACAAGTCAGACAGTAAATTTAAGAATACTCCAGCTGTCTTAAAAGCTTTTGAGAAAAGGGAATGCGTTTTGGGAATAATGTATGAACGCATCATTCTTCCTTACAGTTCGATGGCAGCATGGCAAAGGTGAGCAGAGAGATGCTATTAAAGTCAGTGAACAGCTGAAGGTAAAGGTCAAGCTCCTTTTCCCACCCTGACTATAATCTAGACACACTGCTATAGCTGAGATTAACAGTCCAAGTACAGAAGATAAGGACACTGAACTCAACTGAAAATGTCACCGGCTAATAAAAACCCTCCATGATATATATATAAATAAATAAAATTATGAATTAAGTGATAGAATTATTTGTGAATAAAAAAATATCAATGATTGCTATTATATATATAGTGGGAAATATATATATAATAAGTATATACAGTGGGTAAAATAATTATTTGACCCCCTGCTGATCGCCAACTTACAAAGAAATGAAGGGTATATAATTTATGGTAGATTTATTTAAACGGATAGAGACAGAATATCAACCAAAAAATTCAGAAAAAAAAACATTATATAAAGGTTATACATTGATTTGCATTTCAGTAAGTGAAATAAGTATTTAGTAAAGCAGAGGAAAACACCAGCCCCACTCTACATCCAGAGACGAGTCCTCAGCCACCGACGACCGGCACGATGGAGATACGAGAGCCCAACCGCAGACCATGGACTTCAGCCTGCTGCGATCGGCGAGTCTGAGCTTAAAGACAGGACGGAAGGAGTCGTCGCCCTGGAGCCTGAACCACAAGTTGTGTCTGACCAGGTGCGCAAGCCCGCAACATATTGTGCGGCCAAGGGAGCGTTTGTGGAGTACGAGGGCTGGGAGGAAAGCCCCAACCACAAACTCACAGTGGTGTTCGAATGAAGAGCTTTAAAGTCTGGACCTTCAAGACTTATTAACCAAACAATTGGTTTTCCCCATCATTCTAATGATGATTAGGAAAAGCCTTCAGATATTAAGAGATGACAGCCAAAACTCATTAAGAGCCTGGTGAACTGTTAAGGAGTAAGAAATAAACAATTTCAATATAAGAAAATGTTAAGTTACAGTAGTTTAACTTCCCATGGCACTTTGAAGCAGACAATTCTGTCGACGCTTCCAGCCTCTGGTGATCTTCACGTGGCGGTAAAAATGGTACCACATGATATTTACGTTTTATTATGTTTTATAATCCATTTATTCACTTTTTGAGCATAGACCTGAAAAATAGTAAATCTTGAATGATTTAGAGCACAGATTTAAGTTGCCAGATTATTGCTGGTGAAAAAAAGTTTTTAAAAAAAGTGAACTTAAAAGTGAAGTTTATTGCTGCACAAAAATACTATTTAAAATTTTTTAAATGAAATATACATTTTCAAAAACATGTTTTACTCTAAAACCGCAAGAAAATCAAAGCCTTGAATCTAAACAATTTGTTTTCCAAATTTGAGCTTGATACAGGTTTCAGTAAGATTTTGTTTGGGCACAGTACCAAAGGTTTTCACTAGATAAAATTCATCTCCCATTAATTTCCAATGTAGTCATTTTTAAACACGAGGACCATTTAACCTTTTCAGGTTAAATCTTTACATTTCAGGACCATTTAACCTTTTCAAATCATGTCCATGAGTTTTTTTTTTTCTTTCACATAGCAAGTGCCAAAACCTTTACCAAGTTTCGTACCATTACGATGAAGTGAAAAAAAAAGGGGGGGGGGGGGGAAGGAACATTTTCCTGTCAAAAATGACAGAAGAGCACCAGAGGGTTATATAATATACATCAAAAATCCTATGTAAACAAGTAACGGTTACCTAGGCTATTACTTTATTGCAGTTATGTTATCAAAAAACTTTGCATGTGTGGATGATGGGCAAGATACCACAAAAGACCATTTTTCAAAAATAAATATTAAATCTCACGAGGGAGCATTCCCTGGGATGTTCACGCTTAAACCCCCCCAATGTTTAAACCAAAACTACCTTTGTTATATACAGTATTATAATAATTTGTTATAATTTTACCTTTTTTGAAATCAAGGTAGCTTGCGGACTTAATTTTAGCAAAATATGGTTCAGCCAAAAAAAAGACACATGGCTAGTAATATTATCTCACCAAGTTTCACATCAAATTGTGAATACACAGGAAAATCTTAAAATCACAATTCTCAATCAATTACAAACTGTATCCCTATTGGATCCATGTCAGTAAAACTGCAAATATAGACAAATAAACCCATCAGGCCTCTATCAGTCTGGACAAAAATACATCTGTCACAGATTTACTGAAGTATTAGTAGATTGTTATTGTTCAGTACATCAGGAAGTGATCGGACTGTGGAACAGTCTGTAAATTCTCTTTTTAAATAAGTAAAAAAATGCTAGCATTTGAAGACAAACAAACTGTCACTCTCTTAATAGGATTATAGATGCATGCATAATCGTTCGGGAATGAACAATCAAACACGCTCAAGAATATATATACAGACACAAAAGCAAATCAAATCATAATAGGCTTTACTGTCAGCTTCCATTATTCAGATAAAATCCTTTACCTATTGTTACCCTTGTTTTTTCTGCTAATACCCCCATTCATGAAGGCCTTAGCATTACTGGGTATATTTACTGGCCAGGAAAATCCTTTTTTGTTGTTGCCATTGTAGAATGTATAGCCAAACTTTTTTGGAGCAATTTCAACTCGGGTCGTGTGTGTGTGTGTGTGTTTGTGTGTACACTTCATTATATTTAATTACAATAAATTACTTTTTTATCAAATATATGAAGTGTTCAGTACAAAGATCAGATTAATCAATAATGAAGTTAGTTTTTATTCTTTCTTTTTTTAGAATAATAATAATAAATGCACACAATGTATTTATTAATTCAATATTAAAAATCATTTTTAGCACTACTCACAACACAGGACTTTGATGCAGGCTGCATGCAGGTTGTTCTCCGCTCTAATGAAGGAGCGCATTCCGATGACAAAGAGATTCCCAAAGCAGGTAATGAAGGCCATCACCCAGACGGACACCCGCAGAACCAGGCTGGCTAACAGGTCTTCAACTGATGAAATCCCATCGGTGTTAGGTTTACATTTCCGGACATGTGGGGCATAGGAACAGTACTGAAAATCCTTAAAATATCTAGAAAAAACAGATATGAACAAACAATAGATTACAAACTGAGCATCCTGCTAATGTAGATTATTACACGGACCACACAATGAGAGGTACGTACATGTGGGACAGGTTTCCCATGGGAAGAAACATCTTGGTGGTTATCTCAGGAATTTCAATGCCCTCCAGACTTCTGTTAAGCACAAATGAATGTTGTTTTTCATCCGACACCTACTAATAGGGTCTTAAAAGCCATTCTTTTCTAGCGCAGAGCATGCAATGCTGATACTTACAGAGACTCCAGTTGGACTAGGTGATCGAAGTGACTGGCATGAATATGGAGAGCAGGATTATGGGATATGTTCCTGCAAACATTAAATGGAATATGTCAGCCAAAAATGATTATTCTGATTATTTACTAATCACATTTCAAATCCATTTCTATTTAAACCGAATTTTTCCTCTTGCCAGCAACAACAGTGGATAGTTACCTGGAGTCGTCAAGCTCCATAAATGACATGAAACACTCATAAGCTTTATTTCAAGTCTTCTGAAGTCCATAAATTATTTTTATATCGACAGTGTCAACACACCATTCCTGAATGCAGATGTAGGCTACAGACAAGCTCAAATTCAAGTCTGTAAAAAGCTAGCACATGACTTCAAAGGCTCTGAATACAGACTACTTTTGTGGTGCTTTTTTCAGCCACCAAATTAAGACTTTTTTATTCCATGGAAGAAATAGAAGCACAAAGTTTTGGAAGGACATGAGGGTGAGTGTAAAATTACAGAATTTTTCCTCTTTGGCTAAAATATCCCTATAAAAATTGTATTTTGTCCTATTGTATCAACCATGGCGCTATTTATTGCACTGCGTGCACCAACCAATTCAACATTTTTTAAATAAACAATGTGACTGATATAATAACTCACAGTTTCTGCAGATATTTTAAACTCTTGAAAGTGTTTTTAGGAAGGTCGGAAAGTCTGTTGCAAGACAAATCTCTAAAAAATAAGAAGGAGAAACAAACAACAATCAGATGAATGAAATCCACGTGCATACAAAGACATAACAATTATGATTTAAGTGCATTAGACATTCAAATGATGTGCTGCAGTACTCACAGTTCAACCAAAGATCCAAGAGAATGAAACGTGCTTTCAGGAAGGATCTTGATTTTATTGTCATGCAGTGATCTGGGCATATCAAAATGAGAAAACAACATAATGTTACTTTTAAATTAGACTAAACTTCAAAATTTTCACTTGTGTGGAAAGCCTCAAAGAACAGTCACTGCCCCGTGAAACAGCCAGACGATAATGAAATCCTACTGCTTTCTGCTGCATTTCCAGCTTATTTTTTCAGCAAGGGCATCCTGACCCTGTTTGCAAAGATACCACCTCTCCCTCAATCTCATTTAGGATATGTCTGACACTTCCCTACATCTATTACAAAAGAGAAGGTCTTAATAATAAACTAATAGAGCCTTGAGAAAACATCTAGAATGGGTTTAGTTGTCAGAGACTTAATAAGGACTCCGAATAAGTCATCACACTGTTCCTAGAAGACATTCTGCTTTCATTTGCAACAGTTTTAAGAGGAAAGCAGTACCAAGATTACAAGGGAGTCAAATTTACAGCTCTGAGAAACTGGGATTAGATTCCTCTATTTTTATACTCCAAATGTGATCAACCACAAATGAGTCAGCCCATAGATAAACGTCCCGAGGTATTGATTAACTTGTAAGAAAATGATGGGAGTTAGATTTCTTTTTCCCCAAGTAACATCATCAGTTGCATCAAACTATGTTACTTTGCCCAAAGCAAAATGAGAAGGAGAATAGAAAGTCTGTTTTTAAAAAATGTCTAATTATCAATAATGCCTCATTAGACAATGTGCAGCATGTATCTTTGAAATGGAGACCTTTCAACATATTCTTCACAACTCATTCTCAATCTGTGGTAGAATTGTGAGGATTGCAAAATTTGCTCTGGTAAACTGCACAATTCAAAGACACACCAGTCTTGAGTCCCACGGAGGAGCTTAAGAAGGATAAAAGGAGGAGGGATGACAGTGGAAAGGAGAGAGGACAAGGCCTGGGACATTTTGTTTCTTTTTATCACTAAAAGTTTATGCTGAACTCATTTCTTCACTGAACTGACAACTGTTACAATTACATTTATGTAAATCAAACAAAATATATCAAGTCAAATACTTTTTTTTAACAACATTAGTTGTTAAGTTGTTAATCTGACAATACAATTTAAATAGAAATGGTGTAATAAAATAAAATTGTATCGAATAAAAAAAGGCAATGCATGCCTGACCTGTATGATGGATTTTTAAAAGTGGTCCCAGACTATTGTATCCCACAGTATATGGCATATAATAAATGTCCCACTGTTTTTAAACTCGTAATAAGATTTCAACACGTGCTTGACATCATTCCACAAGGGCATTAAGCTTTGTTCGCTTGTTAGAAACGCGTGCATGCAGACACTCACATCCTAATGACTAAGAACAAGCATTTCCCTTTAGATAATAAACTGGGAATAAAAAAAAAACATGACTGGCATCATGAACTAAAACGAAACATCTGTACCACATTCAATTAAACTGACTATTAAATCAAATTTTATTACCATTATAAATTGAGATGCTGGCATCAACGTACACCTAGCCATCACGTACACGAGGAAAAACCAACTATGACTGAGGGTAAAAGCACGAAAAACACTTACAGCACTGTGAGCTCGGTGCATGTCATCAGAGTGGAAGAATTCAGCAACTCGACGTGGTTCTCAGCAAAGTCCCTGCGAGGAAAGACAGGCCAAGGAAAAGAAAAGAAAGAAAAATAGCTGTAAATTTAAAAAATACATATAAATCCTAAATTCTAGAACGGAATAGGAAACCGACTGCGAAAACTCATCCCACTGCTTTGCCTGCAACATCAAAAATACATTTGATCAAGAGCCGTAGGTGCATGACAACTACATGAATAATAAGCTTGCCCCATGCTGAAACCGTTCATTCAGTGAGTGCCTTGATCAGAGGACATGACTGACTTTGATAGTGCCACTGATAGTCTTTCTCTCAGAACGGTCCGGCTGGACTTGCAGATGGCAAATTGTCATTCAGCATCGAGAGTATTGCAGTATGAGTGAAACTGCTCGCATAAGTAACATCAAAAAACACAGTCCCCCTGTTGATGTCCATTGTCCGTCTCTTTCCATCCTGACTATAATTACCAGAGTGAATTGCTCACAGAAAAGCTGTATATGAGTCCAAAGTGCTCATTATGAAGGGAAAGATGCTCGAAAATACACCGACGACACATTTGGCAAAGACAAAGGCACTTTGAGAGAAGTTAACTCAAGATGTGTGACAGTCAATGGAGATGTTGTCAGACCTTTGACTAAACGGCACAAGCAGCTTAATCGTGCCTATAAGCACCCACTTAAACAGGAAGAGAGTGTCTCATGGACATGTCAAGCGACAAAACAAAAATCTGTTTTGCTCGCACTAACCTGGAAAACCGACAGATCCAGAGATTATTTCATCCTCAAAAGCACTCGCCGTATCACCCGGTACCTCGTAAACATGACTTTGTTTCCAAGTAGACTGATAATAAACGTTGTGTTCCCTTACTCCAGGAAGTTCCTTAAAATCAGCCAATCAGATTAAAGCTAGCCAGAAAATGCTTTCCAGTTTTGTGTCCAGTCAGTGGCCTGTGGGCCAGTCCGTGGGCGTCCTTTCTGAGAATAATCATGTTTGTAGGTTATTATTGACTATAAAACTTCAGAGCACACATCTTTAAAGGTTTTCCAGTAAGTGAGTGTGGTCTTTACTGCAAGGTTCAGCTGAGCAAAGCAACTTATTACAGCAGCGCAAGTTATATAGAGAGGTTTAACTTGGACAGCTGTGGAATGCTGATATGATTTATGCCGAGTGAGATTTGCTAAATTCAAACCTAGCTATTATAGCAAATACAAAAGAGGATTATGATAGGGTATCAATTGTCCAGAGACCATCAGGTAAGTGTTACGGACTCTCTCTCTCTCTGTTAACCTCAGAATGACCTATTCAAAAAAAGCAAAGAGCCTGATGACTAATATACTAATGGAGATGTGGTTATAAACACACATTAACAGACATGTACAGTCACTTACACAACTGAAAGTAGAAAAAAAAACCTTCCCAGAGTACCAAAACCTTACAGAGAAGTCAGTTTGATGATACGTTGAAGCCACTTGGATAAAAAAATAAATACTTTCTTTATACAATCTTCAATGCAAATGTTCACACACACAGTATCATGTAGTATCATGCAGCAACACTGGTACACTAACAAATATCCTGTTAATTTTACGGTTAAAAAAACCTGACAGCTGTGGTTGCCAGAAATTCACTTTAAAAATACTTTGTGATTATATATATAATGTTTCCAGTTTTACAGAATGCCAATATATTTTACAGCACATTTCATTAAGTGATATAATATAACTACCAATTGTATGTCAAAGCAAATTTATCTAGGTCTCGCATAAATCATATATGTGAATTGCTAAATTATAATACCACATTATTATTTGGCTAAACATTAGCCATTTATTAACAAATGAACAATTTTTCAAAATGATAGATGTGGGATAAACTGTGCCAGATGATTTGGGGTAAGCTGTGCCAATGGCTGAACTGGCCAAAATTAGTTACCGAGTTCTGAAACTGAGATGATTAAGGATTTCTGGCACAAAATGATTAAAGATTTTTCCAGAACATTTATATAGAATCATGAAGAAGCCACTTCAGCCTGGGAAAACTGAACAGAGGGAGGAATATTTCCATGCAACCTTGATTACTGGAATGTTGAATATTTTTTTATAATCAAGAATTAACTTTTTTTTATAATTAACTTTTTTTTAACACACACACACACACACACGCACACACACACAATTTATTCCTGGCTAATTTAAAATTTAAAAAAAGGTTTTAAACTTTTTATTTTACCTCATCTCATTTCTCCTTGGACAGCTACTGGTACAGATTACTCCACTACTGAATTTAGAGAGAAACATCTAAAACACAATCCACTATTGTGTGCATGTAGGAGGTGAAAAATGGGTCAATAAAATGAAGTACTCACAGCCAGCTGAGCAAGGGCATGTGCTGACAGAGACTCGAGTTGGGCAGCCACATCAAGGACGTGTTCACCATAGATCTGCGATTAAGCACAAAAATTATAAACCACCACCTAAAATGGCAACTCAGCCTCGATCTGCAGACTGTCACAGCAAGAGCCTTGAAGATCTTTATTGTAGAATTCAAACAAACCCCCTGCAGCACATCAAGGTGGGACTGAATTAGTTTCAGAGGAAAAACAATCAAGGCTTTCTACCAGACTATCTTTGTACTATTAGACGACAGGTGTTCTCCGTTTCACCAGCATAATTAGCTGAAAATTGTCTTTAAATTAGTTTTTGTAAAATGAGTCCTTAATTATCAACCAGCTAAGAAATTAATTTTAACCTCTGAAAGGACTTCATGCATATATTCAAAAACACCAGAAAATTAGAAATTAACATTAAACATGCGTTTTAGCCAATCATGCTAATTTAGAGAACAGGTTCATCTGTACTCAAATGCAAAATTAATAGAGTGCTTGTTATGCAGTGTGTACTTGTATAAGTAATTTACAAGGTAGTATTTATTTATTAATAAATTGGGCTCAAAAAGTAATTATCTGTAAATACAGACTCCCGCAAGCTAAGCTTTTGCATGCAATGGCTAAACTTAAACAGAGCCCGGCAGCTGGAAAACGTTCAAGAGATGTACTACTGTTATTTCAGATATTATCTAGGAATCACAGAGCAAAGTGAATTGGCTGGAGAAACATTCTTGGCTAGTGTATTGTCTCTTCTGGGATGACTTCAGATATACATCTTCATTCATGAAAGGTAATCTCACGAGGTACTTTTCTTTTGAGTGATGCTTAATATCTGTTTTGGATTTTCTGTTATTAGTTAGCGGTCCATGAGAAAAAACAGGTTTTCATTAAGATGGAGGAACATAAATGAAACATTTCTTTAAAATATCTTGCTACAGGGCGGCAGTGATTCGATTATGCTGGGCAAGCCAAAACTGGCAAATAATGTGAAATTGTCCCATATGTTGCTTCTCAGAGCTATAATGGACAAAAAACAAAAAAAGATAATTATGGGGGAAAATCACTAGGAATTAATTGCGGTCTCTGACAGCACAGTTTATTTGCACACACAGAGTTGTTTTATAGCCTGGCTCACTATGAGAATTATGCAAATGATCATGTAATGGCAAAAACATGGCAACAAAGTCTGTGCAATTTACATGCCCCGGGTTTTTAGTTTAGAAATACTGTGAAAAAGTGGCCTACAGTAAATATTAACCTTTTACTTTGAAGTTCAAATTAAACTCACACCTTAAAGTATAATTTGCAGAAGATGATTGAAAATCAATAAGTATACTGTTTAGATTGGCGGTATGGTTCTGTTCTGATCAGGAACATCCATACAGCCTTACATTGATAAATTAAGAGTAGGGACTGCAGGGAAAATAACAGAACCAACATAAATGTATTACGGATATCATTAAAGTTCTTAATGACAATCGATTAATGTACCAACATAAATGAAAGTCTAATTTATCAAGCTAAATAATTTGGCCAAGTCCTGACTGTGGGCAAGAGGAGGAGCTGGGGAAGGATGGGGGAAATTAACTCCTAAACAATACGATAAAGCTGCTGATAATAATAATAGTTAATGGTGGCTTATGGATGCTGTGATAGACCTCGTATTCCTATCGGTAGACATTGATCAGCTGAGAGTCAGCTGATGCGAGCTTGACTGACATGACCTGCTAGAACCAACACTACTCTTGATATTTATAGAGTTAATTAATTTAATTTGGTAAGTGTTAATAAATTGTAAATACGAATTAAATACATTTTCACATATCCACTTTTCGGTTATCAGTTGTTAAACACACAAAATCTACAAAGAATTGTGGCAAAACAAGATACAATTATTAATATATTTGATTTATTGAGTAGTTCTTTACATTAAAAGGAGAAAAATATGATTCTAAATATGATTTTACCAGTGCTGATGCACACCTGGAGAATATTTAATTAATAGTATTATGTCAATAAAATAAAAATAAATCCATGTACAGTAAAAATCTATTTTTGTATTTATTATGATGAAAGATTTTTTGTTTTTAGAAAAAGGTCTATAGCACCAATTGTGTGAATTATGTAGAACAACCCCAGCACAGGTTTTGTCAGAGAGTGTCTAACTAGGACACACACACATTATGTAGAACAACCCCAGCACAGGTTTTGTAAGAGTGTCTAACTAGGACACACACACACAAACAAACAAACAAAAAGTGGGTAAAAAAAAAGTAATCGGAGGTGAACACGGATAATACCAAGAGGAAAATAATAAAATATAAAAGAAATCTTTTCGTGAGGAGAGGGTAAAAAAAAAATGTAAGAAAAAGTATTATGATGGTAAATAATTTCCTTCTACTCTAGTTGGTTTTGGCACAGAAGTTATCACAAAGCAGGCATGAAAGCCATAGGATATTAATGACATTAGCCTTAGGGTAACCCACAAGTTGAAATCCAAAAGTATTCAATTTCTTTGGGTACAGACAGTTCTGTATCACGGTGATCTAAAAGTTGTCCCAGCAATGTTTTGTTGCAATAAGAAAATTGGCTATGTTACAAGGTTAGTGATCCCTAGATCCCTTTCTTTGTTTCTTGAAAGACGTCGTGACATTTCCTTGACAAGACATTTCCTTGGGCATACTTGTTACCAACAAGCAAATAAACTCAGATGTGTCTTTGACATATCAAATTATTAGGGGAATTGATTTAGTTCACAGTGACTGGCAAATTCTAAACCGAGAAAAAGTAGTAAATGTAAAAGATTATATATATATATATATATATATATATATATATATATATTCAACCTCCAAAAACAACATGCTATAGTTTTCAAATTTACTTGACTGGTCAGACACAATTATATCAGACACAGGGACAAACTTTTATAAAAAGATAATAAATGCCGGGGCAGGGCAGCACCCTCTCTGCGGCATCGGTGCGTAGTGAGGTACGGTGGAGTTACCCCTCATGAGATAAGTTCAGGCTGGTTTAGGGCGTCAAGATCTCGTACTGATATAATCCACATGCCGCCACGCGGAATGGACCCTGAGGAGGTTTCACGGGACGAATTTCGCGGCATTCCTTGGTTCATGCGCTGCTATACGGTGACGTAAGTATCCCCGGTTCAGACTGTTTAGTTATAGTCTAGCATCTCCGGATGCTGCATCTCCGGATGCAATAGTATAGATGGATAATATAACCAGAGATGACCCCGGCCCGTACTTACCTTCACCTGCAACGTGAAGACGCTCTAAACCAGCCTGAACTTATACACATATAAGTTTGTCCCTGTTTCTGATACAATTGTGTCATTTTTCTGATACATGTGTAGTCATTTTATATATGATATACTGTACATAAATATACAAAACTTGACATCTTCCTTAGAGAGATAACAATGACAAGCTGATTAAACTAAATGCCAGACTTGAGAAACACCATGAAATATTTTTAAACTGCAAGATACTCACAGAAATGTCAGCGACCTCAAACCGATGAACGCATCACGGGTGACGCTTTTAAGTGGATTGTGATCCAAGACTCTGAGGAAAAAATAATAATACAAGAACTGAAGGGTATTTTACGAATTGTTAACCACAGGAATACATTTTTATAATGTCAGATTTTAACTTGTGTGTGTTTTTGTTTTTTTCATGACAGAAAGTACTATCTTGTTTGCACATCTTTTGTCAGTGACTGTCCTTGTTCTAGTGCTGCATAAATGTGGGCAGCCTGTGTGTGTGCTGCCGACTGTGCCAACAAGCCACCCAAGTCATTCTCTGCTTCTTTTTGCTAAATCATATTCAGAGCCATATTCTACTAACTCAGAGCTATTACGCCAAGTTTAATTAAAGGTGCAATGTGTAAAAATTGAGTATCTATTAACATAAATGCAATATGAAATGCATAACTATGTTTTCAGTGGTGTATAAAGAACTTACTTAATAAACCGTAATGTTTTTATTACCTTAGAATGAGACATTTATATCTACATAACCACGGGCACCCCCTTCTATGAAGGTCGGCATATTGTGACGTCATGTTTCTACCGTAGCCGAACGCGAACAAACAGCGTTACAGAGCGCGTTTCGTCACTACCTTGAAAGAGAAGCAGCAGAAAGCTAGAAGCTAGCCATAAACACCGTGAGTAGTGATGCCCGTTTCACACATACTCCGTTTGCAGTGCGTATGCGGTGCGTATTATTTTACTTCCCCATGTTAACTGGTTAGAGCTTTCACACTGCACGCGGAATGCGGTCCGGGGATCCGTTGCAGGTGCAGTGCGTATACAGCAGTGCTGAGATCGTTTCCGCACCGAGTCTATTTTTGCTGTGCTGCACCGCACTGAATTAAAGTGGCAGCGCACTGTTCACATTAAAATAGACATAGATTGACAAGAAACTGTAATTATTTCATCATATAGGCATAATTACAGTTAATGTGTTCTATAGTTACTAAATTACAGGGTCAAGAAAAACAAAAAAAGTATGATTATAGTGTCAAAAGTTGCAAAATGCCATCATATTTGATTTTTTCCCCCTAAAAAAATACATGACATATTTTGGGGACGGGATCGGGGGAAACTACATGTAAAACAAAGAATCATGATTAAAATTAATTTTCATACTGTTTCAATGTCTTCCCATACAGAAATGTAATATATGTCAATATAAGTAAATCATAATGTCAGTGCCCATGTATGTCTGCTGCCTATATGAGAATATATGCAAAATTCATATATATAAAACAGACATATTTGAAACATATTTCAAAATATAGCAAAAATGGCCGTTTTCATGTAAGTGCCATATATTTTCCCATATATGCACGTAAATGTTAAATATATGTAAGATGCATATATGTA
This sequence comes from Siphateles boraxobius, assembly GCF_051911475.1. Lineage (NCBI taxonomy): Eukaryota > Metazoa > Chordata > Actinopteri > Cypriniformes > Leuciscidae > Siphateles > Siphateles boraxobius. The sequence goes on from NW_027508866.1 coordinate 7,374,245, forward strand.
CTTATTCCAATGCGTCAGTATCACATGCATACGTTTACATACATTTATTAAATATGTGGGGAACAAATAAGTATGTCACATATTTATACATAAAGTTTGTCCATATATGCGAGAAACCAATACTATAGCCTACTGTAAGCAGATATATGGTATCATATGGATGAACTCAAATATTTTCTTCACATGTTTGGACACAAATGTTCATATATGTTGCAGGCATATATTGTGTTCTCAGATAAGTCAAATAAATGTAGCCTATAGATATATGTCATGCTATTTAAAATATAAGTAGATATATGGCCATATATAACATTTTTGTATGGGTTAAACAATGTCAAATTTAACGTTTGGATTTAAAATCAAAATTACTTAGGGGTATTTTTTTGATTTTGTGGCACACAGAAACTGCGGATCAGTAGCGCACTGCAAACGCAGCATATGTGAAAGCACTATAGCGCATGCTGCTCCTGTACCGTATACGCACCGCAACACGCACCGCATACGCACTGCACACGGAGTATGTGTGAAACGGGCGTTACTTTTCCCTTGTCAGTGGTGTAAAATATGTAGTTGGATTGTTTCATGTAACTTAGTTCTTCTCCCTCGCTGTGTTATGGCTTTGCTATGTGGGGAGAGATGTGCTGGTTACGTTCGTGAGACAGCTGATGGGTTCATGCGGACTCAAATATTTTCTTCACATGTTTGGACACAAATGTTCATATATGTTGCAGGCATATATTGTGTTCTCAGATAAGTCAAATAAATGACGATATTTTTGTCCCGTTTTAGCCACCGTAGCTTCTTCGAAAGGGAGGGGTGAGCAGTGGGCTGATCCCTTAGTGCAACTCGCAACCGAACCACTAGATGTCGGTAAAAATCACACACTGCACCTTTAATTAAGATTTTTTTTTTTTAAGGAGACAGTGCCTCGCCGGAAATTTAAATGAGAAAAAATCAAAGTACACAAAATATAAACAAATATTGCAAAATATGGTATGAAATGTCTATGAAGTGTCAAAAGCCAAAGAATAACAGAAAAAGTTCAAGAAAATTAGTTATTCAAAATTAAACGTAAACTAAAACATAATACAAAGAAATACATATAAACATATATAAAATAGAAATTTAAAAATGATGAATGTCATTACATTTTTATATTACATTTTGTGATTGATATTTGATGCAAAAGATCAAGAGCAAACAATTTTCCCTTTTGTAAATCATTAAATGTGTTGTGATGCATACTCACAGCCAGTCTAATTTGTGCAGATCTCTGAATACACCCGGGCCTAAATAGGTTATGTGGTTTTGGCTCAGAAACCTGCATAAAAGACCATGTTTAATTAGGGACACAGAAATTGATAAAGACCTCCATTCGCTGTCAAGGTTAGGCATTAAATTGTCCAAAGGATCGATTTACGGATATAAAAATAATAAATGTCCCTATTAGGAATCCAAATGAATACGAGCACTGCAAAACTAATCTCTGCCTCACACACACTGAGCTTCATCTGAGATTTTTTCAAATGAACTAAAGGAAGATTCTTGGAACAGTAAAAGGTAAAATGTAAAAGATTGTAATTCCTACAAAATGCTTTAAGAAAAATTGATAGGTCATTTATCATCCAGACCCACTAGACTGACTTTCCCTAATGAAATATGGTGTTATACATCATCATCCTCCAAGGGTTAGGCTTGTCCTTCATCCTGCTGTTTATGGGAGCAAGGAGATCTCAGAGCTGCTGTGAAAGAAAGACAATTACTATATGCTAGTCGCAAAGACTGTTCAAACCACCTTAAAAAAAAATAGCCTGCACCCACATGGCCCCGCATACGAAAAGATCTACAGCCCAAAGAAGCCATTGTGCTCTGCATTATTGAACACATGCTGTAATCTTGTGAAAGGATGCACACTGTTCAATATTCAATCTAATTTCTCATTTCCAGGTCTGAACACCTCTTGTATGACCACACAATCTCTTACTGGCTTTTAATGAAGGAGCAGTTGCTCATAAAAGTTAAAAAATGAAATTGCAGAAAAAACAAAACAGAAATATTATTCATAATCTTTTTAAAAAGGTAAATGAAAGGTAAGAAAGAGTACTCACAATTTTTCTAGAGTGAATAGTCCACTGAAGGCATGGCTTGAGACCGTCTGAATTGTGTTGTTCTGAAGAAACCTGTTCAAAAAGAAAGTCAGAACAAATAAGTGCTGAAAATGTTTATGGATATTATTCAGCTGTGTTAATTTGGACGTCTGACACCATAAAAGGCTAGATATTCAGCTGAAGTCTTTCACGTCTAAAAAGTAATTTTAACCATAACTCAGCGTTTCCATTACTTATCATAATATACTTTTCATGCTGTTCACTATTGCCACGTTTGGTTTTGGTTCACATTTAATTTAAGTTTTTTTGTTTTTGTTTGCCTCAGCCCTGTTTCATGTTCCTGTCATGTGATCTTGCCACATGCTTCCCTTTTCTACTTGTTATGATCTCATTGGTTCATTGTTTAATTGTTCACAGGTGTCCCTTGTTTAGTCATTAGTATCTGTGCATAAATAGCCCTCATGTTCCCATTGTCTTTTGTTTAGTTTTATTTCCTGTTACTGGTCATTACCTGTCATAAGTTTCCTTTCGTCAGGCTCTTGATGATTAAAGTACAGTCATCTACATTTTTTTTGAAGGAAAAAAAGGCCATAAAGTACTAGAACATTAACTGAAAGTCACTAATAATAATTGTGTATGCCTACATGTGTGAGACAGAAAGCAAGCAGCATTTACATTTATCTCTACCTATTTACTTACAGGGATGAACCATAATCTGATAATACATTTGAGAAAAGAGACACAAACCATCTTTGGCAATCAGCACCATACCCACATGTTATTTGTTTATTTATTTCATTAATACAGAACTACAGTACATCTGAGGTGATTTTTGGTGATCTTGAAAATAATCTGAAATATGAAAAGAGTTTTTTAAGCCAAACAAGGCTATAAAGTATTAGACCGTAATGTTACTCATAATTGTGTACGTGTATGAGACCGAAAGCAAGCAGGATTTACTTGTGCCTTTTCTTACAGGGATGGACAATAATCGCATAATGAAGAGAAAGAGACACAAATGCGCTTCTGCATTAAAGCAGAAGTGCAGTACATCTTAAGTGATCTTAAAAATATTTAAAAACTGATTTTCAAGACCCCCACAAGCCCCTGATGTTTTGGCCTTCATCCCAAAGAGCTAATTAATTGGGCAACAGCTGAACGGGATGATCAATCAAGGGAAAAAATAGGCGCACACAGGCGAACAGTCTCAGAACAAAAACACAATGAAACAGCCAAAATAGAATAACTGAATATAACCATTACTCTGTGAGGTAGGAGGGAAAATTATCTCTACCTGGGGCTTTAGTGAGCAAGACATTTTGTGGTTTCTAAGTTGTTCTAAGTTTCAAAAATTCATTTTTGTTGGATCCATGAGCCAGAAATTTTACTGAAAATGTAACGGTACATTTTTAAGAGTCTTTAAAGTTTATTTTTTATGCCGATTTCTGACCAATACATATGAATATGATGTCAAGTCTCTTGGATCTTGTCATTTTAAATATATTTAATAAAGCAAACAGACCAAATTTCAGATAATCAAATATCAGCCTAAACAAAAGGAAGGAATGTGAATTTTTGGTGCAAACGTAAGCATTATTACTGGACTAACATAATGTGATGGCCTTAAGAGGAAAGATTAAAAAATAAATAAATAAACTCTGTTGGCAATGAACGGCAAATGTTGCCCTGATATTTTTATGACATCTGGCAAAATTCAACTAAAGTTATGCCAGTCTTGACTGAACTGATTTGTCTCTGGAGAGAACTACAACTGCCTTTCTTTATTTTAAACAGAATTTATAGTACATTCATATAAACAGGTTTGAATAAAAGCTCCAAGATTTTGAATATGATTTAGTAAATAGCCTCTCTTCCAAATCCTATTATTTATATTTGGAAGAATGATGATAATCTCATCTGGCACTTTGAGGGTGCAGAAGAGCTTAAAAATGAATGTGCAATTCAAATATCAAAAGCATGCTCTAAATTCAGAAGATTCCTCCAAACTGTGAGGGACATGTTGACCCCGTGAGAGTTGCAGAGCTCTGAAGCTCTTACCTGCAAACATTATCAGCCATCACCACGGCCTCCCAAATTCAAAAGAAAATTTAGTGGTGAGAAGCAGTAAAGCATTCACGGACATGCTAGGAAGAACTGTGCGCATAACTGAGAAAGAATGAGCTTTCTCTGCACTCACGATATTAAAACAAATGTATCTGGACAATGTAGGGGTGTTTGATAGGTTGGTGGAACATCTTCATAGTCAATGCGATGTATCACATGTGGACAACTGCGTAACCTAATGACTTTGTACATCAATACATCAATGACTTCATACATTTGTTTGATGCCACTTGGTTTGATATTTTTATATATAATACAGTAATATTCATACAACCCTCTTTTGGCATTAAAAACCGTCAGACATGCAGCGAAAAAATTGCGATGGACAGTTATTTTTGTGGCTGACCTGCATATGAATTTGTAGGAGTTTTCCTTTCAGATGCAAAATTTATGGGTTGAGAGATTTTAAATAAATCATGCAAGGTTAAAAAAGGTTTGTGGTAGTAAGTTTACTGGTATTTTTGTGCCATTATTTAATGCCAAAATTCTTGCCTTAACCCATTTTGTGCTTTAGATGGCAGTGATAGTTGCGCTGCTCTTGGTAGATTGCATTGATCATACTGTAAATGAGCTGCCTGGGTCTGTGTTCTTTAATTTGAATATTGCCATTAGATCACCCAAAAAACTTTCCACTCCCATCAGAACTTTTATGAGATTGTAGTCTCATGCTAATTTGTCCAGTTTACTAAATCTGGCCCTGAAATCTCTTAAAAATCCCTTGAATTTGCACAAGCATCATAATATTGATTGGATCACAAAACCCTAATATATATATATATATATATATATATATATATATATATATAAAAGATATTAAGACCAATAGGCCAAAACTGCTGTAAAATGCTAAACACAGAGGACCTCTTTCAATATAAGTGCTTAACATTCTACAGATGGTCCCAATAGCCCATCACTGTCCCTTTTAGTTTTATGGCCTTCTAAAAAATGCATTAGTCTGTGGCTTTAGTAGTATTTCATCCTCATCACCACATGTGAATGGCAGTTTTTTTCCATCATCACTCAAAAATATGACGTGTAAGTTAAACTGTGCTTTATGACAGGGTTTCAAGTGTGAGTCATACCCGATGTTGAACCTCTGCTAAATAGTTTAAATAAGTTTATTCAGCTGTTTATTATTTTACGCATAGTATCTTTGGTCTGTCATCTTTCAGATACTTATGAATCATACTTTTCCAATATCAAGTGAAAAAAAACAGGATTTTCCAAACAAAGTTATGAAGTTCTGCACACATATTAATGTGCGTTTGGAATTATGCGGTTCAAGATATGCCAAAACAAAACATTTCAGTGACACAGTACTATCAAACTAAAGATTCTGAATTGATAGACTGTCCCAAAAATTAACGGTTTTCTTCTGCCTGGCAGAGATCAAAATTATTTATTTATTTTACTGTCTGGCTGCAGTACTCAATTCTCACTCAATTAATTTTCGCTCGCTTGATATCTTAGATCTAACCACGGGACTCGCCTCTGCGGGGCAAAAAATGAAGCCTTATATTCTGTAGATGCCCTCTGCCGGCCCATAGATAGGGTGGATATAAAGTCTGTTCTCAGTTCTAGGCATAGTCTATAGCCAGTGGTGTCTTCTCTTTATTTCTGATAGGGCACAATTAATCAGAACCCAAACTGCCTACAAAAACATCTCGTCCTCAACTAATCATTCATATAAAAAAAAGAAAGAAAAGAAAACAGCCACATTGATGGGTGCATATCTCACACAGTGCATATTTTCTCACAAAGAATAACAAATGCATAATTCTCATGGTGAAGTGTACTACAAGATAAGATAAATCATTAACATCTAAAAAAACAAGGCGAAATAAACAGTGCATGTTCACAATAGCCAATAAAAAGCAGTAGGATTAAATCCGCTTAACACACCATCAACATCCATTTGAAAAGTATGCACGGAAATCCATTATATGCAAACTTGGAAGTGACTTTCCAGTCGAGATATAGCAGCCCATTAAACCAATTAAATTTCAACTGAAACTCTGTATCTGATGACTGGAATTTAAATTTTCAAAGTTTCTCTCATATTGAGAACTAAAGAAGTTTTTAACCAAGCATTGTAATATATAAAATGTGTAAAAGCTTTCATTTTCTAAAGTAACACTGATTTAAGTTTTTCTTCTGTGCCAGCGGTTTGTCTTGCTCTCCAGTAAAATACCTAAACACCCTTCAAATTTACCTAAGAAGCAAAACTGCAAGAAAATAAATTCAGAAAACATAAACTCCGCCAGTATAATGGTATTGCTCATTAGCTCAGAACAATCTGAATTATGAATGAAGATTTAGGCCTGAGCAGTAGATTCTGTAGACAGGAGGAAGGCTTTCTTGCTGCACTGGCCAATGGCCTAAAATACCTTTAAAGTGTTTTATCGATGGCCAGCAGATCGGTGAGATATTGCTCTCATCTCCCTCAGAGAACCAGGGTTTGAGGCGTGACCTAAAGTTCTCAGGGCTGAGATATCTTGGTTCATCGGAGAGTGGAAATTTAACAGCATCAATAAATTTAGCCGTCAACGGGAACTGGCGATACACAGCAAAAATAAAACTGTAGAATGACTCAGAAGACATTGGCTGAAAACTTTAAGCAAATGCATTGGCAATGCGCATTTTTACAATTGATTAACTGATACTCACAGTCTCTGTAGTTGTGTATATTTGGAGAAGATGTGATCATCCAAAATCCTAATCCTATTGTTCTTCAGAGACCTGTACAATTATAAAGCATTGCATTACATTTAACACCACATTACTATCAGAACATACACAGGCATAGTAAATCTAAAAAATATAAAATTATGTCATCATTTACTTGACTAAAAATGTTGTTCAAAACAGTTTTTATATTCCATGCCATTTCCTAGTCATATGATATTTTTGTGTAGATCAATTTGTAAGTTATTAGTTATTGAAAATCCTATCTCCACTCCATCCTCTCATAACTCATTTACGGACTCTGGTTCATGGACTACTTTTCATTTTGAGCTTATTTGAACCTGCAGTACTTTGTTTGTATAGCCAAGAAAGAAAGAAAACTGGACTGTAACAGTTGGGTTGCAGAAACGAGGATGAAATAAAAGCTGGATTCAAGTGCAGTGGTCCAATTTTTTTAAACACAAAGAAACTAAACACACTGGCAAAACCCATACACTGATAAGAACAGACAAAGAACTGAACAAAACACATAGGCCCAGTCCCAATGTGCATACTATCCACCCTAAATAGTATTGAAAATTACTAATGTCACATACTATTTAGGATGGATAGTATGCTAATTGCGACTGATTAGTTTGGTCTATTTAAGCTATGGCCCAAAGAAATCAACATCAGCTGTAAGCTAATCAATCAGTAACCAAGGGGACAAATCAAGAGCGGGAACAGAAAACAGAGCAAAACCAACTCATAGTAACACAAATAGAGATAACACATATCAGAATGTTGACATTGACATTTTTATTATCTCCTTTCGTGTGCACAGAAAAAAACGCACAGGTTTCGAAAGATATGAGGGTCATTTGAAAGTAAATGATGAACAGAATTGTCATTTTTCGAATAAATTCTCCCTATGTGTAGTTTTTTAGGTATTTTATTCTCTAAAATCAATATTTTTATTCATATGTCCTCAATGGTGTACAAATACCTCTGCCAATTATCTGACTTATCCTCGTAAACGAAGAATTTATTATCTTTACATACATGTGACGGGTAGGTCCTAGGAGGCTTCCATGTAGTTCCGCCATCTTGAAAAACTATAATAGCTATAATAAGTACTAGGCCAACGAGTTTCCACAAAGCGTTTTCGTTCAGAGCCAGCGTCACGTGACTGAAAGCAGCAGAAACGGAGGAGCAGAGCAGTGAAAGGCGCTTGTCACGGCCCTGGCAAGTCAGTCAGTAAGTCATACTGTAACATTCGTTTGTTCGTTGTTTCAAGTTGCAGTTTGTTTGAAATAACAAACATGTTCAAAGGAAAACTCGACGAAGTGCTATTAGAAGACATCCTGTCATAGCTTTTTGGTACACAACAGCTACCGTAGATGCAACACGCATATGAAAAAGCGAGGCGCTGGTGAACACAATTCATTTGAATGCAAAATACAATTTCACCGCTAGATGGGAGAAATTCCTACACAATGTCCCTTTAAGGAGTCTTTTCATTTCACAAAGATGAAACAATGTGGATAAATGATTGGATACAACTTTAGTGATCACTGATATTCATTATCTAACATTCCTTCATTTTCCATAAACATCCCCAGAATCCAAAAGATCATCTCCAGAATCCTTATTCCAAAAGATCATCTCCAGAATCCTTATTCCAAAAGATCATCTCCAGAATCCTTATTCCAAAAGATCATCTCCAGAATCCTTATTCCAAAAGATCACCTCCAGAATCCTTATTCCAAAAGATCATCTCCAGAATCCTTATTCCAAAAATCATAAATTATCTTTATATTCCTCTTCCACCCTGTATATCTCAATATCTTCAAAGTCCCTATCACAATAAAAGTATCAAAAGCCCAACTAGAACTCATGTAGAACAACAGAAACATAATAACCAAACAAAACAAAACCCCACCTTTCAGGCAGTGTACGTCATTTTTCTTTCTTTTGATAATTGTTCAGTGCAAATAAGCTCTTTATCTTGTTAAGCTTTAGAATGCAGTGCTTTAATGTCTCACTGATGTACAGTGAGCTACAGATTAATAACCTCTAGTGATGTACTTACAACCAAGTCACATTGGAGGAGAAGACGGGTACGACATGCAGGTTCTTGTCCACACATTCCACCTCTGTCTTAATGCAATCACATCTCTCTGGGTATTGCTTCAGAACTGTAAAAGATCAACATAAACACGCATAATAAACTCAGTTATTAAAGTAAATCTAGTACATAAAGCTGTAAAAATATTTTATATTTTTTATCCTTTTTGTCCTATTTCTAGTCATTGATCTCTCTTTCTGTCCCCTCACCCTCTTTTAAATATTACCTTTTTTTTCAACCCAAAATGTTCAGATATTTAAAGGGGCACTATTGCTCATTTATGCTCATTTACACATTCATAATGTTGTTAATGGGGTCTACTAGAATATGGTAACATCATTTAATGTTTAAATAATTATTTATTATAATTTACATTGTTGCAGCACCTGTTTTCACCCTCTGCCTAAACACTGTTTTAGTTTTGGATTCTTTAAAGCCCGACTTCCGAAAAGCACAATCTACCCTGATTGGTCAGCCGGCCCCAGTCTGTTTTGATTTGTCTACCGCTTAGAGTTATGGTTATGGTTATGCCCCTAACCATAACCAGCGAGAATCAGCTTCAAAGGCTTCCCGAGGAACTGTAAACACTACTGTAACTACGCAAACTGTGGCATCAGTTTTGCCAAATCAGTTCAAGCCTGAGTTCTCCCCAGTCAAGAAGAACAAGCTGATCAACCCGAACCACCTTGGCAAACACTACATGTGCCAGGGTGGAAAAAACACCTTCTTTTGGACATTGTGACTAACTATAGTGACGACAAACGCAACTCAACTAGGTGCCAGTTGCATGAACATAGCCACTAACTTATGAAATAGTCTGACCAATAGGCAATTAGTTAGTGTTAATCAGTTTTACTTTTAGGATTCAAATAAGACCAATCTACCTTTTTATGTAACCGATTTAAAAAAATTATGACCTGTCTTGAAGAACAAATTACTGCTAATTTCTGTGGTTACAGTATGTTTAAGTATGGGGTAGGATTAAGGGATGTAGAAAATGGTCATGTAGAATGTAGTGCTTTATAAGTACTAATAAATATCCAATATGCTAGTAATATGCTAGTTAATAAGCAACTTGTTAATAGTGAATATCGGTTCACTACTTTGAAGTGTTTCCAAAAGCATAATAGGACCCCTACAAGATATACATTTTGTATAACATTTCACATGATTTAGTGATTATTATTTCAACTAAATTTCATTAAGCTTGTAGAAGACTAAGCTTGTAGTTCTCCAAAAGAACTTCAAAATGAAAAAAAAAACATCCTCAGGCAAGGAATGCATAAAAATAGCATAAATATCATCTAGTTATACAGTATGAGTGACACTTTGTGTTCATTTATTAAATATGTAAAACAATGTTTAAATTGTATTTAATCTACAGTCTTCAAATTCATAACAATTTCAGGGGGAAAAAAGAAGAAAAGAAAAAGTAAGGATAAATGAAAACCTTAAGACCAAACATCTGCAAACCAGTACTGTCCGCAAACGCAGAAGCAGTAAGTAATAGTTTTACTATGGTCCATGCCCACTTACCTGCCTTTCAGCAAATCAGTATTGGGACGATTACGAGGCAAGTGTCACCAAATTAATATTCATGATCCATATTCATAAAAGTTTATAATGTTCCCCCGTCCCCATTTTTCAGGTCATTACGAAGCTCCTGGTAACTACAAAAATTTCAAGGCCAACAGACTTTGAAAGCAAATAAATTTCCAACCAGATGCTTCTACAAGATCTTACAACTGATTTATGACGCATTACAGTAACACACAGCCTATAGCATTTCTGGCTTTAAAAGCAACTTTTAGTCTATTGAAGGCTATAAATTCATCAAATAAACTCTGGGGAAAAAAAAAGATTTGGAAAATCTGAGTCTGGCCCTCACATGAAAATTGCAGCAGAGTTTTAGACTAGATTTTTTGGATAAGCCTCAAGATAACATCATTTATCCTAATCTATGTATTCCTATCTCTTCCAGAGGAAATCAGATCAAGACCGGGACACATACAGCAGTCATTAGGAAGGTCCTGTGGCTCTGCCTTTTTTATGGTGCGATCAAAAATATCCGCCCATCCGCTGTTGTCCCCTGCAAAAAGAAAAAGCAAGTCTTTGTATGAGAAAGTCACTGTAAAAAATATAAAAATTACACTTTAAAGATATAAATGACCTAAGAAAAATATCAGGATTTCTCCTTGCAGAAAAACTGATAACATCAATATTGAATAAACATCAGCTCCTAATGTATTTCAAACTGTTAACATAAAATTCAGTCCCAGTTGTAAGTCTGAACCTTACAATTCTAGCCTATTTTAAATGGATGAAATGCTTTAGAACTGAAAATGACATTAAAGTGAAAAAGACAAATAGATCGCAGTGTTGTATAGACCTCACCGCAGTGTTCCTCATCTGCTCCGTTTTTGCAGTCTCTGTGGCCATTACACTGAAGGACCTGGGGCAAACACACACTCATGTTCCCACAAGGGAACTGGCCAAGAGGGCAACCTTCTGTCACCACCCTGCTAGCCATCATGGATGCTGCTGGCGGCAATGAGAAGAGGAGGGAAGGAGGAAGAGAAGGAAAAGTTAAAAAGTTCAAAAAGGAAAAGCTCTTTAAATCACTGCAGTACTTTCCATCAGGGCAAAGTAGATGACTGGAAGCTCTCCAGCAGTGTTAGATGGGAAGCGCAAGCCAATGGGGATGAATGTGCACCAAGACACAGTTCGATTAAATTTGGCAAAATATATCAAGAGTGTATCTTTTGCATATTTATTTTACCATCCTAACAATGCATGATTCCGGCTACAGATGCTGCAGCAAATACAATGACGTGAAAAGCACTCACACACAGTGCATGACGAAATATACAGCAATATACAGAAATATACAGCAAAAATACAGCAATACAATGCTGTATTTTGTAATCGGAAAATATGACGTTTACGAAGACGGGGTTCCCTATGGCACGCAATTATTATTCTTTCCATCTGACATGACAAGGAGAGGTGTCAGGCCAGAATATACAAACGAAAAGTTCTGCACGAAGGCTTTTTTCGCAATAAAAAAATAACTCTCTGACAGCTTAATTTTGCATAATAAATTTCTGTTTGTGTTTTTTTCTTATTGGCTCTCACTAACACTCATCACAAAGTGGATTTGTTATAAATTATGAGGGTGTGTGGCTCTCCCAACACAGAGCTTTATCATAATGAAACATTGCCTTGTTTCTAACAGCCTCGTATACAAGAAATACGCTGTTCTGTTCAAGGCTATTTGTCACACTGTCTGTATGTCACATTGGGCATTAGTGAATAATAAGATTTAACTAGCCACTGAAATGACAAATGATATGTATATGCAGCTAAGAAAATATATATTTTATATTATTGGTTTATACAACAACCAGTGACAGGTATAGCTGGTTAGTCTAGTCTAAACAGCTTCTGCATAAAAATGACCACTATACTGAAACATGGGGTATTCCATACCATACCGTTTTCACATGCAGACACTCTTATAGTGCACTGAGTGTATTGATATTCACTTTGATGATAAAAAAGTTTAAAATAACTGGGTTCTTTTCTTGAACCAGAAGCTTACTGCTCCAGTCTGCCCACTTTTTTATCATTTAGAAAACTGTATATAAATGCTTAGAGCACAGGCTTCCACACATAAATTAAGAAAAGAAATAAGCTTCAAGCACATACTGTAAATAAAAAGTCTTCATCAAGCAACCTCAAGTCAGGAAGAGTAGCCTATGATGGCACAGGTGCAGAGTGCTGGTAATGAAAAACAACTTCTCATGGAACAATATTTTTATAGTGTTGTTTTAGAGGTGTTTTAAAGTAATAACGCCAGCTGCCAGGGCTCAATAGAAACCTTTCTGTCCACCAACCAGATTGGGCCAGTACTCAGACTTCATTTGAATTTTATGATTCTAATTTTAAATGTATATTTGTACATGTATTCTGCATTGTAACTATTTTAAGATAGTTATTTTTTCCACACATATATTTTCAACTCATATGTTACACTTTCTTTCTTACACTATCCTCATATACGTTAGCCATGTAGATACTTAAATAATGGTAGCTGACAAGTTAAAAAAGTTAATAAGCACATTTAGCAAACCAAATGTCTGATAGTTTGCAGAGGATAAATGCACAAGATCAAAGATCAAGTATACTGTCCTTATTGTTGAGCTCTGAATGCAAAACGCAGAGGAATAGAGACATCACATCCAGTCAAAATCTAAGTATTATCTTATCTTTTGTTAGTTTGTTTTTCTAATTTTAGTAGAATCATTCTTTTTTTACTGGCTGTCTGTGCATGAAGTCTGTGACCAAGAACTAAAAAGACTTGGAATTTTCTATCAAATATGACAATATGTCTATCAAACAGTGACAATATGATCATGTGCGTGTGTGTGTGTGTATGGGTGTGCTTGCGTGTGTGCGTACGTGCATACGTGCGTGCGTGTGTGTGTTCCTGGTTTTCCCTGGGGACCCGGGAAACAAGCTTATAAAACATACAGAATGATATCTTTTGAAAATCTAAAATAGCAGAAGATTTTCTGTGATGGATGTGTTTAGGAGTAGGGTTAGTGTAGGGAGATATACAGTTTTTACAGTATAAAAACCATTATGCCTAATTAACTTTAACAGTTGTTAGTTTCATTTAAAACATCCTTCTTCACTTTACCTAAAAAACAACTACATGAACGTAAGTTAACTGAGTTGTCTCAACAAAAAATGAGTATTATCAGCTTTACTTAAAAAGTGTTTGTTCAGTCAACTTAACATTGCTGAGTGAAACGCACAAATTAATAAAACAATATAGCCTGGACCTTTGCATGCACCGTAGCTTACACTGAGCAACGGAAGACAGAAGGTATGAATATTTTATTAACATTCACCATCCTGATAAAAACTGCCTAAAAAAAATAATGTATGTGTCCACAGAGTTTTATTATTTTTAAGTTAGCAATTTATTTTGGCTATACTAATCTGTTGCACATAGGCTAAGTGTTCTTTCTTTAGTATTTTTTCATTTTCATCAATTATGCTAACTATCTCAAGACAGACTGCAAAATAACAATGTCAACCAGATTGCAATTGCTGAAGTACTACAGATTAGCGAACTGCCTTTTTTTGGTCACAGTAATCATTTCCCATCCACTTATTCCGATTCTCCCTGCAGTTTTTAAACATGGAGTGCACAAAAACAATGCTGTTTTGTCTTCAGATGTCAAGTAATACAAGTTATTAAAGTAATTTTTAAAAAAAATCTTAAATCTCTACATTATTGCTGAGTTCACTCGAATCATCAGCATCCCACTGATTCAGACATTTATGTAAAAACTGGACAGTTACACAAGCAAACTGGCCAGCATCTACCAGAGAAAATGAGTTGCAGGACGAAACAATTGTAAACTAATGGCTCTCATTGTCCAGATTTGTGATCTGTTTATGATATGATGCTTGTGAATATTATCCACTTTAGCATGGTGATTTGTAATTTTGTCTCTTTTTAATTTCTTCTACAGAACAGTACCATCTCAACTCGGAGAGCCTGCATTCTTTCTGTGCATCTTAATGAAGACTATGAATGAAGGAGTATACAGTAAGTGTTCTCAGGCATTCTTTTGAACGGTTACAATAAATAATACCCCCAATAAAATCACTAGACAATACAATAAAGTAATCACATATGGATACAGAATTCTCAGAATCTTTGCTTTTACTAGATGTATTCCTAAGTGACGTTACGTTACATTTGCATTTGTTGGTGCAATTAAAATGATTGAACTGTTTTAATGTTGTTTTGTGCATTTTAGGACACAGACTTTGAGAATGCTAAGAGAGATATGGCTAATAAAATAATTTTACATCAAACCTGAAAATGAAGAAGTTTGTGACCACATATGTGAACAATTGCACATTGCAAGATTTTGGGTGGAACTTTTGCTGTTGAACAGAATTTGGTTGTTTTATTGTTTTAAAAGGTGCAGTATGTTATTTCTAGGGCTGGGTAAAAAATATCGATTTCTCGATTTTAATCGATTCTAATTTTTACAAACCGATATCGATTCTTAAATCCCAGGAATCGATTAGTCATCCTGTTTTCAGTTGATGAATGAATGGAACATTGTAGCGCGCATCCCATCCAATAAACGCAATAATCTTTGTGCTTTGTTACTATTGATATGAAACAAAGTCTCAGATTTCAAATTACGTCCATTTTCTTACGAAATTCAAAAACATAAATACCGTTTTGGCGCTGTGGCGTGAGATCGCTCTGGCGCAGCTCAAGAGAAGCAGCAGCGCGGAGCGCACATGATCTCCTCTTCTGCCTTAATAATACCAGTTACAGCGTGAAATAAACATGAATGAGCATCTGAAAGTGTGTTAAAAGATAGAGTATAACTTATCGAAATCCTTGTTGTCACATGGAATCGCTCAATCATTGTTTCAACCGAGGAAAGACGTCAGTGAAACAGCTTGTAAACAATGTCATGTAACGTCATATTTACCTCAGAAGAACCATATCCAGTGACCATGAACTCGTTAGTCAGCTAGACAGATTAACTCTAGAGAGGAGCATTTTGCTAAATATATGCACCATATTACATATGCATTTTATGTTATTTTATAATTATTTTATGTTTTTCAATATTTAATGCATGTTTGAATAAATCTGGCAAGTTTTTATGACAGCCACCATTTAAATATTTATATTTCATATAACTTTATTATTAGAAAAATAAATAAAAGTGTAATTGTTTGTATACAAATCAGTAAATCTTTACCTTTAATATTAGGCTATAGTAGGCTAATGAAACAATTTTAATGATACAACTGACTCCCATAGTTTACAGCATTGGTTAAGAGATTTGTTTTCCTTGAGAAAATTTGCCATGTGTTGTACCTGATATCCAAAATAATCAATATTGAATCGAATCGAAATCAAATCGAATTGCAAGCTTGTGAATCGAAATCGAATCGAATTGTGAAATTTGTGTCAATACCCAGCCCTAGTTATTTCTCAAAGTTGTTGCTGAACATTGTTGATATTTGAAATCAACTCAAACAAACACACCCCTCTCTTCATTGCTCCGCCTCCAAAGCTCAGCCACCAATCCTAACCGCCCTGCTCCGAGTCAGTCTCGAACCCGATCGCTGTCATCCGAGGCGGGTGGACTCACAAGGACGCTAAACAGTAAACACCGCATTATCAGCCTGCACAACTCTCTCTAGCTGGCCTCCATTACACCTGCAATGCAAGAGTAGATGTCTATTTATCCTAGCAGTAGCACAACAAAATAATGCTTCACGAAAAATAAAGCACAGATAAACAAACGACAAGGAAGCACATAAAATTAACATACATACACAAACAAGATACAAGTAAATACAAACAATAGTTCGTTTTTAGCTGTCAACAGCACAGCAGCTCCAGACAAACAATGACACTGTCACTCACATATTCTGCTAATAAAAAAAGTTTCCGCAGGCCTTCCCACTTAGCTCTCCAGCGCTGGAAAACTTTTCTAATATTACGGGGGTCCTAAAGCTCTTTCCTGATCATAACCCTCCTTTTTCCAGGGATATTCAGCTTTTCTCTTTTGTAATTTCTCTCATCTCTCTTTCTACAGTCTTTCTTCAAATCTCCCTCTTGCTCCTTCTCTCTCCTCCACCATCATACCCCCTCTAATGCTGATTGGCTACACGTTTGTTGTCGTGTCTGGTTGTGTCCGTCTGACCAACTTTTAAACATTTTTCAAATATCGCTTATCCCACCTTTAAGATCTGTGAAATTTAAATTGTTAGTGGTTGATAAAAAAAAATTGGGCCAGATTTATTGTTACCTTTATTGATGGCGCAAAAAATATGCTTGTCGTCATTCAAAAGTTTTAGACTACACTTGTAGAGCAAATTTATTAAAATAGATTAAATCAATAAATGTGTTCACCTCAAGAAATAAACTTTTATAAATTTAACATTATTAAGAAAATTGAACATAAATATTATGTAACAGTAACATTTACTTAAAGACATTTTGTCAGCTTTACTTGAATTTCTTTTGTTCATTCAACTAAATTGTAATTTGTCCAAATTACTCAATATAGTTGCGTGGAACCACTTGAAACTGCTTTTTTTAAGTGAATTCAACTATTCATTTTTTTTAAGTGTATGGAATGTTTCCATAAACCATAGTAATCCAATGTGTGTGTGTGTGTGTGTGTGTGTGTGTGTGTGTGTGTATTTTATATTCATTATTATTACATATTTTCAATACATTTTTTAATACTTTTATACTCACGTAGTTGTAGGGGGTTTTATACTTATGTAGTTATGTACACTCAGAGCAACTTGTTCAAACAAACAAATTAGCTATTTTTCGACACCAATACTAATCAGGATAATCGCTGCTAATTCATTTAAGAGCCATGTCCAGATCAAGAATGTTAAATAAGGACAACCAACTGGTTGACTAATGGGCATCCATCCCAGCCAACATTTCCATTGGGCCTCATGTGGGTTTTTGATGGGCTGTCACTTGGGCCCTGGGGCAACCCAGATGGGGCCCAAAGAAAATCTGCTCCACATGTGCCCTATGTATGTTAGCCCATACACATGATGGGTCCATAATGGCTCTAAGTGGGGCCCATTTTCATTATATGGGCTCACTTGGGTCCCAAATGGGTGTTAATAATGGGGCCAAAGTGGGCTTCACACAAAAACCTCATAGGACCCACATTGGTGATCACATTGGACCCATTGTGTTTTTTGTGGGACAGTGGGTGAAAATTGGGCCCCATTCATTATTTTTTTTAAAGATTCCAATGGGTCAAATAATGAGTAAAATTTTAAATTCACTTTTCAAACCACTCCAAATCTGTTAAGATGTGTTTTTTTAAATAAACCTGTACCTGACAAAACAACAAATTCCTAAAATAAGCTGATTTTATGTGGTTCTCATATATTTTAAATTACATTATAAAATAGTTCAATTGTAAAGCAAAAGACTTCAACCAAGAATTTGTAAATTATGTTGTTGTTTTTTATTGAACTTCAAAATAATGGGTATATTGAATGATGTATATCAAAATGAATACATCAACACCCCTAAAGCTTCACAGTTGTTAACCCTTCCTGAGGTCGACAATTCATTCGGTAACGTTAGGCAGTTTTGATATGTTCTTTCCCCATTTGCGTAAGCAATCTTCTTTCACTTGTTTCTGTACTCTTGCAGAAGATGCGTCCTCTACCTTATTACAGTGAAAACATTTATAGTATGCTATAATGTATAAAGTACTTGGGCTTAATTATCACTTTTATGCAGACGATACTCAGATTTATATTCACCCTAAGCCTGGTCAAAATTTGGATGTTCCTTTTTTAATATATTGTATTTATGAGATAAAAACATGGATGTCCCAAAAAAGACTGAGGTCTTGCTCATTGGCACCTCTCATCAGCTTCGTAAAGCTGGCTCACTAATTTTAAACATAGATGGCTCTGATTTGGAGGCACAAACTAAATAAAAAAACTTAGGAGTTATATTAGATTCTAGTCTGTCCTTTGACTCTCATGTGCAGTATACTGTTAAGAACTCCTTTTTTCATCTCAGATACATTGCAAGATGCTCTACGTTATCCCTCTCTGAGACTAAAAAGGCTTATTAATACCTCTGTTATTTCCCTCATTTACTACTGCAATGCACTTCTTGCTGGGGTTCCTAAAACAACACTTAAACTACAATGTGTACAGAATTCTGCTGCTAGGATCCTGACTGGAGTAGGGAGAAATGAGCATATTACACTGATTTTAAAGTCTTTGCACTGGCTCCCGGTCAGGTTCCGAGTTGATTTTAAAATCCTTATGCTCACATACAAGGCACTGCATGATCTGGCCCCTCAGTATCTGTCTGTGCTTTTAACTTTTTACACACCCAAGCGTAATTTACACTCCTCACAAGCTGCAGTCCCATAGACTTGGTTGCGTACTATAGGGGACAGGGTTTTCCATCCTACGCTCCTAGACTTTGGAATGCATTCCCTCCAAATATCAGAGATGCACAGACTTTAAGTATTTTTAAATCTCATTTAAAAACTCATTTTTTAAATTAGCTTTTACCTGATTTTTTTCCCCCTCTCCTGTGTGTGTTGTATTTTCATTTGCTTGTTCTATGTAAAGCGCCTTGAGAAGCTGCTTTAAAGGCGCTATATAAAAATACAGTTATTATTAATATTATATTTCTGAGAAGTACATAAAAAGTAAACTGTAAGTAGCCTACACTTTCTCATTTTAGTTTACAAGAAGTACAGGTGAATCTCGAAAAATTAGAATATCGTGTAACAGTTCATGTATTTCAGTAATTCAAATTAAAAGCTGAAACTAATATATTTAGTATATATAACTATATACATATGCATGATTATACTTTTCAGAGGGCCGACATTTCTGTATTTAAAATCCTTTTTTTATTGATATTCTGAGATTTGGAATATGGGGTTTTCATAAGCTGTAAGCCATAATCATCAAAATTATAACTTTTGCACGATATTCTAATTTTTTGAGTTTCACCTGTATACTAATAGCACACTTGAAACTTCTCTTTCGTAAGTAGTTAACAGGGCTTACATGACTTACTTTCTTCCATAAAAGAACATACGCCTTCTAAAGCCCTAGCTTTATGTGAGGAAAAGACCAGAAATTGAGTAATTCCATCCCAACACAAATATTTTTTTTTATTTGTGAGCTCCGGCAGGGGTAGAGATAACAGTGAGTAAAAACGTTCTCACACAAAGATATAATTTTGCCTTCAGAAGAATGAGTAGGAGAGGAGTATAAATTACTATTATGGGGCAATTTTGTTTCTTTATTTGTTCATTTTGGAGACTGGACAGTCCTTGTATGGAAAAAAAAAACTATGGAAAAAATTATTTGGTGTTCCATGTAAAAAAAAAAACAACAACAAAGGTTTTGAACAGCATGAGTAAATAATGAGTAAATAATGACATAATAGTGAGTAAAAAAATGACATAATGCACTAATTATGACCTGTTCCCCATAATGGCATACTCAAGGCATTGAGCTAGTATATGCCACAAATATGTCACCTTCTCATTTATCTCTCTCGTCTGTACACAACAAAGCGGCTCTAATCCCAGTAACCGGACCAGGTGGCCCAACAAAGCCAGCAAATCTGGTTTTCATGATCTCATTAGCAGCCGTCCAGAAAAGGCGTCTTTTATGGCGTCTCTGGATATGTTTGGAGTTGGGATTCAAGCAAAAAAAAAAAATCTGATCCTTCAAACCAGGGGAACAAATAAAACCTTTAAAAGGTGTATTGAATAGAGAAAGAAACAACAGGGGACAACTTCATGTTTCTGACACATTTCATCGACTGGACTTCTAAGTTTGTGGCAGGGATCTTTATTTCACGAGCCTCTTTATGCTACATGGAAAAACACATTCTCAGTCTGGAAATGTAATCATTTGTTCTGCAAAAACCCAGATGCACATTTTACATCTTCATGGAGATTGAAACATGTTGTTGGTTAAGAGGGAGCTAAAAATAGCTAGTTAAACATTCCTAATTAACACAATTTTCCAGAGGAAGTGCCGCAAAGGGATTAAACATACTGTATATCAGCACCAATTTATATTTCTGTAAACGAAATTGTGCTCTAAATAACTGCTTTATTCCAAATTCCTGTTTATATTATCATTTATTCAGACCAGTGAATCATCCACTGATGTCATAAAATCCACCCAACAATGCTGTTTAGAGCAGGGGTTCCCAAAGTAGGGGTCGCGACCCCCCGGGGGGTCGTGAGACAGCGAGGGGGGGTCGGGAGATGATTTCCAGAAGTGTAATTGACAGAATTACTAAAAAATATTTTGCTACCTAAAAGTTAAAGATTTTTAATAAAACTCAAGAGATGGCGGATGTGTGGAATTTCATGATTTATGAGTGACATTAGTCTAGTAGAATTTTTAAAAAAATATTTGGCTACCTAAAGGTTAAAGATTTTTTTGTGTCACACAAGCATGCATGTCTATTTCCCTCATATTAAATATAAAACGCATGTGGACTGATATTTTTCCAATGTCCGGACTCCTTTATTAACGGAGTAGGCCTATATAAACACACGTTTCAATATATTTGTATGAAATGCATTTTCTGAGAATTTATATTTCAAGTTTTTACTTCAAATGTCAAAATGAGCGCTCTTTGGTCCATCAGTGCTTGAGTCACCATATATCGCAAAACATTTGGAATGGGTCAAACATAATTCTGACCACTTATTAAGTTTTGTTTTAAGTAAATTTCGTTTTGTATAAATTGTATCTTCATTTTAATCAATGTTTTCATCAACAAATTGACTGGATTAATAAATAAAAAGCAAATATAGTAGACAATACAATTAGGACACGGAGGTGCCGGCGCATGAACTGGAGCGCGTCTCATAAATGAACCGAAAACTGACAGAAAACACTAGTTTATTAATAAACAATTCAAATGTTTAATGCACAATCCTTACTTTGGTCGGTTCTTTGTGGCAAGCTGTATACGTGCGTTGAGATGCGGAATAGGAAATATAAAAATGCTGTCATTATAAAAGGTTTCTAGTGTCAATGTATTGCTTGTTTTTCTGTTTACATTTCATGTTGTGACACTTCTCTTCTCTCGAACATAATGCTGGTACGTCAGAGCGACCAAAGCATCAACAAGCTTTAACAAGCGTCAACAAGCTTCAATAAGCTTCCCCGTACTTTTTGACAAGCGTCCTCGACAGGGCGGCCAGAGCTTCTTTGCCACTCAAGTCGGCGGCTGTGTGAACGTACAGTTATGCTTCTAGCACGGACTTTTGGGACTTAGTTTTGAACTGGTGTCAAGGCGCAATGAATGAAATCTACAAATGGTAATTAAATAGAACCCCTAGGTGAAATGAACGAGGGAGAGGATCACAACATGTGAATTCATCCACTCCCGAAATACTTAAAAGTAGTGGCTGGTGAACTGGAAGAATAGAGTAAACATTAAAGTTCCTTACACAATGTGTATCTGATATTAATAAAACGTGTCGAATTATAATGGAAAGGATTATTATTACCTCTTCCATAAACATCAGTGTGTATTTTACAAACTCTAAATGTATTGTTTTTTTTAGTACTTTTGTAAATTTAGGGGGCGGCCGCGCCCCCCCCTGTTGCAACGTCTATCCACCCGTCTCATTAGGTGATGTTAATATTTAATATAAAATAATATAATGGTTGTTTTGACTGTTGTGTTATTTTGTGTTGTAAGTATCCCTATTAGTGCGTGTGCACAGTTTCACGCAATGTTTGTATACTTTAACCAACGGATAGAGGGGTCACGAATCACTCGCACCTTTATTTTGGGGGTCTTGGGCTGAAAGGTTTGGGAACCCCTGGTTTAGAGCAAGGGGTCTAGGTTTCACTGGTTGATTAGCACAGTCCTGCTGTCCCCTGATCTTTATAGACCTCCTTGGTTCAAGGTAAAAGAAGAATCTACTATGAAAAAAGTTGGACCTATATGACATACACCTTGCTTTATGGGACACAAACAAACCGTAGGCAAGACAATCTCTGCCATTTTTTGAAAGACTCATTCATCTGAAAAGCTTTACATTTTATTTGAAACATTATATTTGTGTACAAGCATCCAATAATAAACATAATGAAAACATTTCCTCAGGCAACTCATCTCACCAAGTGGAAATAAAGTAATTAAGTGACTTAGTAAGGGCTTTACACTGCAAAAAATAATTTTCTAAATCAGTATTATCTGTCTACATTTACTTGAGAAGCCAAACTTAACACAATAAGACAGGCTTTCAGTGTGTACACACACACAAATATATATATATATATATATATATATACACACATATATCTACACACAAAATCTAACAAAAATCTTTTTTTTATTAAGTAATTGAGTGCAGCGTTAGTTCAGGAAGGCCACGTAGGCATAGACTGCTATCAGCTGATGGGGTCAGCTGTCAAATCGCTCCAACCACTACCATTCTCCTATGAGGATATATATACACGTGTCATCACTGCTCGGTATGCATGCTCAAACTGCTCGCAACCTCCCGCCCTCACCACTAGGGGTGGGCGGATCGATCCTGAAGTATCGATACTATCGATACTGACGTGGTATCGAAAAGGATCAATCCTCACATGAAAATATCGATCCAAATGTGTGTGTTTTTTACCAGTAATTTTTATTAATTTAGCACGCAATTCAGTGCGTGAAATAAGCTTCTAAGTGGAAAAATAAGCGAATGTTAGCGGATAATTGTGTAGGATAGAACTTCTTCTCCTAGTCATCTGGATACAAGACGACACCAATCAATCACAGAGAGCTTCCGATGCTGGTGCTTTGCTGAGCTCACAGGCCCAGTGCGTTTGGGAAACGCAGTTTGGGACTGTTGATCTGGAGTTATTTCGCAATAAACAAACCACAAGTGTACATAACGGTTCAAAATGTTGATGTCAGTAAGATTTTTTTTAATGAAATTAATATTTTTATTCAACAAGGATCGATGCATTAAATTGATCAAAGGGCTTCAAACTGTTAAAAAAAATCTACTTCATATAAATGCTGTTCTTTCAACTTTGTTCATCAAATAATTCATCATAAAATGTATCATGGTTTCCTCAAAAATATGAAACTGTTTCCAACATTGATAATAATAAGAAATGTTTCCTGAGCAGCAAATCAGCATTAATTATCATCATGACTGAAGTAATGATGCCGAAAATTCAGCTTTGATCACATGAATAAATTACAGTTTACTATGACATAGAAAACAGGTAGCCTGTTAAATTGTAATATTACAGTTTTTACTGTATTTTTGATCAAATAAATGCAGAAGAGAATTAAAAATCTTACAGACCCCAAACTTTTGAACAGTAGGCTAGTGTACAATAGTACATTTACTATAATTAGGGTAGTTTAGTAAAAGTCACTGACTAATTACAGGCGAGTTGAGAGCACAAATCACAAAATATTTAGTAGTCTTGAAAACGTATTCAGATTTAGCATATTAATGATAATTCTGATATTAATGATGCATTCACCTCATAAATCATGACACACTGCTCTAGCACAGGAAAGTGCATACAAGTTCAAGTACATGCTTTTAAAATGAAAAAGTATTGGTATCGGTATCGATATCGGCGATACTGGCCCTGTATTTACTTGGCATCGGATCGATACCGAAATTTGCAGTATCGCCCACCCCTACTCACCACTATAAGTATCAATCATATTACTGTGCACCAGTTGCTGTCGTCTTCTTTTGTTTCAGATTACCAAGGCTTTCAAGTCCTAACTCTCACGGACATCATTGCTGAGAGACACTCATCCTCATAGCCCAGCTACAGTATAGACGTCCTGGGATTTACTGCCACGTCTACACATTAACACTGTTTTGCTAAAGTGTCTTAATCATCTGTATATCACTTAAGGTTCTATGGGGGGTTAATGCTTAAGCTCTGTATGCCGTTAATCATGGAGCAAAAAACCCCATAAGGAACCATACCGCCAAAGAAAAATTATGTTTAATAAACTCAAGTAACTTGCCAAAGTGGTCCTGTCTGAACCATATTAATGTAATGTCCTGGAATTATTGTTATAAAATTATACTATTGACATGCAAACTCATTTATTGAATCAGCATTCAAAAAATTAGCTTGACAATTTTTTTAATTCGGTTGGCAGTCTTAGAAAAACACATTAGTAATTTATGCTAATAGAGGATAAGCACAAAAGATAATGCTACAGCAACAAATTCAAAAGAACACTTCTGAGAAAGCATTAGAGAAGAAGAGAGCATGATGTCACAGATAAGGAAACCAAGTGTAACAATTGGCACAACAGAGCAGAACGGTGCTCTCTAAACTGTGGAAATGTTTTAGATTTGCATTTAGTTTTTTGTTTCATGCAATTGAGGTTTGTAGCTCTCGGGTTCACATGAAACATTGGGGTGCTAACTAATATGTGCCTCTTACATCTGGAAAGAGGCTTCCTCCCATGACAGTGGCAAAAGGATTTAAGGCAATGTTGCTATAGCAACCATACTGGGTGACAGAATAAGATACTGCCAACCAGTATCTTTATTCTCTGCCCATAGCTACAATACCTGAAATGCATACTGTGCATCTTCAAATCCAAAGAAATACACTAAATTCAAAGCCAGGCTACAAAAAAACTACATACCAGAAATGTGGGGGAAAAGGGTAATAGGCTAAGTGAAAATTGAAGTACAATACAGGACAGCCCCATGACTGCAGATATAGCGAAAGAGACTGGGTTCCAGGCAGTCCATGGTGGCAGGTGCACATTTGTTAACACAACTCTCTCAATTTGTTTATGTATAGTATAACCGGCCAAGTCATTACCCAAACACCTCAAAATCAAATCAAAAACACAAGAACATTGTATACCCTACCTATAATCAGGAGTTTAATAGAGTAAAGTCATGTGGAAAGAAAACTGTTGAAGTTGATAGAGCCATAACTGAGCCTTTATGTTCATCTAATTAGACAATTAATGAAAAAGGGCTCCTGTGCGACTTAATTCGCATTCAATCTTCTGGCTACAGTGCAGGTTTTTGACACTGGCCTTTTGAAATGCAACTGTAACACAACTCTCCATCACTTTTAGCTGAGAATGTGAGGAGATAAATATGGAAATGAAATGCAGATGCTGCCATGAGAATAAATGTGTTGATCTACTCTTAGAGAGGAATTAATCTTCTGTCCTCTTAGAGAGGCATTCAAGTCAGGTCAGTTGTTGAAAACACGATGCGTGTGCAGTGAGAGTGTTCCCTGATGGATATGGCAAATCCTGGACATTTATTAAGTGCAATCTTTAAAATTAGTTTTTAATCTCAAATGAACCACATACACTTGGGTAGATGACATATTTAAAAGTGCGGTAAGTGATTTCTGAGAAACGCTGCTGAAAAATTAAACACCACCTAACCCTAAACAGCAATTAAAGCTCTTACTGGGCATGCTAAACTTCCAGGCAGGAGTGTTGAGGCAAGTTGGAGCTAAACTCTATAGGACAGTGGCCCTCCAGGACCGAGTTTGGACACCCCTGACCTAAACAAACAATTTTGTGAACATTTGCAAGATGTGTCTTCTGTGTGTGTGTGTGTGTGTGTGTGTGTGTGTGTGTGTGTGTGTGTGTGTGTGTGTGTGTGTGTGTGTGTGTGTGTGTGTGTGTGTCTGTGTGTGTGTGTGTGTGTGTGTGTGTGTGTGTGTGTGTGTGTGTGTGTGTGTGTGTGTGTAAATAGGAGAAAAAAACTAAGTGGAGTGGTTGAGATGTATTACCAAAGAGAAAAGGGTCAGAGAAAGATCAAAAAAAGCTTTCCAGCACTAGAGAGCGGGAAGGCCTGAAAGCGTCTTATAGATATATTGTCCACAGCAATTTATTTTGTTTGCCGAACGACTGACAAGTGACAATGGCACAACCCAATGGGCTTGAATTTCTGTATAAATGACTCATAAATAAATTTTTATATTTGTAAATGGACTACTGGCACTACTTCCGCATTCTTCTTTTTACTGCTCGAGAGTTTCCAGTAACAGCGTTCAGCGCACCTGCATACAGACAGTTACTCATGAGAATGCAGATTATTACTACATTTTATGGCTGTCAATTGATTAAAACACTGAATCATGTTCTCTGCATTAACATGAATTATCTTGAACCTGCTGAAATGTTTCTATAAATATATTTTCTTTCCAAAGGGGCATTCTGAATAATAAATAAATATATTTCATTATTAATCTGCAGCAGTCCAGTGCACGTCTTCTCATTAACAGTGATTTTTCTCTTCATACCTGTTGAGTTTCCATTTTTAAATCAATTTGATTGCTTGTGTGACCTGGTGCTCTTTTGGTGCTAATTAATCTTAAACAGTATAGCGTTGACAGCGCTCCTACTTTGAATATTAATTAAGAAAAACATGTAAATTACATATTGACAATGAAAAATGGCACAAAATAGTGATTAAAAGAATTAATAGGCTACAAATAAAGGTTTGTACTGATCTTATTCATCAGGTCTCACAAATGTTCAGCTTCTGAAAATGTCTAGATTTTTAAATCATGAAGACACTCATTTTGGCGTTTAGTCAATAGGTGACTAGAGCACATTGAAAATATACATAACTGGAAATAAATGAGTTAAACTATGTGGCAAGCGTGTGGGAACGGAGCGATTGCGAATGAGCGTCACACCTGCTTTGAGTCTCATGGAAAGAGATCTGGAAGAATAAAAGGTGTAGTGACGACAGTGCAAGACGAGAGAGAACCAGGCCTGGACTTTACCTTGTGTTTTGTTTATGTATGTGAGACAGTCATCCGTGAGGGGCTGCTGCTTTACTTTCATTTCGTGTTTATTTATTTTATGATTAAAGTTTCGTTGAACGTTTCCAGGTCCCGCCTCCTTCTTCCCTGAACTACTAACATCGTTACATACTATTTCAAAAAGGAAGTGCACCACGAAGCTCAGTGCAAGTAGTCCATTGTCCCGCTGAACTGAATGTGACCACCATGGTTTTCCACATAATTCACCCTGAAGTTCATTCTGCTTGTGATTCCAAATGAAAGCTATTTAAACAGACTGCACGTCTATCCCTCACAGCACCATTTTCATTCTTGTTGAATAAAACATGGCCTCTACCATGACTCTTCTGGTGGTTTGGAATGGTGTTTTGTCTATTTCTGACTCAAGCAACTGATATAAGATCCCTCTCCACCATGGCACTCAGATCCACTGTATTGTTGGCCTGTGACACCTTATTTCACCTCATGAAAGCCATTGACTCTACTTATCCGAGAGAGGGGTATGACTCCATATGGTTCTGTTAAGAAACAGATAAATGCTCATTTTAATTCTTTATTAACCCTCATGCTTTGTTAGGGTTCTGAGAGACCTTTTTAGTAGTTCAAAAAACATACTTAAAAACACAATTCCAACTTAATCCTTTAAACATAAACCAGGAAAAAAGAAAGTTATTAAATATATGTGAGGATAGGAAACTCCAGATATAAAAAGATGAATAAATGCAAATATGTTTTAGATGAAATTTTCTCATAATTGTAGTATTTCACTCCAGCCGACTGTTGGATTTGTTTTGTCAGTAAATATATATTTTGAATTAGTTTTGTTTTTTATCTTACCATACTGGCAAAATTTAGTGAGGTTTATCCTTAAAAACAAGAAAAACTATTTAAATAGAGAAAACAATTTATTATTGTCTATCATTTTGCATCTAAAATTTATTTATTTTACTGGCAAATGTGACCACAAAAAATATATTTTAAAAAAATTATTTTTCTAAAGAGGTCAAACTGGGCCTTAACAAGCAATATTACTAACATCTTGGAAAGCAGTTACATTTTTAAAAAAATAAATAATTTGACATACAGTAATCCAAGGTTAGAATTTAAGTAAAATAAGACCAGGGACTTTAAGTCAAATATACATATTAAATGAATTGAAGGGGAAATAAGAGGTTAATTTTGTACATATTTTTCACATACACATCACTGTCTCTGGGACCTCAAACAAAGACAGTAAAGTCAATCTCAAAGGTTTAAATAACAGCAGAAATAAGAGTCAACAACCCATACCAATTTAAGTACATGTGAACTCTTTAAATATGGTTCTTAAACTAAAATGTTTATTTATAGAGTGGACATTAAACATTTATAGATGTGGAAATGAAAAGGGAATAAAATATTAGAATAAGCTATAATAAATTATAGTAACAGAAATTAAAGTCAGTTACTAATTAAGACTGAAAATCAATGTCATTTATAGGCTATGCTACTATACTAAAATTACCCCAATAGCGCACAGTTCTCCAAGCACTGGTCCCTTTGCTTTTTTTTCATCCTTTTTTACATCCACTTAAAATTTTCACAGATATCCACCGCTTATTGTTTCTTTAAGGATTGGGATTATGAGCAATGCAACTTTTTATTCAAAACCATTAGTGTCTGACAACATGGGGACCGCAGTGCGCACAGGCTGAAACCTGATTCAATCGAGGCTTTGTGTAAAGAAGCACCAGAGTGACTGACTAACTGCGAAGAACCTATGAAACGTTGTGTTTTGTAGATAAGCAGCGAGAAAAGCCACCACGTTATGTTTTAACTGACAGAAGTTCGTGAAGCCAAATAAAGCGTGTAGTTAAACAAGCAAAATATTGTCATGCCACAGAACAGAGTGTACCGCGAGAGGGGTCAAAAGTTCCTGAGGTCTGACACTAGGTTTACTTCTTTTCAGTGAACTACTTTGTCTTAAACATTGGCGGTAGCATAATACATTGCTGATTATGTGTAGCCTAGATTATTTTTATCGCATTCTTTACACTCCATTCAGTAATCAAACATACAGCCCCTTCGAATAAATCATCAGAACATCATGCAGGCTTAAAATAATGACTCGCATATGCAAGAGGTTAGCAGATAACATGGACGAAAGAGTAAAAGTTTGCAGGAATTAAAGAAGACTGTTGTGAGAAAGACTACCATGTAGCTTAAATTTAACAATTCGCATCCAAACGAAACCGGTTATGAAGTACCAACAGATCTTACCTTCGGTTTCCACCCTGGAGTTTTGAATGAAAATGAAAATGACGCTTAATTCCAAAAGAGTGTTTGAAGGATATTTGAAGGATTTCATGCTGAAGCCTCACAGCGGTCCTCCAAAAACATTCCCGACCGGACAGACTTTTCCCAAATCGCACTATTTCCAAAGGAAGATGAGCGTTTATCGCTTTCGTGTGGACGAACGGTAGAGCATCGCTCGGTTGGTCCAGCAGTTTCTGTCACCTGCTCCCGCGGACTGCGAGACTTGATGAGCTGAGCTCGACATTATTCATTGAGTATTTCGTCACTGCCGCGTGGTTAGGGACTATAAACACTTAAGTAGTAGCCTAAATGTCTTTCTTTTTTTCTTTTTTTACACTTTTGTGAGAACGCCTATTCATATTCCTGTGATCAATAATGAAAGATATGAACAATATGGGGAACACTTGTACACATCACTACAGTCACACGAAACCAGTCAAATTGAGTGAAAATGAATTACATTCATAAATGGTTCAACTTTGCTATTGTAAGGTGTGTTAAACCCTTAATTCTTCATTGGCACACTCAGAAGGAAAATATGTTCCTCATTCCCCATAGAAATAGAATAAGTGTCTTATTTTCTCTCCTGCCCTGTGTGTCATTGTTTTCAGCACAACATATTTGTCATAGCATGAATGTAAAAAAAAAAACTTCTTTTTTAATTATACTTGCCATTATACTTCAACAATAATAGACTAGTTTAAAAAAAATCTTGCAAAAAGGGCACTTATCTAGTCAGAGGCCATGGTGCTTGCACGTGTCAGGAAATTACTGACTTCCAGTTTATTGTCTGTCGTGCAGTATCAAGTATCAGGTGATCTTTCATTATAAAGCTAATATTAGTTAGCAACATTTTACCGTAAATCTTGCAAAACGGGCTCTTAGTCAGAGGCCAAAGATTTTATATTTATGAAATGGAAACCCTTAAAGAGGTTGTTCCACATTATTAAGCAAGTCAGTTCTCATGTAACACAGGGAGGAAGAAAGATAATTTACCATTTTATTTACAAAATATGAATCTCCAAAGCACTTTCACGCAACAACGTCTGCGCTTGTGTCAACACAACACGCATGCGTCGTGGTGCTCTCGTGAATGAGTGTTGAAGATTATTCAGTTTAAAAAGTCTTACGGGTTTGGAATGACATGAGGGTAATTAATGACAGAATTTTCATTTTTGAGAGAACAATGAGCAATAGAAGTTTTATGTTTTCAGTTGAAAATGGTGTCGTGTAAACGCCCACTAATTTAATAGCCTAACTAATGATTTTTACAACGGAAATGAATCAATCAAAAACTTAAAGGGATAGTTCACCCAAAAATGAAAATTCAGTCAGTATTTATTCACCCTCATGTTGTTCCATCCCCGTAAGACCTTCGCTCATCTTCGGAACACGAATTAAGATATGTTTGATGAAATCTGAGAGCTGGATCACTCCTCCATACTAGTCCATAGGCTTCTTGAGGGGATTGAAACTTGCCAGCCTCGAAAAGTTATTAAACAATCATTACCTATTATAGCTGTGAAGCTGCTTTGAAACAACCTGCATTGTATAAAGTGTTATATAAATGAAGGTGACATGACTTGACTTGATTTTCCATGTGTCACTCATTTTTATGTTATCTTTTGCATTTGCAAACAAAAACAAAAAGGAACATCTTGCTGAAACCAGCCTGGTGGTAATTGGTTTCCCAGCCTGGGGCCAGTTGCATAAACCACTAAGACTAGTCTATCAAGATCTATCAAAAAAAAAAAATTCTTAAGACTGTTAATAACTTTTTTTGAGTCAGTAACATAAAAATGTAGATTTGCCTAATTTGATACCGAAAAGTCTGACTGCTAGTGGGTCATACTAGATCTTAAGAAACTGTTTTAACATTATGGCTATATGTTTATGCAACTGGGCTGGTCAAAAACATAACATTTCAGCACTGTACAAAACCACTGGGTTACATATTAGGTTTTAATGTTATTTTTAGTTGCAGTTCCCAAGGCAACGTTTTACATTGTAACGTTGAGTCGTCTGTAGTCAAGATTTACTCTTCATTTATTTTTACATGTTGGAGAAGGGAGGCTGTGGTTACAAAAGATGATTTAGCTTGTGCCAGAGTTCATTTATGCACACTGGGGTCACTGAGCCTTTGTGAGAAGAGAAGCTGGCTACCACTAAAGGTCAATCGATTGATCCCATGCACTGGTGGAGTGCAAGTCTGAAAACAAACTGGAGTGCAGTCTAGGCTCTTAGTGATGGAACTGCCTGCCAATGTTATCATTAAAGAATGGGTTTTGGTACTCTTTCAAATGAAATAGTGACTAGACACATGAATTTTATATAACTCAATCAAAAACTGACACGACCAGAACTGAGAACCAAGAACAAAGATGGCAGTATTCAAGGCACCAGCCAATCCAAAGATGAATGTGAATGTTAATGGAATCAAAAAACTTTCACAGGTATTACAGACCTAAAAATATTGTAGCCTCATCAGTAGATTGATGCTCACAGGTTTAATTACATTTAAGCTTTTGATGGAATTAGTTAATGGTATTATTTGGCTTCATATTTTATTTGCTTGACACAGCATCCTTTGTGACATCAGCATAAATAAAAAAAACCTTTAACATAACTTCACCATCTACTGCATGCTGATGGGGTTTTGAACTATTTTATGCATTTTCAATAGCATGAAAAAAATGCTATATATGTCAGAAAACACGATTACAGTGGGATTTAAAAAGTATTCAGTTCCTAAAAAAGATAAATCACTAAAAATGAAAGTTCTATCCTCATCAGTGCTGGGTAGGAATTGATTACATGTAATCTGGATTACGCAATCAGATTCCAAAAATTAAGTACTTGTAATTAGATTATATTACATTTTAAAATACTCCTAATAAGACTTTTCTATTGATATGATTACATGTTATTCTCACAATGTTCCAAAATGTATTGATTCTCCCACTACTACTTTTTTATCTTGTAAATTTTTGTTTCTGTAAAAGCCTATTGCTTATATACATTCAGAAGGTCTTCATGGTTTGTGGAATTGCACACACAGACCAGTCAGTCATGTGCCGATCACTTAAAAATGTCACTGCATTTGATCTCTGAATTTACAGGAATCTTTTTAAGAAGTATTTTCTCAACATTGCATATCTTGTCAGCTCCTAACAAACACTTACCTTATCACCTTATCACAGTCATTTAACCACATATTACTGTCTTTGGAAGGCTTTTGTCTTTCAAACACATTAAAATGTACAAATTCACGTTGTTTCATATTTATATGCAATGCAGGGATTCCCCAACTTTTTTGTCAGCTGAACCTCTTTAAACTAATATATTTACCTGAAGTAAGCCCTTAGATTTTAAATTAAGTAAGGTCATTCAAAAAAGTTCAGTTCTCTGATGTCGGTTAATGGTCATGAAATGCAGGCGAACAAATATTTATTTAATATTTTTTAGGAAATGTTTTATCTTGTTTTACTTTTTTAATTGTTTATAATAATAAAAAATTTTGACTTAACGACGTTTCATTAAACTCACAAACTCTAACAGTTCCCATCATGAAACCCAGTCTTGGAAACCCTGATGTATAATGTAATATTTAATAATGCACTTTGTGTTGTTGATATAACAAAGAATGGAATTGTCGCAACTTGGCTGTGTACAAACGCACGAAGATGAAGAAATCGGGTTAAAAAGTCTTTAATAATCCACATTGAAGGTAATCCAAAAAGGCAGGCAAATGAAATACAACCATATTATAAACGATACCGGACAACAGAAACACCGGAACTTAAATACAAGAGACAAACAAGATAATTAATCACACACACCTGAACAGAATGACTAATCAAATTAACATCCATGACAACAAACTAACGGTGTAAACTGAAAACAAATGTGATGTGTGACAGGAATATATAATATATAGATCTTTATATCAATATGGTACAAGGTCAATTCAATGTTATAAACCGGTTAGGTCAAAAGTAATCCAAAAGTAAATCAAAAAAGTAGTCAGAATACATTACCTAAAATGAGTAATCTAGATTACATTACTAACTATTTTTTTCATGTAATTGGGAATCAGTAACTGACAATGAGTCAGTAATGTACCAGCACTAGACATCATGCAGTCTATTGGAATGTAGTGTGGGTAAATGAAGACAAGTATTTACATTTTTGGTACAAGTATGCTTTTTAGAAAGTTATTTTATTTTGCATTCCTTATTTATCTTTTGTGCATTTCTGAATCTTAAAAGTAAAGGTATTTACAGTATGATAGGATAAAGTATAAAAGAACACAATAACACCAATGACAAATCTTTATTACAAATCTTTAAAATATCAGTTTACATTTCTAAACCTACATTTATTTATCAATTCACTTCTATAACTAAATCAAATCAATATTTGGTGTGACCAGCCTTTGTGTTTAAAACAGCTTTTTTCATTGGTACACTATCGCATAGTTTTTCAGGTAGCTTTGCAGGCTTCAAAAGGAATGTTTGGAAATGTAAATAATATTTACTACTGACACACTACAGCAAAATAAATAACTGGCTTAAAAACATTTTTGGGGGTGAAAATACTAACATGCACACTTTTGAGACTTTTGCACAGTACTAAATATATATTGAAATGACTATTTCATGTAAATTCTTTATATAAAAAAACAATACATGGATTCTAAATCTCAATATTTGCTAAATATAAATACTTTAAAAAGTTAATTAAAAAAATTAATTCAGAGAATATCAACTTCTAATTAAACAGACTCGTGAAAAACAAGTATACTAGATACATATCCATATTTTCATACTTTCAACATTGCTCTTTTTGTGTTTTTGGAGTAGTCCGACATGCCAACTTCTAGCTCAGTCAATGATGCGAGTTTGATCGTGCCACCTTTAACTATACCCATACCAAATATTCTGATTCTATGGAGAAGAGAATAAAATTCTTCATCTTCATTTTTATTTAAAGTTTTATTGTTTGTTTTTAAAGCACTTAATGGGCTCGCCCCAACCTATATCACCGACCTTGTACAGCCATACTCAGTTCAAAGGTCACTGAGATCCTCAAACAAAGGGCTCCTGCTTGTGCCGCGCTCACGGCTTAAACAGAGGGGTGACAGAGCTTTTGCAGTTCTCCACTTTTGTGGAACCAGCTCCCCCCGGATATTAGATCTGCCCCCTCCATTGCTGTAAATCCAGCTTAAAAACTCATTTTTATTCCATGGCTTTCCTTGTTCCCTAACCTGGCACTCCTGTTAGTTCTTTGTATTTCTGTGTTGTGCGCCCTGATATTGAACGTTTTCTTTTTATTCATGTTTTATATAATTATGAATTTTTTTTTTGTTGTTGTCTTTTTAGTTATTCATTGTGCAGCACTTTGGTCAGTTTTGTGCTGTGTGTAAATGTGCTTTATAAATTAAAATTACTTCCTGAAACATGCTTTTTATTTAGGTGTTTTTAAGGCAATACATTCACCATATTTAGAGTGATCTTTGTTGTCCTTCTTTCTCTCTTTTACTCCTGAATATTAAAGAAGGATGAAAACAACAGAATTTGAAGTCACCTCAGCATCTTTGTAACTCTTATTAGCATTTAAACCGAAAGAAGCAAATTAACTTTAAAAGTGGACTGGGAAAACAAAGCATCTGTAATGGATTATTGCCATGCACATTCGGAAAAAAAAAATATTCATGAGCAGCTGGAACTCAAAGTCTGATAAAAAAAAAGAGGGAGAGAAATGATGGGTAAAAGAGTGAGAGATGGAGCATTGTGTGGTGGATGAAATTTCTTGTGAAATGTCTGTGTGAACGTGTACAATCACCCCCTTTCCATCTTTTCATTGTACTTAACGGACATTGTTCATTGCTTCGGATTCAAGCTCTGTTTGAATGAATCACTGCGACAGAGTCATTCTCAATCGTGCAAATCGCTGATCTGGCAGAATTGTTGGTGGAAATAACCAGTGGAGAATCTTTGAGCCCCGTAAAGCACAGATCCAGAAGTGGTTATTTCTGTTATCTCTACTCTCAATAGAAATAAAAGGCTTTACTCATATCCCCTACACTCATTATCTGGCAGCCTGCCTTAGAGAACAGCAGAAAGTTGTTGTCTCTGAAGTCCATCCGCTGTCGTTACTCATCCAATTAAACGAGGAAGTTGTATGTCTGGGGGACTTCTACTCGCTTCCTCTCAGCTTAATCCTTGTGTTAAATCTTTACAGTCAAATAGACAACGCCACAAGAAAGCCCTTTTTAGGTCTACTTCATTGGTCAATCATTTGGTACTCTTTGTGCTCTTTAAGTACACTCAGATAGTTCCACCCAAGAAAATTAATTTTTGCAGTAACCACACGATCATTCACTCACTTTCATGTTGTTCCAACCCTGCATAGTTTCAAAAATCAAAAAGGATTGGAATGACATGAGGGTGATTAAATTATGACAGAATTTTAATTTTTGATCGAACCATGCTTTTTTTTTTTGTTTTGTTTTTTTGGAAAATGTATTTCATTTTAAAGAATTTCAGTCAGCTTCGCATGGCTTTAGAGGATCAGTGAACAGTCAACTCAGCACTTGTAAGGCAAAATAAAATAAAATAAAAACATCTCACACAAAAAAATAATAATACAGATTTATACTAAAATATAATGTAATGCATACATTTAAGTGTCATTTTTGTCTCTGCAATGTATCAGTAAAAGTAATAATAATAAAAAATTGAATCATTGCTACATCTTTCAGGTTTCAAAATGTTCTTTCACGGGCTAAAAAGATCTGTAGTTCAATAGTTCAGAAAGCCTCAAGATGACAACACTAGCACGACTAGTTTTTTTTTTTAAATGTGCACTGTGGGACACTGCCTAGAATGCAGAATTCATCAAGCAAAAGCAAAATATTTCTAAAAATGTTGACAATATCTTCTACATCTAACTGACTATTTCAACTGAGACAGCCAGAGTGTCCTCTGCTAATGCAAAAGCAAGAATTCAGTCATTCAATCTGTCATACAAGGAGTTGCAATGTAACCTGCATATTTGGCACAATGCAAAAAAATAAGATTTTTTTTGTCTGTCTCTCCTTTTCCAGGATAAGACCACACTCCCCTGAGCCTTTATTAGAATTGAAGCACCTGAGGTTGTCACTGTTCTTTCAAGAATTATATGTACAATATATGCACTGAATCCTGTGCATCTGCTAAAGGTTTTGCAGAAGCAGCAGACTATTTCAATCGCCATCTGTCTTGGAGGCAAGCGGTCTCAGCGCCATTCAGTCTTCTGGTCACAAATCAATCGAATGAGAGTGAATGCAATTTAATATCACATTAGAGGGTTTGTGGTAGTCACCATCACAAAAAGTCCAGATTGGAAAAGCTAATGATGCGAAAACAAGTCATAAGCTTTTAGCTTTATCATGATCAGAAATCAGCATATATGTTGAAAGCCTGTATAGATGTTTGGCGGCAGTTTTGCTCTCATTAGGAGATTGTGGATATAAACTGTGGTATTCAAGGCAGACAAAAGGGGACCGGTACAAATGGAAAAGTGCAGTGCCGCCAGCAAGTGCACTGCATTGAACTCCTGCTGGCTCTCTGTATGGCCTTAGCTGGGAAAAGATCAGGACAAGGAAAAAGGTGAGAATCAGATTTTTTGTTCTTTTCAACAGACAGAGAGTGCCAGTTAAAAGGCCATTCAAGAAGCTTGCAAGTCAAAATGCAACTATTTTTTAGATATGCTAATTTTGCACCTTTAAAATGTCACGCGTAAAGTTGAAGGAAAATATTTTTTACATAATTTAACAAGCACAATGGTTTGCAGAGAAATGCTACGTTCACGTGTACGCCACCACTCGGAGCGACAAAACAAACTTAAAGGGGGCCATGATATGGATTTATTTTATTATCTTAATGTAGTACATCGATATTACTTAGGCCTACCACATGAAGATAAGGAGAAATGACTGGCAGGACGATGTCGGAGGATATGGTGCGTAACAGATCCTGAGTGTCATTGACATATCTTATTGTAAAATGTATGGTTGTGAATTGGAAAGCGAAAGTAAAAAGCAAGTGTGCATTCAAAAGCGATTTCAATACCCCACATATTGATAGTGGCTCCCTGCATGCCCGCAAATTATATACAATATAATAACCCAACTATATAATTTCGAGAGAATGCAAAAGCATTGAAATATATTTTTTATTCCCATCTCATATTTTTTTTTCCCATCACCATGTCCCTTTTAGGGGCTCCGTGGAATGCGTCATTTCCTGAACATGGGCTAGTATTCGGCTTCGGGCACATCCCTGTTTATACCGTAACTATTTGTCGAAGTCATTTGCTAAAGTATTTGTCCATGTTACACATCACAGACCCTACAATATCAAAATGAGCCGTTTTGGAGCTTGATTAATGAAATGCTTTGTTTATAATGAGAAGGGCGTTTTAAGCTATGAAACTTGCAGGAAGTTTCAACTGTACAAAGACCTTTTATAAAGGGGAGAGCGGGGCACAACCTAACGCGGGGCTAGTTGTAACACCCTAGTTTGAAATACTCCCATACATGCTATGACGAGACATAGTGTATTTACTAGTTGCCATATCAAAACTATATAGTATATAGAGAAAAAATTGCGCCAAAATTCAGAAATCTTCGGAAGATATCACTGAAAACTTATTTAACCATAGCAAAAGTAAATTACTTATGTTCGTTTTTCATCTCTTTTTTGGTGTTTATTTTAAATTAGACAAAGCTGATATTATTTTAATCTCCAATATGTTATTTAACAGTTGATATGGTTCTATAATGCTGATCTAACGAGCAGAAGACACTAGTAGGGTTTAAATCCCAGTTGTACAGGTGGGGCATGTTGTCACACTGCATTACAATGTGCCCCTATTAGATGATGCTCTTTTCTTTACTTTTATTAATTCTATTGAGAAAAGGTGAATAAAGAGTGAGAGTGAAAGTTCAGAAATGATTAATTATTATTATGTTTGAAACTATGTTGTATAGAAAGCTGTTTTTCCGGTGTGTTTGTTGTCAAACCAAAAAAATATTTAATTTTTAATTATTAAAAAATATTATTATTTTATATGAAAAAGTCAATACTTGTATTTTATTGAGAAAATATTTTAGTTTGTCTAGTATATTTTTTTTGATTAGATCAGATTTTAAACTGTCATATGGTCATGTTACAATGTACCCCTCCTATGGGGCATGTTGTCACATTTCACTTCCATACTCTCGGGGGTAAATCAAGAAAAGTATACACGGTATTAATAAAACAAAACCCCTTAATTGTACTAGACGTGTGAAATTAATGTGGGAAAAAATAAATACTCTGAACCCTAAGTAGATTTACACAAACTGAGAAAGTCAAAAAGTGTTAGGTTGTGCCCCGCTCTCTCCTAGTATACAGTATGTAAAAAGATCAAGGCAAATTTAATTTCTCATGTCATGACCCATTTAATTATTAGTGGTATCATTTCAAATTAATGTAACACCAGGTAACTTTTCAACCTTCATAATATATTTCCAAGTCTCTTGTGATGGTACATCGACTTACAATAGGTTGAATGACACGTCTGCCATAACCTGACGGGGTCTGTAGCGTTTTTAATCGTACTTTTAAACTTCGGGTTTCGGGTAGTAACCGGCGAACAAAGAGAACTACAAAACTCGACTGCTTTACGGCATATACGTCACTTCCACCACCACCGCCACTTCCTTAAAATCGCAGGGCTGTCAAGTGTCACGCATTGAGCGTGACAGTCACTTATTTCGGTCTTTTGTCACGCTCTCCCGCCACACATTGTATTTCTCACGCTGAAAAACTATTTGTAATATATTTAATATGCCGCAGCGCCCAAAACTCGGGCCGCGCCGCTCACACTGTGGAACAGGCATGAATTCAAGCGCGTCTCCTCTGGTGTTGTTCGTCTGGGGTTGTTAGCCAATCAGAAAATAGCACTATTGTATCTGGGTAACATTTAACGCAACAACCAATGACACCCCGTAGTCTGGGGTGTTTTTTTGTCTGCCTGACTATGTTACGGAAGCTATCTTATCCTGCGTTTATCTTCATGAATCAGGTAATGATTATTTGTCTTGCCTCAAGCTATAATGCAAATCGATTTGTAAAATTTGCAGATTTATTTATGGTAGCTTGATATTATAATATTGACGATATATGGTTATTATCTACCACTCAAACATTGCATTGAAGTATCATATAGATTCAGTAAAACGGTAACCAAGACTAGGCTACTATAATGACACTGGCTTGTAAACGTGATCATCGCGATCATTTGTCGTTAGAAAAAAAATAAAACCCATGAAATTATATTCATTTGACATGCTGAAATATATGCCACTGTACCTGGGATGAAGACATTTCACACGCGACGCAAGCAGAACATCTGCATGTGACCTCCTCCTACAGTGTTCAGGGCTATCATGGTTGTCAATAAATGCACAATGACACAGTTTACGACAGTAGTAGAGGACAATACTGTTTCCCAACTGTAGGGGGACCCCGAGAGCAAAAGTTACCTGGTGTTACTTTAAATGACTTAGAATTTTGTGACGGCCCGGAGCTGACTCAAAAAATTGTATATGCTGGGTGTTCATACAGTAATATTTCATTTTATTCTAAATTAAAAGCATTTATAATTAAGTTAGTTTTGTCATTCTACTTGTCTGTTTCATGCTGGCTGTGCATTATCATATTTCATGTGAAAACATAAAAGTGCATTTCGCAAACTGCTGATGAAATCGGCTGCTTGTCAGTTCCCTTCACACAAACTTGCTCCTTTGCTTCATTGAGAAGCAAGAGCGTTTGCACTCTGTATATTTGTGTATACACTTATACACTCTGTACACACTTATATTTCCGGACATATCTGTAAATATTCACTGAAAATAAATCACAAAAGTGGTTTGTTTGTTTGTTTAAAAATCTCATGCTGTAAATATGGAGTGGCAAGGGTCCTCCACACAAGGGTAAAAGGCTCACCAGGAAGGGAAAACGTATTTATACAAATACTTTAGCTAAAATAATGTATTAAATAATGTCTAAGTTATTACTTGTAAAAAAAAAATCACTTTAGAAAAGTTTGTACTATTGTGATAATAAAACAAATTTTTTATGATATGATTAACATCATATTTTTAAATATGATGGTTTCATTATAAATATGGTGATTTATCTTTTTAAGTGGACACCCCATTTGATAAATGATAATTACCATCTGAATCTAACCATGTCATGTCAACAAATGAAAAAGTCAGCCAGCTATTTCTTATGGTTATTATTGTGCTTTTATAGCCCCAACAGCAGGGGCCCATTTTACCCCAAATACCATACTTTTAGTTTTACATATCCTGCCGTTATTGAAAAACTGTTGCTTACCTTGAACAAAAATCATTAACAAGACCTTTGTCTCAAAATATAGACAATCATTGTATCGATTCTGATTTGCTACATAAATCTACAATATTTTAAAAAACATTAAATATTAGATCAAATTAGTGCAAAATCAACTTTGCGTTGCTGTACGGATCAGCCAAATTTCCATGTGCATCATCAAAAGCGGTTGTTAACTAAAGTGCTGAGCTGATCTTTTGTGCGATCTAGTGGTTTAAAAGAGAATAGAGTCAAATGTGCCTTTTAACCCGGTGCGCCACACGCAAGAGTTTGCGTTACATATGTTTTGGCAACTTTTGAGGCTTACCTTAAAGCAGCTTTGTCCATATGCTCTCAGAATATGTATTCGCCACAAGTCGTGTTGTGGCGATTTTGTTCTGCTGTGACTTGTTTTCTTTGTGCAATCCGTGGTTTTTCAATCAAATTCCTTCCACATTTAGATGCTAATAGCCTTGATGACAACCAGCACATATTTATCCACTATTCATCCTCTATCACAACTCTTATTCCATTTCTTTTTTATGTGTCATCAGTGTGTGAGTGAGTGTGTGTGTGTGTGTGTGTGTGTGTGTGTGTGTGTGTGTGTGTGTGTGTGTGTGTGTGTGTGTGTGTGTGTGTGTGTGTGTGTGAGAGTGTGTGTGTGTGTGTGTGTGTGTGTGTGTGTGTGTGTGTGTGTGTGTGTGTGTGTGTGTGTGTTTCAATAAACTTGTCAGGATTTCGCCAGGCTCTAGTATATAGTCTAGTCAGTATAGACCCCTTCAAAAGGGGTCCAGTCACACATGTTCCTAATCACCTTGCCAATTACCACCAAATAAGAGCACACACTTCTTACTCCCTCATTGTATGGTCTCCAATGTGGACGACGAGTCAAAACCTAAAAGGCTCTTACCTGTTCTCCAGCGACAATTACCTCTTTGAGTCTAACTCGACTCCATCTCCAGTGTCTCCCCCGAGTTCTCTTCAGATCCTTGACGTACCTGCTCCTCGTACCTCTCCCCGGCTCCTGAAATACACTGATCTCTGCTCTGGGAAGTGTGTGCTCAGATATCAGTCTATCTACTCCTGTGCTTCCATCCTCAAGTAACCTGGTAAAAGAGAAAAGACTCTGGTATTCATTTGCCATTACCTGCAAAAGTCTCTATAGCTGCATTACTTGCCTGTTTAATCTCATTATCCATGTGCAATAAAATACCATCAACATTTTTAAGTGAGCAGATTTAAATGATTGATTCCCTTGTTTTTTATTTGATTATGCTGTTCACAATAATTCATAAGATTGTAGCTCTTTCCCTCACTAAAAGCGTTGTGTATAAATATGTAGTATTTGTTAACAACAGTGCGGAATCAAGTCACAACACAGCGTCTGTGTGTATGGGAGCATTTCCATTATGTTGTGGGATTCTGTTGTTTTCTGCTGCTTGATTCCGTTGTGTTGCAGCGATTCTATTATGTTGTGACTTGTTTCCTTTATGTTGCGGTGATTCTGTTGTGTTTTCATTGTATTTACTTTTATTCTGTTGTTTTGTTGGGATGCGGTTCTGCTGTGGGTTATTTCTGTTCTGTTGTAACGTGTTTCTTTTGTGGTGATTCTTTTCTGTTGTGACTTGTTTCTGTTGTGACTTCTGTTGTGGCAAATCTGTTCTGTTGTGTCTTGTTTCCTTTGTGTTGTGGTGATTGTGTTGTGACTTGATTCCACTGTATTGGTGATTCGTCTGTGTCGTGGCTCGTTTCCATTGTGTTGTGGCGATTTTTTTCTGCTGTGACTTGATTTCCTTGTGCCTTCCTTGGTTTTTAAATCAAATCCCTTCCACATTTGACTGCTAATAGCCTTAATGACAGCCAGCACATATATTTATCCACTTCTCATCCTCTATTACAACTCTTATTCCATTTCTTTTTTATGTGTCATCAGTTGGTCCTGCATTAACTTTCTGTAAATATGTGCTAAATGATTTATAGGAGGCAGCTTATGTTTAATAATATTAAGCAAATATTTTTCAACATTTATTGGAGTTCTTTGAATTATGTTCCAATGTTTATTAATTGTGGCAGTTTTGTAAATGCCTAAAGAAATCATTAGACCTCAATGTATATCTGTCACATAATTGAAAAAAAGACCTTATAATTTCACCATCCAAAAGTTGATTAATTAAACCACTTATTGGTTATTTTAAAGTACTATCTTTGCTTCTAAGAACAAGTTAAATTTTACCACCTGGATTAGACATTCATCCATTTTATTAGGTAGTCAGAATCAGAAAGAGCTTTATTCACCAAATATGCTCTCGCACACACAAGGAATTTATCCTCTGTGACAGAAACCTCCAGTACTTACAGAAACATAATATCTGTAAAAGATAAAATAGAATAATGTATACTGAAACTCTCAATCCAACTCTCCCTGCTGAAAAAGAAAACAAAAACAAATGACCCACATGCTGATATCTTCTGCTGGTCCGGCTTAGCATATTGATGGATGGTTAAGTTAGCTCAGAGGACAGGTAGAGACACCAGCATGCCGACATTCAAAAAGATTTATTTAGTAATTTATTTCCAAAAGTTCTGGCAGTGACGTGCTTTTCCTCAACTCTGCAGCTGTTCAATTTTGATTATGTACATACTGTGTCTGCACTAAGCATCCAAACCTTAAACCATGCACGTATAGTAAACATATTTTTTTCTGAAACAAACAGCCAGAATGAAGCTGGCAGCGAACTTAAACAGTTTTTACAGATCCATTGTCATTGATTCAGTCAGGTCTAGAGAACACGTTGCATTGCATTATTAGCTCTTCATCTGTCCAACTCAAAAATTTCCATTTAAAGGGGACCTATTATGCCCCTTTTCACAAGATGTAAAATAAGTCTCTGATGTCCCCAGAGTGTGTATGTGAAGTTTTAGCTCAAAATACCCAACAGATAATTTTCCACAGCATGTTTAAATTGTCACTTTTTGAGGCTCAGAAAAACGCACCATTTTAGTGTGCATCCCTTTAAATGCAAATGAGCAGCTGCTGCCGGCCCAGAGGGCGGAGCCTCAAGAGCTCGCAGGACGTGTGTCAGGACAATCTCTCATCTCACGGAATGATAATATCAAAACATAAACTCTCAGTAGCCGTGTTCATTTCGATGGCCACAGAGCCAGATAATATATGCTGTATGGAGACTGAACAGGTATAGTCTAGTTTAATTACGGTTATAACATGTTTTTCCATCTTTCTTTTATCCACTAGTAGTACAAGCATGTTGTAGCGGACCGCGTCCGAATGTTGTAAAAATATACTGAGTTAAATGAAGTTTATTGTACATCACACAAAAGATGAAGCGTCAATTTCACTCTAGAAAATCACTGTAAGAGCTGAATAAACACTCTAATGTTATAAGAAGTCTGCATTAAAGTATTATCCATAAACTCTCT
Source organism: Siphateles boraxobius (assembly GCF_051911475.1). Classification (NCBI taxonomy): domain Eukaryota; kingdom Metazoa; phylum Chordata; class Actinopteri; order Cypriniformes; family Leuciscidae; genus Siphateles; species Siphateles boraxobius. The sequence goes on from NW_027508866.1 coordinate 7,418,833, forward strand.
CTCTCTCCCTTACCAACATACACAGCGAAGAACAAAAAACACTAGTTACAACTAACAGTAAACAAATATTATACACACCTTTTCAGGGGGTGCTTAATAAACTGGTAAACTGTATATCCGTAAAACAACTCCTATGAACTCTAATAAAGTGCACGCTCTCACTTTCATTACTGCCATGATCAATAATGTTAGGTCTATCACTCCAGTAAATAAACAGAGCTATGTGGATTAATACATCCAGCTACACACACAACACCGACAACGCTTCAGACATTCTCGTCAGTGCAAAAATGGCGGATGTGTACAACTCTCAACTCGGTGTGAAGTCGATCAGGATGGTTCTATGTTAGAACGGCAGTGTCTGTCAACACTCGTGGGCGGGGCCTGTGGCTTTAGTGGCGTCACTAAAGCCACATTCTGAAAACCGGTCGTTGGGAGACACTGCTTATGATTTATGGGGATTTTAAAAAAAGGAGTGGGTGGATTTTTATTACTGCTGGGTGGTTGTGTACACACACTGCCATCACACATTTATGTCCAAACACCATGCAAAAGTGAATTTTGCATAATAGGTCCCCTTTAAGTCTTGTAATGAGATGTTCAACTTTGTCATTCCTGAAGCTTTTTATGGACTTCATTAAATGCTATTTATTATCATCATGTCTTAATGAAGTGCATTAGCCTACGCATTAGGCCTGCTTCACAGAACCTGTGAATTCAAACACTGTTGTTTTGCATTTTTGATCAGGCGCATCCTGATCTTTAACTTGTGCCGTGTTTAAGCACAGAGGGTAATAAGCCAATGCCCAGATGAAAAGCTGTTAACCCATCCTACATCTCAGCCAACTTACGAATTGGCTCGTGAAATGTGCCACATACGCGAGTGTGCCAATGTAATTAAAAACTTCATCTGTAAACTGAACACAATGCTCAACAAACCATTCAGGAAAGAGGAATATGAATATACAGCACACAAATATCATTTTAGTTTAAGGATTTTGCATATAACTGATATCGATTATTCTCCCCATTAACAGCTGATTAAAATGGCTGAGAAAGCATGACTAAATTGAAATCTCTACCATAAAATCCCAAAGAAGCTTCGAGCCATGAGCCAGAATGCTCTTCCGCTTACCGCAGAACAATACTTGAGCAAGTTAGTTTTTTTTTTTTTTTTTACCATTACTTTTAGTGCAGAGATGAATGTCTCACTTGCCATAAAGGCCAAACTTAATTTACTCTTGTGCGGGTTAGTCAGAGTGGCTGACAGCAGGAACATTTGTGCATTTGTTCTAATAGGATGGAAACTCTTCAAAAATATTACCTACTAAGTGACATGTAAATCACGCAGACTGAGAAACAATAGCAAGGAGGGAAGTGAATCAAAGCCGAACAATTGCTTTGGTGTCAAGCCTCCAATTTATAGGACAGAACAGGATGAGATTCCATCGCCAACCAAGGCCAAAAATCAATGAAATTGTTGACATCAGAGGTATGAGGATTGTAAGCCATGCAAGTCTCAATGACTTTTTTTTATTTGTTCTTTTAAGATGCATGCACATACAAAGTCAGCAGAGAATCTGTCAGTTTTAGATGGATTTAATGCCCGTGTCTGATTTTGGACACTCTGAAGTAAATGTACTTTACAGATTTTGTAATTTGTTCCCACTTCAGCTTTTGGGAGCAAATCGAATCACTGTTGTAGAGATAACATTACCTAGATTTAATAATAGCATAAATCCTGTGAAGTAGTGCTTTTTATTCTAGTAATTTTTGTAAATTATAGTTATTTAAATAAGTGGATCAAGAAAGGCAAGAGTACATTAGCACGGCGCACTAAATTAACTGATAACATCCCTACATTGGTCACGGTTTAAATAGAGCACTGCAATATCTTTGAAAAAAACTTCTAGAGCAAGTATTTATTTTAAATGTATTAGTCCAAAAAAATTTATAATTATGAAACATTCTATGCATTCCACTTCTATCATTTTTAACAAGACATATGTAAGACTGGAGAAACTGAAGAACTGGAAAAGAGGTCTACTCTCTGATCATTCCATTCACCCATCCTGAATTCACCCATCCTGAATTCACCCAAAAATATAGGATTTAATATGAACAATTATCATACAGTATTATTCATATTATCCCCTCCAAATTCCTACCCTATGCCTCAATGTGGCGGAGGGGTGGCACTGGGTGTCTGTCTACGATGCACAGCGGGGACTCAACCCCCCCAGAAGCATTAGCCAGTCGGGCCCAGCAAAATAGGGAGGTTCCGGTCCTAGAGGCCCAGCAAGCTATGGACTGGACAAAAGAGAAACTCAAGCTACTACAACAACGAACACGAGCCCCAGTACCCAGCACGTCCGTTCGCCCGCTCTCCGGCGGTGGGGCGACCCGGCCACGGGCGAGGGGCTGCTAAGAATCACAGGTAGAAGACCGCCCTCTAGAAACCGACCACGGAACAACAACACCAAATTCTACATAGGCACCTACAACGCCAGGACAATATCCCAGGAAACAGATCTGTCTACGAATCATCCCCGAGAAAGACAACATCCAGTGCGACATCCTGGCCCTGTGCGAGACTCGACCCCATGCACATTCGATGGGAAGATGGGTCGACGGTGGCACTGGGAGCCGGCAAAGGGAACAGGACGGTCGGTGGCGTTGGCTTCATCGTCTCCAGATGATGGGCGACGTCCATCGACCTGGGCGACGTGACCAACCCACGAGTCGGTGTGCTTACCCTGGCGCTGACTAAAAACACGACCATCCGCATCGTGCAGGTATACGCGCCGACCACAGCAGCCGAGGACGACGAGATCGAGCAGTTCTACGAGGACGTCGAAGCAGCCATCATACAACATCCTGATGGGCGACTTCAATGCCGAGGTGGGGCGAGGGCTCGACAAAAAGAAGTTTGTTGGCCCCTGCGGTAGCGGCAACCGGAACAACAGGGGCGAGCAGCTGGCAGGCATGGCCGAGTCCAGTCGCCTCTACATCGGCAAAGGGTTGTTCCAGAAGCGCCTCGGCCGTCGCTGGACATGGCTGTTGCCAAACGGCACTACGAAAAACGAAATCGACTACATCCTCTGCAGCCACCGCCGCCTCCTCCAAGAAGTCTTTGTCATCGGCAAATTGTTCTGTACAGGCAGCGACCACCGACTGCTGCGTGCCAAACTGACTATCGACTCCAGGGTGGAGAAGCGCGCACTGGCAGCCAGCAAACAAGCACAACGGCAGATAGCCATTGACCCGATCGTCTTCCGGCACTATGTCGACAGTACCGACTGGGCGCAGACTGATGAGGACATCACGAGCGGCTGGGACCAGTTCACAGAAAGGCTGCGAAAGGCGCACGATGTTGCTATAAAGCCACGCACAAAAGATCAGATCAGCCGAATATCGGACAACACCAAAGCCTCCCTTCTGAATAGGCGGCAAACAAGATTGGACGCCGCAGACCATGTGGAATACGGTCTGCTGTGCAAACTGGTCAGGGTGCGGCTCAAAACCAACCTGGAGCAGTACAAGCGCAGCCACCTGCTAGTGGCAGCCGAGCAGAAAAGGAGTATGAAGAAGCACAGACGGCTGATGCAGCTAAAGTGGGTTCAGGTGCCGGCATTAAAGACATCAGACGGACGGACGACAAGAACCCGGCTGGGCATCGAGGCTGAGTGTAGCCGTTTCTACACGGACCTGTTTGCCAGCAAGACGCCAGTCGACCCGCCCGCGAACAGCTGAGCAATTATCGGCCCATCTGGCTCCTGCCGACCGCGTACAAGGTCTTCACCAGGGTGCTGTACAACCGACTAGCCAGGCAGTTGGACGAACATACGTTGGACGTATGTGGCCCTTTTGCAGGAGATGAACAGTGGATGCGCCATCAACATCACCCTGTTCGACCGGCCACTGTACATCCCCATCGCCAGAGGCGTCAAGCAGGGCGATCCAATCTCGCCCAAGCTGTTCACGGCGTGTCTGGAGCACGTCTTTCGACAACTCGACTGGGACAATAAGGGCATTAACGTTAACGGCAAGTGGCTCAGCCATCTGAGCTTCGCCGACGACATCGTCATAATCGGCGAGTCAGCAGCCGACGTGCAGCTACGACTCGACCAGCTCGACCAGGCCGGCGCAGCGGTTGGACTGAAAATGAACCTGGCCAAGACAAAGTGGATGCGCATCCACATCGGCCCAGGGGTTATTTTTTGAGAATGCAAGACACACACAAACACATGCCTATCTTCATAATTCTTGACTTCTAAAATTTTTTGAATTCGACCCAAATCCAAAATTTCACTTGCACTGCACTGCAATGTATCTGCAATGTATTTTTTTCATGATTAATATTGCATTGCAAAATAATGTGCGCTGGTCAACTAGTCTTTAAGTTAAGAAACCCCTAGAAAACAGTAAAAAAACATTTGTACATTTAAGATAGTTCTACTTAATTTGTTATTCCAATATACAAATATGATAGCCTACTTGATAAAAAGAAAAGAAAAAAGGGCTTTTATTTGAGCCGTGCTGTCTTTGCATTTGAACATTGCACATTTTAAACAGGACACGCATTAGCTGAATAAACGTTAGCCAATACAAACATACTTATAGAAAATAGTTGACAATGAATAGACAGGAGTCCTGTCACAGGACCAATAATAGCAAAACGAATCACTTATTCTAAGAAGGATAACAAGTAGCCTATATGTTAGAAGAATCTGACATAGGGCTGTGTTAATAGTAAAACGTCCGTCATTTAAAGAATTTTAAAAACACGGGATGGATAATAAAAAATGCTTTCTGGCATTTTGACAGGAAAAAAACCACAACCAAGAACAAAAAAGTTCGTCAATTTTCATTTTACAATTATCATCTCTCTCTGTGCGTGCGGTCTGTGTTTGTGAGAGAGAGAGCTCGCGCAGGCACCGATACAACGGTTTCTTATCCACAAGTAACGCGCTAGTTTTCATACAAAATTATTATGTAACATAATTAGGTACTTTAGTTATTATAACACAATAGCGTAACGCATGCAGGCTACGTTTCTCAACACTGAGAATGAATAAATAAACGCCTGTTTGCAGACTCGCGCTTATCAGTAAATTAATCCACAAATCATAGCACTTTCATAATCAGTAAGCCATAGCGCTTTTAATTTTATTTAGATTTACTGTTCATCAATACTTAAGCTTTTTATAATTTGCATGGCTGTATGATGTCTTCATCTTATCTGAGTGACATGAATGACGGAGTATTTTAAGATAACCCATGCGATTGCGATCACTCCGTGTGATAATAGAATCCAGATTAAGTTAACTCAATACAATACTTCAACTTTCCACATCCACCCCAGCCCGTTTACCTTCAGGAGTCAGAAGTACTATGACTACTGTAGCCTACTGTCCTCGCTCATGAACTCAGTCAGAGGCGGCCGCGGGAGTGGAAGCGGGATCGAGCGGGATTTTTTATTGCTGTTGATTTTCAGTCTCTTTTTAATGATAGGCCTTACGCATCTGTCAATCATACCCGCTTGCTATTTGGGGAATGAACCCAGCGCTATGATTGGTCGAACTCCGCTTCTTTTGCTGTTGCTTTTTTCTTCTTTTTTCGCAGACACGTCTGTACGCCGGAAATCCGGCGTGGCGCCGGAGCGCTATCAGGCCTGTCGGCCAGAAGGAGATTGAGCAGGTCGACAGCGACACGGGGCCGAGACCTGGTCACTGACTGCGGCCAACAGGCAGAAGCTGGCAGTGACGGTGGATGGTCTGCGTCAAGAGGACGGACCACATCAGCAATGAGCTAGTGAGGAAGAATAGCAAGGTCAAGGATGCTGTCAACCAGGCCGAACAGGCCAAGAAGCGATGGGCCGGACACGTGGCTAGGAGTTCGGACGGGCTATGGACTCGGACCATGACCGAATGGCTGCCACTCAACATTAAAAGACCGCTCGGCCGACCCGCAACCCGATGGTGGGACTCGCTCAGAAAAAACATCGGCAGAGACTGGATGGGTCTGGCCAGGGACAGAAAAGCCTGGCGAAGTTGTTTTGGCCTGCGTCGAAAGACCGAAATACAGGCCGATTGAAAAGATTGAAAGATTATACATGTTTGTTATCATTTGAAAGGTCTCAGTGCGACTGGTCTCATTCCCACTGAAGTAAACCAAAAAGGTAATACGGTGTGGAGAGTTTAGAGATCTTGTTCACTGCTGTGGGTGTGCCCCCATGTAAATCAACTTCTGTCCCCAGTAGGTCTGGGACGGTGATTAATGCACTGTGAACTCATGTTTACATTTGAAAAGAGGTTTCTGCCTTGGCCTGAGTATTAGGGAGATGCTGAAGAAGACTTGTGGCGATTTGTAATTTAATAAATTTTTAATAAATTTTATTTGTAATGCACTTTTCATTTGCGAACAAATCTCAAAGTGCTACAGCAAACCTATTTCAAAAGTAAAAACAGGGGCAAGAAAAGGAAAACGTAAAAACAGTTAAGTTCAGCATTAGTTGTAGCTATTTTTAAATAGAAAAGTCTTTAAGCCTTTTTTAAAATGGTCAACTGACTGTGGAACCCTCAGGTGGTCTGGCAATGAGTTCCACAGTTGTGGGGCAACAGAGGAGAAAGCACGGTCTCCCATGGTCCGGAGCTTGGTTCTGGGTGGACAGAGAAAATTACCATTTTGTGAGCGGAGGTTTCTGGGTGATGTTTGCTGGGTGAGAAGTTCCTTGAGGTATAGTGGTGCATTGCCATAGATGCATTGGTGGGTGAGGAGAGTGATTTTGTAGTGAATCCTGGCGGAGATGGGAAGCCAGTGAAGTGCTTGAAGGATGGGTGTTATGTGTTCATATTTACGCACTCTCATCAGGATCCTAGCAGCACTGTTCTGTATGTGTTGGAGTTTCTGCAGACTCTTGCTAGAGATCCCATAGAGAAGTGCGTTGCAGTAGTCCAGCCTGGAGGAGACAAAGGCATGGACAAGTTTTGTGGCGTCGGAAAGGGTGAGTGTGGGACGGAGTTTGGCAATATTCCTGTATATATATAATGTAACGCCCGTGATGCTGAGTGTATGCAAGCACTCCGCATCATGCATTTTATAATGTCAGGTTCTAGGGGTGGGAATCTCGAGGCACCTCACGATTCGATTCGATTACGATTCAGAGGCCTGCGATACGATTCTAAAGCGATTATCGATTATCTGAATCTTTTTGTGTGTGTGTGTGTGAATATAAATACTTTGCTTTAAAAGTACAAAGTAATGACCCATAAAGAATTAAAGTACAATATATTTTAATAAAATTGCAAAGAACCAACAGGAAAATAAATGTGTGCTTGAACTAGCAGCATGAGCATACTTGTAGTAAATTAATAATATAACAACGACAGGTGTTCTGACGATTCATGCTACCCATTGAGATGTGCTACTTACTGGTTATGCACATGTGCAGACTCATTTTTCTTCTGCTTACCACGCCCATAAATCTATGCATCCTTGCTGTGGAGACTTGTAGGAAACTTTGACAGGTCAAAGATGAATATTTGATGATAATTTTTACTTTTCACACCCGATTTAAAAATAAAAACAGTACATTATACTGTACTCTTAACTTCGAATTTTATTATAATTTTATTTCATATAATAATATAATTTTTACTTGTTATATCAAATGTGATAATTGCTAGTTCATTTAAAATATCAAAATATGCCCCCCCATACACTTACCCTGATTAAAATGAAATAACAATGTCATAATATTGTGAGATGTATACCATTATGGAAACAATAGAGAATGAATCAACATTATCTGTGATCGATTCGCGTTTGGGTGGCATTTTTCGACAAGGCAGCAGAAATCGTCTGAACACCGATACAGCCCAGAGCCATAGAGAGACACGGCTCTGCAACAGCCGAGTGTTTTTCCTCCTCTGGGTGGAAACGTGTCATTTGGCTTCTCATATTTGTCGTGTTGCCGAAATATTTTAGTTTTATTCTACAAAGCTTACAACTAGTGTGGCTCTTGTCCAGCTCCTTTCCCCCTTCAACTTCATGGAAGCCAAAATATTTCCACACGTCGTCAGCTTTTAACGAGGAGGGTGTTTGGATTTCGCGCTCAGCCATCGCGTCTCTGTTATGTGTACACGCCACAGACAGACGGTCTTGGCACTGCACTTCCGCGCTTCAGAGTTCCGTCTTTTGCGTTCCGTCAATATTACGTCATTATAAATAGGCTACATATCTAAAAAAAAAAAAAAAAAAAAATTTATTTGAAAATCGATTTTTGACATTTGTGAATCGATTCAGAATCGTCCACGTCCGTATCGCGATGCATCTAAGAATCGATTTTTTCCCCCACCCCTATCAGGTTCGCATCTACTCTATTTATTCCAGAGCATTTGATGTTTTGTATTTATTTATCTTTGAACTGATTATGAAATTGGCATGATACATTTACCTGACATAAATTGTTACATTTGATTTTATTCTGACTGACTCTAAAATTGTTTTCCCAATAGATTAAATGGATTTGTATGTTACCGCAAGTTTTGCGTCAGATTAATGACGACTGATATTTGACACTAATTCAAGTGTACTGACAAGAAGTGAATTTCCGTTTATGGCAGCAAAAGTGCTGCTTGACTAATCTAAATCTGGGTGTCTTACCTCTGTTTTAATTTAATGTTACTTTAGATAAGTGTAAATGGGAAACCACGGCATGGCCAATCCAAAGCTATTATAACTGGGCGTTCACAATGCCGGCGGCGAGAGCGTCAAAGTGGCCGTAAGTCATTCATTTTCAATGAGAGCCGGCGACGAGCTCCGGCGAGAGCGGCACGCACCGCGGCGAGGAGAGGTTGAAATCTGGTCAACTTTATGGTAATGAGCGATGATGCGGTTCGGCGGCAACCAGCGGCAATGAATCGGAATGTAGAAGTGCTCCGTTTGAGAGGATTCCAGAGAACGCAGTCTGTAAACTTTGGTTCCGACCACATTAGTTCCCAAGCAAAATAGAAGAGAGGTTGATCATTTGAATTTAATAAGAAGGCGCGCAACACTATTTATAGGCAAGATAATCACGCTAATACACTTTATTTCTGCAGGAATGTAAATTAGAATATAACTTAACCATGAACACAAAAGTCACACCACACACATGGCTTTTAATTGGTTTATTTCGTTAGCAAACATGTCACTGTAATTGTTAAGTTCTTTCCATCGATCAATTTTCTGCAAAAATAACGATCGACATGCTTGTTTGCTAAGCGGCCCCTTTAAATTAAGTTTAAAAAAAGACCAAGCATTCGATCTACGTCAGAGCATCAGAGTGTCCATGAATCTTTCCACGGCGTCGCTGGCAGGGCGGCGAGAGCGAATTTTGCCGCTCTCGCCGGCGGCGGTGTGAACGCACAGTAAGAGGAGTAAAGTTGGTTGAATTATATCTGAAGTAGTGGCCATACCTCCACTGAAGTAAACGTTACATTAAATTCAAGTGTATGCAATTCCATGGGGCTATATCAAAGTATCTTTGATGGTGTAAGCGTGAATGCGACCGATCTCAGGTATATAGCAATTACCTCTGTTTGGTGACCGAAGCTGGCGAGCTTGTGATCATGAGACCCATGTTAAACAAGGCATGAGGACCTCTGAGCGACACAGCTTCTTAATATGAATGTGTAAAATATAAGGAAAGACAGTAACGCCCAGAGACCTTCACCCGTTCTATCGGAAACCCCATTGGGCTGATTTAGGCTGGCTTACACATGGTCATTTAGCCCATTTAAAAGCCAAATGTGACTTTGTACAGCATTAATCTTAGGCATTGAACTCAAATAAAAACACATGGCAAGATTTATATGATAGGACCGATTCAATTAAGTGAAGCTAAAACAGCTGAATCCTACGGCTTTCTATTCATGCGAGTATTTGTTCTACTCTCCTTGGAAAATTATAGTATTATGTAAAAGCTTAAAAACAGGGAAAACCCCAAGGAGCCATTTGAGTTAAATCACCAAGCATCTCAGCAAGAGTGCAGTTCTGGGAGTTTTTCCTTGTAATAACTTTTGTCATCTCTCTTTCAACCAGCTCTCTTGCTGTGAGTCACTTTACACATATATCGGTAAGCTCAAATCCTGATTGACACCCAGAACACATGCTGTTTTTCTTTAAGTTTCGTTGAGCTTCTATCCCTGGCTCCACTGAACCACCATATAAAATAAGAAACGATCAGGGTTTGCTAGAAGAACAGAAATGCTAATACATACATTTAAATCCACAAGGTGGATGCATGTATACATAGCAGTGGGTACAACAATGTTCAACAATATTCTAGTTTTAAAAGAAAAAGAGACAGTCAAACTTCAGTAAAGTTAATGGAGACTAACTGCTTCTTAAGAACACAGTGTTGCCAACCGAATCCTATCAAATGCTGCCAAGGTATCAGAGCAAAACCTTCTGTCTTCAGGGGAGTCACAATGGTTTAAATTTCCCTTCTTCAGAGGAACGCATAGGCTATCCCTTGACAATTTAGAAGCATATTTCACAAAACACCCACAGATGGCCCATGCATTAAACAGACCTCCTCACAAGAACATTGTTGAGGTTGGTGGGAATATGAATAAATAATAATAAGAAGAATAAGTCGATGAAAGATAGATCCAGGAATGAAATTCAAAATATATAAATTATACATGACTCAATCTAATATTTGACACTTATTTTCTGCAGCATTAGGTTTTTACAGCTTAAAGGCCCATTTTCACTAAGGACGATAATGATAAAGATATAGTTCTAAAAAATATAATATAGTTATAATTATAATTATTGTTCTTGGTGTAAACATGCCTTAAGACATGTTTATCAAACTTTAGTACAAAACTTTTTCTAGTGTTTTATCGGTAACACTTCACAATAAGGTTCCATTTGTTAATATTAGTTGACCCTATTTGTTAATATAAACAATATAAAAAATGTTTTTGGGGTGTGATGACCAGGGGTGGTGATGGCGCAGTGGATAAGACACATGCCTTTGATGGGAGAGACCTGGGTTCGAATCCACTGTGAGACCACAATGTGTCCCTGAACAAGACATTTAACCCCTAGTTGCTCCAGAGGCGTGCAACCTCTGAAATATAGCAATTGTAAGTCGCTTTGGATAAAAGTGTCAGCTAAATGTAAATGTAAAAATTCGAAAGCATTTATTAATCTTAGTTGATGATGATTTCAACATTTTCAAATAAACGTATTAAAAATAAAAGTAGAAAAGAAAAATGAAACGTTGTTCTAAACCTGTATGAATTTCTTTTTCTTCTGCCGTACACAAAAGAAAACCTTTTGAAGAATATGGGTAGCCAAAAAGTTGATGGGCCCCACTGACTTCCATGGTATGGAAAATAAATAATATGGAAGTCAATGGGGCCCATCAACTTTTTGGTTACGGGCATTTTTCAAAATATCTTCTTTTGTTTTCAGAAGAAGAAAGATATTCATACAGGTTTGGAACAACTTGATGAGTAAATGATGACAGAGTTTTCATTTTTGGGTGAACTATCTCTTTATCAAATATTTATACTGTAACAAATGTATAGCTCATTGTTAGATAATGTTAGTTAATGCATTAACCAAGGTTAATTCGGTTTGTGCGCTGCCTTTGGTCCCTGCCTAGACCGTAGACTCCGGTCCCTAGATTTTGAACCAGCTCCTGTCTTCAGTCTAGAGCTTGTTAGTAGTCCAGGAGGAAAATACATAATGTTTTTTACAATAATAAATTTGATCCCACTTCTAAAGAGAAAAAAATATACAGAAATAATGAATGTGCCTTGTAGGTATTTAAGCAGTTAACTGCAAGGTTATCTATTCCTTCTTGTTCTCCCTAATTTCCAAAGGGGCTTTGAAAGTTCCCTAAATTATTCTCTTCATTGTTCAACTATTGCTGTTCTTTTTCATTGCGCAGTCTTTCTGCTGTCAATACACTGGCACTGAAAGAAAATTAGGACTATCTTTATGTTGAGAAATTCACCATGACCAGCCAAATTTTTGAGCTATGTCGTCTCATTCAGCCAAAGTGTAAAGTTCAGTATTACAGTATTAAGCTTTAACATGCTTGAGTAGGCTCTGGGAAACAAATCCATGTTAATAAAAAGTGTGGCCAGATGGACATCATGCCGGACAAAATGTAAGATTATTTGCTACTCAAACAACAGCTCAAACCCTTGGCCGTACATTTGACCCTACAAGTAACTACAAGTAAATAGTTTTTTTTTTTTTAAGAGTTCTTAAGTTAAATACTGGAAAATCAAAAATATCAAAATTGTCAAAAAGAAAAGCAAGGGCAACCAAACTGGTGTCTATTCCAAGTATTCAGAAAGAGGAAGTTAATAAAGTAGACTGTTGACAGCACAGAATTAGAAGCATTTCTTTATACCCAGAATGGCGAGGGGAGAAGGTCCTGTGTAATTTGTTTGATGTTTAAATATTTTCTCCTCATTTTAATATGTAGAGACAACTAAAAGAAAAGCAGATTTTTCCTCAAATGTTTCCTCAAATTTTCCTCTCAGAGCAAAAAGTTTGGGGGAGGAATATCTGCTTGTAACAACCAGTAAAACAAAAAGTTTTACAAACCATTATATATGAATTTCTGTTTGGTGGTACTAGCACAACTTACACAGCTCAGCTTTAACTGAAAAACAACTTGCTTTCATATTTAAAGCCAATGCGAAACAAAGCATAAAAGCACAAAACAAAATCCCAAGATGCATAATTGTCAAAACGGTATCTGTAACATATCAAATGAGACCACTCTCCAAACCATTCGTGGAATATTGTGTCCCTGGCACCCTGTTTATGCATTGCAGCATGCTTAGAACGTTTTGTACTGTTACAGTAATATCATCCTTAAGAGAAGGTCACTGTTTCTTTCTGCTTTCTGTCCCAGCAAGCAATATCCATCATTTCACAGTCTAGGTTAACTATATACCCAATATAGTCCGGCTATGAGTAACCCACTTCTATAGCCAAAATAACCTTGTCGTTTTTGCCAAAAGAACTTGCGAGATGTATATGATACCATCATGTAAGCAAAGTCAAGCGTGATTACAAGGTGTTTGGTTTCATTTTAATATGTTATCTAATTGATGATACATTTGTGTTTTACAGTAGTCTAAATGGTATTTAATCACTCCGCCTACACACCCGCATAGAGACTTTTGCTTGATGTACAAATAGATTTAACTCTGAATAAGAGAGTAAACAAGTTAAGCTGCTTAAATTTCAATAATCAAAAACAATCTGTATAATACCATAGTAGAATGCATCCGAATGCATTTAACTTATCTAAAACAACAACTTCTATTCATAACAGCATCACCACTATCATTATGAATGACAGTAAAACAATTTTTTTTTAAGTCAATATAAAACCATACCATAGCAACCCGGTTTACTTCTGTAAAATATATTTCTGAGTTTCTAAACAGAATGTTTCAACAAGAAAAAATTAATTTGATTGTAATTTTTAACTAAATATGGGGTTTATTTTGATTTCATATTGCCTTTAAATTTTCTAGAGTATCAAATGATTAAAAAAATACGCACGCACTCGCTCCATTAGCTCGGTCTACAGCTCCTCTGGTTTTTTCAAATGAGTGTGGTCTCCTCAGATTAAGCTCTGTAAGACAGCGCTGGTAGACGGCCACGAGGTTGATGTTCCAGTGTTTGTGGAAGGAGATTGGGCTCTGCCGTGCCAGAAGTTCTTTCACATAATCAACCTGTCGGGCCTGTGGTCAGAGAAGAGACCATGGATTATACCAGCGGTTTCACACAGCTCAGCATACAGATGGAACCTAATTTATAAAAACGCAACTGTGAACCTGTACACCATTTATAAATTGTTCAGTGTAGCATTTGAGAAACGATTATACGTTCACAATTACATGTAAAACTTTTCTTGTCTTTTCCGGCCATTGATATTTCTGTTTTTCTAAATATAATTTTCAAAACTCCCAAGCCTTTTAAAGGGATAGTTCAACCAGAAATGAACATTCTGTCATCATTTGATTATTCTGTCATCATTTGATTATCCTCATATTGTTTGAAACCCATATGGCTTCTTTCTTATGTGGAACACAAAAGAGGTAACTTGCAGAAAAATGTCCTATCTGCTTTTTTCCACACACTGAAAGTGAATGGTGGTGATGACACTACAGTTCAAAATGGGGGCAGTGCATCTATCATATGGCTTCAAAAGACTTGGAATATAGTGCACAAGAGTAATGGACCACTTTTATAATGCTTTTTTGTCCTTTTTGATATTGACGGCCCCTAGTCCCTATTTACTTTCATTGTATAAAAGAGCAGTGTGAACATTCTTCAAAACTTTTCCTTCCAGTAAAAAAAATGGGTTTAGGGCTTGGAACAGCATGACAATGACCAACTGATTACATAATTTATAGGTAAACTATTCCTTTAATTACAATCAAATCAAATAGATGGCATATATTAATTTTATAAATGAGGCTCCAGGGAGTATAAACTAAGCGGTACAAGGAGATAATAAACCTGTCTGCACCCTCAATTCTGCGGTGAAATATACACAAGATTGCTCTCCAGATTTGCAGCAACAGTTCCAGCTTATTTGTTGCTCTGCTTGGGTGCCAAAGTATGGCAACAATGAAAACAGAATCGCAGACAGCCGCAGCCACCTGCCAAAATGTTCTGCACCCCCACTCTATTGAACACCATCCTGTAAGAATATAGAAACTTTACTCTATGGAACACGTTCTACTGGACATCATTCAGTTCACACAGGAATTGATTCTGAACTGCCTAATGATTTAGGACAGCTAACAAAGTGAAAAGTTAAAATGTCCAATTCTCAAGTGAAAGTGAGTCATACTCACCTGTGTGACATTCATGACAACATTGTGTCTTTCACAAAGTATACCTACATTGCAATGGGAAGTCACTGTCTGCTAATTTGAATGCTACAAGTAAATAAATAAAAACACCTGAGGACAGTTACTAAGCACCAAACTGTTAGGACGCAATGATAGCATGATTAAACCGGTAGTATGCCACTACCAACACCATGGTACTAGGCTACGTGTTTGCTAAAGGGGTCTGATCAGTGTTGCTAAGTGGTTGCTTACTGACAAATAATAAGAAAAAAAAAGTATAAGCAATAGTAATATCTGAGCAGACTGTATCTGTAAAGCATGACGCAATTTTCATCATTAGGAGGGTCCGTGCTGCTGGTCCGAGTGCAGCCCAATTTTTGCGACCGCGCGAACAGTGTGCGTACAACAGCGCATGTGCGAGTGGCTAGAGCGCTTTGAAAACACACTAGATAGTGTGCACACACGCAACGCGTATTTCCACGCTCACAGCCAAAGTAGTGTACTTGGAACGTGGAAAATAAAGTATACCCAGGCCTTAAATCACCCTCCACCACACGTGATGTAGCTGTAGCCACCCCTGTTAAGACCATAGCCGTAACGCGCTCCATCGCTCACAGCTTCATTTGGATCATAACAGCCCTGCAGTCTGGGTAGACTGGAAGACATGGGTTATTCGTGCATTATGTGACTCAAATCCATGGGGTCATTTTACCAAAGAGGTGCCATCTTCCTCATAAACATAACCTGACATTAAAAATGAACATCTGGTGCTGTGGTAAAGATGGTCTTAGCCGTGGCTAGGTAGGCAGCAAGAAAAATAAAAACCCTGAAGTCTCTTAAAGGTGATTCAATTTTCCTGTCAGGGCACGCTCCAAAATAGTGTAACAGGGTCCATCCACCAAAATTCCAAAACAGGAAAAACAAGGTACAAACAAAAGTAAAGGAAAAAATAACATAAAATAATATTTACATGAGAAACATCAAACACGTTGGCTACTGGCCCGACTATCACCCTTCTCTTCTCCCTTTTGTCCAAACAATCAGACTCTTTATAGTTGAGGCTCCTCCCCTTAAATTCAAACCCACCAATGGCAAGGCTGTCTCAAATACAATCTACATAGCTTATTTATGAGCTCATATTTAACATCAACATTCAAACATGAATATTAGCATCTTCTTTATCAAGCTCCATTTTCATCATGAAAACCAACGAGAATCTTAAAAGACATGCATTCAATGTAATAACATTCTCAATACTTGAACTCCTCCTCCTTTGGGAAGGTATAAGTCAGGCTTCCTGTTCGCAAGCCCCTCCTATTAGGAAGTTCCAGGAAGAAGGTAAGACAAAGAGATTCACCATTAACAAACAGATCATTATTTGAATAATTTACATTCACCTTTTCTTATTTACAGGTAGTGATGGCGAGATGAAGCTTCATAAAGCATTGAAGCGTTCCATCCAATTGGTTCACTCATGTACCGAAGCTTCATGGTGCTTCATTTGCTCTATTGTGTCATCAAGTGGACAATAAATGTAAAACGTGCAGTGTGATTATAATGACAACGCATGGTTCCATCGCAAAAAAAAGAAGCTTGAATAGATCGCCAACAAACTCGCAAAGTCCCAAGTCCACAAAATGTGAGGAGGGATCCATTGCATTTTGCTGGCCCTTATATTTCAAAAAAACCCGCCAAACCGCGAACCACTTCCTGAAGCAGTCACGTGGTACAGGCGGCTCGCGAGGCTTCAAACGTCACCACATACGTCACCGACACAAGCCTCGATACGCGCTTCACAGAAATCATCCCGGATTACTCGACACGCTTCGAAGCCTCGATACGGGACGACACATCACTATTTACAGGCACAAACATGAGTCGCAATGAAATGTGCACCTTCCATTCGACACATGTGTGAGACAAAACGGTGAATAAAATTATCTTTAACACAAAACCCATGGTTTGGTTCTTTGAATTTAAAGTTACATGCCTCACTTTATCACAGGTGCCAACTTTTTTATGTGTTTACAGACATTTTTCTGAACATATTAACAAAAGCCAGTAACTTTATAATATATATATTATTATTTTTACCTATCCACCTTTTTTGGCCTGTCCTCAGCTCGGTTTCCAACTCTTGTTGCTATATTGGCAGATACGCACAGTTGGATGAAAGCACAATACATTAAAATAAAAGCAATACATTTAAGTTGACTACTTTTAAAAAAGTGTTATAATTTGTAAGTTATCCATTAACCCTGTTTGTATCTTTTTTTTATTTAAAGTGATGAGAACTATTTCATAAATTAAAAGTAATCCTTTCATGAACTCTGTAATGACAAGTCTTTTTAACTTTTACTACATTATGTAATGTTGTCTTATACTTGTCAGTAGGGACGGTCTTAAAACATCAACATAGTTAACAACTGAATATAACAAGTAATAGTTATAGCACAAAATTGAATACGTGAATAATAATAGCATTAAATTCTCTTACTGAGAGCCAACTTTCACGCCCTTGCATACATAACTACTAATGTCAATTTAGACTGTAAAAATGGTCAACCTTCCTGAAAACATTCAAATGTAATACTTTAACCTGAGATGGCACAATGCAATTTACACTAACTACCTGTAATATAAATAATATAAACTTGTGACATGCTGTATCTTTTTATTTATTTTCTTTGTTTATTTGCTTATTTATGTTTAAGTATCTAATATGTGCATTTACATTTATTCATTTAGCTGACGCTTTTATCCAAAGCGACTTACAATTGCTATATATGTCAGAGGTCGCACGCCTCTGGAGCAACTAGGGGTTAAGTGTCTTGCTCAGGGACACATTGGTGTCTCACAGTGGATTCCAACCCGGGTCTCACAACAGAGGCATGTCTCTTATCCACTGCGCCATCACCACCCAGAACATAAGAGTTTGTCAATTTTTTATGGTGTATTAAAGGTTTTGATAAATCTGTTTGTCTTGTTGGAAAGAATATTCACTTTTTACTTCTTTTTTTAAAGGTGACGCCTGGATATTTACAATCCTTTAAATGGCACGAAATGCCCTGACTTTCCCCTCTTACTGAGGATGTATTAAAGGAGCTGGAATATCTATGGGTGTAATTTGTAAGCACATTTAACAAAGACTTCACAGCCATGTGAATTCCAGTCCAAATTTTGCTCAGATTTTAGCATCGTGACCTTATGTGCTTTAGAGTATTTTTGTGTGGGCGTAATTGATTTTCATGTTTGTGCCAGACTGCCGGATTATAATTCTATGGATGGTATGTGAGATAAGACTTCTTTTAGATTATACATTGCATACTTTAGATGGATTAAGATGCATACACTTAATGGGAAATGCACTAAAGTTCTGTTTTGTTTAATAATAAGTCCACTCAAAGTCAGGTCTGAGGATAAATTTTCACCAGGTGTAAAGAAATGGCATGCCCCTGATCATTGTGTCGTCATCTACTATGAGTTACCAAGGTGCTTGTGTTACTGCACCGTTAGCAAACCTCCTCGGGATGACAAATGTTTTTGCAGTGCCCAGTAAATACAAATGTAACAAGTTTGTAACTCATCTAGACAAGACTCTGAACTGTTGCCTTTTCACCTTTCTTCGCCTTTGTCGCCATTGGCTTTTGGCTTGCTTAGTTGGGGACATTTAATTTTGTATTTAATAATAAAAAAAATTCCTGTTATCTCTGTAAAGCTGCTTTGAAACAATCTCTATTGTAAAAAGCGCTATATAAATAAAGGTGACTTGACTGTGTTCCTGCAATATGTTGCTCTAAATGAGATGAATTGATTGCAACTCAACTCTTATTTGTCTTTATGTTCTGTCCAAGAACCTGTTTCACTGCAGAAACCTGCATCTGGTTCAGTAATCACCAGGTGACACAGTAATCATCTGAAATGTAGGGAGGGGGGCTCTTTTAAACTTTATGGCTCATCATGAATATTAATTAGATGACATAACATTCACTAATAAATAACAGTTAAGATTAGCATTAATAACAGGTGCTATCCACCTTGTCTTTCAACGCGGAAGGTGTTTTCTGTAAACGTGCGAGACTTATTTATTAGCCGCTATTGGGAAATAACAAGAAGAATATATAGAAATGCAGTAAACTGTAAGACTATTTACGCTACATAATTAATACAATACATTAACATAATATGGTAAGAAGAAATGCAAGGTTGCAATATCAAGCAGCATAACAATTGTTTTGTACAGCTAAAAATAACTGGATGCCAGACACATTAAAATTACAAATGATCGCACCCACGCTTACCTTAAAAAATACGTTGGATAGAGTATTGGAGTGCAGAGTGCAGGGATGAAGTAAAAAACTGGAAGACTAATTCACCAGTGGTTCCCTAAAGATTTTCTTATGGGTTTTTAAAATGGGGTTTTTCAATTTAATTCTACAACGTAAATTACACACACTCACACCCCAAATTTTCTAACCAATACTATGGGGAGGGGGCACAACCTGAGATGGCACAATGCAATTTACACTGACTATCACCTGTAATATAAATAACAAACTTGTGACATGCTGTATATTTTTTATTTATATTTTGATTGTATAGTTGAGGAGGGATGAGGGAGAGATCAGGAAAGGACCACGAGGTGGGACTCAAACTTGTCGGAGCGAGGCCGACAAGACTATCAGCTCTGGCCACTGGCCTGTAATAATCATAAGCTTGGCACACAGCTTTAACTAACTCTGAGACTTCGATGACCCTCTTAGAGCTTTAACCAGGCATGAACAACAAACAACAGCAACTATACAAATATCATCCAATGACTTCTCTTCAGGTCCATCAGAAGTAGTGGGAAACATCTGTGAGAACAGATTGGGAAAATACCTGTGCCAGATTCAAAGCCTTGAGTTGTTCACGGTGCAACATGTCTCTTCCATTCCTTCACTAAACTGGAATTTTCCTGATTCTGAGGCCCTAATGTTCCAAACACTTTCGGGATAAAATTGCAGAGGAATGCATTGGAACACAAAGGAAGTCAGTCATCAAATCAATACAGGAGCATCCAACTGTCACCGTTCCGCTACCGGGACGCCTAAGTTTACTTCACTATATTACAATTAAATGCTAATCTAATCATGATAAACATTGTTGGAAAGGTCTAAGACTCCTAAATAGATATTTTAGAACTGTTTTTTGTTACAAATTATGTAGGAACAGTAATAGATGAATTTATGACAAGAGTTCACCTCAATAAATCTACATCATAACAGGAGTTCTGACCTTTGTCACAAAAAGTCGACGCACACACTTTTAATAATTGAAACTTTGGTTTTCATGCTAAAGTTTTGTAATAAAACAAACTAGTATTTGTCAATAAAAAAAATTATAAAATATTATCCTCTAAAATATATATTTTTTATCACATTTTTTATTACATTACATATTTTAGTAGTTATCATAAATAAGGTATAATTTGAAAGCTTACATACTCAGAATTCATCTTGTGAAAACTGTTTTGAAATTGGACCTTGCGTTACCATAGAAACGGTACTCTAAATTCATTTTATTGGGCTCCTCCCCTTTTGGGCATCATCATGTTTCATAATTTATGATCAAAACCTTTTCTAATCTTGACAAAACACATATTGTCAGAATATTGTCAGTTCTCTCTCTCTCTCTCTCTCTCTTTCAGTAACATGCACCCTGTCACAAGCGCATCAGTCAGTCATCTGTAAAGTGTTTATACATTTATAAATAAATCAGGGAGTCAGGGAGCTGACTATCGCGCGAAATGTAAAAGGCTGAATAACATGGCCTGGCCATGTTACGGAATCTATCTGGTCCTCCATTTATCTTCATGAATCAAGTAGCCTAATGCTAGTAGAGTAGCGAATTACCAATCTGGTAGCTACACTAACATGCTAGTTTACGATGGTTATAATAAATAATCTTTCAGGATAACTAATGTCTGCAGGCTGATATGTTTGTGTATTTATTTTTCTGGTGAAAGTGTCTTGCCTCAGGCTATAATGCAAATCGATTTTCAAATTTGCAGATTCATCTATGGTAGCTTGATATTATAATATTGACGATATATGGCTATTACCTACCACACAAACATTGAATTAGCATATCCGTTATGTAAAACAGTAGACAATAGGCTACTATAATGACGCTGTCTTGTAAACATGAGCTACGCGATCTTTTGACGTTTTTTAAAAATAAAACCCATGAAATTATATTCATATGACATGCTGAAATATATCCCAATGTACCTGGGATGAACACATTTCACACGCAGCGCTGGCAGTCTGCCCGCGAGAACTCAAGACGCTATCGGTTTGTCAACAAATGCACACGTGTATCGCCTGGTGTAACCATGACAGATTTTATGACAGTAGTAGAAGACAATACTGTTTCCCAACTGTAGGGGGACCCCGAGAGCAAAAACCGCAAAAACGACGGTGTTGCTTTAATGTTAGGAGAGAATGCATAAAATTAAATTCAATGGAATATGTCACCCGGTGGCTCTTTTTGGTATTACGCCTAAAAAAAATTTCATGGGAACTCATGGGATTTTTGTGATATCAGCTTCAAATTTGGAACACAACGTGGTTAGATATATGGCTTTGATTTTATAGCAAAAAATTTTTTTGTAAAATATATATTTATATAAAAGAAAAAATATTAAGTACAGTATATCTGATTTACTGTAGATTTAAACTTCCATAACTTTTTCATACTTTCATTTTTTGAAGTGCTTTCACTTCAGCAATAATCTGCTGAGTGGTTTCTTCAAAACAAGACCAAACTAGGTCTATATTCCAAAGAATTCTTGAATTATAACCATTTATGTTTGAATAGTGCATTTTAATGTCCATTCTCAAAAAGGGGGCTGACAGTTAAAGGGTTAAAGGTTTTCCACTGTTGGTTGAAAATGTGCCCGTGGACTGTGCTGTTAGATAGGCATAATCTTACATTCCTGTGGTCCATTACAGGGTTTGAAAGAACCACTAGGATTATATTCAGTGTGGTTTATAAATCACTAAACTTATGGCCAAAGATATGCAAGACAAGAGACAAATTTGCCTGGATGTACGATTTTCACCCAAGAACTCAGGAGTGAGCTGGAGCAGAAGATTCCTTTTGCTCGGGTTCAGGAGGTTAATTACTACTTTCTGACACGGAAGATGAGTAAAAGAGTGGTATAACAAAGCGAAAGAGGGAAAGAGAGGTGGCACAAAAGCTTTGCAGCACCCATGAAAGAGAAGCTCTCCTATGGCAGTCGAATGAAAAGGCCAGCTAGACACAGGCTGAGAGATGGGGAGAGGACAGGAGGAGGACAGAACAAAACATACTGAAAAAAGCTCCGGAACACCGACTCTCTATATCTGTGGGAGTAATGTCTGTTCAGAACATTACCACACAACAGCTGACTGAGCTCTCCTCTACACACACACACACACACACACTCAAGAGAAGACTGCTCACTCCCCCAGATGTTTAGCTCCTCATTCTGGTGCAGAGACAAAGACACAGGAAGACAAAGAGGGGTGGTGAAGTCTCATTTAGGGGACAGGTGTTGAGAGTATCCTCAGCTCTTTCTTCATTTCAGTTCCTGGAGAATGACACTGGATATATAAGGTTATTGAGACTTGGCTGCTAGCTTGAGGGGCCTGGGGAGTTTGTAATGAAAGAAGAATGTCTCGAGGCTGACGGTGCGGCCAGGTATATTGTGCGTTTAAATTAGCACCGTTAAAAATTAAGAATGTCCCACTGTTTGAGAGTCGAGTAACATGATGAATTGGAAATTATTAAAATGACTGTCTTGAATTACAAAGCAAGTTTAAATATCTAGCAAGTTTAAATATGTAAGTCTGTCTATCGGAAGAAGGGCTATCTGTTAGCAGTAAACTTGTTGTTTAGAAGTCCATTAGCAACTGTGCGTAAACAGACTGGAAGCAACCGATGCCCCATTCATTCACTTGCTGCAGTCAAGTCATGAATAAAAGAAATTATCTGCCTTGACAAAGTTTGACGTCGGACTGTTTTCCATGCACATTTTGCACATCACAGAAAATCTGCAAAGACAAGAGGGAATAATCAGTCCATTTAAATGTTTCATTTCAGAGACCTTGCACTTTTCTATGGGTTTGTTCTCCACAGGTGGAGACGATATGAGCCATGTTCTTAGAGGATACAAAGACATTATGAAAATGCAAAAATGTTTATCTGTTTTTTTCAAATCCCACTTGTAATGGTTCTTTTCACAGACATATCCCTTGTATGAGCTCAGACTCAGTTGGACAAGTTGATGCTTGTCTGAGTACGGTAAATGATTACACACCTTATATTGAGGAGTGGCTGCATGTTCCTCAGAGAACACTGATCCTGTTGTCAGCCCAAAATAAAAAAATGAAGAGATAAACCCCTCTGTGTTAGGGACTCCCCAAGTGGATTGTGGGTATACAGTGCTGGTCAGAACTTGAATTTGCCCCCTTGGTAAATATGATCAAGGATGGCTGTTAAAAAAATCTGCATTGTTAATCCTTTTGGTATTTTATTTTTTTAAATTAGTGAAAATATAACCTTTCATTGAAGTAAAATAATTGAGGGGGGGGTCACATTATGAAATAAAGGTTTTTCTCCAAACCACATTGGGAACAATCATTTACCTCCTTTTATTAAATACTTTTTGCAACCCCCTTTTCCCAAGATAACAGCTCGGAGTCTTCTCCTATAATGCCTGATGAGTTTGGAGAACACCTGACAAGAGATCAGAGTCCATTCCTCCATACAGAATCTCTCCAGATCCTTCAGATTCCCAGATACATGTCGGCGCTTCTTCTCTTCAGTTCAGCCCACTCATTTACTCTAGGGTTCAGGTCTGGGGACTGGGATGGCCATTGCACATGCTTGGTTTTGTGCTCAGTGACCGAATTTTGTTTTGATTTAGATGTTTGTTTTTGGATCACTGTCCTGTTGGAAGATCCAAACATGGCCCGTCATACGATTTCTAGCAGAGGTTGCCAGGTTTAGATTTTTTATCTGTTGGTATTTGATAGAATCCATGATGCCACATATCTGAACAAGATATCCAGGACCTCTGGCAGAAAATTAGGCCCACGGCATTAAAGATACAGCAGAGTATTTCATTTTACACATGGAGTTGGCTACTTTATCCCTGTAAGAATCCACGTTTTTGTTTCATCTGACCATAATTTTTAAGGATTAACAATGCAGATTTATTTTTTACAGCCATCTTTGATCATATTTACCAAGGGGGCAAATAATTCTGACCAGCACTGTATATGGGTCTGCGATGTCACTGTAGTATTCCAAAGATGCAGCATATTTTCCCCATCTCTGTTTAACTAAAGGAACTTCAAAGACACATTTGTGAATACGGTTTTAGACAGAATTACATTGACTTGAGACTATAACATCCATCTAAAAGAGTAGTAAGATAAGCAATAAATCATATAAAAATAATAAATTAAAGATATCCTGCTGCAAATATGCATATTTGCACTGATATTTATGATCTTTTTAACCACAAACAAATGTTGTAGCATTTAATGCTGCCTCGAGACTGTTTATAAAGTCAAACCCTAAACATACCGGTAATCATGCAAATCAGTGCAATTATAGCTGACCAGCTGCAAAATTAAAATTGTCCTGGAATATAAAACAGCTTTTATACCTGTCCTATTATACAGTAGAGAGAGACCAGAGGGAGAGGCTGGGAGAGGGTTGAAATGTTTGAAAGTACAATGTTTCTGCAAAGCCACGATGGAAATATGTTGGGCTACAATCAATAAAATGAATTCACTGTCGGGCCAGGGCTTTAAACGGGCCGTCTGGCCCGTAGCACTGGGCCCAAAATCTGCTGCGTTTCCACTGTCGGGCCAGAAGCTCTGCAGCGCTTCACTAAAATACACCCGTAACATGCCTCTCTGGAACAACATCACATTAACCCATCTTTTCACCAACAAATAGAAGTTTTATCAGAAAACTAATCAGAAAGAAATCACTGGGAACAGCAATATCTCAAAAACAAAAATTATAAAAGTGACCGTTTGCTGGCATTTTTGAGGTTTACTTGAATATTTAAAACCCAAGTATTGATGTTTTACCACAGGTTTACAATAAAAAGTGATGCATTGATCATAATGAATTAATTGTGTGTGGATGTGGATTCTGATAACCGTATAAGGTAAAAAAAAAAAAAAAAGATTTGGCGTGCATATCTTTTGCATCGCGTATTATATGGTTAACAGAATCCACATCGGATCACAAACAGAAGGCATTCAAACATGAAACTGAGTTTTGAGGTAAATTATTTAAAAAGTCTTTAATGATGTCATCCGGCGCTGCCGTCTCCAGACTCAGGTAAACCTCGCCCATAGATAAACCCCGCCTCTGTTCGTAACCACACCTCTAGCCCGAGCTGGCCCGCTTGGGACCGACCCAGGTATTCAGCGGGTCAGAAAACCCTGGCCGTTGGCCCAGAGAGGAAGCCCCGACGATCAAGCCCCGGAAGTGACAGTGGAAACGCGACTGGCCCTGACACTAGCACGCTTTTGTCCCGACAGTTTAAACGCAGCAATAGCCTGGTGTGTGTATGTGTGTGTGTAATGTGTGGGCTGAGACGGAAAGCATCTGATGGCTGTAATTATTCCCTTTTATTATTGTCTATCTGTAATTCTCCTGAAGCATGGACTGAAGGGCTCTTTACGTTCTGCTGAACCACATACGCGTTGCTTTTTAATCAAGACCGAATGATCTAGAATGATCTAAAACACAATGTTGCTCATTATCCAGGCCCGGAGTGGGCAATCGGAGAATTCCCGGTGGGCCGCTTCACTTTTGGGCCGGTCGAGGAATTTTTATTTATTTTTTTTTTTTTTTACATTTGTCACGTTAGTCTATCTTCTCTTAAATTAGGCTACACAGCCTAGAAATCTAGGTCTAAGAAAAGAAAACTTCTAAGAAAACATTGCAGCAAAGTGTGGTCTAGCAACTCTCCACTGGCATTCGAGCTGAGTTGTGATGGTTCCGCGTGATTGCCATAGGTGATTTGAATTCCCTGCTACTTGAAAACAAAGAAGATGCTGCTGGCGAACAGCGGTCTTTCGAATCGGCTTTGGCCGCGACTCAAGTGATGTTCTCTTAACTCCAAATCATCTAAAGTCATTCTTAAAAATGGAAGATGTGTTCGGAGTTTTGACGACAGGAAACGGCAAAAGTTTAATACATCAACTAGCTCCTGGTGGAAAAACGCATGGGACTCACTCAGCCACAGCCGTTCGTTGCTCTGGTTGGTTGTAGCGCTATCCTATTGCATGCTGAGGGAATTTGAAAGACAACCATTTATCCCGCCCCTCGGATTGAGGTATGCCAATTGGGAGCTCCCAGACCTGACATCTTGATGCATGTCTGGCTTGCCAGGCTAGGCTATACACATTACGCATTCTGACACCGCTGTGCGCAGCCTATGCAAGGGTTGTACCATGTGACGGAGTTCGCCCCTATATATGGGGATTCATAGACTTTGCAAATATTATGCAAATATTGATAACAAGCTTGATCTGTGTATGCAGTATAATGACCTTTTAATTATTTTTTTTGTAGCTTCTGAGCAGCAGATAAGCCAGTCCCCCGCTGAAAATGGGGAGGCCATGACTACAGGCAAAGAGTATAGAAGAACAAGAGGCGAAACTCAATAGAACATTCCATTGCAAAACCAGCGCCCAGCAGCAGCGCTACGCTTCCGCCATTTTGGGGTGAAAGCGACTCGGAAGTCCACTAGTGTTGATGTGTCGTTCGCGAACAAGCCGCTCTAAAAGCAGATTCTTTGAAAAGAGCCGGACTTCCCATCACTATCCACTAGTGTTTTGCTGTCGCTATGGCAATATCAGCTGCTTTGTAATTTTTTTTTAATGTAGCCTACATTAAAGATTAAATCCAAACTGAATGATGACAACACAGAATAATGTACACTCACTAGACTAGTGATCATCAAATCCCTTTTAACAGTTTATTTCACAGACTTAGACAAGTTTTCTACTTTTTTCCCACAAAACCTTTAGTATTAGCATTACAAGCACTGAATTAATACCAACATATAACAGTAAGTAAAGGACATGCTATATCAGATAATTGGGAATGTTGGACAATATTTATATATAACAGCAATAGAATAGCTTTACAGTCAAATGTTTTTTTTGTTTGTTTTTTTGCAGTAGCTACTATATTATATTAATGATCGTTAAAGCAAGTCTATGCAAACAAAAAAACAAAGCCACTATCCATCGTGTTCTATAAGATCATCATGTTTGTAGCATGATCCAGGGGATTACCCATACAGAAATGTAATGTCAATAAGTAAATTACATATATAGCCTAATGTCAGTGCCCATGTATCTCTGCTGCCTATATGAGAATATATGCAAAATTCATATAAAACAGACATGTATATGAAACAATAATTGCCATTTTCATGTAAGTGCCATATATTTTCCTGTGCACACAAATGTTAATTTAAATATATGTAGTCTAAGATGCATATATGTATGCATATATGTACTTATTTCAATTGGATCAGTATCACATCCATGTAAGTTTACATACATTTATTAAATATGTGGGAAACAAATATGTATGTCACATATTTATACTTAATGTTGTCCATATATGCGAAAAATACTATACTCTGTAATATATGCAGATATTATCATACAGTAGATTAACTCAAATATTTTCTTCAAATGTTTGGACACATAAATGTTCATATATGTTGCAGGCAAAGGCTATATTGTGTTCTTAGATAAGTCAAATATATGTATAGACGTTGTTTGTGTGTCATGCTATTTAAAATAACATATGGCCATACATCACATTTTTGTATGGGTAAAAAGTACAAAATATATTTCAGGCCTAGTGGAGTTGGTAACTAATAATAGTAATAAATGTGTAAAGTTGCATCAAATGGAAATACTCAAAGCAAGAAAAAAACTACCTCAAATGTGTATTTAATGATTGGATTAACTGTTATCTGTGCAGATGTCCAGTAACTCCAGTAGGAATTTTCACCCCAAAATGGCGGCCGCGCTACCGAAGCGCCACCTAGTGGCTGTTTCCAAAAAAGCATCAGAGTTTCGCCTCTTGTTCTTATACTCTTTGCTACAGGGACAGGTAGAGAGGATACCAGAGTAAACAATATGAATTAAAGTCATTTAATGTAAGAAAGACTAGTATGATTTTGTTAATTTATCAACATATCCTTGTGGAATAGTGGAATATTTTTGTTAATGTAACGGGTACCGTGGCGTCGGCACCAGTGGGGGACAGATTCCATTCTCCTGTAACACAGGAGAGAAACGAGGAGACAGTGTGTCACGTTCAAGCTCTCCGGAGTAATTTATTCACAATGTGTTCATTAAACAAATCTCTGTTTCTCAGAGTCACATTATGCTTCACATATCACATTTTCAATGTCCTCATAACATTATAATGACTTTCAAATTTGTTCATGTCAATTCACAATCTGCAATAAAATAAACTTCTCAATTTCACATTCATGTTTACTGACTCTGTGTTTTTTTATATTTCACACTATTCATCAAAAAAGAAATACAAAAACCATAGCAAAATAATTCAAATACTCCTCTTAAATGATTAATCATTTCTATTAACAATATTTTACCAGTATCACATTAATACGATGCTGCAAATCACTCTCAGAATTAATACTTCAAATATAACTTTAAACCTTATTTAACACATTTACCATTATCAATCGATCTTCAAAACACATATATAGTAGGTTAAACAATACCCATTAACCTTTAAAGCTTATAAAATACCTTCATGTGCATTTGTATAAGGAAAAATGTATATTTTTAACTGACGCGCTCACAAACGTTACATGTGCGTTTTCAGTAGGCCGCTAATCGGTCGAGCTTTTCTCTCTCGCTTAAATCAAACTCAAAAACAACCTCTGACGAACATCACTTCTCTAAAACAATTCACTTATATTCTAAACACATTTCAGCATGGTTAAATTCAACTTTAAAGTTTTTTTTATACATTTACCCACCTGTAACAACGGAGAGAAACGAGGAGACAGTGTCACGTTCAAGCTCTCTGGAGTAATAAAAAACTCACGACTCGCACAGCTTAACACCCATCGCTCGACTCTGCCCCTAACGGTCAGGAGTAGCATTACACACTCCTCTCTTTTTCTTTTAAAAGGAATCACATTAGAATAAAACCCTTCTGAATGTTTCTTTTCCCAAAATAACACAATAACATATTCAAAATGAAACCAATAATTTTGAGTATATTTAAAAGTACAATTACAATACTTTTGTGATCGTCACATTAACTTCTCAGCTTAAGTTAATTATTTAACCTTTACATTATTTGTTGAACCATGGTATTAATAAAAAATACAAAATAGTAAGAGCTGAACTGTTGCTTTTATTCTTCACCACCATGGAAAAAGTGGACCGGTCTTAGGCCTGAAACTCCCGTGCTGAAAAGTTGCCCCACTTCGGCCCTGTCATTATATAATTTTAATAAAAGCGAAGTTAGATAAAAGAAACGGTCATACATGACAAGCAAAGGTTTCCCAATTTTGAAATGGCATTTAATGTATCTTCATATGGATGGCAGTGATGAAGCTGAGGTGAAGTGTGTCATTTCTACATTACAATAATAAACTTATAGAAGAAAAAAATTAAATTATAATTATTTTTAGTTTATGATGTGAACTAAATTCAGTAACGCATGTTATCAATCCACTTTTATATTAGACTTCATTATTACATGTAGAAAAGAACATTGACCAAAATAAATAGATGCTGTACGACTACTGATCATATTAGTTTATGTTACATTGTGTTACTTAAAAAGCACAGACTTCACCTTTCAAGTTTGGTTAGTGATGATCCAGTGATGGTCTGTCTTTCTTTTTTTTAAGGAACAGCTGACTACTCCCACCTCTATCTCCATGAAATCTTTAACAGTTTTAACAGCAACAAAGATGTCCTCATTTTGCACAGGGTTTCCATATGAAGAACATAACAGATTATTCAAGCAATTCAGTAGCCTGGTTTCCATTACAGATTTGAACAAAACTTTTGCGATTTTTCTAAATGTCCATAAAAAATTTCGTTGACCGATGTTATACGACTCAAATTTTTACTAGAATTTTTTTCCTCTCGTGATAAGTCATTCCAAAAATCATGGCAACGGATGTTGGTTGGTTTACGTATTTCACAGCCACCGCACTAGGCATTATTTTTAATCGAAGGAGACGTAGGCACGTTTTCCAAGCATTAATGGCAAAGAAAGCCCCTTACACTTGTGAGTGGAACATATGAGGGTGTTTCTGGGTATTTCTCCCTCCTATCTGCTTCCTTTGAGGCATTGATAAATTGTGGCATTTCTTTATTGTTTTGAATCAAGTATTTTTCTCGTCTTCTGTCCAAATATACCATGCCATCTTTAAAGAATGCTTGACTTAAAGGACGAGTTCGGTATTTTACACTTAAAGCCCCGTTTTAAGATAATTTCTGATGAAATAGAACGGTTAAGATTGAAATTTGAACACATGCTGCTGTCCCGAGAATTTTCGGTTTCTTTGCTAGCACCCCCCACCTCCACAATGGTTTCATAGGTTCACTGGAAGAATCATTCATAAAACGCATTAAACTTTAGTTTACAAAGACATGAGTGGTCTGGGGTGTTCACTGATATGCTCACACAAAATTCTCGGGACAGCAGCATTTGTCCACATTTCAATCTTAACCGTTCTATTTCATCAGAAACGATCTTAAAACAGGGCTTTAAGTGTAAAATACCGAACTTGTCCTTTAAGTACGCCAGGTGACCGGTTTCCATTGCAGTTTTGCAAGATATTCCTTTCAAATTGCTTGAAAAACCACCTCATGTGAGCGTAAAAACTTTTTTGCGACATATGGGAGTTTTGGCGAAATTGACATGTTTCCATTGAGCGTATTTTCAATTCGCTTCAATTTGCGCAATTTGAAGGGTAATAGAATTGCAGCTAGTTTCTGCTACCATCAAAGCCTGTTCATTACAGTATTTGGATTAAAACCAGAGTACCTCCTGTTCCTAATTGAAGACGTAGTAGGTTTTCCACTGAGTTATTACAGGATGTCTGCATGTCAGCTCTGAGAGGACATTTTGTGAATGTGGCTCAATTTAAGGAATATGAACTCATAGGCCTTTGATTATCATCATTCAACCCCAGAAAGAACAGCAAATGCGAGAAACCACAAGCAGGAATTTGGTGTTCACTTTTGAAGGCTGTCATTTATTAGGGTATTACAGCAGGGAAAGAGTGATGGTAACGACAACTGACTGAGAGATGTTAATCCTGCTTGACTTTCTCCTGGAAGTCTGAACAGAACAGGTTGTCATAGTTTCATTTTTTCATATGGCTGAGAGCTTGTATAAATCTCTGAACCAAATTTGTAGGAGGTGTGTTAGTGTTTATAGAACTTACTTACACAGGAGGACTAGTAGGTGTTGATGGTCGTAGCGTTGTCTCCTGTGGAGCACAACTCCTTCACCGCAATAAAAGCCGGAGCCCTCCCTTCCTGACAAATGTAGAGGGCACTTTGAAACATCAATAAGTGGAGCAATGTATGACTTCTACTCTATCAAGGAATCAATTACTATTAAACGAGTTGAACTAAAGAGACAAGGTATGATTAAAACACACAAGTGCAAAGAACAAAGCAACTTAGAGATCACAGAAAGAGAGTGTATTTTATAAACCAAAAAAAAAATCACCCACAAATTAACAATCTGCAATCATTTCTTCAACCTCGTGTCATTGGAGTTTCTTTTGTGGAACATAAAAGCAGTCATTTAGCATAATGTTGACATTTTTCTTTTCTGAATGAATAAAAATAGTGCACAACGACTCATGCACTACATTCAAAGTCTTCTGAAGCCAAATACATCAGGTTTGATGTCAGTTATATCAAACGGCACTGGTTTTTGTGTGCATCTTAACCAGTCATGATACGAATTAAAATAAAAGATTTATCGGATAATGAGTAAAACGCACTGTAAAATGGCACATAGACTACTGTTATGGTACTTTTGTAGCTACTTCCATTGTATGGAAAAGAACAGCTTGAACATTCTGCTAAACATCTCTTTTTGTGGACTACGGAAGAGAAAAAGTCATACAGGTTTGGAACATGGTTTTGTAAATGACAGAATTTTAATTTATGAGTGGACTATCCCCTTTAGAACAAGACCGATGCCAGTCAGTAAGACCAGAGGGTTTTGAGCAGACTATTAGAGAGTACTACATCAATAGAGATCACAAAAGTAGCACTGGGAGTTCTCTCTGGAACATACGTCTCGTTTTTATCAGCAAGAGAGAGAGAGAAGTGATGGCAAGAGAAAAGGTGTGAGAGAGAGAGTCTTTCAATGTCACACAATTCAAAGCCCTTCCTTTAATGTTGACAGTTCCTCCATAAAAATATCAATGAGAATATACACAGATATTCCCAGAGGCAGATGGCAAATTATTTCAACATGAGATGCCAGACACCTTGAATTAAGATGTGACATTGGAGGAGGTATGGAGAATGTGAATTAAATAAGCTGAAAAGAGCAGAGATGATAGATCTGAAGAGGGGGAAATAAGTCTATTATCTGTGTCTGGGTCACTTTGGGGGGAAAAAAATATTTTGTTGAGATGCTTTCAGAAAGATTTCTAGCTGATGCATTAGAGCAACTTCCATTACAAATTCATATTTATTACAAACAAAAAAGTAAGCACTTCCATTGCAAAATAATGAATATTTAACAAACAATCAAAAAAGATAGAGTGCTACTGCCATATGTAGAAGAACTCCAATTACATGTAAATATTTTGTGATATTTTTCACCTCACGTTGAAGGTCAATTGTGAAATCCAATTTGGGTGGCTCATAATTCACACATTCTGCGGTTCTGAGACACCAGACACAATAATATCTGTATTAAAAGTCTAAAGTAGCAGCTCGCTGCAGAGGTACGCAAGAAGCACGGAGATGAAATCTGACCGCTTAGCCCGGGGTAGCTGAGGGCCCAGCCAGCCGTGAGGTCAGGGTAACTGAAGCTGTAGGGGTCCTCTGAGAAAGCATAGTGGTGGATAATTGTTGGTTCATCATCATGGAAGGGTCTGCCCAGAAACCACTCCTATGGAGAAAAAAAACACTTGGATAAAAAAAACAAGAGGCATTGGATTAATCTTCCAAGCCCTGTTTCAGGCTGCTCTTTAATTTCTTATAATTACTTTAAGTTTGCAGGAGATGGTTTTGTTTTGTGTTGACATATCTACAGTTTTCTCCAGTGATTGTTTATGTAGTAGCACTTTTAAAAGATCGTATATGGTTGCTTTTAAAAAGGATAGTTCACCCAAAAATGAAAATTCTGTCAGTTACACTAGTAAACTGACTCGAGGCCCACAGAGAAGGAAATGAATAGTTGAAATAAAGTCGTTATTTTTTTTATTTATATTTTGCGCACAAAAAGTATTCTCGTCGTTTGATAAACTTAAGATTGAGCCGTAGTCACTTGCACTATTTTAACAGTGTCTTTAATAACTTTTCAGGGAAAAAGTTTCAATCCCTTAAGTAGCCTATGGAGGAGTGATCCAGATCTCAGATTTTATCAAAAAATATCTTAATTCGTGTTCAGAAGATGAACGAAGGTCTTACGGGGTTGGAACAACATGAGGGTGAGTAATTACTGACAGAATCTTCATTTTTGGGTGAACTGTCCCTTTAAGATTAAATTCATATGGCCTAAATAACATTATCCAAGAGATTGTGGCACAACACTTTGTTTTCAGGTCAGTGGCATTGAGAGTCAAGAATATATTACAGGTGAAATTTCACACAATCAAGAAACGATTTATAAGAGAATTGCTCCCTGAGGGCTCCCTCACAGCTGCTGATGATTGGATGCCTGAAATTCAAGTGGCATAGAGCATTTCAAGTGCTGTGTGTCCTCAGTGGCTGAGAAAGTAAATACGGGCAAAAATGTTCAGTTGCTTACTACTTGAAATTTTGAGTGTCCACCCTTATGAAAAGAAAATATATTTCCTATATATGAATGATCAATATATTAAATGGTTTAACAGTATATTTGAAAATATATTGTGTTAATATATGGAATACATAAGGAATTGACGGTTTTCATATATTGAAAAATATGTGACAAGAATGCCTGTGATTTTATATTCAGTAATACATTTCATGATATATAGATGTATATGTGATCAGATATGGTACTGCAGGGGTAATATATTGCAGATATATTTACTCATGCAGCATTAACACACATATATGGAGAAATATATAATGTAATATATTTCTTGCATTTATTAATTATTTGCATTATAAATGTTGCATATTTTAAAGCTAGTTAACAAAAGCACACCTGCATGTACTAAAGTATTTAGCCAAGAGACTATTACTGTGCTCAGTGTGCTGAGGAGTGCAGCCATTACTTTAAGACTAGTCAAGTCAAATATATTTATATAGCGCTTTTCACAATACAGATTGTATCAAAGCAGCTTCACAGTATCAATCAAAACAACTTAATGTTTGTTTATTACTGGAAAAAAAAAGACATCCAAGTTTGGTAGAGCTAATCAATGGTATGATTGGTTAATTAATTTGAATATCCCCAACTGAGCAAGCCAAAGGCAACAGTGGCAAGGAACCGAAAAACTCCATCCAGTGACCTAATGGTGTCCTAACACCCCATCAAATGACCCAATGGAGAAAAAAAAACCTTGGGAGAACCCAGGCTCAGTCGGGGGCCAGTTCTCCTCTGGCGTTTATGAACTAGAGGCCGAATTTACAGTAACTGTAAGATAAAAATTTATATGAATGCCTGGCTAAATAGATGCGTCTTCAGTCTAGTTTTAAACTGGGAGAGAGAGTCTGAGCTACGAACAATATCAGGAAGGCTATTCCAGAGCTTCGGAGCTAAATGTGAAAATGCTCTTCCTCCTTTGGTGGATCTGGATATCCTAGGAATGCCCAGAAGCCTCGAATCTAGTGATCTTAAAGAGCGCGATGGATTGTAAGGCGATACAAGATCCGTTAAATAGACTGGAGCTAAACCATTTAGAGCTTTATAAGTCAAAAGCAATATCTTGTATTTAATACGGAACTTTATAGGTAACCAATGAAGTGATGATAAAATCGGTGTTATATGATCATATTTTCTTGATCTAGTTAGAACTCTAGCGGCTGCATTTTGGACTAACTGTAGCTTGTTTATTGAGGATGCAGGACAACCAGCTAATAAAGCATTACAGTAATCTAGTCTCGAGGTCATGAATGCATGAACTAACTTTTCTGCATCAGAGACTGATAGCATATTACGTAGCTTAGCAATGTTTCTAAGGTGGAAAAAGGCTGTTTTTGTAACATATGAAATATGCTTTTCAAAAGACAGGTTGCGGTCTAGTATAACACCCAGGTCTTTTACTGTAGCGGATAAAGTAACAGGGCATCCTACTATGTTAAAGTCGTGCTGTGAAGGGTTTTGTGGACGGTTTTTAGAACCGATAAGTATTACCTCTGTCTTGTCTGGATTTAATAAAAGAAAATTACGCGTCATCCAATCTTTTATATCATTAACACAATCTGTCAATTTGGATAATTTAGCGTATTCACCTGGCCGTGATGAAATATATATTTGAGTGTCATCAGCATAACAATGGAAACTAATTCCATGTTTCCTTAGAATATTACCAAGTGGCAGCATATATATTGAGAATAATAAAGGGCCTAACACAGATCCCTGCGGCACTCCATAGTTTGACGAAGTTATAATAGATTTTTCTCCATTTAAGTAGACGAAATGGTAGCGGTCAGATAAGTATGACCTGAACCAGCTTAATGCTTGTCCTTGAACACCAGTGTAATTTTGTAGTCGATCTAAGAGTATTGTGTGATCTATAGTATCGAACGCAGCACTAAGATCAAGTAAAACTAGTACTGAGATACAGCCTTGGTCCGAAGCTAAAAGAAAATCATTTGTGATTCTAACAAGCGCAGTTTCAGTGCTATGATGTGGCCTGAATCCAGACTGAAACTTTTCATAGATGTCGTTTTCTTGCAAGAAAGAGCAGAGTTGAGCAGACACAACTTTTTCTAATATTTTTGACATAAATGGAAGATTCGAAATGGGTCTGTAATTTGCTAGGTTATTTGGATCTAATTGTGGTTTCTTATTAAGAGGTTTTATAACTGCCAGCTTGAACGTTCTTGGAACATGACCTAAAGATAAAGATGAGTTAATAATATTGAGAAGAGGCTCTTCCACTACAGGTAACACTTCGTTCAGTAGTTCAGTTGGTATAGGATCTAATAAACATGTTGTTTTTGATGAAGTGATAAGTTTATTTAACTCTTTTTGTTCTATGGTTGTAAAGCATTGTAATTGTTCTTGCGGGGTGATCATTGCGGCTGAATTATAAGGCGCGAGCAGAGATCGAACTTTTACGATTTTGATTCTGATGCTTTCAATTTTCTCGGTGAAGAAGTTCATGAAATCATTACTACTAAACTGTAACAAGGTATTTTGTTCAGACGACGTCTGTTTATTTGTTAGTCTAGCCACGGTATTAAATTAAAACCTTGGATTATTTCGGTTGTTTTCTATTAATTTGCTGAGGTGCTCCGCCCTGGTCGTTTTAAGGGCCTTTTTATAACGTGACATACCGTCTTTCCATGCGATTCTAAAGACCTCTAAATTAGTTTTTTTCCATTTACGCTCTAAATTACGGGTTTCTCTCTTTAAAACATACGTAGTATTATTGTACCATGGTGCTATACTTTTTTCTCTGACCTTTTTTAATCTAATGGGTGCAACAATATCCAATGTTCTAGAGAGAATGGAGCTCATAGTGCTAGTTAGTTCGTCTAGTTCATCTGTTTGTTTGGGTTCAGGCAGCAGCTGGGACAGATCAGATAAGCTATTTGAGAAATGATCTATGGTGGATGGACGAATTGTTCTACCTGGTCGATTAACGTGGCGCAGCATGACATATTACAGCAGTGCGTAAAATGCAATTTACCAAGTAGTGGTCAGTGACATCATCACTTTGCGGTACAATATCTATATCGGTTGGATCGGTTCCATATGATATAATTAAATCGAGTGTATGATTAAGACGATGAGTTGGTCCGGTGACGTTTTGCTTGACCCCGAAGGAGTTTAATTAATCTGTAAACGCAACCCCTAACGCATCATTTAAATGATCTACGTGTATGTTAAAATCTCCAACAATTAATGCTTTATCGACGTTGACCAAAAGATCTGATAGAAAGTCAGCAAACTCTTTTAGGAAATTGGCGTAAGGCCCTGGAGGTCTATATACGGTAGCCAATGCTAGAGATAATGTGGTTTTTTTTCTTGCATCTAAGAGCGTAACATTTAGCACAAGCACTTCAAACGAATTAAACCTATGACGAGTTTTCTGAGTAACATTAAGGGTATCTCTGTAAATTGTTGCAACACCGCCGCCACGACTGATCAGACGGGGCTCATGCTTATAACAGTATCCTGGCGGAGTAGACTCATTTAGACCGAAATAATCATTTAGTTTAAGCCAGGTTTCAGTAAGGCACAGAACATTGAAATTATTATCTGTGACCATTTCATTTACAATAACCGCCTTAGGTGTGAGCGATCTAATGTTTAGGAGACCTAGTTTTAGAAATTGTTTTTGTTCACTACTAGCGAGATTTTTTGTTTTAATAACAATTAGATTTTTTCTAGATCCCGCAGTAGATTTATTATTTGATCTTAGTAAATGAGGAATAGACACAGTTTCTATGCAATGTTCTACACTAGTATTAATATCAATTAAATTGGTGCAGTAGAGACTGTGATTTGGATTTTTGGTTACTAGTCAAACGGTATTTAACATCTTGGAGATGTTATCCGACAGAAGATCTGCCCAGATTCTACTTGGGTGTAAGCCATCAGCGCGGAAGAGCCTTGGTCGCTCCCAAAACAGATTCCAATTATTTACAAAAATCAGTTTCTGCTGATTGCACCATGACAATAACCATTCATTTAGCGCGAATAATCTACTGAACTTTTCATGCCCTCGTCGGTACGTAGGAAGCGGTCCAGACACAATAATCGATGTTTCAGGCGATGTGCTGCGTACCGTATCGATAAGGCTCCTGAAGTCTTTCTTCAGAACCTCCGTCTGTCGCAGCCTAATGTCGTTAGCTCCCACATGCAGCACAACAGCTCCGACGCGCTCGTCACCGTTCAAGATCTCAGTTACCCGCGCAGTGATATCGACTATCGACTATCATTTCTATATTTGCCAATCATCAACCACAGGCTTTACTCTTCAGCACAATGTTAACCCCAAAAACTCAGACATACCAGGGGCCTGTACCATGATGGTAGTTGAACAAACTCAGGGTTGCAGGATTAGTTTCGAGTTGACAAAACCAAACTAATCCAACCAGGCTTTGTTGGTACCATGATGCTGATCATCAACTTTCTCTGTCAACTCAGGCTTTGATCTTGATTTTAGGAGTTTAGGTGTGACATCAGTAGCAAACAGCCAATCACAAGCTGAGAAAGAGTGAAACTGAGATTAATTTCCCGCAAGAATAGCAGGACCATTCACTTCTCTCTTCTGCAGGATATTACGAGATTGAAAACTATTAAGAATTTAAACAAATTTACACTGCAAGAAGAAAATAGCTGTCTATGAAAGAGGACTACTAAAAAAAGTTTTGCCATATCAGTGCAAGTAAAAGTTGTGAAGTTAGTTTATACAGTTGATAAAGGTATA
This sequence comes from Siphateles boraxobius, assembly GCF_051911475.1. Lineage (NCBI taxonomy): Eukaryota > Metazoa > Chordata > Actinopteri > Cypriniformes > Leuciscidae > Siphateles > Siphateles boraxobius. The sequence goes on from NW_027508866.1 coordinate 7,457,605, forward strand.
GAGAGAATTGAACATTTAAGCTCACATGTAGTCATTTTATAGCTTAATCTGTTGATTATAAAGCATATTTGTCGCCTTTTTTCGCCTTTATTCACCATTGGCTTTTGGCTTGCTTAGTTGGGGACATTTAACATTTAATTTTGAATTTTACAATACTATTACAACTTTACTTTCCTGTTATCTCTGCTGTTTATAAGCTGCTTTGAAACAATTTGTATTGTAAAAAGCGCTATATAAATAAAGGTGATGACATGACTATTTATATTACCGTTATATATTTATTAATTTAAACTGTGCATAAAAATAATTGATAAACTAAAATTGTACGTGCGATCGATTAATAATTACATAAATAATATCTAAATCATACAAAAATTTTATTCTAAATAAGCATTACTAAAAGCCAGACGATTTTGTCTTTAAAAATCATTTGCTATGTAGTGACCTTTAATTTGGTGTAGAAACAGGTGGAGTGCCTTTATTGCATCAGACATGTGTCACTTTGCTCACAGCTGATTGGTCCAAGTTCAGTTTGCAACCTCTTACCTGGAACATAACCTGCCCCGGACCAGGGGCCTATACCATGAAGCCGGTTTAGGTGCCTAGCCAGCTATGTTTCAGTTTAGTTTGCGTCAACCCTGGGTTTTAGGGACCATGAAAGTGGTTTGGCTTTTAGCAGTGTATATCGCCATAGTAACTTATGCTCCACGGCTAACCTGGTCCGGGGCAGGTTATGTTCAAGATAAGAGGTTGCAAACTGAACTTGGACCAATCAGCTGTGAGCAAAGTGACACATGTCGTCTGCGATAAAGTCACTCCACCTGTTTCTACTCCAAATTAAAGGTCACTACATAGCAAATTATTTTTAAAGACAAAATCGTCAGGTTTTTAGTGATGCTTATTTAGAATAATAAATTTGTATGATTTAGATATTATTTATGTAATTATTATACCCTTTATCAATCACACATGTACAATTTTAGTTCATCAATTATTATTACGCAGTTTAAATGAATAAATATGTAAAGGTAATATATATACGCTTTAGCATCAATAGATGAGGCTATAAAATGACTACATGTGAGCTTAAATGTTCAATTCTCTCTATACCTTTATCAGCTGTATAAAATAACTTCACAACTTTTACTTGCACTGATATACAGTAGCGAGACTTTTTCTTTTAGTTGTCCTCTTCCATAGACAGCTGTTTACTTCTTGCTGTGTAAATTTGTTTACATTCTTATTATTTTAATAATTCTATTTAATAAGTGAATTGCGCTGCTTCTCTCGCGAGAAATTAATCTCAGTTTCACTCTCTCAACATGTGATTGGCTGTTCACTACTGATGTCACACTTAAACTCCTAAACTCAGGATCAAAGCCTGGGTTGACAGAGAAAGTTGATGATCAGCATCATGGTACCAACAAAGCCTGGTTGGATTGGTTTGGTTTTGTCAACTCTAAACTAATCCTGTAACCCTGAGTTTGTTCAACTACCCTCATGGTACAGGCCTCAGGTTAGTGGAACGTTAGTTACTATGGCGATGAACACTGCTAAAAGCCAAACCACTTTCCAGGGTTGGCACGAACTAAGCTAAAACATACCTGGCTAGCCACCTAAACCGGCTTCATGGTATAGGCCCCAGAAAACCTTTTAAAGTCCAAAATAATAGAACCTTAAACACTAACACATTCCCCCACAGATGTGTGAGAACATACATTCACATTTATATGGGAACATGTCTGTGTGCAATATATGTAAAGGATAAAACTTTGTGAATATTAAATGTAATGCTATTTTTATCTTAATTTATAAATATTTTATATGTATTAATATATAGCCATACATGGTCAATGCATATATTAGAGTAAATAAGCACTAGTTTCCCATAAATGGAAATGTATTATGTAATATATCGCATTGTATTTTGCACTGCAGTATATTCCCATATAATTTTGTTCTGCAAGTGCAGTCTCAGTGACATGATTTATTATCAGAACCTCAACCAATGATATGCTCTGTTAGTTTTCCTGATCCATAAACAACAATTGTAGCTGTAAGAATGCCACAGTGAACCAGGCATGAAGTCTTGGTATTGTACGTTTGCAATAGCTTAAAGGATTAGTTCACCTCAAAATGAAAATTTCCTAATAATTTACTCACCCCATTGCCATCCAAGATATCCATGTCTTTCTTTCCTCAGTGGAAGAGAAATTAAGTTTGAGGAAAACATTTCTGGATTTTTCTTTGAATAATGTACTTCATTGGTAGCCAACGTTGTGAAGTCCAAATCAATGCAGTTTCAAAGGGTTTCAAAGGTCACAACTTTGGCTACCAATGAAGTACATTATTCAAAGAAAAATCCATAAATGTTTTCCTCAAAACTTCCATCAAAACTTAATTTCTCTTCCACTGAGGAAAGAAAGACATGGATATCTTGGATGGCATAGGGGTGAGTAAATTATTAGGAAATTCTCTTTTTGAGGTTAACTAATCCTCTAAGTCTGCCACTCACCTTTCTTGGGTTGAATTTGCGCAGCAACTGCATAAGGTTGTGCAAATTCACGTTGGTCCATTCTTTTAAAAAACACAATCCACGAAGATTTTTGGCAGTACTGCGAGGCAAGGCTGAAAATAAAGAACAACATACGACTGCATAAAATGGGATTAAGACAACCTTGTGAATAAACACATAATTCTGACATCAAGAGGTGGAGTACATTTTGTGTTGTGTTTGTTTTTGCGTTTGACCGTGGCAGTGCCGGAAGAATGCTCTAGTTTCTAACATAATCTGACAGCTTGTGCAGAAGCACAACATATAATGAACTCTGCAAAAAACAGCAAAAATTAAAGGGTTTATGCACAATGTTATATATTAACTCAATGCATTCTGATTGACTGTTGATATTGATTAAAGGGATAGTTCACCCAAAAAGGAAATTTCTGTCATTAATTACTGGCCCTTGTGTGGTTCCAAACCCGTACAACCTTCGTTCATCTTCTGAACAAACATTAAGATATTTTTGATGGAATTGGAGAGCTGTCTGAATTTTCAGAGTCTCCTAAGCTGATCATGTCGTAAACAGTTTAGTGCTTCCGGTTTCTACGTCAGAACGCCGGCTCAGTATTGACCCGCTTCTGCTCACGTGAACAGACGTAGAAACCAGACACACTGCACTGTGTTTACTACAGGATCAGCGTAGGAGACTGACACAGAAGAGAAGACATTGTTGAATAAAGTACTTTTTGTTTGTTTTTTGCACACAAAAAGTATTCTCATAACTTCACAACATTAAGGTTGAACCACTGTAGTCACATGGACTATTTTAACAATGTCTTGCAATGTTTAGAAACCTCTCGGATTTCATTAAAAATATCTTAATTTGTGTTATGAAGATGAACGAAGGTCTTATGGATTTGGAACGACGATTTGGAACGACATGAGGTTGAGTGATGACAGAAATTTAATTTTTGGGTGAACCAACCCTTTAAGGAACAAGGTGTCCTCATGCAAGTACTGAGTGACAGAATTACCATTGAAAGCTGGTAACTGCAACAGATCCATGTAACAGTTGATATGCATGAATTCAGTCAATCCAATTTTAAAGGAAAACATCATGCAAAAATGAACATTCTGTAGAAATGGAAAAACAAGATGGTTTGGAATTACATAGAGATGATAAATTGTGATTATTTTTTTGGCAAAACTTTTCCTTTTAAACCTCATGTCAACCAGATTGATGCTAGTCTGGTTAAAACCAGACCCTTCTCAGTTGTAACTTGAGTTAAAGTCTGGGGAAGGTTCATTCACAGTTCACTTCCAAAGGGGCGTCATCAACGGACGACGCTCAAATGCCTCTGGGCACAATTGGATAGACCTCAAACAAATCAGATCGATTGTCATCTTGTAAAGCCCCCCTCAACGTTTGTGATTGGTGCCTCGATTTGGAAAGATTGGAAATGAGCTTGAATGGGCTCTTCGCCAGACTAACTTGCAGAGCAAATCTAAATTTGCCGGAGGTTCGTTTGGGTTTTCCCAGGCTAGATTGATGCAGTTCTACAATTGCAATTTTAAAATATTAAATTTAAATATTTTACACTTTAAATATTACACTTAATATTGATATTTTCTTTAGCTCCAAATGGCATCATGAGGAGCTATTTTTCAATTCAGGAGTTTACACACTGTACTTTTTCTTGTATGTTAATGCATCTAGCAGCAAAACAGTAGCTTGGCATGAGAATTATGACCACAGGCTCTTCTAAATTTTTTGAACTTCAAATCTAACTTTACAGAGAAAGGTCAAGGACTGCAGATACCGAATAGGAAGAGGTAGGAGTTATGGAGTGCCGGAGCAGGGCCGGCCCGTGGCATAGGCAGACTAGGCAAATGCTAGGGACGCCACTCAATAGGGACGCCAAAATGAGTGAATTTTTTTTTTTTTTTTACTAATACTAATTTAAAAACATTAATTCAAAATACTACAAAATAAACCAAAAAAACTCCACAAAAACTTAACTAAGTCCCCCGTCTCCGGTCCGGCGCATCAATCTTCCCCCGCCCAGCGAGTGCCTGAAGTGCGTCAGAAACAGAGCGTGCGCAATCAGTTTACTGTTGGTAATTTGTTGTGTAGCGTCGCCCCTCGCTGCATCCAATGTACACAGCATTTCTTTCGTTTGAAGGCACTTAACACACTCAAGCACCCCGTAGAAACGGGCCTGGCAGCTCGCGCCAGGTCTAGACATGGTGAAAGTTACCTGATTGTGACGGACGGCCAAATTTACATGACATATTTTAGATTAGCATTATAGTCCGCAATAGATACAGTGCCAAACGGAAGAGAAGAGGATAAAATGGGATAAAGACAGAGGATGAATGAACAGTTTATCTAATTGCATAGTAGTAAGATATATAATTTAATGGCAGTTATTTTTACCTTAAACTTTAAGCTAACAATTGTTCTGAGTTCTCCAGAGGCCCCAGACAGTGTGATTTGTAACAATCACGTCAATTTTTTTAGACGCATTCACTATCACTTTTATTAATAAATGTTTTACTCTACAGTTTTGACGGGGATATGGCATTTTTTAAATTTATTTGCCAAAATTATTAATGATATTTATATAGGCTACAGGTTTATTAAAAGCAGCAACGTTTTATGTTAAATTAACATTAAAGACATTTCGCAGTTTCATTCATGGTGAAAACATGAAACGTGCCATAGTTTAGTGGAAGATTGCTGCCATCAACTGCAAAACAAACACTTTTGCTAGCGCTCAATGAATAGTTTGTGCATGAATGACATTTGGACGATGACATCACTGTTTTATCCAGAGCGGCTATATATAGCCTACTGAACAAATTTATAAACGCAACAAAACTGCCTTGAAATAATCTATATTGTAAAAAGCGCTATAAATGGGACTTGACTTGAATGCTAGGTGTAATGCTCTTGCTATTTGTGTTTAGGCTGTAGTGTGTGTGTGTGTATATATATATATATATATATATATATATATATGATAAATAATCATGAACACAATGACAGGGCGAAATGGGCTGTGATGCATGGGGCACCAGGTAAAATCTTGCCTAGGGCAGCAAATTGGCCAGGGCCAGCCCTGTGCCGAAGGGTATTCGCATGAACCAGATGTGCTTAGAAAACTGAAACAGTAACTTGTTTAGATGAAGCATGCAATAGCAGAGAGTTTGAGGTTATTCTGAATGTGCTGGAAAATTGAGCAGATGGAAGATCAAGACGACAACATTTGTGATGTGGACAAGGACGCTTAGATTGATTGACAGAAGAAAATTAAACACCGCACATGATACAGTTTTAAAAACAACCATTTTGTTCTATTATAGGAAAGCTTTCAAACGTGTATCTTTAATGTTACATTTTCAGACTAGGCTGTTAACTCCCTCTGACAAATCAGTTTGCATGCACAAAAACAACCTTTTTTAAAGCATATCGGGATTCTTGACAATTTTCTAATCCCATACGAAAAGTTAAGTTAAGTGTGTAATTTCCACAGTCCTAGCATAACCAAAGGAGTAATAGCTTTCATTTACTAATGCCAATTAGCACACCAAACCATTTCCATATTAGGGGCGTTCTGTATGACGTCACTGCTCTTTTCTTTCTCTTGTCTGAGAGCATGCACTGCAAGATCTTCAAATAAACCAAAGTGTGCCATTATCAAAACCCAACTAAATCATTTTTTAATGAAGCATTATTTAAAAACAGGTTTCCTGCGCATTTTTTAGCAACTCAAGTTTTTTAACAGGGAAATCAACCAACAGATCTGTTACTTATAGCGGTCTCTCAAAATTAAGGTGCGATAGGAGAAAGTATTTTAACATCAAATTTCACAAACAACTATTAGCACATACAAACTTTGTTAAAGTTGAAATCTACTTTCTTGGGGCCTGGAGTTAATGAAAAACACCGAAATGTCATTGTAACATACACTGTAGATGATGCCTTAAATTTTCAAGTACAAACAACTTGGATGTTTCTTTTCAACTTAAACAATAAGTTGAATCTTGTCTAAAGGCAGGCATACACTGTGCGAATTTCGTCCGATTTTAAGCCGAATTCTGACTCGTGCGACTCTTTTTCGGGTCGGGCCGATTTTCAGCTTTGTCGTGCGTCGTTTGTCGTGCAGTGTTCGTGCAGTATACAAGGGGAAACGAGAGGCGATTAACCTCTCCCGATCGGCAATCGGATGGTCGGATGAATTTCTGGCATGTCAGAAATTTTGGTCCCTCCTCGTGACTATATCGCACAGTTGAAGCAGAACTACGAACCGATTGCCCTAAACTCAGTGTTTTATCCCTCAATGCGCCTGCGCGAAAACAGATTTTAACCATTTCAATCTGCAGAAATAAAAACGAAAAGAGGGAACTTTTTTAAGTTCTGTAGTTCAAACTAGCTACAAATTACTGTTGCTTACCTCCAGTTTGTCCAGTTATTACCCACGTCTTCCAAGCTGCGATGTAGCACCGTGCCTCTTTCATTAATTTGTTAAACAATGTTTTTGAAATAAACCTGTTTTTAATTTTCTTTGATGACTAATTATTGCAGTGTTCGGACATATTATAGACTGTTAATATAATTATATGCCTATAATTCATTGTAGCCTAATCGATCTAAATGTTTAGACAATTTTCTAAAACATTTAGATCGATTAGGCTACAATGAATTATAGCTGGGTTGGTAGACGATATCATGTAGCCAGAGATATTGTCAAAACAAGCATCAGTTATCAATAATTTCACAGCGCATTGCGGCGATGTGCTGTGAAATTATTGCATGGCAAATTAATTATAATAGCATATCAATTTAATAATAAAATTAGCCTTCCCTAATTCAACAATACTAATAATAATTTAATACATAAATTGGAAGTGCTAAATCATCTTGATATTGATAACTGATGCTTGTTTTGACAATATCTCTGGATACATGATATCGTCTACCAACCCAGCACGGGGGTTTATCGCACATATTTCACACGTATAGTGTGAGCAGTCAAGTCGCAGCTCGACGTTCGGACCGTATAGTGTGAGCACATGAATCCTGAGCTTTGGCTTTATATCGCATGCGATCTACTCGTTCAGTGTGAGTAGATACCTTGCTGAAATCGCACCGACATCGCACAGTGTATGCCCGCCTTAACTTATAAAAGTTTGTAAATCATTTTATAAAATATTTTTTCCTTTTACAGTGTAGTGAACCTTTAAAGGTTTCCTGACTGCTGCACTTTTGAAGGAGGGAAAAGTAGCAGACTGCCCAAACTTCAGCGCTATACTGCCAATAGTGAGGAACTGGATGATGATTATGACAATGAGGTGAAAAGAAATCCGGCCTTCTGAATTCAGGCAGTAAAAATGCTTCTAATGCCAGGTCACAGCCAGTCAGCGGGTCTATCCTTGCCTCAGCACAGCACACGGTGGTTAATAAGCAAGGCTGATGTGTCAGGCAGAGCGATGCTCGGGAAACCTTTTCCACATGGCATAGCCTATAAGGAGTCCTGCCCATTAACGGGAGGTCAGGATACCATCTGGAGCGTTCTTACCTTCCTGCTCAACAGCCCCAATCCTTCCCGCCACCCCCACTGTGAAAGTGGTCTTAATGAGCCTGAAAACCACAAGTCTCTCAACTTTCAAAATCAGCCAAAACTCATGAGGAAGATGGGCTCTAGTAAAAGTGAAAAAGAGAAGAGGTGATTAGGGCCCATCTGGAATGACTCACAGAAGGTGAAATTCAGAAACTTTTGCTTAAGAATTGGGATGCAGAGAATTCAGATAACCAATTAGCAGTGAGACATTCAATATTCCAAATATAAAATATACATCAGCGAGAAACTGAAGATAAAACGTAAGAGACTGAGAAACAGATGGCATGATGAAACAAAGAAAAAATCCTCACCTGAGGAAATGAAAGGAATATTCCAAATTCCTTTTCTAGGCTCTGGCTACAACATGCTCATTTTCAACATGCACTTTTTGCCAAACTTGTAGCAATAATATAATTGTGGCGAGAAGGTCGAGGGCCGGTGTCGTGATTACTGATGAGCGACACCTGCGCGACGCACCTGTCTCGATCTCCACTGTCGTCGCACCTCCTTTTATGCTTCCACGACACGTAAATGCATTGGGAACACTGCACATTCTATTTGAAATAAAAACATGAAGAAAAATGTATCAAATGTGTTATTACTTTATAGAAAGTGAAGAAAGGGGAATATTAGGCTGTAAAAAAAATAGCAGTGTGTGCATTTTTCTTAACAAAGTAAAACATTCACAGTATACACTGAAAAATGCTTGAAGATTTAGCTTTCTTCACTGAACTAATATTTAGTTGTATAACCATGGTTTCTGAGAACTGCTACACATCTGTGTTGCATGGAGTCGACCAACTTCTGGCACCTGTTGTTCACAGGGATTCCAGCCCAGAACGATTGCACTACATAACAAAAAATTTTTTGGTTTTGCTTCAAAAACAGCATTTTTGATGTCACCCCACAAGTTTTCTATTGGATTAAGGTCCGGGGATTGGGCTGGCCACTCCATAACGTTAATCTTGTTGGTTTTGGAAACAAGATGCTGTTCACTTACTGGTGTGTTTGGGGTCGTTGTCTATTTGAAACATTTCAAGGGCATTTCCTCTTTGGCATAAGGCAACATGACCTCTGTACGTATTTTTATGTACTCAAACTGATCCATGATACGTGGTATGCGATAAATAGGCCCAACACCAGTATGAGAAACATGCCCATATCATGTACTTGTGCCACCATGCTTAACTGTCTTCACAGTGTACTTTTGTTTGAATTCAGTGTTTGTGGGTCGTCTGACAAACTGTCCCTAGACCCAAAAAGAAAAATCTTGCTTTCATCAGTCCACAAAATATTGCGCCATTTCTCTTTAGTCCAGTCAATGTGTTCTTTGACAAATTGTACGCTCTTCAGCACATGTCGTTTTTTCAATAATGGGACTTCGGGGGGGCTTCTTCTAATTGTTACAGTACTCACAGGTAACTTTAGATCTACTTTGATCACCCTGGAGCTGATCATTGGCTGAGTCTTTGCCATTTTGACTATTCTTCGATCATTTGAATGGTAGTTTTTGGTTTTCTTCCACGTCTTTCTGGTTTTGGTTGGCATTTTATAGCATTTGATATGATTTTAGCTGAGCAGCCTATCATTTTCTGCACTTGTTTTTCCCTCTCCAATCAACTTTTTGATCAAAGTGCGCTGTTCTTCTGAACAATGTATGGAACGGCCCATTTTACTCAGGTTTTTAGAGAGAAATGCACAATAACATGTACAGTTACAGTATTGCCTTCATCCTTAAAAAAGAGCCACTTGTTTGACACCATTTTTTTCACAAAATGAATAACCTCACTAATTGAACTCCACACTGCTATTATTTTGAACACATCCCTTTCAATTAATGTTTCAATTCCACAGAATCAGCAGCATGACTGTCATGGCTGTTGGGTCTGTTGTTTTTCTATTACTCTACTACACCTAGTAAATTATTTGCGATGTATAAATATAATTTCTACCAAAAACAGTGATTGATCTGGTTAGTGATGTTGGACTGCTATTATTTTGAAAACAACTGTATCTATCATCGCCTTTTAATTCTAATTCAAAATGCATTATAGCCCTACTGAATATTATAGTCATACGTATAAAGACAAACCCTTTTTAATTTTAAGCAAGACTTTGTTAAGCCAACATTCAATCACTGTCTTGGTTTAATAATAATGCATTACATTTATACAGTGCTTTTCTCTTCACTCAAAGCACTTTACATAGTCACCTTTATTTATATAGCGCCTTTTACAATACAGATTGTATCAAAGCAGCTTCACAGTGATAACATGAAAATAATACAACAAAGTTTGTTTCTAGAAGAAAATTGCGTCATTGTCCACTTGAAGTAAGGCAGATCAATAATATTGTTGAATATTAAATGCCCCCAACTAAGCAAGCCAAAAGCCAAGACAACAGTGACAAGAATGGAGAAAAAAAAACTTGGGAGAACCCAGGCTCAGTCGGGGGCCAGTTCTCTTCTGGCCAACGAACAAACAGTGTATGATTATGATTCAGGCAGCATTGCAGGTCAGAAGTTAGATTGGATCAGAACATTCACAATATTTATCCAGATCCATCTAGTTGGAGGTCGGAGTCATCACGTAGAAGGGAGGAATCTCCTCAACCACCACCAATGTGCAGCATCACCTGGATGATGAGACGGCAGACATATTGCGCCAGAACGCCCACCACACACCAGCTTACTGGTGGAGAGGAGACAGTGATGAAGCCAATCAGTATATGGGGATGATTGAGGCCATGATGGACAGAGGCCAATGGGCAAATTTGGCCAGGATGCTGGGGTTACACCCCTACTCTTTCGAAGGAAGATTTTATATGACCGAAGGACAGTGCTTTTTGACAGTATAGTGTCCACATCACTCTACTGGGGCGTTAAGGACCATAGACTGTAAAAAAAAAAAGCACGACGCCCATTCGCTCTCTTCCATTGGCGAGAAGTGAAGCCACCATTGTCCCGATATGGCGCTGACATCTTGGGTCTTGAGTCTGCGCAGTTGCGATTTCGGGAACAGACATGCGCAGCAGTGATCCAGAAGTAAAGCCGCGAAATCAACGTCCCCGCTCTGGTCCCGCCCTCACTCTCGCTGAATCAATCGTAAGCACGCGCCTCCGCTGCAGAACAAACCATTATGTCGGTGTGAAATAATTAATTATAGAAATTTAGATATTAAATTTAAAGCTCCAATCTCCTCAGTCCTCCAAAGATCCCGAAACAAAGTCCGTTGTTGCTTCAGTGACTACTTTGCTCAGAAAACCTGTCAATCACAGCTGTCAATCATGTACGCCACAGCGCCGTTTTTATAGCATCACATAACTAACTAAAAACAAATTTATTTTAAAAACAAACATTTGAAATTACATCAGCGTGATGAAAACTACAGTAAATGACAGAAACTATCTTTGGAAAAAAGATATGTGAAGTGTAATTTAATTGTTTAGTTAGTCTCACGTCCCGTTGAATAACACGGGGAGGCGGGGTTTATGAGCTATATAGGACCGGTCACCGGGGGGCGAACGAGACGTTTTGGCTTCCCTTTCAGGGCTTGTGCGGCACGCTTACCCATACAGACCACAGGGTGAGCGCCCCCTGCTGGCCTCACTAACATCTCTTCCAGCAGCAAGCAACCTCGTTTTCTCAGGAGGTCTCCCATCCAGGTACTGACCAGGCTCAGCCCTGCTTAGCTTCAGTGGGCAACCAGTTTTGGGCTAGTTGGTGATATGGCTGGTTTACTTTTATAGACTTTAATTTCCATAATTGCGACATGAGGGGACAGATATTGTGTACGTATGCTATGCACACATTTGTTTTTCCACCATAGTAGGACATTTCCATCGAATTATATTGTTTTATAATGAGCTAAAGACCACAAATGGATTGAGAAAGCTGTATTTTTAGATATGTATCAGAATAATCTTTAGTGAAGTTACTTGTATTACAATATAATAAAAAATAATCTGTATTCAGCCCTAAGAGAACTGAGTGTAACTGGTGTTGTGTTGTTGTAGAGTGTAAATAATAAGGGCGCTTTTTTTCATGGCAAATTTAATGACTCTAAAACATTACCAAGATTTCAGGTGTGGGCATACAAAGTTGCATTAATATGCACAATCTTTTTACGGTGACCGAGAGGGCTCAACGTGCTGCAACTGGAGAAAACAAATGCAAAGAGAAAAACACCAACAAATTAAGAAAACATCTTTATCAGTTTGACAACACATGTGCTGCAAATACTCACAACACAACCAAATACAGAAACACGCTGCAAATAGCACGGAGATGTTTCAAGGGGACTACAACAAGTGATGAACCTGGCTGGGCCCGCCAGTGGTTTTGTCAATGACCGAGTCGATGCATTGAGTATTTGCAATGCGTTTCTGAATTTGGTTGCATTGTGAGTATTTGCACCACGTGTAGTCAAACTGATTTATCTGCTGGTGTTTTTTCTATTTGCATGTGTTTTCTTCACTTGCAGCGCGTGGTGCTCTAAACGTACAATCTGACTTTTTCTAAGACAACAGTGCCATCACGTGGGGGAAATTCAGCATCAGGACATGCACACATTTATTTGTGCATATAGTCTTCCTTAAAACTACCTGTTTTAGGGTCCGAGCCTGATGGAGAAGTTCTGTTCTTCTTTTATCAGCCCTGTAGGTAAAAGTTTATCTGTCTCTGTATCACAAATACCACATCCTGCCGTTCTTCCATATAAAGAGAAAAAGCAATTGGGAGAGAAATATATGAGCCATAATTAGATCTCAAATAATCTCCTTGATATTGCAAGACTCAATCCCTTCCCTCCAAAAAAAAAATTCAAAATGAAGATATTTTTGTATATGTTCTGTGTTAATGCACATGTTGACATCACACCATAGGTGCATGTAATTTTGATTAATTGTAAACATGTTGATTTTACATTTAATGGCGACTGAAAAATAAACAGAAGGATTAAGCCACACTGTGCAACTAACCAGTAAATTGGTCAAACTTGTGAGGATCACTTTCTGTGATCAGTGGAAATATAAACTGTTAATGTTTTATGCAATGTTACTGTAATAATGTATACACAATTCTGTAAATGTTTTATGCAAATGAGCCATTGCATATATATCTTTTAGTTTTAAATGACACATGTAGATCAGCTGTCTGCAAGGGCTGCTGTTATGAGATATGAATGTGCTCTGCTGGACATGGTGGCCCTGAGTTTGAGCCAAGAAGCGAATCTCAGGATTCCCAATCACAGATTTTTTTTTTTTAACCCTATGATAAATATTTGAAACATTCAGTTTATTTGACCATTTTAACAATAATTCCTGGTAAAATTACATAGGTAGTTATTTCCATGTAACCTTACCAAAACATTGCTAGTTGATTTGCTGGAAGACAAGAACAGCAAATACATACCTTGTAAATTAAAGTATGCTATACGCTATTAATATTAATTTTGCTTGGAGCAAATGTTGGACAAAGTACACAACTTCCTTACTTGAGTGAAAGTACAGATACTACTGGTCAAATATTACTCTGTTACAAGCAAAGGTCACCCAAATGGCTGTTCCCTCAAATAGTGCCCTATTTAAATTTTTTGGCTTTTATTAAAAAGCCCAAAAAACAATACTCAAGTAAAGTAATACTCAGGTAAAGTAGCATTATTAAAATAATACTCAAGTAAAGTACAGATAGCCAAAAAGTGTAGCCTACTCAAGTACAGTACTCAAGTAAATGTACTTTGTTACTGTCCACCTCTGCATTTCACTCCTGTTTGAAACTAAACCAAGCATTTTCTGTTTGTGTTGCAAATATTACAGCTATGTCATTTAATAGCTGACACTTGTAACTAATTTTAATCACATTTTGAACGCACTGGCTTGAAAGAACTCCAAGATACAGACAGAAATGTCAAAAAATATTACAACCATCCCTGGTCTCACCCTATTCAAAGATTCAGGTGGGGAAATCCTCTCTGGATCTGAGACTATCAATGACATAGTTCAAACATAAATTAAATTAATTGTATATGCACTACGCAGAAATACAACATGAAGAGGTTTTTCTTACTTCCGAACTTCTGGCGTTAAAAGTATCGCAAGGAGGTACTGAAAAAGAACGAACGTCTAATGTTAATCATCAACAAATAGGTCCAGTGTTTCGCCTACAATGTATTCAGCAGCGGCGCAGCGCCGCCGCTGGATTTTCAGCGCCGCTGCAAAATCTTTCCATGATCAGCAATATCGTACTCGGTTACTAACGTAACCTCGGTTCTCTCTAGAGAGGGAACGAGTACTGTGTAATATGTTACGCTATGGGGAAAACCTCTTTTCCACGAGATATTGAAGCCAAAAATTATCCTTTAATTTTGATTAATGTAAAACGCTGTGCGGCAGCGTGCAGACATAGGCAAGACGGCTCGCGCGCCTATTGGCTGCCCTGCGGCCACAGCAGCAAGCCTATCGAGAGAGGCCCTGCGTGACGTGACATCCAATGGGGGTGCTTCGCGCCCATTTCGTCGCGTCCCGCCAGAATAGGCGTGGCCTTGGCCTATAAATACGCTCGACAGGCTGATACAAACTGGTTTTCAACGCTGAATCGAACCAGCGCTGTTGTATGCACGGCAAGATACGCTGTACTCGTTCCCTCTCTAGAGAGAACCGAGGTAACGTTAGTAACCGAGTACGTTCTCTTACGAGAGTATCTCTCGTACTGCGTAATATCTTACGCTATGGGGAACACAATGTAAGACGCCGTGCGTACTGGGATCCGACACCAAAGTCCCAAGGGCAGTAGCCCGGGGCTCATATAGTGCATAATCACCGTAGACTCACAGAGAGTCGGAGAAGAGAGGCTACCAGCATCATTCCCCACGAAATAGCATCCCATAGGAGCTAGTTATGTCAACAGTATATCCCGCAGACAGGGTGAACGCGTTCAGCCTGAACTGGGCAAAAATACGGGCTATTCAGCACCCATGGAGCTGTTCCATCGATCAGTGAGCGATACTCAATCAAAACTCAGCATTCTGCGCCGGCGCAGCGGGACAGATAGTACTGAATTCTAGACCGACAGCAGCTTGGCCTGTAAGGCGGGAACTTCTAGGTTATAGAACCTTATAAATGTAGACGGCGAGGCCCAGCCCGCCGCCATACAGATATCATGCAAGGAAATCCCACTAGACCACGCCCACGAAGAGGCCACGCCTCTCGTGGAGTGCGCTCTGACACCCAAAGGACACTGCAGGCCCTTAGAAGTGTAAGCCAGCGCTATGGCATCGACTATCCATCTGGATAGGCTCTGTTTTGATGCGGCCAGTCCCTTGGAGCGTCCGCCAAACAAAACAAAGAGCTGCTCGGTCTGCCTGAAGACAGACGAGCGGGACACATAAGCCCTCAGCGGCCTGACGGGGCAAAGGAGATTAGCATCCGCTTCCTCATTGTTCACCGGGAGGGCGCACAGGGAAATAACCTGGGCCCTGAACGGTGTGTTGAGGGATTTTGGCACGTACCCGTGCCTTGGTTTGAGTATGACTTTTGAGTCATTAGGCCCAAACTCAATACAGGACGCGCTTACTGAAAGCGCTTGCAAGTCCCCCACGCGCTTCATTGAAGAAAGAGCCACAAGAAATACCGTTTTGAAAGACAGGTGCTTCATGTCTGACAAATGGATTGGCTCGAATGGGGCACCTTTCAGGGCTTCCAGAACCGTAGAAAGGTCCCACATAGGGACTGAGGGAGGTCTGGAAGGATTCAGCCTCCGAGCTCCCCTGAGGAATCGCACGACGAGGTCGTTCTTCCCCATTGACTGGCCAGACATCGGTTTTGCAAACGCCGCTATGGCCGCCACGTATACTTTGAGCGTGGACGGGGTTCTACCCTTATCCAGCAGCTCCTGAAGGAAGGAGAGCACTTCCGTAACCCCGCAGTCTACGGGTGAAAAGCCCTGAGCTTGACACCAGGTAGAGAACACAGACCATTTCGAGGAGTAGAGCCGTCTAGTAGACGGGGCCCTAGCCTGCGTGATCGTGTTTAACACTCCCTCCGGGAGGTTAGCGGGTACCCGTTGATGGCCCACACATGTAGGGACCATAACTCCGGGCGAGGATGCCAAATCGAGCCCTTTGCCTGAGAGAGGAGGTCTCTCCTCACCGGTATCGGCCACGGGGCAGTGCTGGCCAGCTGCATCAGGACTGGGAACCAGGTTTGGTTCGTCCATAGCGGAGCCACAAGCAGCACTGGGCATCCATTTTCCCTGATTCGTTCCAGCACTTGAGGCAGGAGCGAGACGGGGGGAAAAGCATAGAGGGGGCGTCGGGGCCATACGTGGGCCAGCGCGTCCCTGCTCTTGGAGAAAAAGTTCGGACAGTGAGCGTTTTCCTGGGACGCGAACAGGTCCACCTGCGCTCTGCCGAATGTCTCCCACAGCAGTTGGATCGTCTGCGGGTGCAGCGACCATTCCCCTGCTGGGACATTGCTTCTGGACAGTCTGTCTGGTCCCAGATTCAGGTGACCAGGCACATGCGCTGCTTTCAGTGAAAGCAGGTTGTGCTGAGCCCAGCCCAGGGAAGCGTTTCGTCAGCCTGTAAAGGCTTCGGGACCTGACGCCGCCCTGGTGATTTATGTACTGACATGTTGTCCGACCGGACTAAGACGTGGCGGCCTTTTATCTGGGGACAAAAACGCCTTAGCGCGTTGTCTACTGCCAGCATTTCTAGACAGTTTATGTGTAGGAGCTTCTCCCGTTCTGACCACTGGCCAAAGAACGGTCTGCCCTCGAGCAGCGCTCCCCACCCCGAGGTGGAGGCGTCCGTGGACACCACCATCACACTCGAGGGAGTCCCCAGACTCACACCTGACTGGTACCAGTCGGCTTTTTTCAAGGTTTCAGAGCCGAGACGCATTTCCTGTCGACCCTGAGGCGAAACAGACCAGCGGCCCAAGCCCCGGGCGGAACTCGTGCTTTCAGCCATAACTGCAGTGGGCGCATGCGAAGCAGGCCCAGCTGAAGTACTGAAGATGCTGAGGCCATGAGGCCCAGCATTTTCTGAAACCGTTTGAGCTGGACTATAGAGCCGCGGCGGAAGGATTTCACGGCGCGCTGAATGTTCAGTCCTCGCTCCGGCGACAGACGTGCTGTCATAGACAGCGAGTCCATCACTGTTCCCAGAAAGGAGATTTTCTGGCTGGTAGACAGCGAACTCTTCGCCCAATTGACTGTGAGACCCAAATTCTCGAGATGCTCGAGCAATGCGGTCTTGTGTTCTATAAGCTCTGATCGCGATCGAGCTAGAATCAACCAGTCGTCCAAGCAGTTCAAAATTCGCATGCCCTGAAGTCTCGGGGGTGCGAGAGCCGCGTCCATGCACTTCGTGAATATACGGGGTGCTGGAGACAGGCCGAACGGTAGGACTGTGTATTGATATGCCTGGCCCTCGAAGGCGAATCTCAAGAATCGCCTGTGACGTGACGCAATCTGTATTTGGAAATAGGCGTCTTTCAGATCTATTGACATGAACCAGTCTCCCTGGCGCACGTGCGCGAGGATTTTGCTGGTTGTCAGCATTTTGAACTTGCGTTTCAGAAGCGCTTTGTTCAATTGTTGCAGATCTAGAATGGGTCTGAGACCCCCGTCTTTTTTCGGTACCAGAAAATATCTGCTGTATTGTCTGCCCTTCGCTCTGAGCCTGAGATAAAGGTTCTATGGCCCCTTTGCTCAGTAGTTTCGCTATTTCGGTTCGAAGTAGATGAGATACTTCATTGTCCACCGTGGTTTCGACACGCGCCGTGCAACGGCGGGGACGTCGAGCGAACTGTAGCGAATAGCCTCTCTTTATAGTGTTCAACACCGATTCTGATACCCCGGGAAGCATTGCCCATGCATTCGCGTGGATAGCTAGAGGCAGAATGATATCCGGGCTCTGGCCGCGGCACAGCGGCGGCTGCAGAGCTTCGGTGTCCTGAGACATGAACACTGTGTTTAAAGTGCGCGAGGCGGGGGGCGCGCCGATCACGGCGGGCAGCCTGTTCGCACTCGCTTTCTCTATGACAAATTGTGGAGAGAGAACGAGCGGGACAAACCCCGTAGGGTTCAGCGTGTCTGTGAGTGAATGTGGGCGCGGGACAGCGGGCACATTTACTGCACTGAAAACACCGTCGGCTTGCGCTGAATGAATATGTGTTGGTTTCGTTTTTACAGAAACCGTGGGACACGCACTGTGTAGTGTTTGTGGGCACTGTGTCGTGGGCACATTCACTACGTTTGCACAATCGACAAGAGTCGATTTTATTTGTGCTAGCCCTGAACTGTGGCGGGCTGTGTCTGTGTGTTGGAATGGGCACTGTGACGTGGGCATTCTTACAACACTCATAACACCATCGGCTATGGCCGGGACACCAGAAAATACACTCTTTATTGGATTTATCTGGGTCGCCGTAAAAATGGCGTTAATGTGCAGGCAAGCAGGCTGTGGTACCGGCTTGTTTACTGCGAAATACACTGGAACAGTCACATTGTTTGGAACTGAAGGAGCGAGAGGTTTCGGTGGAGTCTGGCCGCGGCGAGACTTAAACACCGTGGGTCTTAGCTGACTGTATGTGTGTTGGTTTCGTTTTACAGAAAACGTGGCACATGCAGTGTGTAGTGTTTGTGGGCACTGGGTTGTGGGCACATTCACTACATTTAATGCACAATTGACATGAGTCGATTTCATATGTGCGAGCCCTGCACTGTGGCGGGCTGTGTTTGTGTGTAGAAATGAACACTGGGCTGTGGGCATTTTTATTACACTCAAAGCACCATCGGCTGTGGCCGGAATACCAGACAATACATTGCTTATATGATTTTTCTGGGTCGCCGTGGAAACAGCATTTGTGTGCAGGCAAGCGGGCCATGGTACCGGCTTGTTTACTGCAAAATACACTGGAACAGTCACATTTTCTTGGAACTGAACGAGCGAAAAGTATCAGTGCAAGTCTGGCCGCGGCGAGACTAAATTTTATCTGCTGCAAGAGCTGGGATCGAACACGGGACTCCCGTGCGATGGCTGTAGGTTTCGCCACTGAACCACAGGGGGAAACGACAAAAGCCTAAAATAGCTCGAGCAGATAATAGAGCGTCATCACAGTTTTGTGTGTGTTGGCGTTTGTTTGCATGCGTGCGTGTTATACAACAGGCTCATTGCTGCAATATTGACATTTTCAGCCGCTCAAAGAGGAACTGAGAAATGTTTGAGAAATGGAGATTGGTCCGGCCTCGGCGGGACTAAAAATACACTCTATCCTCATTTCGCCGATGACGCATGCCCACGGGGGGCGGGGTAGCTTTCTTATAACGTAAAGAAAGCTAGCCGCGGTTTAATGCTGGCCCGTTTCCCTGACGACTCGCGGGCAGAAGGGGGAGATCCACAGAGCTCGCCCAATCCTCACTGTCCGACGCGGGGATATAGCAGCTGGCCTCCTCTACAGATGCAGCTATCTCGTTGTCATTAATGGCGGAAGCGGCGGCGCGCGGCGGCCGTTGTCCGTCAGTGAGCGACTCGATTGAAGCTGGTGAAGCTGGCGGGCGAACCGGCGAGCTTTCACGGCTGGAGAAGGATCGGGGACCCGCTGAGTACGGCGCTTTGCGGCGCGGCACTACAGCGGGCGGGAGTCTCACTCACCATGGCAATAGCTGGCCTCCTCTACCGATGCAGCTATCTTGTCGTCACTAATGGCGGAAGCGGCGGCGCGCGGCGGCCGTTGTCCGTCAGTGAGCGACTCGATTGAAGCTGGTGAAGCTGGCGGGCGAACCGGCGAGCTTTCACGGGCTGGAGAAGGCTCGAGGACCCGCTGAATACGGCGCTTTGCGGCGCGGCACTACAGCGGGCGGGAGTGCAGACTCGGAGAGAAAATGCCAGGCAAGTCCTCAGAGTCACCATGGCAATAGTTCCACAGGAACGAAGTGTCTTCAAAAAGACGCTTGCTCTTTTAGAACAGATACAAAACAGAGATAGAGTGTGAGTCGCAGCGGCGAACACACACTCAGCAGTGAAAAGGATATGAACGCCGGAAAGCGTAGCAGGTACGGCGGCTGAAGGCGGCGAGGTGTAGGCCAGCGACTTCAGGCTCGAAGGCTCGTCCCGCAGAAGGCTTACAATCAGACGGCGCGGCTTCTCACTCCGGATCCAGCGATGCAGTAGTGCTTCGCTGAAGAGTTGAAAATCAGTTTGTATCAGCCTGTCGAGCGTATTTATAGGCCAAGGCCACGCCTATTCTGGCGGGACGCGACGAAATGGGCGCGAAGCACCCCCATTGGATGTCACGTCACGCAGGGCCTCTCTCGATAGGCTTGCTGCTGTTGCCGCAGGGCAGCCAATAGGCGCGCGAGCCGTCTTGCCTATGTCTGCACGCTGCCGCACAGCGTTTTACATTAATCAAAATTAAAGGATAATTTTTGGCTTCAATATCTCGTGGAAAAGAGGTTTTCCCCATAGCGTAAGATATTACGCAGTACGAGAGATACTCTCGTAAGAGAACACGACATTCACTTCATTCACTTACACACCTAAAAACACTGTCATGGCGACTGGTGGCGCTGCATGCGGTGGCTCTGCTCTGAATCCCCTTGTTAACAAGGAGGAAAGAGCCACATATGGAAATATTTTATATTAGACTAATGTCACGTTGCCATAAGGGGCCGTTCACATAGCACGTTTTTTGCGCGTGCAAATTCATTATTTCAAATGCCTCCGGCGCCCTCGTTTTTTCAAGCGCGCCTCTGTTCATGGTTGCATAGCAACGACAGACGCCACGGGAGAGCAAGCGCTTGTGGAAAGGAGAAAGCGGTACGAACTGCGCTCTCCATGAAGACGAGAAAGTAGGCCTATCACCTACTGCTCATAGTCCTGATAGTTAACGTTAAATCATATTTAATTTGTCAGATGAGTCTACTAAAGTTGTTGGTGTCCTTCAGAAATCATTCTAATATGATAATACGTGATGATCTTTTTTTTTTTTAAGATTCTTTGATTAATAAAAAGTTAAAAAGAACATCATGTAATAATATTTCACTATATTAGGCTACTGTTTTTTCTGTATTTTTGATTAAATAAATGTAGGCTAGATGAGCATAAGACTTCTTGCAAAAACAAAAAATACCCACACAATATCATTCAATTACCAAAGAGCCTTAGAGATCTTCTATAAAAAGCCCAGACAAATTAAGTGCTCACAGATTGGATGTGGCCTTTCCCATTAAGATAAAATTTTCAATAAATTGTAAATAATCTTTTTCTGGGTTTTGCCGTTTCATTTTTCCCCTAAACAAGTTCTACCAATCTGAAAATGAACACAAAAGAAAACATGAACAATCCTGTCTAAAATAATAAAATGAAGGTTCTGTTTGTGACTGCAGTTCAAGGTACGTGCTGCAATAATCATGCCTTGAATCAGTTGATGGTATGTCATATTTGTTTTTCTCAAAAAGGTCAATTTCTATCCACAAAACTTGCCAGAAGTCATGGTTTAAGGGGTTATTTTTAAAAAAAAATCTTCCAGGGTGCATGCCCCCGGACCCCACCACGCGCGGCTTGGTAACAACCTCGGGCACATAACAGCACCGCTGCTGGAAAAATTTCTAGGGGAAACACTGAGGTCTTTAAAAAGGCACTGTTATGTTTGTTTTATTTTTTAATTAGGTTAACGTATTTCGTTTGTTATTAGTTGTAACAATATGACAGGCGTGTCTGTTTGCAGTTTCGACAGAAACGCTTTCATTTGGCTAACAGAGGCCATGCAGCGTTGTTTATGTTGAGAATAATAGGCTACTGACTCACCAGGTAGAGCAGAAAGAAGTAGAAAAAGGCTAGGCTATATGACACTGTGCCTAGCAGTGTATTCAGACATAGCTTTGTGGGGCTTTAGCGTGCTAACGCCTTCGTGGATATTATTCTGGAGAAAGATGGGGAAAAAAATACGAATAAAACGTTGAGGTGGGTGGTACGGATCAACTGGGGATCATGTAATCTTGGGACGCGCGCGTGCACGCATTAGTTATAGCCTATGGTTATAGCCTACCGGGATTTCCAGCAGATGTTAAACGGCGACAGATGCATGCCATATTTCACAGATCACCGATTAAAACAAATATTTCAGCGGTTAGGCTATACGCTGGTATGCGAACAAAGCACTTTGTT
Organism: Siphateles boraxobius; assembly: GCF_051911475.1. NCBI lineage: Eukaryota > Metazoa > Chordata > Actinopteri > Cypriniformes > Leuciscidae > Siphateles > Siphateles boraxobius. The sequence continues at coordinate 7,479,897 of NW_027508866.1, forward strand.
TTTGCAGTGTAGACTATAGCCTATTCCTGCGTATTTGATGCAATTTCAAAGAAGTTTAACGTAGCCTACTTTAGTGTCAAGATCAGAAACCACGCATAGCATATGTTAACGTAGGGCATTCGGATTTATTGAATGAACAGACTTGTCAGCGCACTTCAGAAGACGTGTACGAATTTTCTTCTCAACATTAGAATATAATATTTTCTTTAGTGTGTTGTCATGAGTTCTAATCACAAATAACAACAGATGTAACGTTAGTAGATTAAGTTAAAGTGGCTGCTACCTAAAAGAAACATATTGCAAAGTCATTTACATTTTTTCAACAAGTTGCATTTATTGATCTATATATAGCCTAATTTAATTTTGGATCTATTGTTTTTATATTAAAAAACGGCTTATTTTACTCTGCTGATTATATTCAGATCTCTTGTTTGTAGGCTACAACCAGCTCTGACGCCACCCTATCCTTTTCCCTGGACATAAAGCAGCTTATAGGGTCATGATGTTAATTATCTCATGAACTTGTAACATTTTCAACAGATTTATAAAATAAAAAATAAATAAACTCATTTTGACTCTTCTTTTTTCAGAACAATTCTGTATGTAATACTGCATCTTCTTTGAATCATATAATCATTTAAATGAAGTGAATTTTATAAATTATTATGTAGTAATATTATACTGTACATTATGCGCAATAGGAGCACGAACTTGAATGTTGATTAGATTGTCTAATGTCTTGTATTGGACATGTAGAGAACACTTTGTCTTCAGTGATTAAAGTCCTGTGAAAAACACTGAGTGGCAACCACAAATTGTGTTACTGAAATAAGCAAAACATATGATATAAAGATGATGCATTATTACAAATATATACTGATATTCTCTATGGATAATATTCACATAGGCCTACACCACTAACCTCTTAATCATTTGTCACCTCACATGAATACCATGCCCCTCTCTAAAACAACAATTAGAATAGGAAATGCTTTATTGTTTGCTTTTTTGCTGACCTCCTTAACAAAAAAAATATGACACAATGGTCTATCAGTTTTATAAATAAATTGTAATAGGTGTGGGCCTCTTTTTTATGTAACATAAATTTGAATTATTCCAGTTCTTTTCATTTGACTTATACCATGAATCTCATTAACATATTCTCTTTACTTGTTATTCATCACATGTGCTTTCATTGTTGTCGTCTGCAAACCATTAGGAACAGATTAAAAGGTCTATAAATTAAGTGTCATTATTGTAACTGGTGTCATTGTTGTTAGGCCATATACTCCCACAGCAAATTGATGCAATTAAAGTTAGATAATTCAAAAACTTTGCAGGATAACCAATATCCTGATAGCTGCTCAAGAAAGGAACAGTAGGCTATATTATATAAAGAGAAGATGAATATTTCACAATGAAGGGTAATGGTGTGTTAAATTGGTCATACTATAAAAAGGTAATACAACTGTGACATTATTTACTAATATAACATGATTACATTAGATGGAGAGCAGCAGGCATGAAGGCCAAACTGGCCAATGGGTATAAGAAACATTTATACATTGCAAAACAAGTAACTGTTCCTCATTAACATGTAACTTATTCTATAGTTTGTTCTTCCTTCCTTAGATTGAATGTTCAGAATGTGGAAGGTGGGACCGTGTGGTCAGACCTTCCACAGTTGGCAAATACAGCTGTCCTGCATGCATGTACATTTGCCTTGCTGGGTAATTCACTGGATCCATATATGGCTTATCAATTTTACCACTCTTTAGGAACATTAATGGAGTGTACTGTATGCTTTGCAACATTAAAAGAAATAAATAATAAATAAATAAATACTTGACATGTCCCTTTAACCACAGTCTCGCTGCGCAATTTAAATTAAGCCACAAATTGGCATCATAACAATAATCTGCGAATACACACGCACTGCAAAGACACAATGTAAATAGTATAATTTATTTAATCGCTCGCAGTGCTTGTTCAAATAGGGCTGCGTTCCCTATCAAGCATAAGATATGGCTCACGATGCGTTTGGAAAACGAAGCCCTGAATCGGGAGTTATCTCACAATAAACACATTGAAAGTGTACACAACAATTCAAAATGTTGAATTGTCTCTAGCAAGAGCTGTGCTTCGCCTGTGCTTTACCTCAATATATTCAATAAGTCAATATCTGCCTAGGAAACCGCCTAGTCTAAATCTGCATTGCTATTTGTACTTGTCGTGAATACGCAGGCCACAAGAAGTAATTAGGTTTTTATTTTTATTTTATTTTTCAAAACAAAGGGAAAACTGCAGGCGGCCAATACAAACCAGCACAGATTCGGCTACATAAAAAGGAGCTTAAATTATTAATATTATTATTAAATGTCATCTTGTTGTGTTGTTGGGTGCCAAAATCAATGAAAAATGAATATGCTGTATCTGGAATTTTTATTTCTAGAAAATATTCACATCATTAAAATTGCACCGTAATGTCACTCTTTACATTGTCGTCTTCTTGGCGCTGGCCAGGCAGAACTGCGGTTCCGTCCGTTAAAATTTACTTTTTGCAAATAACTTGCAAACTAACGTTAGGGAAGCGGCCAGAGGGATTTTTCTGCAACCACCTAAGCCCTCAAAAAAACGTCACCATGTTTACCAACTGAAAAAGGGTCTGTAGACTGTGGCAAGGGAAAACAAATGTCCGTTCATGTAAGAACATGTAAGTTCAAGAAACATGTAAGTGCATGCTTTTAAAAGTAAACAGTATCAGCGATACTGGCCAGGCTGTTTACTTACAGGATCAATGCCAAATTTTGCTGTGTTGACTATCACTTGAAGTAATTGACACAAGGAGTGCAGAGACAAACCCTCCAATAGTGTAGTTCAAAACGGGATTGGCCATCCCATTCTTGCTAATTGTATGCATAGGTTCTGTGGAACAGCTCCCTTTATTCCCTGCAGTTATAATGAAAAGAACTGTGACATTTTCTAAATTCCTGACGTTAAACCACAATGAGTTTATTATGCCATTTCTAGGGCAAATGTTAGATAGAACTGAGATAGAACAGGTAGTTCAGTTTAATTAGGCTACAATTTTAACTTGTCATCTTGTTGTCATCTTGTTTAAATTTCACCTGTTTAAATTTTATTAACCCTTACAGTTCTGCATAATTAAGGGCGTGACCACTTGAGTGATGTTGTAGCAGATTTAAAGTCTCTGGTTCAGGTCTCAAAGTCGAAATTCCAGATCTCAGCAGAATTAACTTTATTGAACAATTCAACAAAGTGAGATGCCAGCTGCCCATCTAAAGTTACCATTGCCAGACTTCATGTCTTATTCCTTTTTCTTATCGATAGATACCCAATGGGCATACTCATCTCTTCTTTTTTGCCCCTCCTCGTTTTATCGCCACCATTAAAAACATCTCTCCCTAGGCCTTAGACCATCTTCTATTGGTGGAACATCACAAACATCGTATGGTGCGTTCTATTATTTATCCGTGTCAGAGTTCCAACTAGGAAGACAGACGTTGCCTAGCAACACGCACCAACAAACTCCCTTTCCTCGGATTTCCCAGCTCGGAAGTGGGACAACCGTGAGGACACCGAGCAAGAATTTCGATGCAGAATCCAAAATGGCTGCGATCTGTGTGACTTGTATGAATTGTTTTTGGACCGCTTTGGTTGTTTAAATGACGATTTTAATCACTTGTATTACTGCAATACCTTACTGCGTCCGTATCACTGCCTGTGGGTATGGGAATCGGTCTTGTTGTGAGTGCAATATTGAATGAAGCCTTGTTTCAAACGGGTGTTGCTAGCATCGCTAACAGAAGATAAATTAAAACATTAAATAAAGTGAAAATTTTTGAAGTTCAAATTGCTGCGTTTTGGTAACTCGGCCAGCACTACCATATCAACAGCTTTCTGGGTGGCGTCCATGTTTTTTCTCCGACTCGTACATGCAAAACATACCAGAACGCTTGAAGTGTGGAAGTGACATCATATCCGAGGGCCGAGTCGGTTTCGTTGACAATAATAGAACGCAGGGTTATGTAACATGTTTTCTTCCAGTGCTTCCCAACACACTCTGAAAAATGCTGGGTTTTTTTAACCCAAATTTGGGTCAAATATGGACAAACCCAACTGTTGGGTTAAAAAGTAATTAAAAAATTTAACCCAACGGCTGGGTTTGTCCACATTTGACCCAAATTTGGGTTAAAACAACCCTGCATTTTTTAGAGTGCACCTGCATCCCTCCTACCGGTTTTCGGGTACTTTTCCATTCTCTTATCCCTGTGACCTAGTTTCTGCTTGGCATTTAAGCATTCAGACTTTTACATGAGACAAAGGAAATTCTCCAACAGTGACAGCTGGATTGCCGCTGCTGTCACTACTAGACTGTCTGCTGTTAGCCGTCACGTTACTACCTCGGCTAATTCCAGCTGAACTTGCCATCTCTGCCGTGTTTATTCTTTTTTTTGGGATTATTTCATAAAATTTAATACACGCATTACTTAGGCGACGCCTTTGGATTCCGTCGTTGTCGACTTTCGAGAGAACAACCAGCACTGAATTTCAGTTGGATTCATCTGTGAACATGCAATAATGGATGTCTGACAATGGATGTATGATGTTCTAGCGCATTTACTTGAACTTCTTAAATAATATCTATGTTTTGACCCATTTGAGAGGCGGACAAAATCAGAATTTAAAATGCACTGAATAAAGCTCTCTATGAACTTGACGTGTGATGCCAGATCACACACACACACATGCTCAGAGTAATATTGTAAGTTACTGCATAATAAATGTTTTAACTAGCAGAATAGTACATAATCACGATACACACTCTCACTTGTAGCTATGTCTTTTAACTATTATAATATTTCGAAGGGCAAAAACAGGAACTTTAACTATTGGCTATCAACTGTCACTTTAGCGCGATGCCCTGCCCTGAGCGATAGCACATTTGAGTCAGAGCCGTTAAATATTTTTCAACGGCTCTGATTTGAGCTAACTCGATCACGTCGTGCTATAGGTGGGCGTGGTTTCAGCAACAGGCACCTCAGCTCCACGCACATCCTGCCTCTTTTCCCATTTTCTGTTATCCGGGAGTGACGCGCTTCCAAGATGTCAACGGCTGGCTCCGCTAACTTTAGGCTTAAAAAAATGCTCTTCAGAAATCTACGGGTGATGTCACGGACACTATGTCCATATTTTGTTACAGTCTATGGTTTGAAGACTGCTTTTGGGTCACTCTACCCCCACCCCTTTTTGTTGGTCTCCTGTACAGGGGCACAAGAGGGTGTATAATAGAGTGTTTGTGCATGTGAGGGTACAGCTGATTGTATTATCCGACACAGGTTCTTTCAGCTGTCGATCATTTAAAGGGGTGGTTGATTATGATTTCACTTTTCTAACTTTAGTTAGTGTGTAATGTTGCCATTTAAATATAAACAACATCTGCAAAGTTATGACTCTCAAAGTTCAAAGCAAAGGGAGATATTTTATTTTACAGAAATCGCTTTTTAAAGGCAAACTATGCAGGAATTCCGTTTTTGTCAAACAGCGACCCCTAGATTCACTGTAGAGTATTTGTATTTAGCGTTACTGTCGTAAATACCACTCACGCAGCGTCTCTGCACTCACAGCCTCTGCACTTTATAATAATAAAGTAGCCTAACGCGTTTGATGGCTTATAATGTTTTTACATGATTGCAGCTAAATTACAAGTAAATAGCCTATATCCTAGGCCTACTGTATAATTTCATTTGTGTTTCTTGAGTGTAATGTAAACATTACAAAATGCCAGATGACATCAATAAAGTTACATGTACGTCGCATTATTTCGTAACAATGTCTGTTATGATGTTGTTAGACATGATTATTGCAATTTATCGTCATAGTTTGCAAATTGCGCTCATTTACACTATTTACAACGTGTAGGCTTATTTATGTCCTGATAATTATGTGAGATATTGACAACTGTTCTCATGATAATCGCAGGAATCGACTTTAACAGTGAAAGCCTTACCGAGTGGGACTCTTGTCCGGATCCTCGCGCTGTCAGATTCTCGTTTCCTTTTTCTAGACTCTTCCGCTTTCTAGCTTTAAGGGCTACAACAAACGGCTGGTAGTTTAGTTTAGTTTAATTTATTTATAAAGCACTTTACAACTGCACCTGCAGACCAAAGTACTGTACAATCAGCAGCATAAAACAAACAACACATAAAAACAACATGCAACTTACAAATACAGATAACTAGCCCAACCTCTCAAAGGCTAAAGGCAAGAAATAATTTTTAACACTGGTTTTAAATACATTTAAAGAAGTGATCTCTCTTAGTTCAAGAGGCAGACTATTCCAAAGCCTCGGACCTGCAACAGCAAAGGCCTGATCACCTTTTAACTTTAAATGAGATCGAGGGACAGAGAGCAATGATTTATTATTTGATCTTAAAGACCTAGGTGCCTGATGAAGAGCAATAATCTCAGATACATAAGCAGGAGCTAACCCATGTACTGCTTTAAAAACATTCAGCAGAGTTTTATATTTTATCCTGAAATCCACTGGTAGCCACCTCAGAGAAGCTAAGACAGGAGAAATATGCTGACTTTTCTTAGCTCCCACCAACAGCCGTGCCGCCGCATTCTGGACTAACTGCAAGCGTGATATAGTGGTCTGACTGGACCCTACATACAAAACATTACAATAATCGAGGCGGGACAGAACAAAGGCATTAATAACTTTTTCTAAATCTTTTCTCAACAGAACAGACTTTAAACGTGCAATAGTCCTAATCTGGAAAAAGCAACTCTTAACCACGGCACTAATCTGCTTATCAAATTTCAAATCTGGGTCAAACACAACACCTAAGTTTTTTACTTGGTCATGGCAATAGTCTGACCATGTGCCAAAGTTGCAATATCAAAGCATTCTCTGGCAGGACCAAAAAGCATGATCTCAGTTTTACTTTGGTTTAACTGAACCAAATTATGAGTCATACAGATCTTAACCTCCTCCAGACAAGCCAACAGTGCGTTAGAACCACAATTCTCTCCTGATCTCAAAGGGAGATAGATTTGTGTATCATCGGCATACAAATGGTACGACATGCCATATTTTTTAAAAATCAAACCCTGGGGCAACATGTACAAATAAAATAAAATTGGGCCTATAACAGAACCCTGTGGAACCCCACAAGTGACGGGCACTACTGTTGAAACAAAATTACCATACTTTACTGAGAATGCTCTATCAGTAAGATACGACTTAAACTACTTTAAAACTGTCCCACGTATTCCAACCAAATGGGATAACCGCTTTATGAGAATCACATGGTCTATTGTATCAAAAGCCGCACTCAAGTCCAATAAAATCAGTGCTGCAGCATTACCTGCATCTCTGATTAAACAAAGGTCATTAACAACTCTCAAGAGTGCAGATTCTGTACTATGACCTGCCCTAAAACCAGACTGAAATTTATCTAAGATGTCATTTTTACTTAAAAATGACATTAGTTGTGCATAAACCACCTTCTCTAAAACCTTTGACAAGCTTGGAAGTTTTGAAATAGGCCGGTAATTCTTTAATTCAAATGGGTCTAAGTTATGCTTTTTAAGAAGCGGCTGAATAACCGCTTGCTTGAGGGCCGCTGGAACAATCACATAGAGGCAATACTTGGCCCAACAACATCCACCAATTCCTTGAGAAGGTGCAAAGGAGTCACATTACAATCATCAGATGTAGGCTTCAAACGAATAATGATGTCCTTTACTTGCGCCACTGACACCTGCTCAAAGCGGTCAAAACTCTTGACACTAGCTGTCAACAACACAGTCTCAACCGGCAATATAGGAAGACTAGATCTAATCTTCTCCACTTTTTCTATAAAAAATGTTTGAAACATGTCACATGTCTCCAACGAGGGAGTCAAAGCAGAACAGCCAATTGGATTTAGAAGTCTGTTTATCGTTGCGAAAAGGGCTGTAGGGACATTACATTTCTGTGCAATGACACTAGAGAAATAATTTTGCCTTGCAGTTCTCACAGCAGCCTGATAGTCTGAAAAACACTGCCTCATAATTTGAAAAGAAACCTGTAGCTTATTAGTCTGGTAGGAAGGGGGGGGGGGGTTCACCTGCACCCGAAAGGTATATTTTTTTAACCTAGTTTTTTGTAATCCGAGTGGTGGGAAGCAGTGGATCAAAGCAACTTGTTGCAGGGTTTGCTGGCTTTGTATCAGCCACTGGTTACAAGCCCCCTCGAAGATCTACCATCGACTACTTCACCCCAATCAACCAACCTTTTACAGAGTACTCAATCTTAAAGGAGCTGCTAAAACAGTCTGAGGAGGCCACCATGGAGGTGGGTCAGCAGTACGTCCTCACCTTTGACCTCGGTGGTTGCATGAAGGCCCTGCCTCTCATTTGGAAATTTCCAGATGAGTAGGAAAAGCATGTGGTCACCCCAGGACCCTTCCACACTGGGATGAACTACATGGGCATGGTGACAGCCCACAAATGCAAGGGCTCAGGCTATGCTGAAATCCTCATCGAGGCAGAACTTGTCACTAGTGGCTGTCTCAAAGGTGTCCTGAAGGGGAAGGCATATGCAAAAGCTCTGTTCTGTCTCAAAACAGTCAGTGAAGCCATGGAACGACTTTTACTTCAGAGATTCATTGAAGAGGAGAATGTGGAGATCACCAATCCCAAAGCCCTCTTTAACCTAGTCCAGACCTGCAGTCGTGATAACCTTGACCTTGCACTGAAGGATCCCTCCACTCTCGACATCCTCAAGAAGTATGAGGCATATGAAAACAAGGTGCGTGCCGGCCACCTTGGCAAGACTGCAACATTCTGGATGAGTGTGATTGATCATGCCCGTCTGATCCTGATGTTGCAGTACTCTGTAAAGACAAACAACTTGGCTCTATTCCACAAATGCAACGGGGACATGGCAGATCTATTCTTTGCGTATGATGGGCCAAACTACTCAAGGTAATTCATATTTCAGACAAAGTGACATGAGACGTTCAGTACAGTATGATGAGTAATATAGTAGACAATGTCATTATGTATGTGTAATGGTGATGAATTAATAATCAGTAATATTCTACCCCTCTACAGGTACTTGGTGTGGCTGGAGGTATTCCTGACAAATATTGATAGGTCTCATCCCGGTGCAAAAGAGCTGTTGCAGAAAGGTGGCATTGCAGTGGCCCGGTCTCTGATCCCTGGCTCACTCTGTGCAGTGGACAAGACAATGGAGGAGACATTTATGAGATTTGCAAAGTCAGATGGTAGGCTACTTGAATGTTGAGCTAATACTACAACTGATTCTATGATTAAAACAAAATGTTACTATTGTGGAAAAAGTATGTGTGTTACTAAAAATCTAATTATAATACTATCTTTTCAGGTGGGTTCATAGGTCTCTTCTCCATGTATGGTGCCTACCAGCGATGGTGTCGTACCACGTCAATTCGGGCTCAATACTTTGAGAAGATGCTGGAGATCTGTGACCTCATGGAAGACCCTGACAGCTTGAAGGCCGGAAAACATCGAGAACTGGAGAGAGCTGAAGTCAAGAAATCAGAGGAGGCAGTTCAGCGTACTATCTCTGCTATTCAAAACTTTACCAATCCTTTCTCCTTGGTTGACAAAGAGCACCTCTACAGCCTCGCATCTGGTGCCCCTGCTTCCCCGGAGGTGGAGTTTGATGTCCTACGTGCGGAGGCGGCTGGTAAGGAGTCCAAGGAAGCTTTCATCCAAGATCGCTTTGTGAGTGGCTCTTCTGAGGAGCTGTTTTTTGAGCCAAACAAGAAGCTGAAGACTATGGATGCCTCAAACAAAACAGTCAAGCTCACTGGCTCCCAAGGAAAGGTATGAGACCCCATAATCCCCAAAATGAATAATTGTTGTCATATATATATATATATATATATATATATATATATATATATATATAGTTGACATACATACATTCAATTCAATTCAAATTTATTTGTATAACGCTTCTCACAACACACATTGTTTCAAAGCAGCTTTACAGAAAATGCATTTCAGAAATGTACATAGAAAAATACAGTTAGTTAATAATGTATTAATTTAGGGCATAACATATAAAATACATGGCATACTGAGGATAACAGTATTGTTCACCTGTTGATCTTTGCAGGTATTGCAGTACCGTGAACAAAGTGACCTTGCCTTCATGCTGCTCATCAAGTCACAGAACCTGGATGAACCCCTCAACCTTGCTGATGCGGTACTCACTCTTCCCAGTTCCTCCAAGCCTAGGCACAGCTGATGGGTTTTTCAATAAGACCAACAAGGCTGCAATCCTTCACTACTTGATGGAAGATGTTTCTGAAGATGTGCCTTATCCGAAGGATGCTTTCTACATCCAGGATGGCAATGCACTCTTCCATGCCTTGATGAACCTCCCACCAACGTTCGAGGGAATTTGTCTCCAGTCCCTTGACCATATGGTGGCTAAGAAGCATTTTGTCTTCTCAACGGACTCCTACCATGATGATTCTGTCAAAGCTCAGGAGAGATTGCGTCGTGGCTTGTCCCAGCGGTACATTATAGGTGGTCCTGCAACAAGGAAGCCGAGTGACTTCAAACTCTTCCTGGCAAATGATGAGAACAAGACACAACTCTGTAAACTGCTACTTGAGGTGTGGGGCAGCAAAGCATCTGCATCACGGCTGGAGACATGTGGAACAGCAGTGCTAGTCGTTGAAGGCAAAGCATATCATTTGGAGTCATCGGGTGGCAATGTGACTATTTTGACAGTCTTTCTCACTATTCTTCTTTATTAGAAACTTTTGGAAAATATTTAGCCAAGCCCAGTTATACACGAGAAACTGATAAAATGGTGTCTTACTATATACTATCACACCTTACTCAATAACTTGTTTCAGGTGACCACATGTGAGATACCTCAGCTGGAGTCAACCCAGGAAGAGACTGACACCCGGGTTGTTCTGTACCTGCTGTATGCTGCTCAACTGGGGCACAAGGTGGCTGTGGTGAGGACTCCAGACACAGACATTTTCTTCATCCTCCTACACCACGCCAAATCCGTCCCGCTGACCATCTACGTCGACATTGGGACCGGAAAGCACAGGCGGATCCTAAATGTCAGCGAACTGGCAGAATGTAAGGGGCCAGACTACTGCACAACAATACTCGGCCTATACGTCTTTACAGGGGAAGCCTTTCTGCATTCCGGCCTCAAAGAACGAGTATAATTATTAAGCCAGGGTATAGAATTAATCTTTGGTTTCCTAACTTTATATGGGGCGTTCACATCCAAAATATCTGAACAAACAGAATTAAAGACTGTCAACAGTTCATCTGGGCCCACAGAAATAGGAGGAGACTCAATCACACTCACAAATGAAGAGGAGATATATACCTCAGAAAACTCTACAGCTGTTGAAGACGTAATGAGATGAGAACAAATCACATCCGTCAGGCACTAAAAATAACAGGCATGTGATCAGACAAAATATCATTACAAACATCAATATTACAAATTGGAAGCCCCAGAGACAAGAACAAATCCAAGATATGGCCTTGTTCATGGGTAGTACTAGGACTTGAAACAGACTGCATGAAATTAAAAGAGTCTACCAATTGTAAAAACTCAGAAACCATAGGCTTATTCGGACACATGAATATTAAAGTCCCCAAGAATTAAAATATTATCACAAATAGACACAATATGAGATAAAAACTCTGAAAACTGCTGAATAAAATCCTTGTTATACCTAGGAGGTCTATATATCAGAACACACAAAACAGCTTTCCAAGCATCACACATAATACGGCTAGATCTAAACTACAAATGTAGATTTCGAACAAGGATGGCGACATAGAGGAAAAACTACGGACTGCAGCTTTAATCATAAAAGGCAGAACAGTTTCTGACATTTTAGTGCTTGTCTGTGTGAGCTAATCAGAGCTGCTAACACACACACACACACACACAAACACAAACACGCACACGCACACACACAAGCTCTTGAAACTCCGCCCTCTGTGACGGGAGCAGCAGCTCCTTTGCATATTAAGAGAGACACAAAACGACGCATTTTTGCTCACCCTCAAAAAGGAACAATTTTAACATGCTATAAAAAAAATTATCTGTTGGGGTATTTTGAGTTAAAACTTCACATACACACTCATGTATCAGACATCAGAGACTTATTTTATATATTGTAAAAAGGGGCATTATACCACCCCTTTAAAGGTTATTGCCGGGTTCTCATGGGAAAAGTGTATAGAGTTACACCAGGTCACTTGTTTGTCTGTAGTCTAAATGACTGTTAAAATTTAGTTTCTGTGACAAACTCTTTTAATTACCATCAAAAATTATAATTTTATTAAGAGCCATTTTGTGTGTATATGAACAAAAAAATACAACTGAAATTTGGGTATTGTGCATTTATTTGTGTCAAAAAAGTAATACATGCTGCATTAGAATAGAAAATTCAGAACACAAATAATAATCTTTAAATATATACATTTAAAATCTTTTTTTACAGCATTAAAATATCCTTTAACTTGGCAAATCAATGCAAAACTTACAAAAGACCTTCAAATGTATCTTCACCGTAACAAAAGTACAAAGACGTGTCAACAAAAAACTGACATCGCTTTGGGAAAAAAATGCCTGGTGTGCATGCGAAAATGCAGTTGAGATTAAAAAAAAGTTTTTCATAGCTCATAAGTTTTCTGTGCACATGAATGTGAAAGTGAATGTGGCAGCATTACTCATTTTTAAATGCATGGAATTAAAGACACGTGAGTTCTATGCAGAGGCACTCAGGCATCTGAATCTCTTGTTATAACCAGGTCAGCCATCAAGTATACACTATTGCACAATCTATTTTTTTACATGATGGTCTGCCGTTTTACGTTTGTTGATTTATTCAATTTTTTTGAGGAAGGAGGCTGGAACCGGTGAACGTTTAACATAATCCAAAAATAAACTAACACAAAACGAAAGTACGACTGCCACATATAAACAAAACAAAATAAACAAAACAAAGTACAGACCTGGCCCTCTCTCATCTTTTACTGTCATCCCTCCTTTTATTCTTCCAGATCTCCTTCCGTGAGACTCGAGGCAGGTGTGGCGCACAGGTGACACTCTTTAGCAATTGCACCACCCTGCTTGCCGCAACTGAAAATCTTCCATTTCAGCTTGAAGGCAGAATGCAAGATATTTAAGGCTATACAAAATGCCCTACGCGGAATGTTATCTTCCAATTAAATAGAGCTTAAAAATCACTAATATTGTTTGCTCAAATAAGTGCACTATCAAAAAACCCTCCAACCATTCATTAACACATCCTGAAGAAGGCTGTTTGCGCCGCTACGCGTGGGTTGCTTCTCCCTATGTCTTTAAATTTTCTATTATGAAATAGCCAGTAAATAAAGGCTTTTTAAATAATTTTGAAGAAGAGTGCCTTGGATTTTTTCTTTTTTTACATTCATTAACAGTCTTTGTTGTATTATAGTACATGAACATATATTAGTACACACATTATTGTGGGCAGTGACAATTGTGCGTTACAGGCTGTGGCTCAGCTGCTACATGGCACTAGAAGCCTGTTGAACATGCTGCTGCATGTGAACTTAGTTTCAGTGTCTACTGTCCTGGGGCTTTATTACCTCAAGGTCTATTTGTGTTCTATATGTTCTCTGCAGGCTGTGTATGACATGCCAAATAACTCCCAGTGGGGTTAGCAATATATCTGTTCTCCGTGTTACTGCAAGCATTTTTGATGAGAGAATACAGTACTGCATACATCTGATTTTATATAATCGACAAGTTCTCGTCCTCAGCACAGGGTTTTGAGAGCCCCTGAGGCGCAGAGCAGAGTTTGCATATGGTAGGGAGTTGGAGACTCCACTTCCACTGCAGGCTCTGGCCTGAACGGGGGCAGCTGGAAGCTGAAGGGCGGAAGCTTTTTCTTTAAAATCTGCCCGATACCCATGGAAGGGAACTTGCTGCGTTGCTGAGGGCTGTCGGGTTCTTCGCTACCCCCGCTGCTGGGAGGGCTACCGCTGGAATCTGAGGAGCTAGACCAGTCTTTCTTGGGCTGAGGTTTGACAATGAGAACAGGTGGGCTGGGGATTGTGGCCTTCAAGTATGAGCTATCGGGCTGAAAAGCAGACACATGTCGAGGTGGAGAAAGTGCTCCGTTGGTTAGTTTGTACCATGGTGATGGAGGAGCTTCTTTGCTTGGTTCCTTGCGGAAGTCCAGGAATGAGCGCAGAGGGAGTAAGGTGGGCGAATAGGGGTGTGGACAGCTTTGGCGCTGTCTTTCTGGGGCGGCTGGGTCTTGGGTGTAGGATGGCCTGGCTGCGGGTTGTTCGGGAACACAGGGTGGATCTCCGGCATTCCAGAGAGGAGGATGTGATGCAACCACCACGTCCTGAGTAAACATCTTTAAAACCTCCAGTCACAGCTTTCATAAGACCTGAAATTGATAGGAGAAAGTTCCAACTCATGTCTTTATTTGTACAGGCAAATATCTTTATATTACTGTCAAAATATTAAGGTATTTTGCAATTTAGTGCTGGACATTTACATTTTAAACTGCTTTAAGAAAGGTGTTGTTGAATGTTTCTACTGTGAACTGTTTTTGTTCATACAATGAAAGTCAGGCAAAACATGCACCAATTGATTTTCATTGTATGGACAGACTGACAGAAAAACAAACAAACAGACAAGACTTTTTCTTCAAAATATATTTTGTGTTCCACAGATATAAGTCAGTCATACAGGTTTGGAATGACGTGGGGATAGTACATTTTCACTTAGGCGAGAAAGATTTCAGAAATTTTAACCAACTGCACGCGTCACATTTCCACCTAGTCACCATCCTCTGCACTTCATTTCCCAGCATCTCCAATCACACACATCTTCGCGTCATCATCATCACTGCCATCACAAATGCACACTCCACACCACAGTTCATTGTCCGACCTCGTTCATGCCACGTGGACTATTCCCCTGTCTCCAGCGTCTTCCTTTCCTCCTTTGGACTCCACTACCATGCTTATTATCACTGCACCTTTATATTATCAATAAATCACTATTCACCATCCATCTTCCTCTCCTGTGTCTGCATACCGCAACAGTACGATGTTCCATGCGTTATACTGAGTTTGTGGAGTTGAAGAATTTCAAGCCTCGAAGATTCTTCAGGATAGTTACATGACTAGAACAGTGTGAAACAGGTTTTTTTAATGAAGTGCCTAATGAAGTCATCTTGAATCTTCAACTTATGTTATTTTTCGATGTGATAACCTGAACAGCTCTGAAGGGTTTACATTTGTCTCTGTTTGATTTACTGTCAAATAGGGCTGAAACTAACGATTATTTTTCCAATTGATTATTTATTTATTTCCCCAGTTCATCTATTGTTTATTTTCTGAATAGCCAATTTACCAATAAACAATAACCAATAATTTACCATAAAATAACTGGCTATTCTATGTATTAACTCTTACCTAATTATATTATTTATGGCAAAAGTTTAAGCAGTGTAGGCATAATTAGTAAAGGTGTTAACTATAGACCTTTTCAGTGGGATACGCTGTATAAAGCTCCTAGATCACTTATAACTTTCCAACGCTCATATTGTCTGGAGATTTTTGTCTGCTGAAATTTCTCTGAAAGATATTTTGCATTGTTTTGTCAAGACTTGTTCTCAGGGGCTAAGCCCCTTATCTCTTCTGACTCTAGCAATGACCCTGTGCCAGATCACATCTTAACCACTCGTTTAGTTCATACATGTCTATGTTTAACTGTGTATATAGTCTAGGCACTTACCAGTTCTTTGTTTCTTCTCCTTGGTGGGGCCTTTGCTCACAGTGAGATAGACGGGTGTTTGCTTGGGTGGAATCGTGACCTTCTCAATGTGCTTCCTCCACTGGGTCTGAAACAGCTCGCTCTTTTTCTCTTTCTCCATGTTGTACTGTTTCTCCTATGAGAAAGAGACTGTGTTAAACGCTCAGGAAACACATCTGACAAGGTTCTATGAAGGATAATCGTGTAGATGTTGGTTCCTCAAACTTACCCTGTACTCTTTTGAGAGTCTCTTCATTTTGTTGTTGAGGAGGAAGTACACAGCCAGTGTGTGGCAAGCTTTGTTAGTGAGCACCGCACTCAGCACCTCACTGTGTTTGTAGCCCATTTTCTCAGTCATGTGGAGCAGAACTGTATGGTTGATCTCCTCAATGTGGATTCTGAGAGTTAAAAGGAGATATTTTAGGTCACAATGTCATAAAAGATGTAATAAAAGCAATTTAGCTTAAAGCATATTAGATGACTAACCCATTTAAGTAAGGAACTCCAGTGTGAGGGTTGCCCAACTGCAGCCACGAGTCGGTCATCACTTGGTGGATGTTGGGTCTCTTGTCGGGGTCAGGCTCTAACAGCCTCTTCAGCAGATTAACGGCAGCTGTGAACACAGACAGGAAGCAGTGAGGACTTTGTGCCATGTTACTTTAAGTAGACAAAAAATAAGCACGTCCTTGTCAGCAGACAGAAGGTGAAAAGGAGTAAAGGGGATGCTTAGGTAGCTAGCTTGAAGCCAATGGGGCTGTCGGTAAGAACAGGTCCAGTCTAGTCACTCAGGTATCAACTTCTTTATTTATTTTTGTGTGCGTGTGGTTTCTACAAAGGAACATAGGAATACAGCGGTTCATCAAATATACATCTAAATAACTAAAGGCAATGCCTAAGCAGGAAATATAGCAAGCATAAAAATAAACACCTTTAAAGACAAACTTAAGAAATACAGAACAATATTAAGTATCAAACAAAAGGCACTTACATGGTCAATTACACACACGCAGGAAAAAACAAAGAAAGGAGAAAAACTCAGTCCTCTGTCTGCACAATACATCCATGTGCAACAAACAGAAGGAACATGCTGTGGGCACAGGTGCAGTTAATAAAGCCTAATATAGCGTCCTAATTGGCTTGAAATCAAATGGGTGGAGCTAGAGTTAATAGGAAAATTAACAGGCTAAGAGGGGTGTGGCACATGCTTTGCACCTTACAGCTTAAGGGACACAAAACTTCTCAACAGCCGCCCCCAAATTTGTATTGCAAATTTGATCAATCAGGGAATATCAGGTAAGGCTGGAAGAGGGATAGGCGGGCAACGGGCCTTGTATATGTCCTGTCCTTGACTTGGACATCCGCAACCCTACAACGACCATCCTTGCTAGGATGAAGGGAGATGACCTTACCCACTGACCATTGGGATCTGGGAAGTTCAGGACCCAGCATCAGGGCTCATTCGAGTAGGCGGAAGGTTACGGCAAAGCAGTGATCTACCCCCTGATGCCGTTCATCCATTAGTCCTGGACCCTACCCATCCAATCACAACACTTATAATTAAGGATTGTGATGACCACCTACAACATCCTGGGCCAGAAAGGCTTTTTGCTGAGTTAAGGAGGCGGTCTTGGATCCTGAGGGGTCGTGAGGCAGTCAGAAAATATCAGCATAGGTGCCCGAAATGTCAACAATTCCGAGCATATCCTATTATTCCCCGAATGGCAGATCTCCCTCCCGCTCGCCTTCGCCTTGACGAACCTCTGTTCTATTCCACTGGGATGGATCGTTTTGGGGCCTACACGGTAAAGATTGGCAGACGAGCTGAAAAACGGTGGGGAATAATTGTTGTAGGGTCTGGACCAATCAGACACACACTAATTATTCATATTCACTATATTTAATGAATATAAAGGTCTATGAAACTCTCCCCCAAAACTAACCTCACAAATGAAGTTACTTTGTCAGCCGGGTGTCCGGTTACAGAACACTTTAAGACTGATAACAGACTTTACGACCTCAAAGGAATGTGGCCACATGCGCCACATGCTTAAGAGAGAGAGACCATCTTTAATTAAATAAACTTTGCGGTGTTACTCTGATCTATGAAGGAACATGCCTCACAGAAACTGTGATGATTTACTGTCTCGTGTACTATTAGGTATAACAACATGGTATGTTGGATTGGGGTGTATGTGGTTGAACAACCACCCAACGGTCAATATAACCTCACCTGTATCATGCTTCCTAGCAAATTAATCCTCATTTAATGACACACACTTTGATGTACATCACCTTCTCTTAGAATGCAATGTGAATTTGTTATGTCTATTTGAGCTTGAATGAACAGTCTAAGCATGCTGGGGACAAAGACCATAAATCAACTAAGAGCCGCTTCCCCTCTCAGACATGTCCCCTTTCTGATTGGTCGAGTTCAACCCTTAGGGGAGGATCTTCTCCAGGCCTTATTAGAGACAGTCCACATGTGACCTCTCTCTCTTAGTTTTTTCATCCAGCCGCAACACTGTTCTGGTGAGACTGGGGAGCCCCCTCCCCCTCCACGGGGGCCCCAGGGCCCAGCAGGCCTCGATTCCAACCAGATCCGGCCTCATGTAAAAAGAGAGAAGACTCTCTCACAAAGAACCAAGGACAATCTCAGGAGTTTTGGAACAAAGACTCCAACCAACAAAGACTCCAACCAACAACGACTCCAATCACCCATCCTTTTGACTTCCTCACTTCTCCTGGGTGCTCGGCGTGGCCTCAACAGAGTCCCAGGCCTTGACCAAACCAATCATGCGTTCCTGGAGAAAGAGAACGCTCAACCAACTTCCACTTGACACTGCCGGAACCATCAACGACTTCAATTCTCAACAACTTCAAGAATTGTTCCCATTACAAATGCAAGTATTCAATTCAATGAAATGTGAAAATGAAATTCTGATGGCTCTTCTCATAGACCCTCTTCCGGTTTCCAATTTCATCCTATCACTAACCTATTTATGTATTCATGTGTGTATGTTGTTTAGTTTATTTATATTCATATAAATATCTATATTTAGTTAATAAAACTTGTACATAATATGTATTTGGTTCTGTTTTGCTTGCAATACAAGTCACTTTACGATCAAGGTTTTTGCTACTGGCTCAAAGTACAAGTACAGGCGAAGAAATAATTATTCTTCGGTGGCCATGGAAGATACCCTTTTCTTAGAATAAATTAATAATCAAAAGAGTTCGTTGGAAGAACTGATTAATTGATTGTAATTTTAATTCAGCCACATCAAGTTAATCCAATTAATTGACCCAAATATTTATAATTAATAATAACAAGATATTATTGATTATTAATATTTCCAAAAAGCTGAGTTCCTTACATTGTCAAATGTCTGACGACTAGGCCCGTGCATCTTGATCTACTCAGTCACATGAATACAGATGCCTTCTTGATGGCGCTCAGGCGCTTTATTGCTCGCAGAGGTAAACCATTTGAGCTGCTGTCTGACAGAGGTACCAACTTCATTGGGGGCAAGAAAGAGCTCCTAGATGCCTATCAATCCCTGACCCCTGACCTTAAGGAAACTCTGGCCAGGCAGAGGATTTCCTTCAAATTCAATCCTCCACACACACCTCACTTTGGTGGAAGCTGGGAGCGTGAAATACGCTCCATCAAAATTGCTCTGGAGACTACCCTAGGTGCTCAAATTGTCAGTGAGGAGGTACTACGCACAGTCATGGTTGAAATTGAAGGCATCTTAAATCCCAAGCCCATAGGCTATGTGTCATCTGACATTGCCGATCCTGACCCTGTGACCCCTAACTTGCTTCTTATGGGGCGGCATGATGCATCCCTTCCCCTGGTTACCTATCCAGACTCTGAGCTGCACAGTCGCCGTCAATGGCGTCACAGTCAGATCCTTTCTGATCATTTTGGGCCCATTTCCTTAGAAATTATCGAAGGACACAAAACTTAACAGAAGGAGACAATACAGGTAGCTCAAATTACAAAGGTTTATGATCCTTGGTCAGTCACTAGGTTTAATTGATTTATTAGGACAAATAAATTATTATTTATTAGGAAAAACGTATAATGTTGTGGCCATTATGATTCTCCTATATCTTGCATTAGTCAAGGGATGACCGCACAACCTTGCGTCCTTGAGATGGAAAATCACGGTTGTAAGAGCCAATTAGCGCTCTTAGTATAAATAGGAATCAACCTTAGATGTTACCCGGAAGCACAGACCGTTTTTGACCACATACTGTGACGAAGAGGAGGAGGCGTTTGGATCCATCTGCAGTAGTTTATTGATACAGGTGAGCCAGCATAGAACAGCTGACATAAAACTCAAAAACAGCTCACAAATAAGGGCAATCCAAGAATAGTAGTTTAAACAGGCAAAGGTCAGGGCCGGCGGCTGAGGTTCACAAACAAGTACAGAGTCCAAGTCAAAATATACAAGCAAGCACGAGAAAACGGGTCAGAGATAGCGTGAGGGTTAAGCAAGACTTCACAAAATGACAATGAACAGAACAGTCCAGATAAAGGGGAGCAGATGGGGAACAGGTGATACTAATGAAATGATGAGGGGATAATCAGGAGATGATGAGCAGGGAAGGATGATGGGGAATGCAGTCCTAGTACGCAGGAGAGAGAGATCTGATGCAACCAGGAGGAGAAGTCACTGAGCGCTCCGTGACAGAGCAGGGACACATGAAATGTGGGTGAGATCTTTTAATGAGCAGGGAGAGCTAAACGAAAAGAAACTGGTGTTATCTGGCGGAGGATCTTGAATGGCCAGACGAAGCGAGGAGACAGTTTCCTGCTCGGGAGCTTCAGATGGAGATCTCGCGCAGAGAGCCACACCCACTGGTCGGGTCGATACCTGGGACCCTCACGCCTCCTCCGATCCGCCTGGTGCTGAAAACGGCGGATGGCGCGTTGTAAGTGAACGTGAGCAGCCTCCCAGGTGGCCTCACTGCACCAGAGCCATGCGTCTACTGCTGGGAGGTCGGAGGGCTCTTCGGCCCTCGGGAAGAGTGGTGGCTGGAAACCTAAAACACATTTAAAGGGTGTTAGACCAGTGGCAGGTTTTAACAAGGAATTCTGGGCATACTCCGCCCAGGCCAGAAAGCGACTCCAGTCCTGCTGGTTCTGGTGGCAGTAAGTTCTCAGAAATTGAATCAAATCCTGGTTCAGACGTTCAACCTGCCCGTTGGCCTGAGGATGATAACCAGAAGTTAAACTGACATTGGTATTGAGTTTGGAACACAACTCTCTCCAGACACGGGAGGTAAACTGGGGACCACGGTCAGTGACAATGTCCTCGGGCAAACCAAAGAGCCGAAAAACCTGATTGATAAAAGCCTCGGCTGTGTTTAAGGCCGTGGGCAGGCCGGTCAGGGGAATGAAACGGCAGGACTTAGAGAAGCGATCCACCACGGAGAGGATAGTAGTAAACCCCTGTGATGGGGGTAGATCCGTAACGAAATCCACTGCGATGTGCGACCAGGGACGCTGAGGTACTGGCAGAGGTTGTAACAGACCAGCGGGCTTGAGATGGGAGGATTTAACTGCGTTACAAACAGAGCATTGATGAACAAACTTTATGACATCCGACTGGAGAGAAACCCACCAAAGGCGATTGGTAACTAACTGTATGGTAGCCGCAATACCTGGATGACCTGCGTTGGGGGTGCAGTGAACCCACTGATGCACCCTGTGGCGGAGTCCGGGTGGAACGAAGAGACGGTCGGCGGGACACTCTGGTGGAGCAGGATGACTACTTAGAGACGTGGTGACCTCACAGATGATGTCCCATTGAACCGGAGCCACGTTAAGAGGAGATGGAACAATGGGTTCAGGTTTCGATTCCTCACAAGGACCGTCAAACTGGCGAGACAGGGCGTCAGCTTTGCCGTTGGGAGCCCGGCCTGTAGGTGATCTTGAAATCGAATCTTGAGAAGAACAGTGACCAGCGAGCCTGGCGAGCATTTAGACGCTTAGTTGACCTGATGTACTCAAGATTCCTGTGATCAGTGAGCACAGTGAAAGGCTGGTGAGCTCCCTCCAGCCAGTGCCTCCACTCCTCAAAGGCGGCCTTCATTGCAAGGAGTTCGCGATCACCCACGTCATAATTGCGCTCCGCCGAATTAAGCTTGCGAGAGAAGAGGGCACATGGGAACATTTTCGTCGGGCTCCCCTGCCTCTGAGACAGAACAGCCCCAACTCCTGTGCTCGATGCATCCACTTCAACGATAAACTCCCTCTCAGGATCTGGGTGACGGAGAATAGGAGCGGAAGTGAATCTCTCCTTAAGTCGATCAAAGGCCGCAGTACAATCCGCCGTCCACTTAAAATATTTGCCCCCTTCACGAAGCAGCGATGTGAGAGGACCAGCGATTACACTGAAATTAGGGATGAATCTGCGGTAAAAGCTGGCAAAGCCCAAAAAGCGCTGCAGCTCCTTAACAGAGGAAGGTTGGGGCCAATCCACCACGGCTCTGACCTTGCTGTCATCCATCAGAACTCCGTGCGCACTGATGATATAGCCCAGAAAGGAGATATGTGTCTGGTGAAACTCGCACTTGGAGAGCTTGGCATAGAGCTGGTTATCGATCAGGCGCTTGAGAACCGCACGAACATCCTGGACATGCTCCTTAAAGGAATCAGAATTAATCAAAATGTCATCAATGTAAACAATAACTCTCTGATGTAACATGTCCCAGAAAATATCATTTACAAAAGCTTGGAAAGCAGAAGGACTGTTGGAAAGGCCGAACGGCATGACCCGATATTCGTAGTGCCCAGATGTAGTGGAGAACGCCGTCTTCCACTCGTCACCACTCCGAATGCGAATCAAGTTCTATGCGTTCCTCAGGTCCAGCTTAGTGAAGTAGCGGGCAGTACGGAGCATCTCCAGGGCTGCTGGAACCAATGGAAGGGGGTAGCGGTATTTGACTGTCACTTCATTAAGACCACGATAGTTAATGCACAGCCGAAGACCCCCATCCTTCTTCTTAACGAAAAAGAACCCGGCGGAAGCCGGAGATGTGGAGGGAGTAAAAAAACCTTTAGCCAGCTGTTCATCTATGTACGCCCTCATGGCCTCAGTTTCAGGTTTTGACAGCGGGTAAACCCTTCCGTGTGGTGGTACGGCCCCGATGGCACAGTCCCCAGTGCGGTGAACAGGGAAGTGCGCGAATTAGGTTGCCGAGGCGGATGGCGAGCTCCATAATTTGACTCAATGATTTACCGTTGTCGCGGCACGCCAGCTCTCCCTGGAGCTCCGGGCTGAGTCCCTTGCGATACAGGAGCTTTAAAGGTTCCTTCTCCCATCCGGCCTGGGCAGCAAGGGTCCGAAACGAGAGCGTGTAGTCAGCTGCGGTCGGATTTCCCTGGCGTAACGTGAGCAATAATTCTCCAGGATCCTTCCCTCCCGCAAAATGCTCAAACACTTCTCTAAATAGGGTCAAAAACTCATTATAAGGGGGGAAAGAGAGCCGACCTCCATACCAGAGTGCAGTAGCCCATTCCAAAGCCCGGCCGGTGAGCAGAGAACACATGAAGGAAACGCGGCTCTCATCAGTGGAGAAGGACTGGGTCTGTTGGTCAAAATACAAGCTGCACTGCAAAAAAAATCCCCTACAGGTAGAGGGTGAGCCATCAAACTTCTCAGGAAGGGATAACTTGGGAATGGTTTGAATTGTTACTCACGGCAGGTGGAACGGGAGCAGATGCAGCTGTGCTCGAGGCTTGATTATCAGCCGCGCTCGGTGGAGATAGGGCTCGGACTGATCTCACAAGTTCCTCGGTGAGATTTGTCAATTTTACCAACTGTTGTTGATGAGTGGCCAACACATTAGCTTGATAGGATACCTCTGAGGCCAGTCGATGGAAATCTGTTGGATCCTGTTGCGGTGAAGTCTTCTGTGACGAAGAAGCTGAGGCATTTGGATCCATCTGCAGTAGTTTATTTATACAGGTGAGCCAGCATAGAACAGCAGACATAAAACTCAAAAACAGATCACAAATAAGGGCAATCCAAGAATAGTAGTTTAAACAGGCAAAGGTCAGGGCCGGCGGCTGAGGTTCACAAACGAGTACAGAGTCCAAGTCAAAATATACAAGCAAGCACGAGAAAACGGGTCAGAGATAGCGTGAGGGTAAATCAAGACTTCACAAAATGACAATGAACAGAACAGTCCAGATAAAAGTGAGCAGATGGGGCACAGGTAATACTAATGAAATGATGAGGGGATAATCAGGAGATGATGAGCAGGAAAGGATGATGGGGAATACAGTCGTACGCACACGCACACACCATACGATACCAGTACAAAGTCACACATGTGCAATGAAGTTTGGCTGGAGAACAATGGCGATATGACGGAAATAAACTGAACCCATGGTTTTAACTGCAAATACGACTTGGACTTTCATGAATCAAACAAGGTAAAAGTGCGTCAATTACTCAACCCCGGGACAGCAACTCAGGGGCTTAAAGAGCATCTTGCAGGTTAGAGGACCCAATGAGTCAATGTATAGAAATATAATGTAGGAACTAGATTTTCTTTAAAATATACTTATAAATACGCTACATTGGCTTCTTGAGTCATTTTTGTGAGAAAATTTTACTTCCGCATCTGAAAATGGCGTGACGTAACGGGCGGGAGAGCGGTCTATTCAAACAACATGAAAACAATGGATCGCAATGACATTTCGGACGCTGAGGAAATTGTTCATACTTACTCGTATGACGGACCACAGCCATACAATTATGAGCCTGTTATGCTGCCAAGAGAGCAGGGACAGGCCAGGATTAATGTTAGACAGAACAACGGTCAGAGGAGACACACTAAGGTGTGTGTGAGGAGAACCAGTGGAGAACAGGGCAGGTGTCTTGGTGAGAGACCAGTGTTAGCTTATAGATATATAAACGTTTGCTAACGATATACACTGTGCTCACAGTATTGTACAGATTATTACCATCGTATATCAGTTAATAGCAACTTTTCAGATCCGATTTGTGTGTACATGCAGCTCTTTGGCAATGACGTTGCGTTGATGGAGGAGTTTGCATTTGCAATAGAGATGTTGTCTTATTTAAATTGTATAACATGGAAATGTGTAGCTGATCAGGCGTATGTCATGCTCATTAATATCCGTCCAGACTAAAGTTAAATTTAGCGGTTTCTCATCGAGAGACAGAGAGATATTTTTATTCCTGATACACGTTTTTGTTCCATAGGTGCATGTGTGGGAAATGCGAGGCAGTTCTTGCTTCGGCATCCCATGTTGAACTCCATCATAATATTGTCGGGATGATAATCCTCCGATCTAAAGTGAACGCTACACACGACCGCGTTTTTCGAAGCCGATGCGGAAGAGAAATCCCATCTCTTCACCTGCACAAACCGCAACCAGGCAGGAAAGATAGATAGCATTTTTTTTGTTAGGAAACCTGTGGACTCGATGTCCTGACAGGCAGGAGTTTTTGCAACCTCCACAAACACAATAATTTACCATGACGATGATAAATTAAAATACAAAAACTACCGAAAACACTGACTCACGACCGCTCTTACTGAATACCAACCTACTCTGCACTGAGCTGACGCAGAGCACACACACAACTCCCTCTCGTGACGTAAAATGACGCGATGCTGAAAAAAAGCGTTTTTTACGAGCAGTCAAAGAAACGCTCACTTTATCATCTAAGTTGGTGCCCTTATGTCGTTTTAAAACATTTTAAATCCTGCATTAACTTTTCATATGGTATTTTCATACAAGGTTATGTATTAATTTAGATATTTTTTTTCCCGGCAAGATGCCCTTTAAAGTTTGGGCTTGGCCTCTGCAACAGTGTTACATAATGATGCTATTCTCATTTCAACACTGCATCATCCTGTTGTAATATATCCTGTCACAGATTTAGTAGTGAATAAATAACCTGTTGTTGAGAATGCTCACGTAAGTGTAACGCAATAGAAAAGTCCACAGAATGTGATTAACCACAATGTTGACAGTATCATAATTTTCAAGAGAATTTATCTGGAATTGTGCTTGCATCATTTAGGTCAGTGAAATACAATGGTAATGTATTCTATTACATTCTATTCAATGGCAATGACTACTTAACTACATACTATCGAAAAATCTTACATCTTTTGGAATGTTTCTGAATAAAGCAGATCCAATCATTTCTTCTTGAGAATAAAACCGTTTTTTCCTGTAGTTGAAAACTTGTCTGGCACATTTGCAGTAAACAGCTGACGGCTTTGCACTGAGAATTTTGACCCTGTGTTCTTTTGAGTATGTTTGTTGCCATTAAAATTAACCATGCGTAATAGTCAAATAAATAAAAAAACCTAGAGTTAAAGGAGAATTACACAACGGTTACACATAGTAAATGCTCAACCACAGTTGCAAACCTCATTATAATGACATACAATCTTTTAAGTATCTAAATTATGACCTACAGTATATGATTTCATTACAAAAAAAAATGACACATGGAATTGTGTTGTTGACACTCGGGAATGTTTTTCTATGGCAAACAGGTTTACAAAATAGCGTGACAAGTCTAGATGTTTCATGAAGAGTCTGTTTTAATAGATTATCTTTCATCTCCTGAGATATGTAAAACACCATGTGACACTAGACCATCCCTATTTTTTTCAATTAAGCATTCAAAAGCTCCATACTGGACTAAAAAACGGTGCATTCTCACAAAGACTGCATTCATGCTCAACTTTGGAGCATGATACCCATTAAACCGTAATTGGTAGGAGTACACAGGCTAATTTTCAGCATGTAATAGTTGCTTGTTCCTTTTTGGATGTGATCACTGTGATCATAAATATCTTTTTGAAAATCTCAGATATGCAGTTCTGTCAATACCTGAAGAGATAGATGGAGGTAGAGGGTTCATATCTTTGTCCACCATCCTCTGATGCAGAGCTTTCAGGCTAAATGGCTCCACAGTGAAAGGTAGGGTACCAGTCAGCATGGCGTACATGTTCACTCCTCTACAATTAAAAACATACATATAGTCAAATCCAGAAATAAATCAAATTACTAAATGTGAACTTAGAACATGGTGCTTCACATTCAGCAAACTCACATTGACCAGACATCCACTTTGGGCCCATATTTCTTCCTTGAGAGAAGCTCTGGAGCGGCGTATGCTGGGCTGCCACACTGTGTGCTGAAGGGATCAGAGTATCCCAGAATTCCCGCACAGTTACTGAGGCCAAAATCTGTATTGGGAAACAGAGAGAGGGTTGTGTATAAGACAATGTTTATGTGTACTAAGAAAATGTTTATGTGTACTGGCTCATAGAGGGATTGACTCTAAATACCTTCCCACTAGGAGGGATGCAAAAGTGTATATGGCTTCCCAACACTAACCCTGTCTGTCACACACAACTGCTAAATAAAGGCCATATGTTTGCCAACAGTCTTCACAGAGAGGTGAGAGGTCGTTCGTTTTTAATGAGATACTGATTACTCAATCAGTCTTCACCACATGCTAAAGATGAACACTTTCATGTCACATCACTTTAGGTCAGGGGTCAGGAACCTTTTTTGACCAAAGACGTTTTTTCGTTTTTGGTTAATGCATTTTTATAATTCTAAATATATTATGCAATGCATATATTATAATTGGTGTATAAAAGGACATTTAAGTATATTTAAGTATAAAAGGTGTCTGCGATACGGCAAAAGCGAAAGTACCCGATAAAATGCTTCAAAATGTCTCTTGGTACAGCGGAGCACCAGTTTCAATAAAAGTATATGTTTCTGTCCAGGCACTTTTTATATACTTTTATAAATTTTTGCTGTTGCTCTAAAAATCTTTCTTTTCAACATTACCACAAACAAACTAAGTAGCCGCTTGAATCTGAGTGCAGGAGCTCTAGTTTACCATAGAAACATAAGTGGTTTGCCATTGATTCTATCGTGATGCAGCACTGAACATGCCTTTTTCCGGTACAACTTGAAATATGTTATGATAAACTTTTCATTACCTTCTGTAGACTGTACAACAAAGGATTTGTAATTGGCTGCTTTTTATGTAGAAAGCTGATGAGGTGGGTCTAATTTTTTATCAATCATTTGTTGGTAAAGGGTGAGGGACCTGGCGGCATGATTTTTGTTCAAGAGCCATAGGTTCCCTGCTTTACGACTTATTAGTGTGACTTTGTGATGTTAAGTAGACCTATCAGGAGGAGCAAACCTTGCATAATGTAAATCTCAGACAATGCTTACCGATCAGTTTTATGTTGTCCTGTTCATCAAGTAGGAGGTTTTCAATCTTCAAGTCTCTGTTGAAAATTAAAAAAAATTACTTAACTTTCATTTATCAAACCAACCATCTAAACTATAAATAAACTATGCCACAATAGTTCTTAAAAAATTAACTGGTCATTGTGCTCTAATAAAGACTTATATACATTACGGAGTATACAACTGGTTTCTTAGTTTTCAGGATTAATTCACTAATGTTTATTCCTTTGTCTCATTTATTCCTTTCTCATTTGAAAGTCTCATTTAAAGTTTCCTTATCGATGACCTGTGACTTTTTGTTTCTCACCTGTGAACAACTCCTGCCCTGTGCAGATGCTCCACTGCCATGACCAGCTGTCGTATGTATTTCTGGGCTTCTCTTTCATCCAGCCTTTTCTTCTCATAAATGTGGTTCATGAGGTTTCCAACAGGGCAGAGCTCCATGACGAGGTAGTAGCTGTTCTCCGTCTCCAGGATGTCCAGCAGTTGGGTGATGTGTGGATGTCGGATCATCTGCTGAATCTGTCCTTCACGCTGCAAGTTCTTTGTGACATACGAATCCTTTTTTACCTTTCTTTTGTCAATCACTTTCACCGCCACCTGTGAAGGTTAATAAAAAGGAGATTTTGCCAAGATAGAAAACATAAGGGGACTGTTTATTGGTCTCCTTATTTATGGAATTATTATAACAGCCGTGAACAGGTGAGGTGAGCCAGACTAAGACAGATGGGACTCTTATTTCACACTTGTCTGTCTCCTCACGTCTCCAGGGTTGAATGTTTGACCCGAGTTCCTGCGGAGGATGGGGGAGGGATAAGGACAAATAACCGATTGTAGTCACTAAAGTTTATTTGGATTTCTTTGGAAGTCTTGCTAGTGCTTAAAAGGGAACTATGCAGTTGTTTAGCTTAACTGCAGCTTCGGAGTTATCGGAATGGTTATATTACTTTTTTCGGGTTCAATGGTGGCCGTCTCGCCTGACCGTTTACAATCATGGTAGACCCTATTTGATGGCCGTGATATTAAAATTATTTATATATAATTCATTTCGGGTGGTCATGATTATTTTCCAGCATGGACAACAACTGTCATCATGACTCGTGGATCATGGATGTTTTGCAGCGCAAAATCTGACGGAACAGATAGCCTAGTCAATAATTTTAGGATTCATTTTAAAATTCTGCTATTTGTATTTAAATCTCTACATGGGTTAGCCCCATCTTATATTGCTGATCTAATACAGGAACAAAAGTCAATGAGATCGCTACGATCACAATTTAAAAAACGTCTTGCTGTTCCTCGGTCAAAGATGAAGACTAGAGGGGATCGCGCATTTGCGGTCGCAGCCCCTAAACTATGGAACAGTTTACCTTTATATATTAGGGACCTTCCTACACTCAGTCAGTTTAAAATCCATCTGAAAACATATTTTTTTATGATAGCGTTCGATTATGATAAGTGTGAAGGGTGCTAGTGTCATTTTTTTATAAATATATGTTGTTGAATGTTTTTATTAAGTTTATACTACCTATTTAGATATATGGATATATATATATCTTTTATTTGTCTTTTCTCTGCTCACTGTTTTACTGCTTGTACAGCACTATGGTCAACTGTGTTGTTTTATTCAGTGCTTTATAAATAAATTTGAATTTGAATAAAAACTAAATATTTTTCGTTTATCTACAGCTCAGATCTAGAATTCTGAAATGAAATAAAGTAGACCTATATATAGGTTTTAATTAATTTGAATGAATTAACCAGAGAGAGAGAGACAGCGGGCTGAACTCACCTGTTCACCACTTATTTTCCTCAGCTGTAGGCAAAGGCAAGCACGCGTTTCAAATCAGTGCTTCTCCAGGGAGACAAGAGCTAAATTAATCCACTATCTTAGCGCCATCTAGTGTTTTAGAAGAGGAAGTTGCTCAACTGCATTTGTGAGAAAATCTGCCTGGACGCATTTGTGAGAAAATCGAGCCGAGAGATCTCATAAAAAGCCAAGTGTCTCACAATCAAAAAAGACAGATATGCATTTGTAGGATGGTTTGTATTTATTTGTGAAATATTGTCTAGGCTCATTTATTTATATTTGCAAAACACAATACATATTTGTTACTCCACTGCATTTTCGGACAAATTGACCTTTGTACTTGAACATTGCTTTTTGTTTGTTTGTGAGTCGAGTTTTCCTTTGCAAAGCAGATCGAGTTTGTTTGCAAAATGCTGTATTTGTTTGTTTAATTATGGCACATAATTCGCTCCATAAGTGAGCATCCTGATTGGCCTGTTTCTGTAAATCAACCAATCAATTGTCAGTGTGGGTGGGCTTCTATCTCTTCTCCGGGGGGAGAGATACCTCCCTGAAATGAATTTTTGCAGGGTTGTTGGGATGTCTGTGATAGGGGATGTTGTTCTGCTATTTTTCCCCAAGGAGCCAACACAAACTGATTTCTGGGTACTTTTGAAATAAAATTTAGCTTTAAACTTTATATTAACATTGAGGGAAAACATTTGTTTTAGATTAAATCTCTAAATTACAAGTAGCCTAAGCTACAATAGAGAATTAAACTCGTGGTGCAGCTGGTACCTGAGTGACATTGACCAAAACAATTTAAACAGAAGTTATTTCCTTTTTAACTTTACATTTTCACATTCAGATAAACGGATAAACTAAATTTAGAGAATAACAAATGCAACTGCATTTTAGTCAGGTCTTGGCTGGATTCTCAACAATTTTTCATTGAGCAATTTTCCTATTTAGACAATAACAATCGCTTGGAAATAGCCTACAACAGCATTTAGCCTAAGTTATGGTTTTGGCAGGATTTTGACCAATTTCTATTTTGTTCTATTTCTATTACTTATAAACTATTATTATGCCATTTTCACAGTGTTCACAAATCTCACCTTCTCGCCGGTGGTCGCATGAAGCCCCTCTCGCACTTTGGCGAACGACCCCTCTCCCAGCTTCCTCCCGATCAGATAATTCCCAACTCTTTTCGTGTGGTGAAAGTTTCGGAGGATGTCACCTGGAGGACCGTTGTTTAGAGACGAAGGATGGATGTTTTCTGTGGCTACGGGAGCCTTAGCTTTCATCCCAAAAATCCTCCTGCTGTCCGTACCCATGTCTGTTCCAGCATCGGGCATACCTGCGCCTGTTGAAAGAAACCCGGTGTCCTCTGAATCTACTGCTACTGCTTACTAAGAGAATCCCTGTCCCTAATACTAACCTGACACACGCGCCACCCAGGGGCGGATCTCGAAAATTATTTATATGTGGCAAAGCATGAGGTCTATTAGGTGTGGCAATACCAAAGCAAGTGCAAATGTGTAGTTATTTTTGGATTCATGGCCTGACGGCCTAGACAATTGTGAGTTCACAAATAGGCCTAGTAGCCTAATCATCTTTACTGTTATATAGCCTACTGTTATTGTTAAATAACAAAATTTAATTTTCTATCATGTCACCATATCGAGATACTCTATATGAAAATCATCAACAGATTCTAAATGTTTCTGAGCTTGTATCTCTAAAGAAGACATCCCTTTTTATTAGTATTTCAAAGGCTCCTTGGATTGTAATTCACGTTTTAGTGCAAGTTAAAGAGCAACAAAAACTTTTAAATTTCCTAACGTTAGAAAGAAATTAGATGGGAATGTCAGTGTGTGGTCACCCAGAACACCCTATACCAACTCCAGCAACACCCCAGTAGCTGCATAGCAAGAGCCTAGCAACCACCCAGCATATCCTAGCAACACTTTAGCAAACACCCTGGACATAGGCCAATCTATTTTTACCTAGATGGGCAAAACATTTATGTTTTTAAGATTTTAAGTTGACTTTAAGAAAACCCAGTATAAATTTGTCTTTCAAACATTTCAATCTAGTTATAGGTTCTTCTTTATTTCTAACACACAATTCATGAAACTATTCACCATTTTTCTCACAACTATCCCAAATTATTCACCAACTTGCACAAACCTCAAACTTCCTGGTCAAAATAAAATACTAGTCAAAATACATTCTCTTCTTACAAAATCAAGCTTTGACCTCTTGACAAAACGTAACAAATACACCGATTACTTTCCTGCCCGGTGAACACTAGTGAGATCAATTCACTCAGTGTAACAAAAACCTCTTCTTGGGATTCAGGAATTATTTTGCAGCTCAGTGTCTATTACAGTATACAACATATATACATTTACAGATGCAGATACAGTACAATACAGCAATGAACTTCTGGAAAACATTATTTTCATTTTACTACTGTAATAAATTAATCATCATCTGCACATTTGGCCCAATTTCATTACAGTATACAGTAGTTTCTAAAGCTTCTGACACAAGACTATATCAGTAATTTCTCAGTTCTGCAAAAATACAGTACACATAATTCTAGTTTTTTCTTTACAAATGAAGTACAATCACAAGTTTGAGGGTGTACAACATGTGATACAGTTTACTACAGTTTATTATTATTTTTATGTCATCATACTGACGCACCACTGCTGAAAAGCAGTACTTGAAACATTGCTTACATCTATATTTTATTTTGTGATAATTCTTGCCACCCCGGTAGATCCGTCCCTATTGCATTCAATAATCTATTTCATATAAATGCTGTTCCTTTAACTTTGTTCATCAAATCATTCTGCATTGCCATCACAGGAATAAATTACAATTTAAAATATATTAAAGTAACACCAGGTAACTTTTGCTCTCGGGGTCCCCCTACAGTTGGGAAACAGTATTGTCCTCTACTACTGTCGTAAACTGTGTCATTGTGCATTTATTGACAACCATGATAGCCCTGAACACTGTAGGAGGAGGTCACATGCAGATGTTCTGCTTGCGTCGCGTGTGAAATGTCTTCATCCCAGGTACAGTGGCATATATTTCAGCATGTCATATGAATATAATTTCATGGGTTTTATTTTTTTTCTAACGACAAATGATCGCGATGATCACGTTTACAAGCCAGTGTCACTATAGTAGCCTAGTCTATTGGTTACCGTTTTACTGAATCTATATGATACTTCAATGAAATGTTTGAGTGGTAGATAATAACGATATATCGTCAATATTATAATATCAAGCTACCATAAATAAATCTGCAAATTTTACAAATCGATTTGCATTATAGCTTGAGGCAAGACAAATAATCATTACCTGATTCATGAAGATAAACGCAGGATAAGATAGCTTCCGTAACATAGTCAGGCAGACAAAAAAACACCCCAGACTACGGGGTGTCATTGGTTGTTGCTTTAAATGTTACCCAGATACAATAGTGCTATTTTCTGATTGGCTAACAACCCCAGACGAACAACACCAGAGGAGACGCGCTTGAATTCATGCCTGTTCCACAGTGTGAGCGGCGCGGCCCGAGTTTTGGGCGCTGCGGCATATTAAATATATTACAAATAGTTTTTCAGCGTGAGAAATACAATGTGTGGCGGGAGAGCGTGACAAAAGACCAAAATGAGTGACTGTCACGCTCAATGCGTGACACTTGACAGCCCTGCGATTTTAAGGAAGTGGGGGTGGTGGTGGAAGTGACGTATATGCCGTAAAGCAGTCGAGTTTTGTAGTTCTCTTTGTTCGCCGGTTACTACCCGAAACCCGAAGTTTAAAAGTACGATTAAAAACGCTACAGACCCCGTCAG
The DNA here is from genome assembly GCF_051911475.1 of Siphateles boraxobius. Taxonomy (NCBI): domain Eukaryota; kingdom Metazoa; phylum Chordata; class Actinopteri; order Cypriniformes; family Leuciscidae; genus Siphateles; species Siphateles boraxobius. The sequence continues at coordinate 7,513,730 of NW_027508866.1, forward strand.
GTTATGGCAGACGTGTCATTCAACCTATTGTAAGTCGATGTACCATCACAAGAGACTTGGAAATATATTATGAAGGTTGAAAAGTTACCTGGTGTTACTTTAAAATAGAAAATAGATACCCTATTTTAAATTGCAATATTTCACAATATTACTCTTTTTAATGTATTGTGCCTTGGTGAGCTGTAGACTTCTTTCAAAAACATTAAAAATCTTACAGACGCCAAACTTTTGAACAGTAGTGTAAAAGTAACATTGATTATGGGCAGGTTTGTGCAACTCAATTTATTTGAATTGATTGTTAAAGGTTCAAATGGATTGTGTAATGTTCTGTAATTGTTAACATATATGTCAGAAAAAAACAACATTTTGGGGTACAGCTGCCTGTTACTGGCAGCCAGTTAGAAAAAATTAACAATGGTAGTGTCGATTATTTGGACTTATTAACCTTTAGTATCACATTAATGAACTTTTAGTTTGTTTTCATTCAACACGTGTTCATTAGTTTGATTTTCCAACCACTCCACTCATCACACCTGTTCGTCATCTCCTTATTATCACTGTATTTAAGTTTCTCATGCACCTTTACTCTGTGTGGTTATTGTTTGTGTGTATTTTACTTTCTCGTCGTCGTAGATTACCTGAGTTTGTTTTCATTAAAGTACCATTTTGTTTAAAGAAACCTTTCTGAACTCTCTTTCGTCTTCATCTTCTTCAGCTGGTGACATATAGTAACCATCCACACGACTAATTACATGTGTGTCAAGAGCACAAATCAAAAAATCTTTTAGTGGTCATGAAAATGTATTTAGATTTAGCATATTATTGATGCATTCACCTCATATCATGACACACTGCTTTCCACTAAAGAAGAGCAGAGACAAAAACCCTGTTTTGAGTGTAGCTCAAAACAGGATTTGCCAGTCTACTCTTGCTAATATGCTAATGGGTTCTCTGGAACAGCTGCCTTTTAATTTGTTTTCACGCCTCAACATTCCTTGCAGTTATGATGAAAAGAATTGTGACCTTTTAAATTCCTGACGTTACACCACAATGAGTTTATTAGAAATGCAGTATACATATTTTATAGGCCAATAAACATCTATTTCAAATAGCTTGACACTATTTGCACCAAACTTTTGCAAGTTTATGTTGATTTCTTGTTAGGCTACTATCCGTCCTTCGGATGAGATGTTAAACCGAGGTCCTCACCCTCTGTGGTCATTAAAAATCCCAGGATGTCCTTCGGAAAAAGAGTAGGGGTTTAACCCGGCATCCTGGCCAAATTTGCTCATTGGCCTCTGTCCATCATGGCCTCCTAATCATCCCCATATACTGATTGGCTTAAGCACTCCACCATTCCTCTCCACCAGTAAGCTGGTGTGTGGTGGGCGTTCTGGCACAATATGGCCGCTCTAGGTGGATGCTGCACATTGGTGGTGGTTGAGGAGATTTACCCATCCATATGTAAAGCGCTTTGAGTACCTACACTGTAAAAAAATAAAACCGTAATTTTTACGGTAAAAAACCGGCAGCTGTGGTTGCCAGAACTTTACCGTCAAAAACACGGTAGCAACATTATTGGTTTTACAGACTTAACTTAAAATTTACAGTAATAAACCATATTTTATTTTCTGTTAATTTACAGACCTATTGAAATATTAATTTCTGTTTTGTAACATTGTATAATACACCGACAACTAGAGCCCTGCACGGGCCTCAAATCTAGGCAAAATGATCAGCCCGACCCGAGTCCGATTTCTTTTTTCTTTTTTTTCTCATTACACAGCGACAGCCTGCCCTATTTGCAGCCTTTAAAATAGGTCCGTTTTGTTAGTTATGTTTCTTTTCATTTATTTAAGTTAATTTAGACAAATGTTTGGAGCATTTTTTTTTAAATGACGACCAAGCAGCCGAGCCGACAGCGAGTAAAACATGTTTGATCAATTTAACCTCTCAAATCAACGCTAATACTTTACTTGGTTACAATAAAATCCATAGATATAATACACTTAAAGCATATCATACAGACAGTTAGTTTATTAATGTTTATTTATTAAACCACAGTGAGTAAAACATTTTTTTTTTTAAATATATAGGCTACTACTGAGGCAGGCTCAGGCTGCTCGCAGCGCTCGCAAACGAAATGAGCAATAGCCTACAATCTAAACAAATTAAATTAAATTAATTAAAAACCAACCTGCAGGTTATCTTACCTCAAAAATGCACCACAGAACATGGCCATTCTTTTTTCCAGTAGTTCCCAACAGTTAAACGAAAATAAAGTCCAATCAAACGAAAAACAGTAGTTTCCAACAGTTAAACGAAAATAAAGGCCAATCACACAAAAAGTTAGAACAGTCTCTCACTGTTTTCTGTTAATATTCTCCATTTCACATGAGGTGAATCGCGGGTCGCGCAGCTCGCGCTGACGAGAAGTTTGCGTGGGTGAGACTGTCATCTGTCATATGTCAGTGTAATTATAAGATAGGTTAAAAACTGGTTATGAAATGTCTTTTTATGTTTGTTTTTCTATCGTCGACGTCAACTTCTCATTTTCTTTTAATTAATGTCTAAAAATATAAATAGGATAATCCAAAGAAGAAGCCCGAGGCCCGGCCAGCATGTGAACTATGACGCGAAAATTGGCCCGAAGCCCGGTCCTAGGGGCCCAAATAAGTCGGGGGCCGACGGGCTCGGACTGAAATGCAAGGCTTTACCGGACAACCAACCACATCACAGCAGTGATGAGAGACACATGATAAATGAAAGGTCATTACAAGCAATTTTCCACAGTAAAAATAATACTATTATATAGAAGCTGCACAGTGTTATTTGCACAAACGTTAAACACCATCATGGTAACACATGAAATTTTAAAAATGCAATAAACATTATTTTAACAACATTAAATGTAACATAAAACCCTAATGTACATAACTGATTAGAAAAACTAAGAAAGCTATGAAGAAACGTAGTTATTTCAACAAAAATACTTCAAATGTGAAGTGTCAGGCATGGAATTGTGGGAATGTCAATTTAGGGTTTTTCACTGTAAATATTACAATGAGTTTTCTTTTTCACTTTCAAAAACTGTAAATTTAATGGTAATTTACAGTAAAATTACATGTACCATTAGATCTATCACAGTTATTTACCGTAGGGTGATATCAGCTAAATTGGGCCACTTTTTGGTAAATCATTTGGGACAATAATACAATACCATACATGCCTTTTCCATGTGTTTTTATGATTAATAATGACTGTTTTTGATAATTTTGTGTTGAAATTATGTAATAAAATATAATTATTTAGGCCCTACATTTCTTGAAACATCAGCTGTGCCAACTTTTTTTGCATGAGCAGTTTCAGGTAAAATGGGCCAGTGCAAAGGGAAATATTAGGCTAATTTATCCTCAATTTTAAATTTAAAACACAATTGCTTATACAACCACATGACATTTAAGCTGCATTAAACTAACATATTCATAAGAGCCATTAAAACAAACATTTTGGGTGCAAACCCACATATTCAAATGTGCAAAAAAGTCAATTTTGGAACAGCATCAGTAAACTGATGTCAGTGGTGTGTGTGTGTGTGTGTGTGTGTGTGTGTGTGTGTGTGTGTGTGTGTGTGTGTGTGTGTGTGTGTGTGTGTGTGTGTGTGTGTGTGTGTGTGTGTGTGTGTGTGTGTGTGTGTGTGTGTGATTTTGTTTATATTACATTGCGGGGACCAAATGCCCCCACAAGGATAATAAAACCTGAGATCACCTACATTGTGTGGAGCAGCCAGCAGTCCCCACGAGGGAAATGGTTTAATAAATATACTAAACTTTGAATTTTTAAATTATTTTTAAAGGGCAGGATTAGTGTAAGGGGACAGAATATACAGTTTGTACAGTATAAAACCATTATGCCTATGGAGAGTCCCCACAAAGATAGTGAAACAGACACACACACACACGTACACACACGTACACACACACGTACACGTACATACACACACACACACATGATGGCGCCTTTTAGCTGAAACCATGTGGCCCATTTTACCTTAGTGGGTTAAGGTAAATTGGGCCACCAAGAAAAACATCACTTTTTCAAATAATATGTTCATATACCAAACTAACAACATTATTTCTGATTGATGCCATTAAGACAGATATTATGCATATTTTTTTTATGTGCATGTTTGTTTGTTTTTTTATAGATGTATCATCCTTATAATAGTTTAGTTAGATTTGGTATGCCAGGCTACTTACCATGCATCTTTCTGGTGTAGTCTTGATTTGAATGATTCCCCCGCCCACCATAGCAACCATAAACTAATCAAATCACCTGTTACTTGTCAAGTACAGTTATGACAACAGTTTGAAATAATTTGCAGTCATTTGCTCTAAATTCCAGAGGAGCTGGGACCCCCAAACCTTAAATGGCCCATTTTACCTGATGCCCCATTTTACCTGATATCACCCTATATAGTAAGGAAACTTTCTGCTAACCAATTAACGGTTTAGCACTGTAGCATTTACAGTCTTTTACCGTTAAAAATGTAACAAATTATTATTATTATTAAAGTTTCAGATTCACACACATATAAAAAATGGACTATTGCCCCCCTGGCTGGCTTGCCACTAACTGTAACAGTTACTATTTGTACCTTACCTTATCTACTGAATTTCGGAACACCATGAAATGAACCAGTAGGTTCACTACAGAGGGCAAGTATTTATAAGGCACATATAAACACAGACAATGAAAATGTACCAATTTATATTTTGTTGGAAAGATTGGTTGAATGTAGATTAAATAAAATTACAATAACAATGAAATAAAAATAAAAGCACAAATTAATGTTTTCTTCTCAATCCCTTATGCTTTCTTTTCTACTGAAGTGTTATTTTCAGTTCTGATGTTATTTGAATTATCTAACTATTTATATTCTAATTGTATAGTTTATAGATATTTTAACTATATTTATACTACAACTTGAATTTCAATCGTTTAAATTAGAGCTTTTGCTAATCCTTTGGATTTTGGTTTGTTAAGCATTATTATATCATTTAACTCTGAAATGGAAATACCAAACCAAATTAAAACATCAAAAATATGAAGGGGGGGGGGGGGGTTAAATTCAATATTACAGTAACCCAGTTCACTTTCTGTGTTTAGTTAGTTAGGGGGCTGGTGATGGCGCAGTGGATAAGACACATGCCTTTGTGTCCCTGAGCAAGACACTTAACCCTTAGTTGCTCCAGAGGCGTGCGACCTCTGAAATATAGCAATTGTAAGTCGCTTTGGATAAAAGCGTCAGCTAAATGACTAAATGTAGTTATTTTAATTATTTCCCCTTATTGTTATTTAAAATTACACAATGACTTCTATTATTTTCAGCATTTTTGTTGAAATTATAATTATTGCAAATTATATTCTTTTTTTCCCCCCAGTCAGTTAAATTCTGACCTGTGTTACATTTACTTGGTATCAGATCAATACCAAATTTTGAGGTATTGCTCACCTCTAATAATCCAGCTGGTGAGGAGCGCCCGCTGGTGGTCAGCAGCAGCATATCATGATTACGTCTTCTTTTGTAGCATTTATATTTTCGTTGGGGGTAAATATTTATTGTTTTTCTCAGTCGCTTTGGTGCATTTTTCAGATCACAACTGAAATTCTCAAAACCACTTGTTCAACCTCCATAGTCACTTGTGCACATCACAAAAGTAATTTCTCATTATTTTGAACAAATTGCGAATGATTTGACATTCATGCAATTGACAATTGTCTGCTTTTCCTACAGAGAGAGAGAGAGAGATAGAGAGAGAGAGAGAGAGAGAGAGAGAGAGAGAGAGAGAGAGAGAGAGAGAGAGAGAGAGAGAGAGAGAGAGAGAGAGAGAGAGAGAGAGAGAGAGAGAGCTACTTGTCCTACGCAATATCACCAATAGAGAGCGCAATAGACCTGCTCACCTTCACTTCTCTCTACATCGCTCGTCTCATGACCGCATGGTAATGTAAACAAGCTGTCGGCTATGGGGTGTGGTGACGCAATATTATTAAAAAGCCAGTCTTCCATTGTTATGAAGATCTATTAATCATGTCAGGGTAGTCATCGCTAAAATATTACTCTTTGATAAACACCAAGGCATTGGGTTATTTGAAATAGCCTAATCAAAAAGACATGGGTGGTCTTTCGATTATCATTTTGTAGGATATACAGTTTTGTGTTTCAATGATAATATTAAAATGGAAACAAATGAAACAACGTAAGTTGTCGTACACTTGTCATATTTGTTAATTTATAGAGCATGACTGGCCTGACTGGTCGCAATAACAATATTGCTACCATTTAAAATACTTATAGTGTTGAAATAGACATTACAGAAAACAAATGGGGTGAGGTAATGTGGAAATACATAGCCTACATTTAAGGGAAAATGAAAGAAACGGGCAAGGTAAAACTAAAGGTAAAAATACAACGGTGATGAATTTATGTAGCTATACATGTGCTAAATATTAAGTAAAATGTTTATATAATAATATATCTGATGAAGTGAATTGCATCAGCAAATGCAAATTAGTAAAAGGAAATAAAATCAATGCTCCACATCATATGCATGACATCACTGCATAAAAAGTGTTTGTCTGCATTAGCGTGCCCGTCTCATTTAAATGAATAGGCTAATCAATAGATAATTTAGTCGCGACCAATAGGTCAGACAAAAGCGATCTACGTAAACCATCACTGGGGGAAGCTGATAGAAATCAAGAATCACTGCGAATCTGATCTGACCCCTCAGCAACATGCTCTTTGTTGTCTAGGTAAGCATGGGTGAGAGGCGGGGTTCATTTTACAACTCTGATCCCGGCGCGGCAGTTGATTGGATTAGATTTTAACCCAGTGACTGAGAAGAGATTTGCTAGCAAATAAGAAACGCCCCCACCCCGTGCCGGGAAACTAACTTCAAATAACAAATATGAGAGACTCGCCAGCCAGACATTCACTTATTTCTCACTCAGACACTGAGAGGTGCTGGAATCTTTTTAGCTTTGTAATTCGGAACGGTCCGTATTTAGGATGAGACGTTTTGATAATTTGATTTAGATTCGAATCGAGTGGCTTTATTCATTATTCCATGACGATTGCAGTAGTTACGTAAAACTATTACAATCTTACAGTTTGCGGATTGACTGGCAGCTGAACCGAACAGGTGACGCGTGTGTCAGGTTCCGCTAAGCGTTTAGTATTAGGGACAGGGATTCAGATGTCTCATTCTCATAGAGCTCTTAGTAAGCAGTAGCAGTAGATTCAGAGGACACCGGGTTTCGTTCAACAGGCGCAGGGATGCCCGATGCTGGAACAGACATGGGTACGGACAGCGGGAGGATTTTTGGGATGAAAGCTAAGGCTCCCGTAGCCACAGAAAACATCCATCCTTCGTCTCTAAACAACGGTCCTCCAGGTGACATCCTCCGAAACTTTTACCACACGAAAAGAGTTGGGAATTATCTGATCGGGAGGAAGCTGGGAGAGGGGTCGTTCGCCAAAGTGCGAGAGGGGCTTCATGCGACCACCGGCGAGAAGGTGAGAAGCTTTGAAGAATTGTTAGCTCAATTGCGTCTAAATGACACTGAAAAAATGTCATGATAATTGAAACATAAAAGCATCCAGTCAATATAAAGTGGTCAAAATCCAGCCTGTTGTATTTGTGATTTTATATAGGGATTGTTAATATCGATGAAAATTGCTCGCTGAAAAACTGTTGAGAATACAGCCAAGACCTGACTAGAATGATGTTGCATTTGTTATTCACTACATTTAGTTCATCCGTTTGTCTGAATATGAAAATGTAAAGTTAAAGAGTTAAAGAGAAAGTTAAAAGTTAAGAGAAAAAAAACATCTGTCCAAATTGTTTTGGTCAAACCCCCCTAAGTGTCAATGGTAGTCAGTGGTAGTCTTGTCGATCACGAGTTGAATTTTGTTGTATTTGTTATTTAGTGGTTTATTCTAAAACAAATGTTTTCCATCAATTTGAATATGTTTAAAAGTGAATTTTATTTCAAAAGTACCCATAAATCAGTTTGTGTTGGCTCCTTGGGGAAGAATAGCAGAAACATCATCCCCTATCATCACGTTGAGATGTTTCTCACTGGTCTCATGTTCCTCTTCATACAGATTAAAATGGGTAACAGAGGCAATCCTTGAGCCTGTTTGCATTCAGGTGTCTGTATTAATCTCAGGTAACCCCAAAGAAAATGTTCAGCCCTTCAGAATGAATGGAGAAATATTTCTTAATTTTTTCTATGTGCATACTTAAAAAAAAGAAGTTGTTTGCCCTTCTAGTGAGTGACCTGAAATACCTTCTTAGCATATCAGAGATCTGTTCAGTCCTCTTATGCTGTTGCTGAGGGAAGGAGAAGAGGTCTGTCCCGGGCGATGATGCAAGCGCTAGCAATCACAAAGAGAAGCAAGGCTGCCTCGTGCTCCTCTTGTCTCCTGCTTCGCTCTCGTTCTCTGACATCACCTAGAAAAACAGACAGGGTGGGGTGGGGCTCAGGGTTGGTGGGCGATAGCACATGCTTCCCCCATGTCTGTTGTGAGCATATCTAACCCACTTTCACCCTCGCCGCCTTTGTCTGCCTGAGAGAAAAACAACATGTTAGTCTGAGGCTCCGGGGGTCCCCCTGCCACCCCCCTTTAACCATCGACCACCAATCGACCTCATCAACAATGCTGGCAAAACACGACGGTTGAGATCCAGTAATGTCGGATTAGCATTTTTGGGGATTGTTTAGAAATGGAACTTTCCCCCCTTTTCCTCAGTTCCTCCTTTAAAATACGCCTCAGTTGGAGAAATCGGTCCAATTATCTGCTCAAATGCCCATGTTTGATCGGTTTGCTCAACAGTCTATTTTTGTACCTGATGATTTGTGGTGGCACAGCAAGTCCCTTGAACCCTCATCGGGTCACGCTCTGGGGCTCTTTGATCAAGGGTGGAACCAATAGCACCAGGCTATTGTTACAGCACACAGAGGGACATTTTACCCAGGACAAAGAAATCTTGTTTGACAAAGAACAAAGACCCTCCCCTCCCACCTTAATTGAAAAAAAAAACAAGATCAAAATCATTAACAAATGAGCTAATTCACTTACATGTAGGCCTATATATGCATGCTATGCTACATTACATTGTCCGTGAACGTGTTTTTGAAGGAGCAGAGATTTTTTTTAGCCTAATGTTTATAGAGCATTAGTGGTTCACGGCATGTTGGTGACAAATGGGTGGCATTAACAGGCCATTTGAACATTCTTCATTCAACTGGAGGTGCTTTAACGGCTACAAATCGGTTATTTGTCCTTATCCCTCCCCCACTGAGTCCTCCACAGGAACTCGGGTCAAACATTCAACCCTGGAGACGTGAGGAGACAGACAAGTGTGAAATAAGAGTCCCATCTGTCTTAGTCTGGCTCACCTCACCTGTTCAGGGCTGTTAGAATAATTCCATACATAAGGAGACCAATAAACAGTCCTGTTATGTTTTCTATCTTGACGAAATCTCCTTTTTATTAACCTTCACAGGTGGCGGTGAAAGTGATTGACAAGAGAAAGGCCAAAAAGGATTCGTATGTCACAAAGAACTTGCGGCGTGAAGGACAGATTCAGCAGATGATCCGACATCCACACATCACCCAACTGCTGGACATCCTGGAGACGGAGAACAGCTACTACCTCGTCATGGAGCTCTGCCCTGGTGGAAACCTCATGAACCACATTTATGAGAAGAAAAGGCTGGATGAAAGAGAAGCCCAGAAATACGTACGCCAGCTGGTCATGGCAGTGGAGCATCTGCACAGGGCAGGAGTTGTTCACAGGTGAGAAACAAAATGTCACAGGTCATCGATAAGGAAACTGTAAATGAGACTTTCCAAAGGAATAAACATTATTGAATTAATTCTTAGAACTAAAAAAACAATTGTAATTACTCTGTAATGTATACAAGTCTTTATTAGAGCACAATGAGCAGTTAAATCTTTTTAAGAACTATTGTGGCATAGTTTATTCGTAGTTTAGATGGTTGTTTGATTAATGAAAGTTGTAATTTTTTAATTAATTTTTTTATTTTCAACAGGGACTTGAAGATTGAAAACCTCCTACTTGATGAACAGGACAACATAAAACTGATCGGTAAGCATTGTCTGAGATTTACATTATGCAAGGTTTTCTCCTGACAGGCCTACTCAAAGTATGTCACAAAGTCACATTAAGTCCTAATGACCTAAAGTGATGTGACATGAAAGTGTTCATCTTTAGCATGTGGTGAAGACTGATTGAGTAATCAGTATCTCATTAAAAACGAACGACCTCTCACCTCTCTGTGAAGACTGTTGGCAAACATATGGCCTTTATTTAGCAGTTGTGTGTGACAGACAGGGTTAGTGTTGGGAAGCCATATACACTTTTGCATCCCTCCTAGTGGGAAGGTATTTAGAGTCAATCCCTCTATGAGCCAGTACACATAAACATTTTCTTAGTACACATAAACATTGTCTTATACACAACCCTCTCTCTGTTTCCCAATACAGATTTTGGTCTCAGTAACTGTGCGGGAATTCTGGGATACTCTGATCCCTTCAGCACACAGTGTGGCAGCCCAGCATACGCCGCTCCAGAGCTTCTCTCAAGGAAGAAATATGGGCCCAAAGTGGATGTCTGGTCAATGTGAGTTTGCTAAATGTGAAGCACCATGTTCTAAGTTCACATTTAGTAATTTGATTTATTTCTGGATTTGACTATATGTATGTTTTTAATTGTAGAGGAGTGAACATGTACGCCATGCTGACTGGTACCCTACCTTTCACTGTGGAGCCATTTAGCCTGAAAGCTCTGCATCAGAGGATGGTGGACAAAGATATGAACCCTCTACCTCCATCTATCTCTTCAGGTATTGACAGAACTGCATAACTGAGATTTTCAAAAAGATATTTATGATCACAGTGATCACATCCAAACAGGAACAAGAACTATTAGATGCGTAAAATTAGACTGTGTACTCATACCAATTACGGTTTAATGGGTATCATGCTCCAAAGTTGAGCATGAATGCAGTCTTTGTGAGAATGCACCGTTTTTTAGTCCAGTATGGAGCTTTTGAATGCTTAATTGAAAAAAATAGGGATGGTCTAGTGTCACATGGTGTTTTACATATCTCAGGAGATGAAAGAAAACCTGTTAAAACAGAGTCTTCATGAAACATCTAGACTTATCACGCTATTTTGTAAACCTGTATTCCATAGAAAAACATTCCCGAGTGTCAACAACACAATTGCATGTGTAATCTTATTCTTTTTATGAAATCATTGTGTCATAATTTAGACACTTATTAGTTTTTTGTCATCATATTGAGGTTTTAAAAATGTGGTTGCGTATTTACTTTTCCATTTACCATTGTGCAATTCTCTTTTTTTTATTTTGACTATTACGCATGGTTAATTTTAATGTACTCAAAAGACCACATTCAAAATTCTTAGTGGAAAGCCATTAGCTCATAAACACTGTTTACTGCAAATGTGCCGACAAGTGGCGGCTTATTTTTCAACCACAGAAAAAACGGTTTTATTCTCTAGAAGAAATTATAGAATCTGATTTATTCAGATTGTTCAAAACAAACCTTCCAAAGATGTAAGATTTTTCCATAGTATGCAATTTAGTAATCATCTTACCATTGAATAGAATAGAATAGAATACATTACCATTATATTTCACTGACCTAAATGATGCAAGCACAATTCCAGATAAATTCTCTTGAAAATTGATACTGCCAACATTGTGGTTAATCACACTGTGGACTTTTCGATTGCGTCACACTTACGTGAGCATTCTCAACAACAGGTTATTTATTCACTACTAAATCTGTGACAGGATATATTACAACAGGATGATGCAGTGTTGAAATGAGATTAGCCTCATTATGTAACACCGTTATTTATCATCTCAAGGACGCAAGGCAGTGCGGTCATCCCTTGACTAATGCAAGACGTAGGAGAATCATAATGGCCACAACATTATACGTTTGTCCTAATAAATAATGATTTATTTGTCCTAATAAATAAATCAAATCTAAAGACTGACCAAGGATGTGCTTACACTTTTTACTTAAATGTCTACTTAGAGTAACATAGCACAAAGTCCTCACTGCTTCCTGTCTGTGTTCACAGCTGCCGTCAATCTGCTGAAGAGATTGTTAGAGCCTGACCCCGACAAGAGACCCAACATCCACCAAGTGATGACCGACTCTTGGCTGCAGTTGGGCAACCCTCACACTGGAGTTCCTTACTTAAATAGGTTAGTCATCTAATATGCTTTAAGCTAAATTGCTTTTATTATATCTTTTATGACATTGTGACCTAAAATATCTCCTTTTAACTTTCAGAATCCACATTGAGGAGATCAACCATACAGTTCTGCTCCACATGACTGAGAAAATGGGCTACAAACACAGTGAGGTGCTGAGTGCGGTGCTCACTAACAAAGCTTGCCACACACTGGCTGTGTACTTCCTCCTCAACAACAAAATGAAGAGACTATCAAAAGAGTACAGGGTAAGTTTGAGGAACCAACATCTACACGATTATCCTTCATAGAACCTTGTCAGATGTGTTTCCTGAGCGTTTAACATAGTCTCTTTCTCATAGGAGAAACAGTACAACATGGAGAAAGAGAAAAAGAGCGAGCTGTTTCAGACCCAGTGGAGGAAGCACATTGAGAAGGTCACGATTCCACCCAAGCAAACACCCGTCTATCTCGCTGTGAGCAAAGGCCCCACCAAGGAGAAGAAACATAGAACTGGTAAGTAGTATTATTTTGTTACAGGCTCAAGGCCCACAGAAGACAATACTGAACACAGATCAATAAAAACATCACACATTCATATATACACATTATATACAGCAACAACAGAAGAATAGAGCTAATGAAGGCACAAATACCAGTGATCCCATATTTTTGACATGTACCTCACAGAGCTACGACTTGGATCTACTATCTGAACAATAAGCTCATTCATGGATCGGTCCAGCCTGTTCATAAACTTGAAAGTTAGATTTAAGTAAGTGCCTAGACTATATACACAGATAAACATAGACATGTATGAACTAAACATGTGGTTAAGACGTGATCTGTTACACAATTGATACGTAACTTAGATGTACGTGACAATAATTGACAGAATGAGAACAAATGGTTCATATACAATGGTACAAATTAAACCGTTTTTAATATAGCGCTTTGTTGAAGGCAGCTTTGCAATAAGCTCTGTTGCCTGAGGGATAATTCCAAATTTTTTACTTGGCAAATAGGTTGACAGTAAATAAAACATTTTGTAAAACCTTCAGCCCTGTTCCAGATAACCAGAAAGATCAAGTTAAAGATTAAAGATGACTTCATTAGGCACATGTAACAAATGTATAGAATACCTGTTTAAAACACACTCTCGCTTTGTTGTTTGCCAAGTCATGTGAATAAATTGAAGTATTTTAAGCCTTAAATATGCTTCATTGGGCGTGAGACACACGCATTTCAACACGCTCACACACTCACACGCCACACCTTGCATTTCTCACGCTGAGGAGTAAGGGAACTTGTCCCGCTATACAATTAATGGACGAGACGCAGGCAAACGGAGGGAAGTTCTCTGCCGAGTTCATAGCAACTGTCTCGAGTTATACAGAGTTAAATGCTAGCTACCAGCCAATCAGAAATTAGAATTAGTTGTTTCCGGGTAAATTATGTGTTCCCGCTGCAAGCATGTTCGTTACTAGACAACACGCGCACACACGGAGTGGAAGTTGAAAGAGCACGATCTGATGAATGCGGTTTGCGGACATCTTCATTTATTGAATTTTTTTTTTTAGCATTTTAATTTTACGATTCCTGGTCGATATCTCTTGCCTGTGATCACAGACAGTGAGATCTGATGTTGAGGAGTATAGCCAAAATTCGTGCTACATTATTTTTGATGCATTCAAAAACTCTCCAACTGCTTTTAAAGGGGTCATCGGATGCAAAATACACTTTTATATGGTATTTGCAAATAAATGTGTCTTTGCAGTGTGTGGACACAATCACCATGCAATGAAAAAAATCCATTCACTTTTTTTTAATCCTCAAAAAGCCAAAAAGTTGTTGTTATTTTTCAATAAATTTGTATATTTTAAATATAACTATTTATTTTATTTGGATGAATTTGTCTTTTTATCAGATTTAACAATTGTTATAATTTCCATTTGTGCTGGTCAATTATGAACAATAGGCAAAATTGAACTGCTAGCAAATATTGAAGCGAATTTGGTTGGGTCGAGGGACCGCTGCTGCAAATATTTGGGTGGCTCCTCCCCTAAATCTCACTCTAAACTTTTGATAAAACTTGAGAGCCCTGGCTTCATCTCCACAAACTCAGTATAACGTGTGGAACATAGTAAAGTTGGTTGAAATTTTCACTTCAATTTTCACAAAAGTGAAAATGTACTCAGCTACTCACCCTCACGTCACTCCAAACCTGAATGACTTCTGAGGAACACAAAAGATATTTTTTCTAAATATCTGCTTGTTTGCTTGTCCATACAATGAACAATATGAGTCATTGTCTTACTTTCACTGCATGAACAAAAACAGTGGAAACGTTCAACAACACCTTTTCTTAAAGCAGTTTAAAATGTAAATGTCCAGCACTAAATTACAAAAGACTTTCCCTAGGCCATCAGACTTTCTGCATGACACTACTATAAAGATATTTGCTTGTACAAATAAAGCAGGAGTTGGATCTCCTCTGAATCAAACTCTTTTTCCTATCAATTTCAGGTCTTCTGAAAGCTGTGACTGGAGGTTTTAAAGATGTTTACTCAGGACGTGGTGGTTGCATCACGTCCTCCTCTCTGGAGTACATGGAGATCCACCCCGTGTTCCCGAACAACCCGCAGCCAGGCCATCCTACACCCGAGACCCAGCCGCCCCAGAAAGACAGCGCCAAAGAACCCTCAAAAGCTGTCAACACCCCTATTCGCCCACCTTCCTCCCTCGGCGCTCATTCCTGGACTTCCGCAAGCAAGGAACCAAGCAAAGAAGCTCCTCCATCACCATGGTACAAACTAACCAACGGAGCACTTTCTCCGCCTCGACATGTGTCTGCTTTTCAGCCCGATAGCTCATACTTGAAGAAGGCCACGATCCCCAGCCCACCTGTTCTCATCGTCAAACCTCAGCCCAAGAAAATTCCTCCCACTTCAGACTGGTCTAGCTCCTCAGATTCCAGCGGTAGCCCTCCCAGCAGCGGGGGTAGCGAAGAACCCGACAGCCCTCAGCACCGCAGCAAGTTCCCTTCCATGGGTATCGGGCAGATTTTAAAGAAAAAGCTTCCGCCCTTCAGCTTCCAGCTGCCCCCGTTCAGGCCAGAGCCTGCGGTGGAAGTGGAGTCTCCAACTCCCTACCATATGCAAACTCTGCTCTGCGCCTCAGGGGCTCTCAAAACCCTGTGCTGAGGACGAGAACTTGTCGATTATATAAAATCAGATGTATGCAGTACTGTATTCTCTCATCAACAATGCTTGCAGTAACACGCAGAACAGATATATTGCTAACCCCACGGGGAGTTATTTGGCATGTCATACACAGCCTGCACAGAACACAAATAGACCTTGAAGTAATAAAGCCCCAGGACAGTAGACACTGAAACTAAGTTCACATGCAGCAGCACGTTCAACAGGCTTCTAGTCCAAGTGCCATGTAGCAGCTGAGCCACAACCTTTAATGCACAATTCTTCTGTGAAACAAAGCTGTCACTGCCCACAATAATGTGTGTAGACTGTTAATGAATGGTTGGAGGGTTTTTTGATAGTGCGCTTATTTGAGCAAATAATATTAGTGATTTTTAAGCTCTTACTTTATTCAACCTCAAATTGTAATTGCACTCAGGTCAATGCTTCACTTTTTCAATAGCCTCACTTTTAAACCTGTAGTGAAATGTCAATATTTCATTGGAAGATAACATTCCTAGTTTTTCACCTGTAGAGGATTGCTGGCATTTTGTATAGCCTTAAATATCTTCCATTCAGCCTTTGGGCTGTAATGGAAGATTTTCTGAATTATTTGAACTCTTCGTGTATAAGATTAATTTTATCTGCGGAGCATCATGTGAAGAAATAGATTGTGCAATAGTGTGTATATATTAAATGGCTGACCTGGTTATAACCAGGGTGGTGTTTTCTCTCTATTGAACGAAAGAGATTCAAATCTGCCTGTACATAGAACTCAAGTGTCTTTAATTCCATGCGTTTAAAAATGATTAATGCTGTCTTTTTCACATTAGATTTACAAAGCAGACCTCTTTCACAGTCTTCACGTGCACAGAAGACTTACGAGCTGTGAAAAAATTTTCTGATCTCAACTACACTTTTGCATGCTCACCAGTATTTAAAAAAAAAAGTGCTGTCAGTTTTTTTGGTGACACGTATTTGTACTTTTGTTACGGTGAAGATAAATTTGAAGGTCTTTTGTAAGTTTTGTATTGATTTGCTTTTTTGCCAAGTTAAAAGAGATTTTTTAACACTGTAAAAAAGATTTTAAATATTTATATTTAAAGATTATTATTATTTGTGTTTTGAATTTTCTATTTTAATGCAGCATGTATTGTTTTTTTTACACAAATAAATGCACAATACTTAAATTTCAGAGTTGTATATTCTGTTCACATAAAATGGCTCTAAATAAAACTAATTTTTGATGGTAGATAAAAGAGTTTGTCAAAGAAACTACATTTTAACAGTCATTTACAGAGAAACAGGTGGTGTAACTCTATATGCTTTTCCCACGAGAACCCGGCAATAACCATTAAATGAGTGACAGCTGAAAGACCCTGTGTCGAATAACCCAGTCAGCTGTACCCTCACATGCACAAACACTCATATTATACCCTCTCCTGTACAGGGGCATGAGACCAAAAAAAAAGAGGAGGAGGAGGAGGGGGGAGGGGGGGGGGGGTGTTGACCCACAGACACAAACACTCTAGCCCAGATAAGTCTGCAGCTAAGCTGATAAAAGCTTAAGGACAAAAGAGGCTGCAAAGTATATTAAAGCAAAACTCTTTGTTTACAAAGGATGACACTCACTGAAAATCCTTTGGTGTAAAGTGATGAAAACAAGCTATGATTAAAAAACATCTGATTCAGAGTCATTCACAACAACAACAAGAGCTGAGGATAAATTGGATGCGAGATATGAAGATGTAAAACAACATTTAAACCAAACACCTGACTACAAACGATCATCCACTTTTATCTAAATGTTTTAGCTCTGTAACTGACTTAAGAACATCCAACCAGCCCTTACAACGAAATCCTGAGATAATTCCATGGAACAGTGATGACATAAAATAGAATTACAAAGCTACATCATTACATTCTATGGTAGTGAATGATTACCACATTCATCATGTTGCATGGAATCAATGATCCTTCAATGAATACCATTGTATTTCCCAGTAAATGTCCAATAAAACATTATAGTTGCTTTAATGTAGTCTTACTTTTGTAAGATTTGACCAGATTACTACTTTTATGGCTTTTGGTAGAGGAATATTCTGTTTTATACAAATTAAGCTCAATCGACAGAATTTTAGCAAAATAATTTTGACAGTGCCTCATTGTAACCCAGATTTTTGGTGCTTGTTTTAAAAAAAAAAAGATCATAATGTTTATGACAATCACCATTACGTTTTACATGCTGTTGATCGGGCTTAACATCTGTTGAACCCAGATAATACCAATACAGAAAACTGAATATTTTACTGTACTTACCTATTTTAACTAGTAAGTGCTGATTGACTGATTCAGTGATATAAATGTAAACAGGAACACCAGTCATGATGTCTGAGTTTAACACAAGAATAGAAGGGCTCCACAAATTTTGAGTTAACCTGCTGACATCATAACATGAGCTAAAGGTAGGATAAATAAATCCCGGGTATCCTTTAGTGTCATCAATATTAAACTACCAGGGCATGTTAATACGGCATCGTCACAATCCAAAACTCTGTGTCCAGGGTGTGCAAATCCCCGTTTACTGTTTGTTACATGGCAAAGACCATCATTAGACTCAGTCACCTCTCAATCTCTCAATCTGTTCTGGCTTAGACCCTGATTGAGACTAATCCTGTTTTCAATTTTTTTTTTTTTTTTTATCAGCTGAAGAGCATTTTCTTTGTGTCTGAAAAACAGCAATTAATACCATCCAGACCCAGTATAAAAAGGGGAGATGGGATTTTCAGGGTAGGTTTATTTTTGAAAAGTCAGTTTCTGTATAGATACACAATGTTTTGAGGGAAATGTTGTCACACTGCAAGGACTAAATTGTCACAATAAAACAATTACACAATCTTAATATTTGCAGCTAAATTTATTTATAAATCATTTACAAAACTTTAAAACAGTGTAATGTAAAAATAATAATAATAATAGGCCTGTATTCAATAAATAACCTAATAAAACTCATGTGATGACTTGCACTAATCTGATATTCATCCTTGTCCAGAGAACAAGCTACCTTCAGTGTGGTTTTATGGCGTTCAGCGGTTTAATCAACAACTATTACAAAACAATTATATTATAATTTTGGTTTAGATGACAGAAATCAACAAATTATTTTGAATTATTATTAAAATTGTTATTATAGTTTTAAACTAGATGTACGCATTTGGCCTATTAAATAAAATTTGCATACAGCATTTCTAACAACCTCATTCTGTTGTGTTACATCAGGGGGTTCGAAAATGTAAATTCTTTTCATCATAATTGCAAGGAATGTTGAGGCGAATACACGCAAATGAAAAGGCAGCTGTTTCATAGAACCTATACATGCAATTAGCATATTAGCAAGAATGGACTGGCAAATCCTGTTTTGAGCCACACTACTATTGGAGGGTTTGTCTCTGCACTCCTTGTGTCGATTGCTTCATGGGGTTATTTGCAATGAAGTAACCTTCGCTTAATCAGACTGTCAACATTATTGATTACCACCCCACCAGTCCTCCAGGACAAAGTATGTGTGTGTTTATGTCTGGACACTTAGATGAAGGTGGATGGGGTGGGTAAGATCATACTGAAAGTGCAGCGCATCAGCACTCCAGTTCAAGTGAGATGCACTCTGAGATTGCAGCCAGCATCCATTAATCAAAATGACAGCGGCGGAGCAGGTGAAAAAAAATTAGGCTATGGGAGAAAAATACATGAATTAAAAATTCTGTACAGCACAACAGCATGTACAGTTCAGTCATTTTTTGTTATTGAACAAATCCGTGTTTTTAAGTCTTTGAAATAAAATCACATACATTCTGGTTCATATATTTTACGTTTATTAATGTAATTTCGAGGTTTTCCTTCAACTGCTTTCCTTAGAAAATGCATTACTCAATGAGTAAATGGCTTCCTAGAGCATGTTGTTGGAGATCGTTTTGACTGACTGAACGAGTTGTTGCTTTGAGATTCAATGCAGTTTAGACATTTAATTCGTGAACGAGTGAGGCATTTCATTTTGATTTTTGTTACGTGAGATTTGTTGTCACGCATATTTTAATAAAAGACAATAAGATATGTTTAACCTTGAACGCTCTGAGTTGTTTAACAAATTGATTGAGTAATGGACTCAATGGTTCGGAACACAGAAATACACTCGCCTGTCGTAACAAAAGGACACTAAAGAAAACTGGAAGAAAACGAGCAAATCTGATATATTTTAGGTACCTTTAATCTTAAAAGTGAATCACTTTAATCCCACGAATATACCACAAACCCAGACGTAGTACTGAAGAAAAAAATGAAAATTGACCGGAAGTACATAGGAGGGCGGAGCCAGGATAGTCTTTCCCTGCCATTGACAGAACTTTCCATCATTATGAGACAACACTTCCCTGCCATTGACGTAATTTGAGACCGGTATAGCTGCAGGTCGGAGTAATAGGCTTGCCGAAATGAGGCATGCCGAAAGGTGAATTGCTACAACAGAAACGTTGAGTAATACATATAATTACTCTTTCCAGAAAGAAGGAAACAAGGTACAACAAATGACCGGAAGACATGAATGAAAGGCAAATGATGACACATGATGATATGGGCGGGGTGCCCACAGCATATAAATGTAGCCGCATGCGTCATTCCCTTTGTTCAGTCCAGCTCTTATGGACATAAGATATGAATATCTCAACTGGCATCCGCATGAAAACCTTAAAACCATGCCCATGACGTTTCCATGCCCCTCGTTGAGTGCACACACACTCCTCCAGCCAGAACCAACTCCTTATATGCTATACACATAGCTTTCTACAATCCAGCGGGAAAAGACGTCGCTTAGATAGCGGCTTCCCACTGACCGAGTTTAAAAAGATGACAAAAAGCTGGTCAGATTCGCACAGAACACAAAGCAAGTCTCCTTTCTTACTCTGAGTCAGAGACTTTACAGGACAGGCAGCTCAAAGGAGACCGCACTCCCGACATGACTTTAGGCGTATATGCCATTTTCGGGGCCCTCACTTCAATTCCAACCACCACCTCGGAGAAGCCGGGATCTGCTTGCTTGACAGAATCCTTCCCCCGACAGTCAAAGTTCTGCTTTCAGGGGCAGCCACGGGAACCTTGTCGTGAACACTACACGGACACTCCTCGGCCTCCACACGATCGTTCCAACTCTCCATGGCCCCCATAAACCGCGATCGCCATATCTGGATCAGCAACTGAAGACAGGAGCGGACCGTGTCTGGCCACTGCCCCACCGAGCATGCGCTACACGCGATGTACACACCGTGTCATCAGCAAATGGCGCAAGAGCGCGATATCCCAATCAAGTGCTGAGTGAACTGACTGAAAGGGAACACAAAACCCTAGCCCACACCCTGACAGACAGCTTTCACGACCAATGATAAACACACCGCAACCTTTCATCATGCCCATCAATCCAACCTGCAGATACTCACACTTGGAATTTTCCGGCTTCCATGCGTTCACGGTTATACCGTAGGGGGGCTATTACGCAACTTCTGAAAGAATAGAGATCTCAGGATCAAAACACAGGCAAAGGAGCAGAAACAAGCGATAAAAGCATTGCTTATGCACGTTGTAGTCTTTAGGGGGAAAACGTGATTTTCTTTGTTCAAAAAGTAGCTTTTTTTAATGAAATTTACTCGCATTCAAGTTTTGATTAAAAATAATGCTTGAAGCTTAGCTAGAATCCCTTAAGAAAATTTTACTGCAAAAAAAAACATGGTTAGTTAAACCATGGTAATCACAAATTAAGCATGGTTTTGCTACACTAACCACCATAGTTTACCATGGTATTTTTTAGTAAAACTGTGGTTATAAAAATGGTAATCCACAAAAAAAACAAGGTTAATACTTTTACTATAATAAAACCATGGTTAATTTAATAAGGGATAAAACTTTGTGTTTATTGTTTAAAAGCAGAGGCTTTGTTTTTTTTATTGATATATTGGATGTTCAGATATTCATACACCAAAATGCGTTCTTAACATATTTAAGTACGTTATCGTTCTTGAATTTGCACGGGCCTTTACTGAGATGAACCCCCATGAAGGCATGAACTATTACAGCTAGAAAGGATATAGGCTACATGTAGAGTTATGTTTCCCTCTACTGGACAAACAATACAAATGATGCAATAATACAATGTGGTATATGCGTGTTTTACCTCTGGTTCCTATTTTGAACACTACTGAGTAAACAGGCGGAACGGAGGAGGAGTTCAAAGACACAAGAATGAAGAGGTCTCTGCAGGCGCGGGAGAAGATGACAACACCCCTGCGAACGACTGACGCTCAACGTCATCAGACTGACAGACCGTCTCGCAAGCTGGTTGGCTGTCCAGCAAATAAGGAAACGACGGATGCAATGGCAACAGGCTCTGGCTACAGCATCTGCGCTTTGTTTCCATGGTAGCATGCCCCTTAGATACAGCTCTCTGGTTGGTCCGAGGCGCGCGAGTTCTCTGTTGTTATGCTACCCCAGCATTCGGGATTGGGGGCGCGCGCCTTCAGGGGTCTCTAGCAGTCTTTTTCCCGCCTCTTGGTGGAGAGTGTTGCTAGGCACATTAGACAGGAACTGTAAACAAAAAATGGCTTAAGCCACCCTGCCCCCCCTCCTCATGCACTATCCACTTGTTATTGAACCAGTTTTCCAGAGGGTTGGAGCAGGGATGTTTTGATGCTAAAGATAACATATCAAAAACAAACAAGTGGAGGGAAAAAACAACAACAGGTGTGATGCTTTACCATTATATTTACGTGTAGTCTCACCCTGTGCATCACATGACAACAAAACGAATCACTTCTGACAAAATATAAGATGGTGACAAACACATGCTTTCCATTAACAGTTTTTCTCTAACATACAGTACAGCAAAATTTAAAGAACAATAAAATGTTGTTGTCTCTAATATATGCATGTATTTAAATCCAAGGACATCGTTTAGAATGTTTTATTACATTAATAAAAGGTAGGACACTACAGATGTGTGTGTGTCATTTGCAAACAACTGTATAGTAAATGCACAACAGTCAGACAAAATAACTTACACTAAAGAGTCCAAAAAACTCATTCATGACAGACATAAGGAATTATTTTCCTCAGTCATAAAACAACAGCTCACATCATTTTTCAGAACTGCACTGGAGGTTAGTTTCAATCTCCAGTAGGCGTTGTCCTATTATCACAGCTAGGGATTTTATCTGCAAGGTATATTAGAAAAATGGCATGGGCATAAGGACATGACTATAGAATTTTGTATAATAAAATTAAATAAATTAATAAAAACACATAATTGCCAGAACACAATGTACCAGTACATATCTGAAAAATTAAACACACAAAAAATTCACACTATGCTGAAGACATTTCATCATCACCCACAGGAATCTTATTGTAAATCTTATCAGAGGTTTTCAATTGATTTATTTGGCAAACACATAAACATGGAAAATTTAATTAAAACAGACTGTCAGCACTCCCTTCTAGATCAAATTCTTTAACAGCTCTTAATATCTATTGTTTGCCGGACTCAGTGACCAAACAAAGAGCTCCTGCATCACCACAAGAGCGCCCTCTGCTGTTTACTTGTGCGTTTTAAAACAGCAAAAAAGGGGCAGATATTCTTTTTCTACATATTTATATCTCTTCTTTGTACCCCCTCCCCATACAAAAGCACATTATTATCAGAGATACATTAGTTTGAATTTATTTTATTAAAAAATATACATATTTTATCTAATGTTTTAAAAACAATGAATTTACCCCATAGTTTTATGCGATTTGTTTTATTCTTTTGGTCATATTCTATACGCACTCAATATTGGCATTCATCTCTACATTTGTAGTGCAAAAGAAATTGCTAATTTTTAAACAGAGAGAGTGACAATATTTACATCGGTTTACATCATACTCATAGATCAATAACTGAAACGGTCTCTAGGTGAACTACTTTACCTCTGTCATCTGCTGCTCCACAGTGTTCTGGTACTCCAGGGTCACTGGTCTGTCTTGTTTGTCTATTTCTGGCATCTGCTGGCCTGGACTGCCCACTACATAGCTATAGGGAGAAACAATCATCAAATTATGAGTTATGGTAAACATGCAAAAATTCCAAAAGAACCAAGATAAACAGCACACAAGCTTCTGCACAGTAGGCTACTTACCTTTCAATATTTTCAACGTTAAAGCAGAAAAGTGATCTCTTGAAATCAAGCTTTTTTGGGGTTGATATGTACATGATTCCCAATTCTGCACAACACCCACGGCAGGTGAGATTAACAACGAGGCTAAACGTGAGAGACAGTTTTACAGAGACATTGATTTCATGTTTTGGTGGTTAGGGTGGGAAAAAACACATCTATGGCATATACTGTATATAAACAAATATCTCACCATCCAAGCTCCTTTTGGGTACCAGAAACAAAGGGATCTTTCCCTGTGGCAATATTGTCAGTGATACCTGAAATTCAAGGTGCAAAAATTAAAACATTGCATGTACTAAAAACATTACTGTCACACTTTGTTCATGTGTTGCTCAATCAGTTTTCAGTAAATGGCTATATGTATAATTACAAGTTTTCAGCTAAGTAACCTTTGTTGTTTATCCAGAATTGTTTTATGCTATTTTAACAATTGCATGCAAAATTTTATATTTAGATGTAATCATTATCAAGTCAAAAAATAACATTAACCACCATTCAAAAGTTTGAAGTCTCTGACATTGAGGACTGCATTTATTTGATCAGAAATACAGTAAAAAGTTAACTGTTAAAAATTATTACAATTTACATACAATAACCGTTTTGTACTTTAACATTTTAAAACGTATTTTATTCCTGTGATGGCAACGCTGGATTTTCAGCATCATTACTCCAGAAATCATTCTAATAAGCAGATTTGGTGCACAAGTAACATTTCTTATTATTATCAATATTGAAAACAGTTGTGTTGCTTAATTTGTAAACCGTGTTAAAAAACTGGATTCTATGATGAACAGAATTTTCAAAAGAACTTGTTAATTTTTTTGTAACATTATAAACGTATTTACCGACATTGTTTTTGTCAATTTAAGGCGCCTCTGCTGGATAAAAGTATTCTCTTTTTAATCGTACTGAGCTCAAATTTGAAAGGCAGTGTATATCAACCCAATACATAACATGTTATAACCAGCACTTAACATACAACAGCAATAAAAATTTAATAATCTTTACGTTTGAGCATGATTTGGTTCTGCTCGTCATCACTGCCTGCCCAGGACAGACTGTCGCCGATGGGAAGCTTGCATTTGCCGCACATAAACACTGCTGGACCGTCGATTTCGCCATCTTCCTCCACTCTGCTGCTGCTGTCAGCGGCACTCTCGCAAACAGAGAATGTTTTATAGCTACAATCGCCCGGAAATTTAATTTTTCCAGCCATATTATTTTCAACACTAGTAGAATGTTTTCAAACGTACGCGGGCAGCTGTACTTCTGCTGATTTGCAGTGAGCGCCTTTAAGAAGAGAAGAGCACAGCGCCCTCTGCTGCAACGGAGTAACAATTTCACTTCATTATCAACGCGAGGTTCGTACAATAGCAGCCAGACGACCCTTCTCGGTTCGTATGGTTTTACCAGAATATTATAAACATGACCAAACTCTTAATACTCAGGCAATAAATTATTTAAAACACACACACACACACATAAATATGAATAAACATTTTTTGTAAAACCATCTGTTAAACTAGGCTGTATGTAGACTTTATAAAGGCTCAGGGGTCCCAGAAGTTTAGCTTCAAAGGCAGTCGGTTCAATAATTATATGAAATATTATTGATTGTAAGGGCGGTTTAATCAGATCGGTTAGAATATTGGTGGAAGTGCCTCTCAACTCCTTCAGCACTGCCAATTTTAGGCATTCACCGCCACGCCCCGTTCAAACGTGTTATTCCTCATCCTACTCAAAAATTACTTTCTGAGTGTCAAGAAGTCTCTTGTTACTATTTGTAGTCTTACTAAAGACCATACAATCATCAGTATTCGAATACATAATGCGAATGTCGCTGTTTTCAGGCACATCTGACTTGTTGCGCACTTGTTATTTCCCATAGGCTGCAACACAGTGACTGCGTCGCTTCGAAATGTTTTCTTTTTGTCTTTTCTTCTTCTGACTTTAGATTGAAACGATTCCGAGGATTTCGCTTTCCTAGACTTTGGCTTGGAAGGAGTGGGATGTCAAAGTCGTGGTATGAGAATAATATACTTTAGCGGGGTGAGATCCCTGGCAGGTGTGACGGGGATTCATGACAGCCTTTCTTTCACCAGCACGCGCGTGAACGCACGCGGCTTGATGCAGAAATAATTGAAGAATCTGAACATGATCTCAGCGCAACACCCGAGAAGCTGCCGTGCACCTAGGCTGTGTGTTCAAATACTTTACAGTGTTCTCATACTGTGGACCAAAGAAATGGACGGACTCTCGGATTTCTCAAGTGAGTCAATAATGATGATGAACAGTAAGACCAAAAAATATTTATGAGTGCAATTTTCAATAACAATCATAATGGAAACCGATTAAACTAATATGTACAAATAATTTGTATTAATTTAGTTAAATTGTTGTTTTTATTAAGCATACAATCTAAAATAAATACACATATGGATCAATGCCAAATCCTCCGTTATGGTTTCATCAATGTTTGAAATTTGTTATAACATTTCTTACAATATTTTTTCTTTAATGGCACTAAAATGGCATAGATAAATCATAAGCTACCCAATAATTGAATTATTTATTAAACAATTATAATAACTTTTACTAATTTAAAAACTTTCATAAATATAAGACATGTGTATGTGAAATTGTGAATACTGGAGAATCACACCACCTATATAGACACTTTTGATGTGAAGTCTCACAAAAAAAATTACTTTAATTTTGAAAACAAAAAGTAGTTCATTGTAGAAGAGGTGTATCCAAGTAATATTTTGCATGTTTTCTGAATCGCATTCAAAATGTATGTATGTATGTATGTATGTATGTATGTGAGTATATATATATATATATATATATATATATATATATATATATATATATATATACACACACACTGGACAATTACTCCATTGGAATCCCACTGATAATATATTTTTAATGAACTTATTAGATCCATTACATTCATAAATACTATATACTGGACAATTACACCATCTATAGACACTTTTGATGTGAAGCCTCACAAAAAAATACAAATAGAAGAGATGAAATAATATTAAGCATGTTTTCTAAATCGCGTTCAAAATGTATTTTTCATGAACTTATTAGTTCCTCCCTCCCAAACCCCTTTCATTAGATTATCTGTTTAGGATCATCAACAGTCAGTCAGCTCAAGTCTGTGATGGAGATCTCCTGCTCCTCAGGTGTCCACGACACTCCACCATAACTATTCAGTCTGCATTTTATGGACAGAGTGAAACTCTTCCCGGGATCGTGCCAGGAATGAGATGCCAATGGCGTAATCACAGCTGTTCTGCTACCACAGCGCTGCAGGTGAGTAGCCTGAGCCTTGCTTTCAGGAAAATAGACCTTTAAGTGTGCATCCACTAAACACTAACTTGATTAAGTCATTTTAGTACCTTTTAAATATTCCCACTGAGACTAGACTTCTGTGGCAGATCTTTTTCACTTCTGGCTCAGAAAATATTTTCCAGAATCAGGACAAGGCTATACTACATTTTCCCTGCCTTTTGTATAACACACAGTCTATGGTCTTTGATTATCCCTCTCTATTAGAAAGTGCTCTCTGAATGCCAGGGTCATAGAGATTGCCAGTTCCTGGTTAATCATCAAGTCTTTGGCAGAGATCCTTGTCCTGGAACCCCTAAATTCCTCCATGTATCATACAGGTGTAAACCTAGTAAGTATTTCCTTCTCTAAAGCCTTAATTGATTATTTCTTCCTCAAATATTTGCTCCTCTAATCATTTTTGCCTTACAGCAGAGCACAAGAAGAGAGTAACATGTGAGGGAGATCGACTTCTGCTGCACTGCAAGTATCCAAAAGTGCTGAATATCTACTCTGCCGTTTATGGTAGACCGCTGGAGGAGAAAGACTTGTGCCCAGCAGAGGAACGAGAACCTCCACCATTTGGTACAAAGTTAATATGACATTGATTTAATGGTAACTGCAACTCGCTTGCAGGCAGAACCTGATTTCACCAAGAGCAAGATGTTCCTGGATCAACATCTTTGTTGATCCTGGAACAAACTTCCAATCATCCAATCAGATTTGAGGGACAAGATCAGAGTTTAGACTCTTTTTCAGCACATATAAAAACCACTATTGCCAAAGTGCGATTCATCTGGCTCTATTTGTTTACCACTAGCGCATGCTGATGACGTTTTATTATTCTATACCAACTTACTTCGCATCCTACGATACAATTGGTGTCATCATCATCATCGTACAGTCTACATACATGTCGTACCCTAGTTTATTAGATCCATGTCGTACAGTGTGATTTGTTCTTATAGGATTGCCGAAATCGCACTGTAGTAGGCATAACTCGGCAAAATCAGGACGTGTATGTCCCAAAACAACAGAGAATGCAAATAATATAATACTAACATGCTCAAATAATGCATAGCTGGTATAACAGAATAAATAGACTAATTTTTGCATTGTTAAATATGAGTCCATGCAGTCTATTTATAAAGTTCTTAATTTGATTTGAAGGACATTTTTTTCATTTTTGTGATTTGTTTTCTTTATTTTCCCAGAATGTCTTTTTCATGGAGCTGGTGATGTGGTATCCAAAATCTGCTATGGCAAACAGAGGTGTTTGTTTACTGTAGACCAGGAAAATTTCAAAGACCCCTGCCCTCCTGGGACAAAAAAGTATATAACCGTCCTTTATGCATGCGGTATGAACGCTCTTATATCTATAAGAATCTTCCTAAAGCAAAGCCTATTTCAGTGTGATCTTGAAATGTCTTGAATTTTTTTTTAAAGTTACTGCATGACATGCATATCTTCATGGCATGGCAGATTTTAAATTAGTTTCCCATTGATTGAGAGTGTGGGAAAAGACTAACATATGGCCTTTGTGTCATCTCAGATTGTTGATTTACCCGTCTGTTTTCTTCCCGGCCTTACATTACAACCAAGACAAAAGTTGTTTGGGAATAAAAATAGGGAATGAGCCTGGCATTTTGTAGCTCTCAGGGGCTTCCTGTGTAAGACTTCCTGTGATTGCTTTGAATGCCAGGCTTTTGTTACTGATTGAAGGGAGAATCAGTTAACAGGAAAAATAAAGATTACTCATCATCGTCATATTGAAAGATCCTGGGAGATACCGACTGGGAGTTGGAAGTTGTTAACTTGTACTGTGCCTTTTTTCAGTTCCACAAAGTTTACTCAAGGAGGCTGATCCCAGAAGTTTCCAAACTACCTCAGTTCCTAACCAGAGCACCAAAAAAGGTGACAGTACACCATACAGTTCACTTTATATAGAACTGTGCAATGGAGGTAAATTAGCAATTAAAGTGTCTTGTTATTTGTAGGGGAACAGCCAGTCATAAGAAGTTCAAAGTTTCCAGAGAACAGGATTATTGTCAGCAATTCTTTAATGGCATATGTCTACATTACAGGTAAACTGAAAAATATAAAATGTCTTAAATTGAACATTTTTTATGATCCCAGTCAACATAAAGTAGCACAAATAGAGGGAATATAATTTAAAAGAAAAATCCCATTAAACCGAATGTTTACTCAAAATGGTTTATATAGAATTCTATAATTAAATAGAAAAATTGTATCATTATTTACTCACCTTTATGTAATTCAAACCTCTATGCTATAAGTTCCCCCATGCAATACAGAGTAGAACTTTTAAGAATCTTCATGTATTATTTTATTGAACTGTTTATGAACTGTTATACTGAAAATATTATTTTTGTGTTCCTCTGAAAAAATAAGGTAGTGATTTTTTGTTGTTGTTGTGAACTATTCTACACAAGTACTTTTCTCTTTCTCAGAGCATCCGGAGATGGCAGGACTACTCTTCACGTCAAGTGTTTGCGTGGGCCTTCTGATTGTTCTGATAGCGGTTTCAACGCGGCTAACCTGCAGTAGACATCTAAATACACCTAGACCATTTAGGAAGAAGAGTAGAACAACCAATCTGGAAGAGGAAGTGCCAATGAACCAGGATACTGATGAGGAAGAAGATGAGAATGAGAAAGGGTCACTGATGGACAGTTCTAACCTGGCAGAGATAGACGGGAAGGTGTATTGCTGGGAAGATGTGACGTACACTACAGAGGCAGCAGAGCTGATGGAGAGACTTGAACGCAGAGAGCTTGTGATTCAGGAAATCAGGATGAACGCATACCTCAATGGAAACACATGCATCCTGCAGTCATACATGCCAGCTATTACACAGAATGTGCAGTAGCTGTAATTTCAACCAAATGGGAGTTAGGTTTTTGAATGTTTTCTGTTACCAAACCACTGAAATGAAAGGTTAAAATGTGTAATTTCTACAACACTTTTGCTAATCAGAACTGCCAAAACAGTCTTCAAACAGGTTTCCTGAACACTCTCCTCATCTGCTATTAGTCAGCCAAACAAATGGCCCTGCCCCAAACTCACATTATTTGTTGAGCTAATGGTGCTGTTGTTGGGCGGCTCAAATATCAAATTTTAAGACATTAAAACCGGAATGTCTTTAAAAACACTACCAGGTGCCTTACTTTAAAAAAAACTGATCTGGCACAGAGGACATAATAACTGACATGTTTTAGTGGTTAAATGAAAAGTTTATTTATATAAAAGTAGCTGTTGAATAATATATGTGGTATTAAATGTGAATACAAATTAAGATGCCAAAACATTTTTAATTAAAAGTGTATTATATTTAAATGTACAATAAAAAAAGAAAATGAACACAAACAGAATGTTCTTTTATTACACATCACACTCAACTTTCCTCTAACCTCTTTCTAGTGAAACCACATCTCCCAGTACTGTAACCTCTCTTTTGCCTTGAGGAAAATAATATGTTCAGTAACTCCTCAACGCTCTCCAAACTCTGTGGTGCCACAGCAATCCTGAGTGCGGTTCAGAAACATCCTGTCTTTAAACTGCATCAAGTTTCAATTGAACAACTGCCAGAGGCACAGACAAAGAAAGGAAAGGTGTTGCATCCTTTTGCCAACGAATTAGTACAGAGAAATCTTGTCTCATGCTTGCATTACACACACATTTACATACAGACACATTAATTAAAAGATTAGTTCACTTCAGAATTAAAATTTCCTGATAATTTACTCATCTCCACGTCATCCAAGATATTAATGTCTTTCTTTCTTCAGTCGAAAAGGTTTTCCAGGAAAACATTCCAGGATTTTTCTCCGTATAGTGGAATTCAACAGGAACCAGCGGGTTAAAGGTCCAAATTGTAGCTTCAAGGGGCTCTACACGATCCCTGTCGAGGAATAAGAGTTAGCTAGCGAAACAATCGGTCATTTTCTAAAAAAAAAAAACTTAAAAAAAAACGTTTTAACCACAAGCTCGTCTTGCACTAGCTGTGATGCGCCACGCATTACGTAATCACGAAAGGTCACGCGTGACGTAGGCGGAAGTACAGACCCTAGTGTTTACAAAGCAAACGTGCAAAGACTAAGTCAAACGCCCTTTACAAATAAAAAAATAAAATAAAAGGGAAAACAACGATGTCTGACGATTTTGAAGTTGGAGGACAAAATAAGATGGAGTTTTTCACCTACGTCAAGCCTGACCTTTCCAATGTGACTACATAATGCGTGAAGTCGTGGACATGCATTTGTGGTTAAAAAATATATAAATGTTTGTTTGTTTGTTTTTTAGAAAATGACCGATCGTTTGGCTAGATAAGAACCTTATTCCGCGGATGGGATCGTGTAGAGCCCTTTGAAGCTGCATTGAATCTGCAATTTGAACCTTCAACCCATTGGTTCCTGTTGAAGACAACTATATGGAGAAAAATCCTGGAATGTTTTCCTCGAAAACCTTAATTTCTTTTCGACTGAAGAAAGAAAGACATGAACATCTTGGATGACATGGCGGTGAGTAAATTATCAGTAAATTTTAATTCTGAAGTGAACTACTCCTTTAAAACCGTTCATATGTAATGAAGGCATAAAAACTGCTGTAGAAGAGTTCAAGGTCTCTGATGTGCCAAACAGTCATTGTGGAAAAGCCGTGCTTTTCTCTGTTAATCTATCTTGGGCCCCATTTGATATTTGTGAGTCCCTGGAACTGTCTTTTTAGGGCCTGTCTATCCGACCAATTGGACTGAAGATGTGTGTCATCATCTACCTCTTCTAGTTTCTAGAGCAAAACAGACGAAACAATGATGAATGCTCTACAATAATAATATAAAATACGTACACACACACACACACACACACACACACACACAACAATATACAATGAGGATATATTATAAAAACAAAAGAATCAGAAGCTTCACTAACTTTCAGTTCTTCCTGCCTCTTGTAATAGTGCAGCATCATCTGTTTTTGTTCATCTTCACCTACTAGAGGTTCTCGCGCTGGTGCCCCCTGGCCTCTCTATAATGAAAACGAGAAGATGGTGATCAGTTTTCATTTAATGGACCATGGCCAAATTTAATTATTTGCAGATACGTTCAAACACCAGCGGCCGGTTGCATCAATTAGTTAGTCATCAATTTTCTTTTTCTTTAAGACTGTTCATACATTTTTTAGGCCAGATACATAAAATTTAGATTGATCTGATACAGAAAAGTAAGACTGATTACCCCTAACTAAGGGCTAGTTGGTCATACTAGTTTTTAAAACACAGTCTTAACATGTTTATGCAACTGGCCCCAGATCAATGTCACAAAAAATAACTAAAATTCACACCGAACACTTACTTTCTGAATTTTCACTATAATTTTCGTTTTCTCATTTTTCCCAACATAATCCTGCAGCTTTTTGCCCTTCTGCAGTTCTTTAGATGCCCACCACAGCTGAGCATCGTCATCTGGGATCACTTGTAATGAGGCCTGCAGTGGAAAGCCAGTATTCATATCAGTATTACAGCTTTTGTTATGTTCATCAAACAAATAAAGGGTATGTACATGTACAAGGGTAAGTAAATTACATCATTTTAAATTTGGAAAATCTCATACCTGTGTTCCAGTAAGATCCTCTTGATTTTCAAACTCCATCCTAATTGGATCGTGTGGAGGCAGTCCCATTGGGTAAACTATCATAACAGCTCCTCGCAACTGGTCTAGAGCCTCTTTGACCATATCCATGGTAACACAGACATTTGCTCTTACTTGTTTCTATAGACAGAAGAAAATACATATATATATATACATATACATACATATATATATATATATATATATATATATATACACACACACACAATAATATCAGAAGGGTAACAATGTATTGAGGTTTAGAAGTATTCTATATTAAAAACAGCTTCATACGTTTGAGATTAAAGCCTTAGCTTCCTCCATTGTTTTCCTTAAAACATCTTGCATCTTCTCATTTGGAGCTAAATGGAAAAGCAAGAAACAGTTATAGCAATTAATGAGACAATGTAAACTTAAACTTTAAATGTGACAGGATGACTACCATGTCCATTTCGACGTCCAATCTCATCCTTCTTAAACTCAGCACCACCGCTGGGAACGCAGCGGTCTTCCCATTCATCCTTTAGTTTGAGCTCCAAGATCTGCTCATCAGCCAGGCCCTGCATATTTGGTGGAAGAGAGATCCCATGATCTGCCAGCTCTGGAATTTCTATGGAGATACAAATGAAAAGTGTCATGGTTGTGCATTTTTACACTTGTGAGTACTTGATTTATATAATTTGTTAACTTGTAACTGTCACTGACAAAATACATGCATTTTTAAAACCATTTATGTATGAAATTGTAACTTAGATCAAGAACATAAATCGGCTAAACCTAAAGAACATTTGGCATTTTTACTGTTTTTCACCACAAACATACACACAATCATTATCATACCAGAGCAGATCCTGTCCACTTTTAATCTTCCATTGTAGACCTCGCTGATCTGCTGGGACAATGTCTCAATCGAGACATCCACTGTAGTATTGAAGAGAAACTGACTCTCATCTCCTCGTTTGATGTGCAGCTGAACCATCTCTCACTTGCTGAATCAGTCCTGTGCAGGAAGATTATAAATCTGAGATTTGAAGGGAAAGTAGATATAAAACCACCGGACGACAAGGGAGCAAGGGAGACGTTTGAGATGTCGCGCAACTCGCGCGTCACTGTGTTTGTGTGTGTTGCCATGGCATCCATAACATCGCGTTTCCTATGCGCGTTTCAAGAATATTCTAGCATGTTGTGCGGGCACGTCGCAGAAATTGTGATTTTGAGGCATGAAAGTAATAATACAGGTAAAAGAATAGGAATAGATAAATAATTATTTTAAACTGATGTCCACTATTAAATTATAAAAATATACTTACTCTTTATTCAGTGCACCAACAGACAGCAGCTCGATACTATTTCCACAGGAAGTGGCTAATTCAAAATAAAAGTCTCTTTAAACGCTTAACGTTATGCTTCACCATAGAGTCCGATTATAGGTTCACTAGTATCTAGTTTCATACAAAGTAGTCTACTTAATTAATTTAACGCTAATTTTAGTTTTCAATAATGCCACATACTCATGCGCATTCACTTATATAATATACATGCATGATAAATATTCCATAAAAGAGGTAGAAGTTACTAGATCAAGTTACTCACTGGTTACTA
Organism: Siphateles boraxobius; assembly: GCF_051911475.1. Classification (NCBI taxonomy): domain Eukaryota; kingdom Metazoa; phylum Chordata; class Actinopteri; order Cypriniformes; family Leuciscidae; genus Siphateles; species Siphateles boraxobius. Next base: position 7,548,102 of record NW_027508866.1, read on the forward strand.
AGGGTTTATGATTTATTATAATTTATATTTTTTAATAATAATTTACATTTGATAATTTATTTATGATTATATAAATTACATGTATAATGCATTATATTGCACATAATACAACCATGCTGCTAAACCACAACAACGTTAATTTGTCTAATTAATTTGGATGCGTAAATGATTTAGCTGTTGTTTATTATAATCAGACAAATTCAGATATTTGAGCCTTAAGGGACTTTGTTTGAGCTCTTTATCAGAGAATATTTTCATATAGCAAAAGTTCATATATTTTAACTGTGTGATTATGTAAGACAGGCAGGTAAAACACGTACAAGACTTATGTATACGTGTTGATGATTGGTGGATGATTGGTGGATAGAGTGCAAGGGGGTGTGACGCAGCAGGAATATGCACGTGTTGGTCAGCCTGGGACTCTATTTACCTCCTCACACTCGGTGAATCTAAAGCAGTGTGACATTTATCTTCACAGAAGACAGAAAGTTTATGATTTTAACAGGAGAGATGAAACACTGTAATAGTGTGCCAGCTTTTGTCAGCAAACTTTGGGCACTTGTAGAAGCTGAGTCAACGAACGAACTGATCTGCTGGAGCCAAGTGAGTAATTTATGCAGAATACATATTATTTAATTTAACTGCTGTTTATATTAGATAATTGTTATATAGTGGTTCTTTATTTACAGTATGTCTTGTATATATCGTAATACAAAGAACAAACAGTACTAATAATATTAACTCTTCAGAATATAAACTTCACAATAATAATAAACTCTTCAGAATTTCTTATTATTCATTTAACATTCCCAGTAGACGTTTATTCTGGCGTAATCAGGTGCCATATTAGTAATACGCTGTCTAACCTAGCTTACAAAACAGATCCACGTGTACTGTGCTGAAGTCAGTGGAGGTAGCTCGCTATTGGTCCACTGTCCGTCCAATCGCTGCGCATTATATTATTAGAACTTGCGACCTAAAGTTGCTTGCAAGTATGAGTTTGGATTGGATCAGCGCGCACTGAACGTTCTGAACCTGAACCGATGCATCATGTGACGGATTTTGGAACGTCGTGTTTGCGCCCCGAAAATAGAACGTTTATCACAAACATCAAACAAAACAAAACAAAAAAACAGCAGCCTGAGACTCAAATTTTAAAATAAAGCATACCTTTATAATATTAAAGACGCTTAAACGCCATTTAAATTATTTAATATTTTTGTTGTGGATTTTGAATAATGCAAAGTAGTGAATTGAAAGTTTAAAGTGTGATTTTTTATCATTGCAATTGAATGATTTTATGGATATTAACTTTTTGTATTATTCAGTTGTATATGTTATGTATGTAAATATGAATTTTAATTAACATAACCACCAACATAACAATTATATTAAGTATAGTATGTGGAATAAATCAATAATTAATATGTACTATATCAGTTATTATATATTAAAATGATTTATTTATTAAGTGTATTATATATCAATATTACAGATTAGATTAAAGTATTGTTTTACTAATATATAACTAATCTGAATTCTTTTTTCTTCAAGCAGGCATTTGTAACAAATACTAGTGCTTGCACATATGATTGCACATACTAGTGCCTGCCTTATTAGATTGTGAGTTTTTATATGTTAAAGAACACATGAGCTGTGCAAAACATTTCAGGTTAAAAGAAGTAAACTGTAATGGAATTCAAAAAGCAAATTGATTATAGAAGCCTGCGTTATGTTGATAAGTGTAAGGGCCCTTCAAGCACAAAATAGTGTTTCCTGCCAGACCAGAATAGTCTCTTCTTTAGAAATAGTTTGACTTATATAACGTGATCAGAATCAGAATCAGAAGGTGCTTTATTGGCAAGTAGTGTTTTACACATACGAGGAATTTGCTTTGGTCGTAAGGTGCTACATGTAGACAAACATACAGTTGACCTAAATAAATGTAGGAATATATATAAATATGAAATGAAATATAAATTGACAAAATAAAATATACAACAATAAAGATTAACTACAAGTATGTGCAATGTGCCAGGTTGTGCATGAAATGAGAAGAAACAAAAAAAGGTTGTGATGTAACACAAACCACATCCGCCTGTTTCCTGTCTGCTAGGATGGCTGCAGTTTTCTTGTCCAGGATGAGCAACGGTTTTGCAGGGAAGTCCTGCCCCTTTACTTCAAACATAGCAACATGACCAGCTTTGTGCGTCAACTTAACATGTGTAGGTGTTCAGCTAATGATGATAATAACATATACAATGATAATATATTTATAAATATAGCATGATACTGTATGTGTCTGACCTCCACATACAGATGGCTTCCACAAAGTGGTACATGTAGGCGTTGGCTTGCCAAAAGCTGACGGGCAGGTGAATTGTGTCGAGTTTCAGCACGAGGGCTTCCAGAGAGCTCAACCCCATCTGTTGGGCCTCATCCGCAGGAAGGTGAAGCTGATAAACCTTATCATATACTTGTGCAGCACTCAAACTGTAGTGATATCTGCAAAGCAGTTGCTATCCCTCACATTCTCTCATGCTAAGTAAGATACATTTGTGTTGTACATGTGATTTCATGACTAGGTGTCAGTTAGCCGTGGAGTTGAAGAGGGAGGGCAGGTACTCGTTCAGGTTAGTCATGTCAAAGGCTGGCAAGACTCCTCAGACCTCAAACTCATGGCTTTGTGCAGGTGAGCCTTCCTCCAAGACAAGTACACTATTCATCAGTGTAAACCTACAGTAAACTTACATTAAACGAGGCTGTTTACAGTAAACAGCCTCGTTTGTACACTTAAGAGTGGACGTCAGTGGAACTGAAAAGTCAGTTAGTGCTTTTAAAATATCTTATATTTTACACAAATACCACACTGAAAATATATTTTTAAATGTTTTTGAAGTTTGTTTATGCTCAACAAGGCAGCATTATTTGATCAAAAATACACTAAAAACAAGAATATTATGAAATATTATTATAATTTGAAAATAACTGTTTCTATTTTAATATATTTTAAAATGTAATTTATCCCAATAAGGGCAAAGTAGAAATTATTATTCTAAAATGCTGCTTTGCTCCTCAAGAAACATTTCATCTTATTATCAAAGTTGAAAATAGCTTTCACTTTCACCAGTTCACTTCACATTTTTCAGGATTTTTGGATGAATAGAAAGTTCAAAAGAACAGCATTTATTTGTACACTGTAAAAATCTCGTACAACAAAAAAAATCTTAGTACTAATTTCCCCTAGCTTTTTCTTGTTGACTCAACTTTTGTAAATAACATTTATACGAACTGAAAATAAGTGACACACACAAAAAAAGTTCAGTTGAGTCAACTTAACATTATTTGTTTTCTGGAGAGATGCAACTATTCTGTAACAAATCTTTTGTAGTTTAGCCAATTCAACATTTTTTGTCTATTGGAATCAGAAGTTCTTATTAAGAATAAAAAGGTTCAGATGTAGCTTTTTTTATTGAAAATGTTTGGTCAGCATTTTTGGTGATGAGCGTTTCCTTGATTTGGTCAGTTTGTCAGTTTGACACTTGACATTTTATGTGAGTTTGTGCTCTTTGTAACAGTGTTTAGCAAAACACATAATTTGTTGCAAAGAAAGCCATAAAAATTATCTAGATAACTGCATCATAAAGGGAATAGTTCACTACTCTTATTCCTGATCAAAAGATATTATTTGTGAATAATATATGAGATTTACCAACACTACTTTTATGCAACTGATCAGACATTCTGAATTTTGATTTTTAAATACATTGCGGGATTTTTTTGTAGACACACACACAGACTTCAAGAATCAGCATATGAATCTCAATAATGGTGACATGTTTCATGCCACAATGCATGCTGGGAGCTATGATTTTAATACTATGGTGGCTCCCAGCATGCATTTCAGCATGACTCATGTCACCATTGTTGAGAATCATGTGCTGATTCTTGATGTCTGTGTGTCAAAAGACTTTTTTCCCCATAATGTATTTTAAAATCAGAATTCAGAATGTCTGTTCTGCTGCTAGAAAGTTTTGCTGGTTAAATTATAATAGAGAAAATAATCACTTTTTTGTCAGAAATAAGATTAGGGATTTATTCTAGTTTATGAGTCTGAAAACCTGATCATCTTGGTTTCTTTCTTTCTTTCTTTCTTAGCAACAAATTAGGTGCTTTTCTAAAAACTGTTACAAAGACCACAAACTCACACAAAAAGCCAAGAGTCAAACTGTCCAACCAAAGGAAACGCTCACCACCATCTGAACCTGTTAATTCTTAAGAACTTCTGTTTCAGATAGACAAAAAATGTTGAATTGGCTCAACTACAAAAGATTTGTCAAAGAATAGTTGCACCACTCCAGAAAACAAATAATGTAAGGTTGACTCAACTAAACGTTTTTTTTTTTTTTTGTGTATGTGTCACAGACAACTTATTTTCAGTTCATATAACTGTTATTTACAAAAGTTGAGCCAACAAGAAAAAGCTAGGGGAAATTAGTATACCAAGATTTTTTTGTTGTATGCGCTTACATTTTTTTTACAGTGATAAAAATCTTTTGTAACATTAAAAATGTCTTTACCGTCACATTTGGTCAATTTAATGCATGCTTGCTATACTTGATCATCTACCATGACTAAAAAGAGCCATTTTCTTTTAACCATTTATCCGTTTCTGAAGGGATAACGAGAGTTTGTGGAGAGAACTGGACTCGTTAAGACAGAACTATCAGCAGCAGCACAAAATCATACGCAAGGTAAATGAAAAAGACAAATTATATATATAGTATACTATATATATATGTATATGTATATATCAGAGTTTCCGCTAGAAAAAAATGGTGCCGGTCAAAGTGACCAGAAGAGGTTTCGTTTTACGGACATTTTGATGATCTCTCGCTCTCTTACCTCTCTGCCGTGCGCGCGTGCGGTTTGGAGCGTCTGTCTCGCATGCACGCTCGCTCTAGATTACGGGATATTTTAACTCATTTGCGGTATAACTAGTCGATCACGAGTAGCTCAACAGGTAGATATATAGATAAACTCATCTTTCAGGCATTTGACCGACCGGGTTGACACTTCAGCGTGAGAAAGCGGGGGTGTGGTGGCAATTGCGTGAGTCTCACGCTGAATGCGTGAGAGTTGGCAGCCCTATGAAGGTAAAATGATGACATAAAGAATTGCATGCGCAGGGTAAGATTTGTGAAAGTGTACATAAGATTGCAAGCGTAAATTAAATTTGCATGTGCAAGAGAAGATTTGTAAAGGTGTAAATCGCAATTCAAGTGTAAGAAAAAAATATTTGCAGCATTTAACTGTTATTCGTAAGTGTAATTCATGTATTTTGAAGCTGCAGCTTCATGCTAATGCAAAATAAATAGGATCTGTATTCTTCAGACTTTAATTTTACCGCGCTTATACTTTTGGCACGGTTTTTGCGCACAAATGCGGTCAAAAGCACTGCAAGCCTGTGAACAGCAATTTACAAGCGAAAACGACAGAGGCAGGAAATGCAAAACAGATTAATTGCGTAAAATCAAACTTTGTGTAAAAAAATAAACTGTTGCAAATGTCTACATGACTCTTTGTGTGCATGAGGCAAAAAGTTTCCGAAATAACCCGATTTGTACAGTTGCGTCTTTCATTTTCCTTCGCTTCCACTTTTGGCACGATTCTCTCACTAACTGAGTTTTGCAAGCGCGAAGAGGAGGCCGGGTCCACCTTCATGTAGCCAATCAGATGAGCTTCTCACTGACTCTCGTTTTACTCTGATCTGATTGGTTCAATAAATACGCCAATCACCAGAACACATCTTTATCTTCATTTGGCTCAGAAATGTCCTCATTGCCGAAATTGTACTTTACAAAATAAAATGCACACAAAGGTGTCCCTGCTTGATATAGACTGTAACCATGCACTGATGAACATATAGGCTATTCAGTTTTGATGAGAGAAAAAAAAAACTATACGAGTGCGCGGATTAGAACCACTGATCTATAGGCTACAATGAGATGTTCCTGATTCACCATCGTCTGGCCTCTGAAAAAAGCTTTTAAGGCTAGTTTGCCTGGGCCTGGCCATGTTTGAAACGTCTCACTCAATCGTTCGTTGTTTAGGTCTATATACAGCCGTTTTAGGTGTGCGCTTTATTTGAAATGCAGCATGCGATGTTGTTTCATAACTTTCCAACAGTAGAGCCTGTTCCTTTATATTTATAACATTGCCGAAGGTCGGTGAATTTTTGCTTGATACATTTTAGGCTTATTCTCAAGTTCAGATTGTGTTAGGGGACGGGATTATTAGGCAATTTTAATCGGACAATTTGACCGGAGAGATTTAATTTTGTCGGACATTTCATTTTTTCCCGGACGTGCTGGTCATATAATTAGATTATCATCAAAAAGTTGATTTATTTCAGTAATTCCATTCAAAAAGTGAAACTTGGATATTATATTTTTTCATTACACACAGACTGATGTATTTCAAATGTTTATTTAATTTAATTGTGATGATTAAAACTGACAACTAATGAATATCCCAAATTCAGTATGTCAGAAAATTAGAATATTACTTAAGACCAATACAAAAAAAGGATTTTTAGAAATGTTGGCCAACTGAAAAGTATGAACATGAAAAGTATGAGCATGTACAGCACTCAATACTTAGTTGGGGCTCCTTTTGCCTGAATTACTGCAGCAATGCGGCTTGGCATGGAGTCGATCAGTCTGTGGCACTGCTCAGGTGTTATGAAAGACCAGGTTGCTCTGATAGTGGCCTTCAGCTCTTCTGCATTGTTAGGTCTGGCATATATCGCATCTTCCTCTTCACAATACCCCATAGATTTTCTATAGGGTTAAGGTCAGGCGAGTTTGCTGGCCAATTAAGAACAGGGATACCATGGTCCTTAAACCAGGTACTAGTAGCTTTGGCACTCTGTGCAGGTCCCAAGTCCTGTTGGAAAATGAAATCTGCATTTCCATAAAGTTGGTCAGCAGCAGGAAGCATGAAGTGGTCTCAAACTTCCTGGTAGACGGCTGCGTTGACCTTGGACCTCAGAAAAAACAGTGGACCAACACCAGCAGATGACATGGCACCCCAAACCATCACTGACTGTGGAAACTTTACACTGGACTTCAAGCTATGTGGATTCTGTGCCTCGCTTCTCTTCCTCCAGACTCTGGGACCTTGATTTCCAAAGGAAATGCAAAATTTACTTTCATCAGAGAACATAACTTTGGACCACTCAGCAGCAGTCCAGTGCTTTTTGTCTTTAGCCCAGGCGAGACGCTTCTGACACTGTGTCTTGTTCAAGAGTGGCTTGACACAAGGAATGCGACAGCTGAAACCATGTCTTGCATACGTCTGTGTGTGGTGGTTCTTGAAGCACTGACTCCAGCTGCAGTCCACTCTTTGTGAATCTCCCCCATTTTTTTGAATAGGTTTTATTTCACAATCCTCTCCAGGGTGCGGTTATCCCTATTGCTTGTACATTTTTTTCTACCACATCTTTTCCTTCCCTTCGCCTCTCTATTAATGTGCTTGGACAAAGAGCTCTGTGAACAGCCAGCCTTTTTAGCAATGACCTTTTGTGTCTTGCCCTCCTTGTGCAAGATGTCAATGGTCGTCTTTTGGACAGCTGTCAAGTCAGCAGTCTTCTCCCTGATTGTGTAGCCTACAGAACTAGACTGAGAGACCATTTAAAGGCCTTTGCAGGTGTTTTGAGTTAATTAGCTGATTAGAGTGTGGCACCAGGTGTCTTCAATATTGAACCTTTTCACAATATTCTAATTTTATGAGGTACTGATTTTGGGGTTTTCATTAGTTGTCAGTTATAATCATCAAAATTAAAAGGAATGAGCACTTGAAATATATCAGTCTGTGTGTAATGAATGAATATAATATCCAAATTTCACTTTTTGTATGGAATTACTGAAATAAATCAACTTTTTGATGATATTCTAATTATATGACCAGCACCTGTATATATGTGTGTGTGTGTGTGTATATATATAAACTGATTCTATTTCACTTCTTTTCAGATTATAAAGTTCATCATCAACAGCGTCCAAACAAATGGTACCAAAGGTTGCAAAAGGAGACTGTAAGTTTTACTTAAAGCACACAAAATATTCTTAGTCAGTGAGAAATGTTGTTGTCTTCTCTTTTAGTTCTCACTTCTTACATCACATTTCCTTTGAAACAGTCCTATGATCGACAATTCTGTCGAATTTCAGTCGGCACCGAAATACGCCCGTTCCTTCAGTGTTAACCCGACCCAAAGCACTTCCTCCCTCCAAGAAATTCCTTCGTTGCAAGAGGTACCTAAAATCTTAGTTTGACTTACTTGTGGTAAATTATTCCATGTTTAACACATGAATTATGAAGTCACTTCATCAAACACAGTGCTGTTTAGTTATAAAAGTAGCTTGATTTCTGTCACATTGAAAGGAAGTGACACCACTTTGGGTTTCTGGGCAGCTGGATGTGTCACTTGCTGATGTGTACTCAAATGGTACAATCATCTCTGACATCACCAACCTGCTGGATCAAACACCTGAGCCTATCAAGTAAGACAGCAGCAGTCCACCTGTAGTCTTCATCCTCTACACAGGAGTCATGTTTTGTATAATTATAATCTTTTGAGGTTTTAAACAATTTTTCTTTAATGTGTAAAAAAGGAAATGAAAGTATTTTTCAGAGATTCAGTTTCTTTTCCGGTTTCGTTTGCTTTTTCTGTTTTACAGAGAGGCCGAGACAGAAAGCCTTCCTGTAACTCTCCAACCATTCTTATCCCCCGCCTCCCCGAATCTGCCCTCCATGGAACCTGCGTTGTCTTTGCTGGATGACCCAACTGTCCAGGAATTTGAGGAAATACCCTCGGAAAGGTTCATGAGTGTCATTTATTTGATCATTTGTTACTCATCCCTGTTCTCTCAATAACTCTGTACAATATTTCATAGGGCTGCACAATTGGGGGGGAAATCTATTTGTGATTTTTATGATAAAAATTGTGAATGTGATTTTTCCATGTTTGTTGCCAAAAAGATGACAATAAAAGAAATATATGAAACAAAATAAGAAATATTACTAATAATACTAGATTATTTCACTCTAAAAATAGTATTTAAGAAAAATAGTATAAAAAATAAGTAGAACTGTAAAATTATTATACTAATATTTGTGTCTTAATCTATTTTCAAACGTTAAACCACTGAGCTTTTAATTTGACAGGAAACTGCAGGGTTAAATCTTGTCTTTTGCTGACAACAGTCAGTACAATTACAATTAACGCTTCTGGCGAAATGCAGCGAATATATTTATTTTAAATAAATCGCAGCCTTTGTGGCACCAAGCCACATCATGTTGACTTTAATTTGATTAAATGTTCATCTCTAATATTTCACTCCCCCTTTTCTCTTGAGAGCAGAATTGATGTGTCTGATCCACTTGCGCTTATTGACTCCAGTTTAGCAGCGATCCGCTCCTGCTCTCCACCTTCACCAGACCTGGACAATTTCAGCAAGGTCTGGCTTGCAACATCACACAACACAGAGGTTATTACAAGAGCACAGTGCTTGAGTTATACGTAGTTAACATATTTGATGAGTTTGGTTTCTTGTTCATGTTAGATCCTTAGTCCTGGCTGGCATGTCTCTGCTGTTAAAGACTCTATCACAGAAACCAAGACCAAACAGAGAGGCCAGAGTGAAGCTGACACGCCACCTCACACCGACACAGGTACACATATACTCCCACGCTTTCCTCTCACACACCGTCCTAGACCCATACATCAATTCCCTGCACAAAACCACATGAACTCAGAACTTAAACTATTTTTTTCACGTTTTCCTGTTAAATATATTGTTTTTGTGCAGTTATACAGCAGGGAAGCCTGCAAGAAAATGCAGACTCGGAGCAGGAGCACTATGATGGTGAAGAGTATTCAGATATTTTACAGTCCCTGCTGCAGATGGCACAGGAAGCGTCCAGCTTCTCCTTCAGTAACACAACACTGCCCTTAGAGCTCTCTTTTGTCATTTAAAGCTCTAGTGCATGGCTCATTTGATATTGTGATATACAAGATTAGTTCTATGTGCCAAAAAAGGAGATTTAAATGTAAGCACCCAATTCAGAGGTTGCGCTTGCAAAACAATTTCCACCATTTACAGATTTTTTGGTGGTTGATAGAGAAAAGTGCTATCTGAAACGGCCCAGCTGAGAGTTGATAGTCCTGTCGGGCTCGGGCACATGTCATTTTGTTTATGTCAATGGTAAATTATATAAATATTGTATATTTTCTGTCATGTTCTATTTTTATCCATCAGTGAACTGTAACATGGTAGTACTTCAATACAAACTTGTTGACTCAAGATTGATTTAACAACAACTTTGAGTCTAATTCCATGTAGGGGAATGCAGTAGAGCAAAATGACAGAAAGCACTCTGAATCTTCTTTCAATGTTTTAAAAATTCTGTAAATGGTGGACATTTTTTTGTAAACGCATCCTCTGAATTGGGTGCTGGTTATATAGTAATATTTGAGTGGGAAGGTTGTCATGATGACATTTATAAATCCCCCTTTTTTGGCTCATAGAACTAATCTTGTATGCAAGTTACTTGATATTGATGTACCATATAAATATAAAAATATATGTACACAAAAACAATCAAAATGTATCATAGCATCTCTTACATATGATGCAAAAAAATAATATATAATTGATTATCAGTTTGTTTAATGGTTTATCTTCTTCAATACAGTAAATTTCCCCACTGAAATAAAGATATGGTAGCCAATTGTATGATAGCACAGAAGTGCAAAGTTTGTTTACAATATGAATTGTGATGTGAAACATTTATTTTGTTGTACTTGATTGCTATAATGTCTACATGTAACTAAAGGTCAGAATATATATTTATTCCTTATACATAATAGTATTGCTGATTTTAGGTTTTTGATAACAGTGTTTTTATGTAAATGTGAACTGTAATAAAAATAAAATAAGTTCAAATTTAATTCCTATTTTCTTCTGTATGTAAATTTAGCATTCAGTTATTTTCATAACAGGCAGTGAGTAAAAAAAGTGGTTTCTGTGAACAGGAAATAATACGTCACCCCACAAAAAGAGCAGATACTTTGAGAGCAGAACAGGGAAGAAAACAGACACAAAACAAGTGAGTTAAGTAAACCTGTCCAAGATGATATTATTAGTCAGTCTTTTCCTTGGGAATATTCCTTCATTTGCATTTTCAGCATCATCTGAACCAAGTGAGTATGGTATAACTGCTATTTTGAAAATAAAATGTTGCTTTTTCTTTATTGATAAGAATTGACATTATGTTGCCGTTACAAAACATATAACACAAAGTATAAAAAAACACAAGGTTTTACGTCGTCTTTTTATTAATTTCCGCCCCATATTGTGGTTTTATACGCAAAACTACAGAAGTAATGTGGTTGTACAACATTTGATGTAAAAATATACCCAGATAGCATGGTGACATTGATACAATGTTGACTCAGTGTTGATGCGTCAATGCTATTTGCATTTTAAAGTGATGTTGCTTTAGTATCATTCTAGCACCCTCAGTTAATGGTGAAGCAATGTTTAGATTTCAACCAAAAATCAACGGTAATAGTATTGATTCAACATTACAATGTGATATTTTATCAACATCACTTTTGCACCCTCAGTTAATGTTGAAACTATGTTGAACAAAAAATCAATGGTAATGCTATTGAATTAACATTACACGATGATTGATTCTACATCACTGATGCTCCAGGCCTGTATGAGTTTCTTTCTTCTGCTGAACACAAAATAAGATATTTTAAAGAATGTTGGTAACCAGAAAGTTGACGGTGGCCATTAATTTCCATAGTAGAACAAAAATACCATTGTCAATGGCTGCCATCACGTCTGGTTACCAACATCCTTCACTCTATCTTCTTTTGTGTGCAGCAGAAGAAAGACATTCATACTGGTTTGGAACAACTTGAGGGTAAATAAATGACAATTTTCATTTCAGGCTGAACTATCCATTTAAAGCTGCAGATTCACCTTATGTAGACCTTAATTTCTTTAAATATCACAAAATAGCCATGTCAGTCACTCTCTTAATAAACACAAGATGTTTTTTGTTCTTGTGTTTCTGTGGAAACAAGCTAAACTGAATAGAAATCAGTTACATTTCTCAAATTTAATACAGATTCAGGAATATGGATGGTTACCTGACTAAGCAGTGATAAGGCTCAGGATATCATCAGGTGATTATGCTGTCGACAACAACTCAGTGTATAATCAATGTCAGCATTATCAGGAGGGTGCTTCTCTTTTTTTTTATTGTCCATCTTCATCTACCTTCACTCCTACTAAAGGAGCAATGTGCTCTGCATGGCAGCACTGACGGATGAAGACATGGGCTATGTTTGCAGTGTAACATTCTTGCTCATGTTCAGGTCTCCTGCACTTCAAGAAATCTGTTAAATGATGTTAGAACTTTATTTAGGAAATTCCTAATAAACTTTACTAAAGCAAGATGCATCTTTTAAGAATGTAAAAAAATAGATGCTTTATTCAAACAGTTTAATAACTTTTTAATGCATCTAATTACAGTGAGTAACAACACAAATCAAACGCAAATAAGCACGCAAAACAAAGGAACAGAGAAATAGGTAGATGCACCATTGTTTGAAACTGTGCTAGAGAAGTTATGTAAGTATGTCAGGTGCTTCAACAAACAAGAGGTCTGTATAGGATGCATCTATGTTTTCTCTCCAATGAGGAAGCATTGAGAAGTGCACATGCAAAACCAAAATGGGCGTTTACCAATCAGTGGCCAATTTCAAACGACAATAAATTTTTTTCAACCATTTTTCAACAGACTTGCTAAAATCATGAAGGTTAAACCCAGCCCCCATTGGATTAGAGCAAATCGGGTAAAGCGGTTGAAAGTTGAAAACGCCCCACTAATTGAGAAACACCCACTAGTGTTCTGCAGAGATACATGCCTGAATGATCTTGCTCATCAACTACAAATCACTGTTAGTTCAATGTCACTGTCTCCTCTCCACCCATGTGTGCTGTTGGCTTTCATCAAAATTCCAATGCTGATCCAACGCACTTTAAACATTGAAATGTCAATCTCAACCAAAATGATGGTTTGGATCAAAACTCAACATTGTATCAATGTCACCATGCTAGTTGGGTAATATGTTAACATAGCTATATATAGGGCCTAAAAAGTCTGGCCACAGAGACTATTTCATCAGAATAGATGACCATTTAGTAGGCTACTACTCAGGAAATGGTGAAGTTCTTCAAGTACTTGTCGCTGAGAAGTTGACAAAATGTTCATACGATTGCTTTCCAAATTGTCTGATCTGCCGTGATGTGTAGCCTATACACGCACAAAACATGAGCTTACAACCTTTACTGTTTAGTTTTTTACACAAATGACTGAATAAAAATATTCTAAGAATTCTTATGCAAGATATATTATTTTACTTTTAATTTTAATCAGATTGAATAAAATAGTGTTTTTGACTAAAAAGAATTACATATTTCCTGTATGTATAGGTGTCTGTCTGGTCCTCTGGGGCCTCAGTTGTAACCGTTGCGTACGCACAAAACAGGCCCTGAAACGCCACTTCTGACATAAGTTGTGATTTATAAAAACAAACTTGACTGAAAATGTGCGCATCTGCATGCAAACTCTGATACGAACGTTTTGCAGACGGAGCAGTTGTTTGGCGACACCGATGGTGAGCTGGAGTTAAATTACTTTTTGGTCACTTTAAGATAGAAAATTTAAAGAAAATTTAAATTTAAAGAAAATTAAACATTGATTAACCATATGGGAAACTGGGCAAGTGCCAGTGCCACGTCCAGGTGGGCACCACGCAAATATTTATTTTCTCTTTTAAAACAAGCGATTCATTCTCAAACGTATTTCTAGCCTAGGCCTATACTATACCCTTTCATCAGAACGTTCTAAATTCCCAGAATATTTTGTTGAAAGTTTATTATTTTTATTAATTTATACGTTGTTTTTTAGTTTTGTTTTTTGTGGACGTGGGATACCGCCAGATTCACACTACTCCACGCGTTTAATTTCAACGCCCATATCACACTACCATGTCCACTGACACGGCGCAGAGCTAGTGCTTTTGCAGGATGCTTTGTTTAAATGTATATCTTGAAGTGAAACAGATGTTTATGATTATGCCTGTAACAGTTGGGTTCACTAGTTCTAAAATGTTTAATGTTGCATAGGCTACTTGCAGCAAGATGTCTATAACATTTGAGTTTATCATTTAGTAATTTATAATTTCTTAATATGAAATACTTTTGAGTATAGTAAAATAATAATAATAACTAAAATGTAATTTTTTTATACAAAATACATTTTATTTATTTTTTTCTTAGTGGTTATTGGTGGGGGGGCACTCTAGGTGTCAGTGCTGAAAGTTGGGTTGACGTCAACATTCAACTTCAGACTGATGTCAACATCCGACGTCGGACAGACGTTAAATTTTGGTTGGAAATGAAAGTTGGGTTGACCTCAGAACCCAACGTTAGATAATAAATTCTCTGTCCGACGTCAGATATTGACGTCAATCTGGCGTTAGGTTCTGACGTCAACCCAACTTTTATTTCCAACCAAAATCCCAACGCCTGTCCGACGTCGGATGTTGACGTCAGAACCCAACATCAGACTGACGTCAACATCCGGAAATTAAAGTTGTAATAATAGTAACAGTAATAATAATAATAATAACTGAATGTATTATTATGGGTCACTCTTGGTGTCAGCAAGTGTGGGTATTTGGCCAAGGCATGAATATTTTCGGCTTTCGGGCGCACATACACTTTTAGTAAGGATCCTACGCACAGTTTTATAAATCAGCCCCCTGAAGCTGAGCATCATCTAATGACAAACAATATTCATTACAAGCTGTACTTTTTTATAATTTTCTTTTTTTATCCTCAGCAGTTTGTAAATAAATTAAGGTTCTACAAAGTATACCCAAGGTGCATTTACTATACTGTTTCTCTCATCTTTACCCAGAAATAAACTGCCTTATCATAAATCTGGACTATGTGAACTGCACATGGAGTGAGCTTGGGCTCAAGTACAATTACAGTTTCAAGAGCAGGTGGGTATGTTGAACAAAATAGAAAAACCTGTAATTTTGGATGAAAATATCAAGACAAACAATTTTCTTTTGATTTCTCTTAGGTTTTCACATCATGAAATTCTGGATTGTTCTACATATCAGAAGATTAACAGTGTTAATGTGGGCTGCATGTTTCCCTACAAAAAAACACAAAGGTTTAATTTGTTGAAAACATGGCTGTACAGTGACAACGGCAGTTTGGTGACCCAGCAGAACCATTCTCTGAAAGAATATGGTATGAAAAGTTATTCATATTTCTTACGACTTGACAACAACTGTATGGCAATAACTTGTTGATGGATTGATACGTTATACTGTGTTGCTAATCAGTGAAGCTTAACCCTCCGTTCAACCTGTCTGTGGTGGAGAGAAAAGATGCTGAACTGTGGCTGTACTGGAATGTCACGAATAGCTGTATTGAGAGTGAAGTTCGTCACAGGACAAACAACAAAGACTGGAAGGTATAAAATTAGTATATAAAATTAGTATAAAAATAAATTCTGATTTTGCTGATATTCAGACAAACAGCAAGATTGTGATTTGATATTGCCTTTATGCAACTATTAAATAAACAAATAAAATGAATAAAATAAATTATTATTGTTATGTATTTCACCTTATGGTCGTCTGATAACCAGACACAAAAGGCGGCACAGTTAACAACTTCTCTCTCACCAGAAAACCTCCCCAGGCAGCAGGAGCACCTTCATTTTACCTTTTCCCTCCAAAAAACGGTATGAGTTCCAGGTCAGGGCTCGAATCTCATCATCCTGCGGAGAGTCCAGGTTTTGGAGCGACTGGAGTGAGTCTGTGTACTGGGAATCTTTTGGCAACGTCCCAGGTACCGACGCAGGACGAATTTATCACATCTTATCTCTAGTCTCTCATTGATCTATTTATGTCTATATAAATGTTCTTTACATTAATCAGTGGGCGTGACACGGCAGATCAGTTACTCAGTTTATCACAATCACAGCCAATCAAAACAGTTCTCTCTGCTTTCGCACGCTCTCACACTCGCAACGCACTGCAGCGCACATGTATCTTGTAATTTTCATATCTTCTGTAATGCTTCACCGGATTGGATGTTTTTTTGATGGATTTACGTGTCAGAACGTGAGGTATTTGTCAGAAAATACTTGATTAATGATGATTAATATACATGAGGATGAGATTTCCGGGTTTATTCATTAAAGACAGTCTCTCTCACGGTTTCCACACTATGGCAGAGAGAGTACCAAGCCCCATCTCTTTTCCTACAGCATCACCCACCCATCCAAAACTCTGACTTTTAACCCTTTCATGCACCCATCATGCATAACTGCCCTTGAGGGGTGAGACCTACCATGCCCATGTAAGTTTGCCCAATAGTTGCCTGCCAGTGCCAGCTGTTCCCTCCTTAACTGCAGAGGTATCTCACCCATCTCTACCTGCAATGCCACTGCCGGTGACGTCCGAAAAGTCCCACTACATGTACTCATATACATATAAGTGCTTGGGTTTGTTTAACTTCCAACTTGGCCAGTGTAGTTCTTGCTGCATCTATATGCTATACAACGATAATCTATAACAGACTTAATCAGTGCAACATATATCTCAATCAGTGCTTGGCTGCTCGCCCCCAGTCCACTCCAGCCAGACACCTTATCACATGTTCTCTATTTTCTCTATATTCCCCTGTTAATCTAGCATCAAAAAACATTCCCAAAAACCGGCTATACTTTCTCCAGTACATGCCCATATAAATTAAATTATTCTCTTCCACCACCTTTTTCCTTTTAAAGAAAATCACTTGAGTTTTTTCTTTTGAAAATCTAAAACCCCATCTCATTGCTATTGCTTCCTTGACTTTACTTACTGTATATGTTCCTCCCCCTTTCATTTAGAACAAGGCCCCATCATCCATAAATAAAGATCTTCCAATCCCAGGCCCTAAATCCGAAAATACATCATTTATCATGATGGTGAAGAGCAAAGGACTAATAACACTGCCCTGAGAAGTCCCATTTTCTACGAGAAACTACCAGATATTTTTTTTCCCAATTCTCACCTGATAGAGCGTCCATACAGGAAATCTTTCACCCAGTTAAAGGCCCTACCGTCCTACTCCCAAAACATCCAATTTAACCAACAATCCCTCTTTCCACATCATTTCATACGCTTTCTCAACATCTAGAAGATTGCCACCACTGTTTCTCTATTAACCTGGATTTCCTTATTTCATCTTCCAGGCATAGCACTGGATCCATTGTCTCTCTACCCTTCCTGAATCCAGTTTGAATTGAAATTCTAACTCTATAGTATAGCCTAAGCAGTCTTCCTAATGCTATCTCACCCATAAAAGACAACATAACACATTTTATCTCCTCCTGGTGATGCCATCCCTGCACTGGTAATCACTCTCTCCATCTCTGCCTTAGAAAAAGGTACACTTAATGCATCGTCCACTTCCTCTCGTTTTTCCAAGACTCCAGGATATGCCTTCAATGTCCTTCCCCTCCTTTCTTCCAATCCCCCTCTAGGTTATCAGAATTGAGTATTGCTACAAAAGCTTTTGCCATCATCTCTGCCTTCTCTTTGTCTGTCACTGACCAGTACAGGGAGTCCCATTTCCTTCTTACGCCACCCATTTACTTATCATCATCCCCCATACTTCTTCTCCCACAGGTGTTATTCTACCTATTGAGCTGCATAACTCACTCCAATAATTACTCTTAACTTTGCGTATGGTCCTTTTTTACTTTTTACTTTTATATTGTAAAAAATGCTCATAATTATGAGTCCGTCTCTAACCTCCCCAGATAACCTTTCCTCACATGACTCCTTGAATTTTCACACAGTATTTTTTTGGATATTCTGTAAGTTCTGTCTAGAAATATATGTCATAAAAGCCGACCAATCAGGTCGAACATATCCCTATGCCTTCAGGTTCGGTGTCTTTAAGTTCGGTGTTAAAAATGCCAATGGGAACGCTAAGCTGACCAGGATTACATGGGGTTTTTTCGACAAAACGAACCAAGTGAACTGAACTATAAGTGTTGAGCACACACTTTATTTACAGCTTTATTTCCACATTTTAATGTTCAGTGCTTTAAAATAAAGTTCTAAATATCTGTTCAGTAGTCTCTATGTGACAAATGACAATTTAGTACATTGTAAGAACGGATTACAAAGGCTTGTAATTAAGTGATAAAAACCAGTTGCAAACGTTTTACAAAATACACACACCCATCTCAGCAACAATAAAATGTGCAGCACTTTGTTTTACTTCCAAATTATATGTAATATATTATTAAATTAACATTTCAGGGCATATGAATTCCTGAACATCATGATTGATGGGACACAAAAGGCACTCCGAAGCAGCATTAGAAATAGTGTGGATTTTGTGTGCATTAAGTGCATTTTTATACTACTAAAGCATAAAAATATCATATGTTTGCAGAGATTTATAATATGCTAAGTTGAAAACAATAATGAAAGTACAGCAGTGGCTTTAATGGCAACTCTTTTCCCAGAGAGTCTGGCTCCTGTGTCTGTGACGACACTGGTGCTGTGTACAGTGGGAGCCACTGTAATACTCATCATACTCTCCTGCTTGCTGGTCCATAATGAGAGGTTTGAATAAATGTTTTTGTTAATTAAATTCTTAAACATTTTAGTTTAATAATTTTCAATAATAAAAGTCCATAAGTGTTTTATTTACTCTTATGTTTAATGTTCCTTAGATTAAGGGTCATTTTAATACCAGTGGTACCAAATGCAGGACAAAATGTAAGCAAATACCTTGCATCCCTTTTTGACAATTATGATGGCAATATAGAGGTAAGCAACAGTTTTTTGTTTTTCAGTCATGTACCTTGAATTTGTTTTTTAATTCATAGAGGGGAATGTGAGAATATATCATCTTTTTTTTCACACAGAAATGGCTGTCCATGCCTAAAGATCTGGAGAACGGCTTCAAACCCAATTTCACAGAGCGTGCCTGTCCTGTGCGCGAGTACAAAATGGTGTCCCAGTCCAGCAGTGACATTGAAAGCATCCTCTCAAACCCAACAGACCTGTCGTCAGATTACCAATGCATGCATAGCTATTCATCAGCCTCCACCATACCTGGACCTGCTGAAGCCCTACCAACCCAGGACCCATCTCCAGAGGATAACCCAGTCTAGGTATCAGTCTTCATCTGACTGAGGCAATTCAGTTTAAGAGTTTAAAAATACGTGTTATGAAATTAGAATTTTGCTTGATGAAAAGTAGAACATTTGCAGCTGAAAAAAATTGTCAGGGCTTAAAGTATTCCGGCCGTATTTCCGGCTTTAGGGCAGGTCCGGCCAAAATTTATTTATCAGGCTGAAAATTACAGTCGGAGGCACTTTCGGCACGGACGCGCTTGGAAAAAACGAGCGCGTCGCTTCCATTATGAGCGCACATACCGCGCGCCTACATTTGAAATAACGAACTTGAGCGCGCTAA
This sequence comes from Siphateles boraxobius, assembly GCF_051911475.1. Classification (NCBI taxonomy): domain Eukaryota; kingdom Metazoa; phylum Chordata; class Actinopteri; order Cypriniformes; family Leuciscidae; genus Siphateles; species Siphateles boraxobius. The sequence goes on from NW_027508866.1 coordinate 7,567,756, forward strand.
AGACGCGATATGTGAACAGGCCCTAATCTGACTTGAATAAAACACCGGTCCCCTTTAACCTACCACCTTGATTCAAGAGGCAGCGCGCACAGCTGTCACGATAGACATCATATAGATAGACGCCCTATCGACCGCTACTGCCTATTGACGCGGACGAGCCGTGGGGCCGCCATCTTAAACCGGTCACCCGCTCCGCTCAGTGTAATCTGTTTGGCAGGCGCATTTAATTAATCATATCTCACTGAATACCGAACTGATTTTCACGCGGGTTGTTTTGCTGCAAAGGTCATACACGTAGCTACGTACAGGACACATTGAATATTTTGTTCACAAAATACAACCAATAGAACGGTAATGTTAAATGTTAAATCTTACTTGTGAAAAGTAATCCCCGAGTGATGGTCCGCCGATTTGAGCAGGAATATGCTGCACAGTGCTCTGGCATCTACTGCTGCTATGCAACGCAAATAGGAGTATGACCGGTTTAAGATGGCTGCCGCATTTCTTGCGCCACAGCGGCCAATAGGGCATCTAGTCTCTATATGATATCTATGGCTGTCACAGCCAATGGGAGCATGATATTAGGTTGTCTTAGCCAATTGCTAGAGAGGAGGGCGGGTTTTGTGCAGGATGTGAACCAGTTCGCAGTTAGCTTGTACACACGATATGGAGAATGGAGTTTATCAAACGAGGAGAAAATACATCTGCTTTGCAGAAGAAAGTAAAAAACAAGTGGCGCTGGGCATGGCTTGAAGAAAGAGGACAAACGGGAAGGCTTTAGGCACTTGGTGCAGTAAACTTGCGGAGCCTGGAGCTTGTTTTTGCATAGTTTGCCACAAAAAGCTTCACTATGCCACTAGCGGGAAAAAAACACTTGTCCGTTATGATGGAGAATGGAATTAAAGAGTAGTGAGAGAATGAGATGCGTGAGATCCTGTCAGCAGCGGCAGATCTTAAAGTGACAGCAGCCACTAATTCTCTCTGTCAGTAAAGTTAACCTAAGAACAAAGGGAACAGAGAAAACTAAAATTTGACTAAAGAACGCTTGTAGCTTTAATAAGGATTAATCGAATTTAATTTATAATTTATGCAGTGCGGACTGTTTTATAACCCTATTCAATTTCTGTATATTTCATACCTGTTAGACAGGAAAGGTACATATGACATTTATTATGGGTTTAAGTGAGGATTGTTTTAAGTTCACTTTAATTAAAAGTTATTTTTTTTGAAGCCTAACAAATGTTTAAAATTTGGGGGGAAATAATTTTCATCGAGACATCAGTAGCTATGTTAATACCAGTGATACTGGCCCAGTTATAAAAAGATGCCATTAAGATACAGCCATAATACTTGAGAATAAATGGTTCCATTTGAAAATAAGTCCTTCTGTGCAGTCCCCCAAGAAAAAGTTCAGGCTCAGGATTTTTTTTCACTTTAACCCCTGAATTGTTCATGTTAAATAATGATGAAATCCATTATTGGCATTTTGCACATTTTGTTTTTAAAAAATCGACTCAGAGTCAAGTAATATATCAAAACAAGGAATGATAAATGTTTGAATGTTTTAATTTCTTATGTTCTTTTGTTTAAGCAGGATAATGTAGTGTTTGTTTAAATTAAATTGTATTCTTTTTTAATAAAGATGGCGTTTGTTTTCTCCATTTTAGTAGTCATGTAAGCACTTTTCATGTTATTTTTCCCCCCAGATTGTTTGCTCTTGTTCAGTTTTTTATTCACTTGTGTGATATTATTTTCCTTGACATGTTATGTCTGCTGTTTTCGACATGATTTCTGTAGTTACTGGTAGGAAGCCTATAGTAAAAGATTAGTCTACTAACATATCTGTTGAAGCAATGAGCTTTGTATCATAGTGTAAGATGTGTCTTATAAGATATATTTGGCAGAAAGAAGTCAATTCTAGAGTATGATTTGTGTACTGGTGGGAAAAGCCCTTCATCTTCCAAACCATGACTATTTAGAGCGCTTAATAGTTATTTGTGATTCATGCTGGTGCCAATTGGCAATGTAGTTGTAGTTTCATGTCAAATAGTTTCATTTTAACTACAAGTTGCTCTGAGATTTTACTTTTCGATTATTCTGTTTTTTGTTTATCTCTTTGAAAAAGTCTTAAAAAGGCATTTGAAATCTTAAAATTAAACAATGTTGTTAGCTCCTGTATGTTGCTGAAATGTATATTAGCTGTTTGTTTTCATCAGGATTTCTGCATTTGTAGCATGTTGCTCATCAGTAGTACTGAACAACCTGTTTTTGGCATGTTTAACATTTACAATAAATGTGAATTTGCTATTTTAAGATTTAAGATGAGTAGATGTTTGTACACAAATATTATGTTTAAAGAATGTAATGCTTTTAAAATCACTGAATAAAAACAGCTATACTACAGATTATCACAATGTTTGTGATGATTATTTACACATTTGGATTAAATGATTATTTTTATTTAATTTTTCATAGTCAATTCTGATGTTCAAGCTGATGTTCAAGAGGGATGCTTATGCGCATAACTGGAGGAACATCAAATACAATTCATATTTATGGAACACAAGGTACTTTAAGGTACTTGGTTAAAACTTAATGTGACACTCACTAAAAAATCATTATAGGTCTTAGCAACGTGAACATTTTAAATAAGATTCTTAAACTAAAAAAACGTCATTTTGAGTGTATAACAGAGTTTAAATGATCTGGTACTGTGAATGTCTACAACATAATTTCTAAGTATAAATGTCTATAAAACATGGTTTGTCACATAACATCATAATAGTTTTTATAGTTTAAAAACTAGGTACAAAACATAATTGCATTTCTCCAAGCTAAAGGCCCAGTCACACTGCACCGACAGACTGCTAAAACAAGCTCCGAAAGACTCTGACAGGGGCAACACACTCTTCCGACACCCAACGAAGTGTCTGTTGCCATCTGTCAACGTAGTGTGAATTAGCCTTAATGGTTACTTTTCTGAAAAAAGGCATTACTGATGAACATAACATGCGGCCGACAAACGTGGCCTCTAGAATATGCAGCCCTTGTAATGCGACACAGCGATTAATGCGTCTTAAATTGCATACTCGGAGTATGTACTTCTTTTGAATGAGTAATTACTTTGCGACCGTTAAAAATGTTTGTTCTATAGGCCTATAATATGAATGTATTCCAGACATACTACATTAATTATGTTGTCACTGTCATGTGACCTATACCAGCCTTAGCTGAGTCGCTTTACTGAAATTCACAAATCCTCTCCCATTTTTGCCTATTATATAGTAGCTACTATAGGGAAGTATATGCACATAGCCATTGAGGCCATAGTGGAGTGATAACAGTGGAAAGTCCCAGTGCCCAACCTAGGCTATCAAACTCGAGGCTATCTGTTAGATTGTCACCTTATGGACACAAAATGTGACACAGTTAACTTCCATTTCTCTCCCTAGAACATCACAACATTCTCATCCAGTTGGCCTTTCCCTCCAACAAAATGAATGAGTTCCAGGTCAGGGCTCTAATATCATCATCCTATATGGAGAATCTACATTTTTGGAGCGACTGGAGTGAGTTTGTGTACTGGGGATCTTTAAAGGCCAACAATGACACAGGTACCTACAAATGCAGGGCAAACTTATCACATCTTATATACATTAGTAACTTATAATTTTCCTCGCCCTCTTATGTTCGCTGTTTTCCACAGGAACGTATGTGAGATTTCTGTAAATTTGTTGGAAGAAAGCCAAACAGATTAGTCTACTAACATTTTTGACGAAGCAATGAGCTTTGTATCATAGTGCAAGATGTATCTGTGATAACATATATTCAGCAGAAAGAAGTCAATTCTAGAGTATGATTTGTGTACTGGTCGGAAAAGCCCATCACCTTCCTATTTGATTATTTAGCTGAGTGCTATTTGTGAATCATGCTATTTGTGATTGCTGCTGTTGCCGGTTAGTAAAGTAGTTGGATGCAGTGCTGGCAGAAGTGCCTATCAGCCCTATACACATACGGAAATCTCTCACAATAGTCTGTCTGTCTTGCTAACCTGGGCAGTGCATCTTTAGGTCTTTCTGTGTCTTGTTTGCTAATGCCGGCCACTTCCAGGGCTGTGTTCTGTGACTTTGTGCCTGACAAAAAGAAAGTGAAAGTGAAATGCAACTATTTATTACGTGTGATAAACAACAAAAGGGCAACAGTGTTTCTTTAAACTGCAGCTCTTTTCAGTTATGAAAAGATAACCTAACATGCGTTTATGCGCGTGCACAAAATGAAACGGACACTTTCCAGCAAAACGTCTGTGGGGACCAGTACAAAGGGCGTGATGGCACTCTTTATTATAGGTGCACACACTTTTAAAAAAACAGAATGGTTATCTAGTCTCAAAGTCAGTTTAGTTATAAACTATATAACTATATATATACATAAAACTATATATAGCTATATAAGATGGAAAGCAATGTAATGACATTGACTATTGATTTATTTTGCATTAAAAATGTTAATTGGCAAGACATACTCAATATGGATGCACATCCCTCAGTAAATAATAGCCATCAAGTATCAAGTATTGCTTTTATCATTTAAAACACAGTGACATGCTATGGCAAGCCATTTAGCTTTTATTCATTCACAGGATGCATTTTTGATATCAATAGTTAAATTTTTACTATTTAAAATGTGAATTCCTGATATTAAGAATGAACTTTTTCTAGTAACAATGTCTATTTCTGATATCAGGAATTACATTTTCATTAGTAGTTAAAGAAGGGAGGATTGTAGTGGGAGCACTGGGGTGTCAGGTATGACTGTGTGGAAATGGCAAATGGTTTACATGACTCATGCTGGCCCACACGGGATACGCGCGGCCTCAGACTTCCGCAGAAACCTCCGCAGATTGTAGGCCCTGTCCCAAATGGCACACTCCGGACTTGAGGCCTTCTTCAGAGTCCACACTTTGGTGACGTCATGTAGTGCAGACCTATAGGGCCCTTAGCGCGAGTCCACGAGGGCGCATTGAGAGGTATTTTTGAGACCATACGGACCCGAATAAACTGAAAGGTCATCTCATCAGTCCCTTTATTAGATAAAAATCACAAATATCATATAGAGATATTATACTATTTAGCATTGATCGAGAACAGGATTTCTTTTCTTTTCCCAAATCTTATCTCCATGTCAACTACACAGCCTGCTTTTACAGTTCTATATTTTGATATTGTGTATGCCACCTGGGCATTAGACAATAGAGATACATGCTCATTTAAATGATGTATTGTACATAATAATACATAATGTTCCATTTTAACTAAGATTACAATTTTAACACATTATGAAAAAGTGTGTGATTTTCAGATGAATTTACAGGTTTAAATATTCATACTACATTTACATATGACTCAGTAAAGCCTTGACATCCGGTTCTATTTGTTTAATGAATCATAATGTGATCGTATTATTCAGCGCGCTATTATTAGCCTATGTTTGAGACATCAACCACTGGTCGATGGCCATAATGTTTGTATAAACTGTAGGTAATAACTGTAAATGTAAAAATAAAATGTACACCTAGGTCATAAAAACCGTATATGATAATTACACTGAAATATTTTAACAATTATGTTAACAATTGTCCGTGAGCGAAATCTCCTCCCGTCCGTTGTCTGATTAGCATTTCGCAAGGATTCCTGGGTAGTTAAAGTGTATGGAGCCCTGCAAAGGTACAAAGAGGGCGCTGCTGAGCACACTTCAGAGTGTTAAAATGATGAATGGGACGGCCTGCGGACTCAGCGAGCACGCGCAATTTAAGTCCACGAGACCGAAAGTCCACATGAAAGCTGTGTCCCAAAGTGAACGCTGCATCCGCCGAAGGCCGTATTTGAAGGCCGATTGCGTCACAGCGGTGCGACGAAGACATCCAATGAAGGAGGTACCAATTCAAATGCTGCACCCTTCGAATGTCGCATTTGAAGGCTGATTGCGTCACCGCGGCTCGATGAAGGTTGTCCCAAAATCAATTCTGCATCCTTCGAAGGCCGTATTTAAAGGCTGGTTGCATCATCGCGGCGCGACGAAGGCTACCCTGATTCAAAAGCGACGCCAAATGCACCCTTCGTTTCCCCGTGAACAAAAGGATACATAAATGGATCCTTAGCGGCTTATAATACCCCATAAGTCATTGCGCTGGTGATGACAGCATTTTTATTTAAAAACAGGGCGGCCGAGAGTTCGGTGGTGGACGGCAAATTCACAAATTCAATTTATGTTTTCATTTACTCAAATAGCTAGAGGAGTTAAAAGCAACAAGTTTTTCTTTCTTATAAACTTCATCTTAACTCATTCGTCACCATTGCATGGCTTCATTTGTCATGTGGTTTGAGGCGAAACTTGTGCTAATATTAGTTTAACAATTGTTTCAGGGAGCAGGCAGCTCAATTTATTAAATTGCGGTTTGAAAATGACCATTTCTTTACGGTGGCGAAAAACTCTGCCAGCGTGGCTTGGGGGTAAGACAACAACCTATTTGTAATATCTGCACTAGTCTGTCTCACTTGTGTATTATAAGAAATATCACTCACCCTATAAAGCCCACAACAATAAGGTTTCACTTTTATGTGTTTTTGTAGTGCTGTCATGCAAGCTATGTCTACAAAGGTTTTAACCAAATTTGAGTATCCAGAAATATGATTTCTGAAGTATTTTGTATGCATGTCCTGATGTGTCATATTTTGTAATGTTAAGGTTGCACTAATGTTAAGATTGCACTCCTATCTTAATATTTTTCATAAGTGTTTCCCTTTTGTCTTGTTTTAGGAGAATTCTGGAGAAAATGGACCTGCTGGGGAAGGTGACTCCCATGCAGGCCAAAAAAAAAAAGGGACAACTAAAAAAAAAACAAAAATATATATATATAAAGTAAGAAAGTTTGACAAATCTTTGCTTAAATTTATTGTGCCGTTGTTGTTGTTGTCAGGCATGCTTTATTTGCTCTGCCTTAGGATTGCAAGTGTCCTGGGACAGGTGAGGTTGTGAGTGGGAAACCCACTGCTGAAACTTGGCCCTGGTTTGTCCTCATGGATGAGGTGTTGGGACGGAGCCACTCCACCAACCCCTCTGTCCTAATTGCCTCCATCCCTGAGGACCCACCAGGGCCAAGTTCAGCAGTGTGACCAAGAAGAGGAGGAGCCAGCAGCACCAGCATCAGCACCAGCAGGAGCACCAGAACCACAAAGAAGGCGAGACAGAGAGGATGAGTTTTTGGACCTCATTAGAGAAGACATGGGGAGGCAGAGGCGAGAGGAGCATATGTATATATTCTTGTATAAAAGGGAACTTGGAAACTCTAGCAATTTCTTTGCTGATTTTCCCTTTTGTTGTCGCATGTTTTACAAGCTCCGCGAAGTCCGCGGCCTTCGAAGGATGAAGCCTTCACATTGGGACACAGCTCCAGTGACATTTGGGACAGGGCCGTAGTGCCCGACCGTCATTGACAAGTACAACCTGCGCATGCGCGATTGTGAGGGGTAACTTAGTAGGCTGCGCTGATTGACGTTACGTTTTTTTTATAAGAAAGTGAATGTTTAAAATGCCTGAAATAAAACTGTTGATTACCTGAGGCGACAGACGGGGATGGAGCATCTCAAATCCGCTCGCCACAAGAACAGAAAGGAAAAATAAGTGCCGCAGGTTATTGTACTACTCTAAAAACTAATTCAGAGGACCTTTAGTCATTACTTAAATATATATATTGTTGTGAAATAAAAAATCAAGTTCTGAGATACTGTTACAGATTTTACTTGTAATTGTTATCTTATTGAGCTTGGATGACACACAAATTGTGCCTATTGATTAAATATACAATCATGAGTTGTCAGAGTTTAACATTTTCAGTTAATACAAAATAATTTAAATTTAAGTTCTGTTAATGTAAAATACAATTTGATGACGTGTAAACGGCCCACAGTTTCCCGCATGTGCGCGCGTGTTCAAGGCCAGACGAGTGACTACAGCTGCAACGCATTGAAGCGCGTGGTGAATGGTAAGTAATTTTATGCTTAATTAATACAGGGCTGCCAACTCTCACGCATTGGCCGTGAGACACACGCATTTGATTGGTTTCACACGCTCACACGCCACACTCCCGATTTCTCACGCTGAAGTGTCAACCCGGTCGGTCAAATGCCTGAAAGATGAGTTTATCTATAGATCTACCTGTTGAGCCACTCGTGATCGACTAATTATACCGCAAAATAGTTAAAATCTCCCGTAATCTAGAGCGAGCGCGCACGCGAGACAGAGATTGTGCTTCAAACCGGGTAGCGCGCGCGCAACCTTGCGTGTGCAGAGACGCCCCCCGTTGGACAATGCCATCGCTCAGGATTCTGTTTGTGATGATAGCTTACTGTAACCGAATACCGAAATCTGGAAGTCCTTAAAGGCCCTTGCACACTGAGTCCGAAATTCGCGGCTGAAATTTTTGCACGTTAAAAAATAAAAACGACGTTATGTCAATCACACTTGCACACTACCGCCGAAACTTTAGTCCCTCGTTAAAAAAAATTGGATCGGGTTCGATTTTCTACGTTTTTCGTATCTGTAGATAGCAGTTTGAATGGTGTTTGAGTGGTGTTTTGACAATTCAGAGCCACCGAATTACGAATCCCAAAAAACGTATAGGCTACGAAAATGTCGGACTCTGCAAGGGCCTTCAGTAGCTAGGTCTACAGTCTGTGTGCCGAGCTTTCTTTTACTGTCTATGGTGCCGAGGTAAATTTAGCTAGTAGCTGTAGCCTGTCACTGATTGAGTAGCTACACTATTTGTTCAGATACTTTGCTCAAAACCAGTCGGATTTATGTAGGGCCCTAAGAATTACGTTTTATTTTTTCCTAAATTTCGTTTTATTTCTTTTTTCCAAATGTCTTTTTTTCGGTTTAAAAATTTTGGAATATCATTTTTTACCTTTTTCTCGTATTTTACCACAAAAGAGTGTTTTTTTATGTTTATGTATAAAATGTAACGTTATACAAATGAAATAAAAATGACCAGCGTCTGTCTCCTGTTCTCTGCTGTTAGCGAGCAGCTGCTCTCTCCCCGGGTCTCAGTGCTTGTTTTCAACAGAAACACAAAAAAGCCTGCTCTCCATTGTCTGTTGAGAATTTATGGAAGAACCATATTTCATGTATAAGGGTAATAATTTAATATTCATGTTAAGACAGTTAATGTGATAAATAATTTTTAAGAAAATTGATGCTTTACGTTGTATTAGAAAGGACAGTAATGGTAATACAGTTCATTTTAATGTTTTGAAAGGAAAATGTATTAAAAGATGAATGTTACATGTATGTTTAAAAGAGAAATATATTACAATTTAAAAATGGTGCTAAAAATATAAAGTGATTGGAAAGCTGTTTAAAAATATACATAATTCCTTATAAAAGTCAGTAATATCATTTGTGTTATTTAAAATGCAGATTGTGAATTCATGATGAATAAGTGTTTTGTTTGCACTAAAATATCCATCCTCCACGAGCAACCCTTAAAATTTCCCTGACATTTTCGTGTTATAATTGATCTTATTACCAGCATGACAAGGCTTGCTTTAAAATTGGCCCCCATCACAAAAAATGTCACTTTTTCCTTCCCCTGAGATGATGAGCGGTCAGAGTCCATCTACAGTTAGTGATGATGACACAGGTGAAACTTGTTTAGTCACTATTGAAGACTCATAAGTGAAATTGAAAAGCGTGTGTGCGCGTGCGTGTGCGTGTGTGCGCAGGAGTGGATTTCTGCCGTGATCCAGCATTCTGGTGTCGTGGTTCAAGTTGAGACGTGATCAGCCTCCTAAAGAAAGCCGTGAAGAAGTACGGGGTGAGACAGAAACATTAACACTTTCCTTTTGTAATTCAGATCTACAGTAAATAAATCAGTTGTGTTCTCACACACACACCTCCTTGAATCATTTTACTTAATTTATCTCCCTACTTAGGTCTTCTGTCACTTTGCCGTGGGCCTTGCAAGGACAAACAACTTGCCTTCATCTTCTCCTGGTATCCTGGTGTCGTGGACCAAGGGGTTCAAGTTGAGACGTGGTCAGTGTAAAGAAGCATGGAGTGAGACAGAAACATCAAATATGGATTGGCCTTGCAAAATCTGTGAATTTGCGACCCCTACTAAAGACGAGTTGTTGAAACATTATAGGTTACGTCATATCCGCGGTTGGCAACTTCTGCCATGTCCTTACATGGATTGTTTTTGTTCATTTAAATCATGGGGTAGCCTAAAATCACATATATCAAGGAAACACTCAACTCACTCAAGAGTAAGAACCTCTGAAATACTCAGTTTCTGTTGCCAGGTCTGTAATGTAGGCACATTCTCCACCGAAAAAGAGTATTTTGAACACCTTCGTCAACATTTGAAAAAGCAAGAAACTGTCATCTGTGTTTTCAAAAATTGCAATTTCAAAACTAATATCTGTGGAACCTTTGCTTCGCATAAAAATCGCAAGCATACTCCCCACTCATTAGATGAGTTCAAAGACGATGTGATAAAGAGGTATGAAAACCCTTCACAAGCAGATCAGTGCAGTGATGGAGTAAATCAGGAGGGTGAGCAGTCTGATATTGATGAGCTTAGAGATGATGATGTAAGAGTACTGCCAAAGTTGATTGAAAGAAGCTTGGCTCATTTAATGTTGAAATTAGAGAGTTCCTTTCATGTACCCAACCAATGCATTGATGAGCTTGTAGAGGAGTTGCATTTTATTTCTCATTCAGCCTCTGCTCCCATCATGAAAGACATTTTACAGTCTTGCTTGAAGAGGCACAACTGTGAAATTGATGAAGCCATTGTATCTGAAATGGTGAACGACATTTGTGGGGCTAACCCTATTAGTTCTGCCCTCTGTGATGGTGGGCCTCTTTCCTCTGCCTTTAAAAGAAGAAAGTACTTTAACGAACACTTTTCTATCGTTGAACCGATTGAGTATGTTCTTAGTAGAGAGAGCAGCTTCCAGTATGTCCCCATTCTAAAGTCATTACTTCCGGTTTTTAGCAAGAAAGATATACAGGACCTGATCTTGAGTGAGGCAGAAGCTCAGAGAAATGTGTACAAGTCATTTCATGACGGCACCTTTTACAAAACCAATGAGCTGTTCTCAGGAAGTGATCTTACCATTGCTCTCAATCTCTATGTGGATGACTTTGAGATATGCAATCCTATTGGTACATCCAGGAAAAAACACAAAATCACAGCTGTGTATTGGGTGTTAGCTGATGTCCCCTCATTGCTCAGATCTGAACTAAACTCTTATCTTCTTAGCTATCCTGTGCAAGGCTGAGGATGTGAAGAAATTTGGTTACAGTGCTGTGTTGGAGCCATTGCTCAAAGATCTTGTGTATTTAGAGGAGGAAGGACTGTATGTTCCAGCATTAGGCAGAAGAGTCAAAGGCACAGTGTTTAGTGTGGTTGCAGACAATCTAGGAGCCCATTCTTTAGGGGGATTTGTTGAGAGCTTTTCCAGTTCACACGTCTGCAGATTTTGTCTAGGTGAAAAGTCACAAGATGGAGAAGTGAGAACAGGGGCATTCCCACCCAGAACGAAAGAACAACACGCACTGCATATTCAGGCTGTACAGGAGAATAATAGTTTGGTGCATGTGTATGGCGTGAAGAGACAGTGTGCTCTGACAGCAAAACTGAAATATTTTGATGTTTTGTCTGGGTATCCATTGACTTTGCGTGAGGGAGAAGCTCACATCACACACACACACACACACACACACACACACACACGCACACACACACACACTCGTGTTCTTGTGGTTTCTATGATAGTATGAACACCTAGTGTGTGAAGTCCAAAGTTATGAGAAAGTTATTAGTATATAAAAGGATGACCTCTGTTCTCTGAGGGTGTTAGTGTATTTTGAACTTTATATGCAGTGCCTTCTTTTGCTGGATATTTTTCCTGAAGTTATTCTGGAGTATGAGCAGTCTGATATTGATGAGAGAAGAGATGATGATGCGAGTACTTCCAAAGTTGATTGAAAAGAAGCTTTGCTCATTTGATGTTGAAATTACTGCCTTGAATGTACAGCCACCTGTCATTTTTTTGTGATCATTTTCATGTGTACAAGTCGATGGTGATTCATGCACAGGGTTTTACTTGTATAACACTGTTCCTCCTCACAAAGCTTCTGGGTACATGTTTTGTGTCTTAGGAGAATGTAACCTACAAATGCTGCTGTTTGCACTTTTAAAGGGATAGTTCAACCCAAAATGTAAATTCTGTCAGTAATTACTCTCCCTCATGTTTTTCCAACCCCGTTAGACTTTCGTTCTTCGGAACACAAATTAAGATATTTGTGATTAAATCTGAGAGCTGGATCACTCCTCCATAGGCTTCTAAGGGATTGAAACTTGACAGCCCTGAAAAGTCATTAAAGACATCGTTAAAATAGTCCAAGTGACTACAGTGGCTCAATATTAAATTTATCAAGTGACGAGAATACTTTTATGAGCGCAAAAAAACAAACAAAAATAACGACTTCATTCAAGTATTCATTTCCTTCTCTGTGGGCCTCGAGATTTCACGTAGTGTAACAGCGTAGAAGTGCTTCTGGTTGAACGTCACACGCATCACACACATGACCAGCGTCGGCCAATAGTGAGGCTACGTGTGACGCATGACACAGAAGCACTTCTACGCTGTTACACTACGTGAAATCTCGAAGCCGACAGAGAAGGAAATGAATACTTGAATAAAGTCGTTATTTTTGTTTGTTTTGCGCTCAATAAGTATTCTCATCACTTAATAAATTTAAGGTTGAGTCACTGTAGTCACTTGGACTATTTTAACAATGTCTTTAATGACTTTTCTGGGCTGGCAAGTTTCAATCTCTTAGAAGCCTATGGAGGAGTGATCCAGCTCTCAGATTTAATCACAAATATCTTAATTTGTGTTCCGAAGAACGAAAGTCTAACGGGGTTGGAACAACATGAGGGAGAGTAATTACTGACAGAATTTACATTTTGGGGTGAACTATCCCTTTAATTAAGGATTTAGTGCTACTGTTAATTAAACAATCTGAATTTCTGTTCTTTTTGCTGTTCGGTTGCCAGGTTGCCAGCCCCCTCATGCCTCTAAATAAACCTACTATAGCAACCTTTCAGAAGGTGTTTGTCATCTTCTTGCTGTTTTCCCTCAGGCATCCTCAAACAAACAAACACACACACCATCCTTATGTTCCTCAGATTGTGTTGTAATCATTTGATTTTAACTGCTTCTTGCTTCACAGAGACAGCAAGGCTCTGTAGCTACACCTAATTTCTGGGGGATTCCAGCTTAGCTTGGCTAAAGAAGTTTTCTCAAGGTCATGACAGAAGAGCAGACACAGCACATGGTAAGCCTGAATATCATGTGGAAAAAAGTGACCATTAATGTTGTCTGTTTATATTTTAAAAATTGAATTCCTCTCTGAAGTCCTTATTGTCCCATCAAAAATCTCAAACTCTCTTGATCAAAGACCCAAATGTCTTCAGGAGGCATTGCATTGCGATAGCCTGTGTTTCGCAGGAGGCTAAGTTGATAATAACTTAGCCTCAGTTCAGAAATGTGTTTTATTGTGGCCAAAAAACTTCTTCACCTAACTTAATAATTTTCAACATGAATGCAAGTAATTAAATTGATCCAACATAATGTTTTAAGTAAGTTGATTCAACAATGTTTTAAGTAAGGTGAAAAAGATTTTAGGCAACAAAAAAATATATGTTAACCGTTTCCACTAGAATTTCTAAGTTAAGACTGCTGGCAGAATTACATTAATTCAAAGCAATTTTTTGAGTATGGTGAATTACCTTTTAGGCCACAATAAAACACATTTTTAAGTAACATGAACTTAAAACATTATGTTGAATCAACTTAATTACTTGCATTCATGTTGAAAATTATTAAGTTGATTCAACATAATGTTTTAAGTTCATGTTACTTAAAAATGTGTTTTATTGTGGCCTAAAAGGTAATTCACCATACTCAAAAAATTGCTTTGAATTAATGTAATTCTGCCAGCAGTCTTAACTTAGAAATTCTAGTGGAAACGGTTAACATATATTTTTTTGTTGACCCAATGTTTTATTTTTTAGAGTGGGCCTACTCAAGTAAGTTCATCTCCAGCATTTCATTGTCAGATACACTCAGAAACCCGTCAAAATAAAAGTTCTATTTGCATCTGTATTGTGAACCTCAAATAAATGTTAAGTAGTGAATATTTTGTAATGTTTTCATTTCTAATAATCTAGGATTTTTTTTAACACATTTAAAATAATTCCACAGATCCCCCCCCCCCCCCCCCCAAAAAAAAGATTTATTAATATATATATTGCTATAACCAATAACATATTTGATTGTGAATATATACATATATATATAGGCCTAATAATTAAAACTATTCCGCATAATTCCACAGATTGCATGTGGCCCAGGTAGGAGGGCCCCTTAACAGAATTTAGCTTAGGGCCCCAGGGATCGGCTCTGCTGGTCAGAATTATTTGCCCCCTTGGTATATATAATCAAAGATGGCTGTAAAAAATAAATCTGCATTGTTAATCCTTTTGATATTTTATTAAAACATTTTGTTTTAAAAATTCTGTAAATGGTGGACATTTTTTGTAAGCGCAACCTGAATTGGGTGCTGGTTTAAAGTCAATATTTGTGTGGGAAGGTTGCCATGATGACATTTATAAATCACCCTTATAGAACTAATAAATAGAACTAATCTTGTATGCAAGTTACTTGATATTGGTGTACCATATAAATATAAAAATATATGTACGCAAAAACAATCAAAATGTATCATAGCATCTCTTAGATATGATGCAAAAAATATATAATTGATTATCAGTTTGTTTAATGGTTTATCTTCTTCAATACAGTAAATTTCCCCACTGAAATAAAGATATGGTAGCCAATTGTATGATAGCACAGAAGTGCAAAGTTTGTTTAAAATATGAATTGTGATTTGAAACATTTATTTTGTTGTACTTGATTGTTATATATAATGTCTACCTGTAACTAAAGGTCAGAATATATATTTATTCCTTAGATATTGCTTATTTTAGGTTTTTGATAACAGTGTGTTTTTATGTAAATGTGAACTGTAATAAAAATAAATAAGTTCAAATCTAATCCCTATTTTCTTTTATACATAAATTTAGCATTCAGTTCTTTTCATAACAGGCAGTGAGTAAAAAAAGCGGTTTCTGTGAACAGGAAATAATACGTCACCCCACAAAAAGAGCAGATACTTTGAGAGCAGAACAGGGAAGAAAACAGACACAAAACAAGTGAGTTAAGTAAACCAGTCAAAGATGATATTATTAGTCAGTCTTTTCCTTGGGAATATTCCTTCATTTGCATTTTCAGCATCATCTGAACCAAGTGAGTATGGTATAACTGCTATTTTGAAAATAAAATGTTTTTTCTTTATTGATTAGATTTGACATTATGTTGCTTTTACAAAACATATAACTCAAAGTATAAAAACACAAGGTTTACAAAAGTAATTTCTAAACGACTTAAATCATGCTAGGGTACGTCGTCTTTTTATTAATTTCCTCCCCATTTTGTGGTTTTATACGCATTTTAAAACTACGGAAGTAACGTGGTTGTACAACATTTAAGATGTTAAAATATAATATGTTAACATATAGGACCTAAAAAGTCTGGCCACATAGATTATTTCATCAGAAGAGGTGACCATTTAGTAGGCTACTACTCAGGAAATGAAGTTCTTCAGCAACCTGTCGCTGAGAAGTTGACAAAATGTTCAGACCATCGCTTTCCAAAATGTCTGATCTGCCATGATGTGTACACGCACGAAACATGAGCTTACAAGCTTTTCTGTTTAGTTTTTTACAGAAATGACTGAATAAAAATAGTCTAAGAATTCTTATGCTGGACATATTATTTCACTTTTAATTTTAATCAGTAAGATTGAATAAAATAGTGTTTTTGATTAAAAAAAATACATATTTCCTGTATGTATACGTGTATGTCTGGTCCTCTGGGGCCTCAGTTGTAACCGTTGCGTACGCACAAAACAGGCCCTGAAACGCCACTTCTGACATAAGTTGTGATTTATAAAAACAAACTTGACTGAAAATGTGCGCATCTGCATGCAAACTCTGATACGAACGTTTTGTAGACGGAGCAGTTGTTTGGCGACACCGATGGTGAGCTGGAGTTAAATTACTTTTTGGTCACTTTTAGATAGAAAATGTAAAGAAAATTAAACATATTATGGATTAACCATATGGGTAACTGGACAAGTGCCAGTGCCACGTCCAGGTGGGCACCACGCAAATATTTATTTTCTCTTTTAAAACAAGCGATTCATTTTCAAACGTATTTCTAGCCTAGGCCTATACTATACCCTTTCATCAGAACGTTCTAAATTCCCAGAATATTTTGTTGAAAGTTTATTATTTTCATTATTTTAATTTTCATTATTTATTTATTTTTTGGACGAGCGTTACTAGGCTACGTAATGCGTTTCATTTCAACGCCCAAATCACACCATGTCCACTGAAACGGCGCAGAGCTAGTGCTTTTGCAGGATGCTTTGTTTAAATGTATATCTTGAAGTGAAACAGATGTTTATCATTATGCCTGTAACAGTTGGGTTCACTAGTTCTAAAATGTTAATTGTTGCATAGGCTACTTGCAGCAAGATGTCTATAACATTTGAGTTTATCATTTAGTAATTTATAATTTCTTAATATGAAATACTTTTGAGTATAGTAAAATAATATGTTCAAGTCCTCCTGGGAAGTTCGTACTTACGAGGTGGGAAGTCGTGTTTACGACGGCAGGTGCGTTCAAGTCATATACAGTATAAGAAGTGGACAGAGCCATCTCATTGGAACTCAGTTGAGACAGTTGAAGCCCATTTTTAGCGATTTTTGAGCACTTCCGTTCCTGACGCTCAGACTCAAACCGACTCAAACTAAGCTTGATGACGTAAGCAACCTGTCTGACAGACGTAAATCTTCTAGTAGCTGTGCGTGAAAATTGCCAACGTTAATCACTTCATATGTATTCACTTACCACATACCGAATTATTTCCAATTCCCCAAAAACGTTTTTGAAATAATTTATCCCGTTGCTTTTATGGACTCATTATCTATGGGCTTCTCCCTTGACGGGACGTCCCCCTGATTGCCTGCGAGCTTCTCCTCCTGTCTATACGGTAATGTCTCTATTGTGCGACATAAAGTCGCGTGGTTATGACGCAATCGTTAGCCTGTTTTTAACAAAAACGGCTTCTACTTGGCCATAACGTAAGATACAAAGTAATGGAGCCTTTTATACATTATCGTGTTTATTTATAAATAAATAATGGACAAATGAAGTCTTTGGACGCCTCAGATGTAAAGTTATTCGCTGTCAAAGTGACGCCAAAATTAATGGGAGTCAATGGAATGCGAACAGCAGGTGAAGTTCTGCTACAATGGCGGCTCCCGCGAAGATTCAACTTCCGGCTGATGGATTACCCCCTTGGTTCAAGTGAAGTCACTTTCGTCGGAGTAAGATGGCGTTGTATACTTTCTCTTAAATGAGCATTATGTAGGATTGTGGCCAAAACTGGTACTGCAATCACTTTCAAATTACTGTAGAGCGGTGTATCCCCTTCCCCTCCTCCCTGACTCGAGGTTGCCAGATAGGCTACAGGATACAGCAAGAACGTAGGCTGCTACAGAAGCTTCCAATGGCAAGTGACGAGTCCTACACAGTAGGCTAAGTTTTTTTTCTGTTAATTATGTTTATGCTTCAAATTAGAGATGTTTTGCAAAGTAATTATATATCGAAAAAATTTACTAATGGCGATTAGCCAAATATAATAGTAAAGATTTACGCTCGTATGTGACAGTACATTGTTAGAACAGTAGCTGTTAGTATACTAATGGTAGGTATCTGTCATTAACGTAAGTACAAGCACAAGCCTCGGTCGCTGTGTGTAACCGATATCAAAGATACAGCTATTCATTTAGCTGAAAGCGACCAGCTGTATTTTTAACTTACTCTGCAGTACACGTCCATAACGCTAAAATATGTGATGTGAAAGATTACATGTCATTCTATTATTTTTGGCTGTAGAACTTGCATGATAAACAAGTAGGCTACAAAACGTTCCAAGTGGGACACATTATTCACATCATAGGCTACGATGTGCTTTACATTGGTGTTATGGACGTTAGAAAAAGTTATTTTACCGTGGAATTGCGCCTATACTGCTTCCAATTCGATGACCCACCTCCTCCATATGAGCTAACGTAACGTTACTTTGCACGAACATGCATAACTTTGTTCGACTGTCATGAATATTTGAAATGTCCATTTACATCAAGTACAAGTCAGCCAAACATGGGTGAATCTTACCTGTCCAGAAATTCTTCTCCGTTTTCAGCCGTCTCCATCTTTCAAAGGCATATCCTATACAGATCCTTGTTTTATTTCAGACTTTGTCACGAAATATTTCGGATTCATAACGAGTTTATGAGTTTATCTGATTCGCAACGTTAGACTTCCGACACGTTTGTAGCTGCAGCTGTGGTAACTAGAGCAGAGCTGGCAACCGGATGCCGCAACACTACTGACTTCGTGATTGGTAGATAGGTGGAGGGTGGCGCATCAGACCAAAACACAACATTACAACATCAACATCAGTTGAGGGCTGCAACTTCACTTTTTAAATGACAATAACCTGGCCGGACTACTGTTATCAGTGATATAAGTATTTGAAATGAACATGATTTCTTAATGTCTAGTGACATATCAGGGCGATTTTATGATTAATTTAAATAAATTTCTTACACACAGCTCCTTTAAGTAATTACACAAAAATACAGCAAGGTTCTTAAACTCTAGTTCTATAAAATGAGAACAATGATTTTCATATGGTGTGCTTTGCATTTTTATGTTTTAGTCAATTTATGAAGCCGCTGCAAACTTTATTGTTAGGCTACTACATTGTTTTTTTTAATAATGCTATCATATTCTGTGCTTACTGCGCTGTAAATAGAAAGCCTGACAAGATCATAGATACAGTGGGTTGGTCTGGGAACGCCCCCGGGAACGCCCCGTCACGTGATGTGAATTTAGCCCGTGAGGGAAAACATTAGGTGCGTTCCATTTGACAGGGTCCCTACGCAGTGTTCACTGCTCCCTACTCCCTGAACACGGTACATCAGTTGAAGTGGACTTCGCTGACAATAATCACTCATTTGGAATGCCCTGCAACGTCATCAAAGAAAGGCAACAACAGGGCAGATTATGATATAACTGAATACATTTTTTTTAATTTACTTTCCTTTCTAATTTAAAATCATATAATAGGCCTAAAGATACATTAATCACCCCAACCGTTCATAAATACTCTAGTTTGTATAATAATAACAATATTTATGAATACTCAATGCATACGTAAACTATGAGCCGTTAGAAATTTAAATTTAAAATCTCTTCCAACGGCTCTGCTCTATGGTTAGTTCAGACTGGTGACGCGATGCACAATGACAGTTGGTTGATTTTCGCTCTCAACTTCCTGTGAAGTGATGTATCGATGTTCCCTTATTCCCTACGCTGTTTGCAGTGCCCTTCGAACAGAACATGTTCATTCCCTTCTGATTGGAATCTCACTTAAGATGGCGAAATACCCTGTGAAGTCCACTTCGCATTCCACTTACGGTCGAATGGAACGCACCTATTGCCTTGGCGCTCATTGAAATACACGCGACAATCATGCCGAAGAGTTGCTGTGTCGTTTTCTGTACTGCCAATAAACAAACAAATTATGAATTGAAGTTCTACATCCTTCCTAATAAACACACAGAACCGGAAAGGACGACAAAATGGTTACAAGCACTAAATAGTATTGTAATACTTCTGTGATGTTCTGTAATACCTCTATAGTACTTCTATAGTATGTCCCAAAAATACTATAGTATTCCTATAGGATTACTATAATATTTTTTCCTAAAATACTACAAGATTCCTATAGTTGTTTTTCATAAGGGATGTCTCTTTCACATTAGTGTTATCAGCTGAAGGCTCGCTTGATAGGCCAATCGCTAAGGTCTACACTCAATACAGACTGCCGTCTGAGTTAGGGATCACTCAGTACAGTCCCTCGGCAACTTCGTACTACTGATCACCGTTTAACAAAAGGATTAATAGTTTGGAGTGAAGCATATATGTACAATTGGTAAGTGACAAGGTTTTATAGAGTTATAGTATGGAACATATGATTGAGTTATAGGCTAATGTTACCGGTAGCTTACCTGGAGATTCAACCAGATAGCAAAATGTGTCTGGAAACGACACCTCCGGCCATTTGGTCGGGTCATTGACCCAGTTTTTAATTAAATATGGGCAATCGTACCCTATTGCAGTTAATTTAGCAATATATCGTTGTCGGTCGGCAGGCGTCAATGCTTCGCAATAAGACATTTTGTCGTTCAAATACACATCATGATGATGTTTGTGGTGTTTTCCCCCACGCCGACCACGCCCCCCAACTATGACGCGTTGCCGCTAAATAGCTACCTTGAAGGATAGACATCAACTCGGTTACTAACGTAACCTCGGTTCCCTGAGAGGAGGGAACGAGTATTGCGTAAGTAGCTTACGCTATGGGAAAACTCCTTTTCTCGAGAATATTGAAGTCTTTATGTAAAACGCATTGCAGCTGGACAGCTGACAGCAATGAACGAAGGAAGCTCGGTCATTGGCTGTGCTGCGGCAACTTGCTCGAACCAATGACGGGGCGACTCTGAATGCGCGACCAAAGAGCGCGCTTCGCGCCCGCGCGCGTCAGAGCCCGCCAAGATGGGCGTGGCCAAGAGCTATTTATTGGCAGCTTACGCAATACTCGTTCCCTCCTCTCAGGGAACCGAGGTTACGTTAGTAACCGAGTCCTTCCCTTTCGAGAGGTCTCTCCTATTGCGTAAGTAGCTTACGCTATGGGAACACCATGCAAAACGCCGTGCGTGCTGAACTTCGCCTTATGATAGCCAGAGGCAGGTGCCTGAGCTGAAAAGCAAAGTTATCATCCAACTAGCCGGCAGAGGCGAGCTTTATATGTGGGAAAAATACAGAGCGGCTAGAAGGCGCTCAGTGTGACACAAGCACATACATAATCTAGATACGAACTCGTAGTTCAACTAGTATCATGCTGATAGTACATTGGAATGCAATGTCGGGACCTGTAGGTTGTAGAACCTGATAAATGTGGACGGTGAGGCCCAGCCTACCGCCGCACAAATATCCTCGATCGGTATCCCGCTCGACCATGCCCAGGAAGAAGCCACACTCCTGGTGGAGTGTGCTTTGACTCCCCAGGGGCATTGAAGTCCCTTAGCTTCATAAGCCAGCGCTATAGCCTCAACTATTCATTGAGAGATTCTCTGCTTTGAAACGGCGGAACCTTTCGTACGGCCGCCAAAGCATACAAACAGTTGTTCTGTCTGTCTGAATAGGGCAGAACGCTCCAAATACACTCTGAGAGCCCTAACGGGGCAGAGTAGATTAGCGTTGTGTTCGTCTGCTGGAGACGATAGCGCAGTTAGGGAGATAACCTGTGCTCTGAAGAGAGTGGTGAGCACTTTAGGAATATACCCATGTTTCGGTCTAAGGACGACCCTGCAGTCGTTAGGTCCGAATTCTAGGCAGGCAGCGCTTGTCGAAAGCGCGTGCAGGTCGCCCACTCTCTTGACCGAGGCGAGTGCCAGCAAGAGCGCAGTCTTGAGCGAGAGCTGTTTAAGGTGCACGGTTCGGAGTGGTTCGAACGGGGGCCCTTTAAGAGCGTCTAGGACAGTAGCTAGGTCCCAGATCGGAACTGAGGGGGGGCGTGAAGGGTTCCTCCTCCTAGCGCCCCTTAGGAAACGAATAATTAGGTCGTTTCATCCCAATGGACGTTCCATAACAGGGTTGTATGACGCTGTGATGGCCGCCACATATACTTTGAGCGTGGAGGGGGTGCGGCCCGCCTCCAGAAGCCCTTGTAGAAAAGCGAGTACGTTCGTAATCTCGCATGTCTCAGGGTTCAGGCCCTTGGCATTACACCAGTCACTGAACACTTTCCATTTCTGGGCATATAAGCGTCTCGTGGAGGGCGCCCGCGCCTCAGCGATGGTTTTTAGCGCTCCGCTCGTGAGGTTCCTGGGAACCCGTTGAAGGGCCATGCATGAAGGGCCCACAGATCGGGGCGGGGATGAAATATCATCCTGCTGGCCTGACTGAGGAGGTCTGGCCTCAGTGGAATCGGCCGTGGTGCAGATTGCATTTGCATCAGATCTGGAAACCATGTTTGGTTCTTCCAGAGTGGGGCTATCAGAAGCACTGCGTTTTTCTCCTCTCTGACCCGACTGATGACCTGTGGCAGCATCGCGATGGGGGAAAGGCATATAAGGGGCGGCTCGGCCAGCTCTGGGCGAGCGCGTCCGTGCTCTTCGTGAAGAAAAGAGAGCAGTGCGCGTTCTCCTTGGAGGCGAAGAGGTCGATCTCCGCTTTGCCAAAGGTTTTCCATAACCATTGAATCTTCAGCGGGTTGAGAGCCCATTCTCCTGGGAGAATCTTGTCTCAGGATAGCATGTCTGCCCCCTGGTTCAGGGCGCCTGGCACATGCGCTGCTCTCAGCGAGCGCAAGTTGTGCTGGGACCATAAAATTAGTCTCCTGGCCATTGAATGCATGGAGCTCGACCTGAGTCCACCCTGGCGATTTTTGTACGACACTACCGTCATGTTGTCCATTCGGACCAGGACGTGTTCGTTTTTTAGATGTGGAAGCAGGGCTCTGAGAGCCAAAGCGACCGCTTTCATCTCCAGACAGTTTATGTGTAGGCGCTTCTCCGGGTTTGACCAAAAGCCGGAGACAGGCCTGCCCTCGTAAAGGGCCCCCCAACCTATTTTGGAGGCATCTGTCGTTATCATCTTTCTCCTTGTGTTCACACCCAGACTCATGCCTGACTGGTACCAGTCGGCGGCTTTCCAGTGCGTCAGGGCTTTTATACAGCCGTGGTTTGCTCTGATTAAAAAGTGGCCCGAACGCCACGCGTGAGTAGGGACGCGGCTCTTGAGCCAGCGTTGGAGAGGGCGCATATGCAACAATCCTAGCTGGAGTACGGCCGATGCTGAGGCCATGAGACCGAGCATCCTCTGAAACCGCTTGACGGGGGCGCGCGTGCCCGCCCTGAATGATGTTGCAAGGCGCCGGATGGTGAGCGCGCGCTCTGATGAGAGACGCGCTGTCATTTGCATCGAGTCTAGAACTATTCCCAGGAAAGAAATCCTCTGGCTGGGAGATAGTATGCTTTTTGCAAAATTGATTCTTAGACCCAGGCATTCTAAATGGCTGATAATCCAAGATCTGTGTGTTATTAACTGACTCTCTGATTGTGCTAGGACCAGCCAATCGTCGAGATAATTCAGTATTCGCACTCCCCTTCGTCTCAAGGGGGAAAGTGCTGCGTCCATACATTTCGTGAATGTACGGGGAGCCAGGGACAGGCCGAACGGAAGTACTGTGTACTGGTAAGACTGTCCCTCGATAGCGAATCTCAGAAACGGCCTGTGATGAAGCGCTATTGGAATGTGAAAGTAAGCATCTTTCAGATCCACTGAGACAAACCAATCTCCTGGGCGTACTTGCGCGAGGATATGCTTGGTTGTTAACATTCTGAACGAGCGAATCATTAGTGCTTTGTTCAGGTGTCTGAGATCTAGGATGGGGCGGAGACCACCATCCTTTTTCGGGACGAGAAAATAGCGGCTGTAAAAACCTGCCTCGCTCATAGAGGGGGGAACAGTTTCCACAGCGACCTTTTCTATTAGTTTGCGCACCTCGGTGCGTAGAACCTGTGAACACTCCTTTCTCACTTTCGTCTCGACCACAGTCGTAAAACGTGGTGGTCTGCGAGCGAACTGGAGCGAGTATCCGTGCTTTACTATATTCAATACCCATTTCGGCATATCTGGAATGTTTTCCCATGCCGCTGCGTGTACAGATATGGGCTGAATACAGGCTAGGGGCGGGCCGCTGTGACGTAGGGACCCGGCCAGCGAATCGCCTGAGCTCGTAGCTCTCAGAGACGCGGGCGCGCGCTGAGCAGCTGAGTGAATGGGCGCGTGTGTGCTTACAACAGCGCGCGCTATGTCTGTAAAACTCGCAGCCTGAGCTGGGGTTGTGTTTGACACTGTAAGGACAGTGTTTATAAGTGGGGGTGCATAAACAGTGATAGGCACACGCGTCACTTTTATAATGTTTCCCGCTTTTACTGGGGATGAATTCATAACTGTGTGAACAGTGCTTGTGTGTAGTGGTGCGTACATGACCGTAGGCACGTGATCTACATTCATGGGGCGCGCAGCCTGAGCTGGGAATGAATTTGGCACTGTTTTGACAGTATCTGGGAATGCACACTTTGTGGACATGTGAACCCTTAGTGACACAGGCAGAAAAAGACTCTTTTTGTGTTTTCTGTGCGTCGCCGTAAAAACGGCGTTTGTTTGCAGGTGAGCGAGCTCTGTGACTGGCCCATTGACTGCTGTATGGACATTTCCAGCCGCCTGTAAGGGGACTGGGTAATGTTTGAGCTTTTGCAGAGAGAGTGGTCCGGCTTTTGCGAGACACGCACTCTCTCTTCTCATTCCTGTGGCTAGGACGGCTTTCGAGGCTCAGGGTTCAGCACAATCTTGGGCCGAGGACCCCGTCGCTCAGGAGGCGGCTTGCGGTTGTGGGAGCGCGAGCGGCGTCGAGCGTCAGCATGAGGCGCGGGCTGAGAGGCGGTGGGAGCTGTTCTAGCTCGCTGCGGCTGTGGCGGTCTCTGTCTGCTCTGCGATGAGCTGGAGCGCTTGGGCAGGAAATGGAGCATAGCTTGTGAAGCGTCCTGGGCCTCAGTGAAGCGTTCGGCGAAACCTTTAACCGCCGGTCCAAACAGCCCGCTGGTGGAGATAGGCGCGTTGAGAAACGACGCCTTATCCGCGTCCTTCATCTCATCTCAACTCAACTCAACTCAACTCAACTTTATTTATAGAGCACTTTCAAAACCACAAGTGGAACCAAAGTGCTGTACAGAAGGTATAAAAAAATAAAAATAAAAGTAAAAACAAAGACATAAAAACAATGCAAACATATGACATAAAAACTTACAAAGCATTGTCAAATGCTAAAGAGAACAAGTAAGTTTTAAGCGCACTCTGAAAAGCACCCAATGAAGGACAAGTTTTTACAGACAGAGGAAGGTCATTCCAGAGCCTAGGAGCTGCAACAGAGAATGCCCGATCACCTTTACATTTCAAACGGGACCGCGAAACCATGAGAAGCAATTGGTCATTAGAGCGCAGAGATCTACTTGATTGACAGCGGCTGATTAAATCAGTAACATCTCCGTCAGAGTCAGCCACAGATGGCGCTCGAGAACAGTCAAATTAGCCATGTCGCGGCCAATACTGTAGACTGGGCGGTGGCCTTCGTGGCTCGCAGAGCTATATCAGTTGCGCTGCGTAGGTCCTTAAAGGCTTCGGGTACGGGGCCAGACTCGTCCATAGAGCGGAGAAGCTTAGCTTGGAACACTTGAAGTATCGCCATTGAGTGAAGCGCTGATGCAGCTTGGCCGGCGGCGGCGTAGGCGCGACCGGCGAGAGCAGAAGTAGTGCGGCAGGGCTTCGAGGGGTGGGAAGCTTTGGCTTTCCATCCGGTGGTGGAGGGCGGGCAGAGATGATTGGCCACGGCCTCCTCGAGGGGCGGCGTTCCCTCGTAGCCTCTTTCCTTCGCGCCGTCCACAGAGGAGAGCGACGAAGAAAAAGAAGGCTTCAGACGCGCAGAGTGGGGGGCTTTCCATGACTTGGTGAGTTCGTCATGAACCTCCGGGAAGAAGGGAGAAGGCCTTTGCCGAGGGGCCTGCTGGCGCCCCTGCAGAAACCACTCATCCAGTCGGCTTCAGGTTGGTTCTTCGGGAGAAGACCAATCGAGCCCGAGGTCCTCTACGGCCTTCGAGAGGACGCGGATAATCTCCGTATCCATGGTGGAGCCCCCGCTCGTGCTAGCTAGCGTCGACGGGGCGGGGTCGAGAGTGGAGCCCGGCCAGTCGTCCGATGCAGCGTCGATGGACAAGCTGTCATCCATTCCCCCATCGTCCTCGGACGCGCCGAAAGTCACAAGGCCCACCGCTCTGCTAGAGGGGTGTGGGTCCGGCTGGGTGAACTGAACCGGCGGTGGGGAAGGTAAGAGCGGCGGTGAAGCACGCGGAGACTGGCTCGGCGTGACGTCACTGAGCTCCGGTTCAGGAAGCCTCTGTGAGCGGCGCTTTTTCTTAGTGCGTGGCTCAAACAGAAGGGTGGCGGCGATGGGCTCGCTCACGGCGAAAGCGGCGAGGCGAGCCCGCAGTGCGGAGAGACCCAGGTCATCACATTCCGGGCATCCGCCCTTGGTCAAAGCAGCTTCTGCGTGGTCCCGGCCCAGGCAGCGAGCGCAGATTATGTGACGATCCCCGTCCGGGAGAAGGTCTCTGCACGACGCGCAGGAAGGCATTTGAAACAACGCCTCAGATAATTGCTCTTTTACAAGTGTCGCGGGGCGAACAGATGTAAAGATACTTGCGTGTGTGGCACGCCAGATGGCTCAGTAGGATGGCGTTCGAAGGCGGCTGAAGGTGCCGACGTCCTCGTAGCAATCCCGCTGGTATGCTTTTCGACGACGGCGGCAAAGGCTTCAATAATCCGGAGTATCCAGTGAAGAAGGTGTTCGCTGAAGGAGATTAAATCTAAAGAACTCTCATGACGGGGCGCCCAATAAATAGCTCTTGGCCACGGCCATCTTGGCGGGCTCTGACGCGTGCGGGCGCGAAGCGCGCTCTTTGGTCGCGCATTCAGAGTCGCCCCGTCATTGGTTCGAGCAAGTTGCCGCAGCACAGCCAATGACCGAGCTTCCTTCGTTCATTGCTGTCAGCTGTGCAGCTGCAATGCGTTTTACATAAAGACTTCAATATTCTCGAGAAAAGGAGTTTTCCCATAGCGTAAGCTACTTACGCAATAGGAGAGACCTCTCGAAAGGGAACTATGATATCTATGCCTTGAAGTATTGTCACTGACACGCCCCCATCGTAAAGATCGGGGCTCAAAGAAAATCCCGAGCTCCCCATTCGTGTTTACGACATTGTGGTGGCGTTCATGTGCGTCCAACTCGTAAATACGATATATACGAGATGACTTATGGAAAATTCACGTGCTGTTCATGTGCTATGGAAAATATGATATTTTCCACTTGTGAACTGGTATTTACCAGTGTGTTGCGTTCAAGTGCTTTTGTTGTCGTGGTAAAAAGATGGAGATCCAGACCTGTTTAGCTAAAACTATTTTAGATTGCTTAAGTCATCTGCTACAGCAAGAAGATGATTTATCACAACTCAAACGGTAAATAATATGCTGTAGCCTATATTTTCTAGATCATGAATAGTAGGCTATATATTTTTACCATTCACGACTCTCGCGTTGCTCTCCGACATTTTGAAAACGTCAAAGGTTATCTCATCTCGGCAACTCGTGCATCAAAATATTCTACGAGTTGCCCAGTGGAAAATACAACACGAGGGGGTGTTCATGTGCATTTTCCACGTCGGCTTTTGGTATTTACCATAATTACCATAGCACGTGAACGCACCATTAACACACCAATACTTGCATAGGTGTCAGTGAAAGTTGGGTTGACGTCAACATCCGACGTCGGTCAAACGTTGCATTTTGGTTGGAAAATAACGTCAGAACCCACCGTCAGATAATACATTCAGTTATTATTATTATTATTATTACTATTACTATTATTACAACTTTAATTTCCAATCAAAATCCAACGTCGGATATTGACGTCAATCTGGCGTTGGGCTCTGATGTCAACCTAACTTTCATTTCTAACCAAAATCCGACGTCTGTGCTAATGTCAGATGTTGACGTCAGAACCCAACATCTGTCAACATCCGACGTCGGACAGACAGGTTTGAGTTGGAAATTAAAGTTGTAGTAATAGTAATATTAGTAATAATACTAATAACTGAATGTATTATTATGGGTCACTCTTGGTGTCAGCAAGTGTGGGTATTTGGCCAAGGTATGAATATTTTCGGCTTTCGGGCGCATGTACACTTTTAGTAAGGATCCTACGCACAGTTTTATAAATGAGACCCTTGAAGCTGAGCATCCTCTACTGACAAACAATATTCCTTACAAGCTGTACTTTTTATTTATATTTTTTAAATTTTTTTGTTGAAAATTTAACCTCAGGAGTTTGTAAATAAATTAAGGTTCTACAAAGTATACCCAAGGTGCATTTACTATACTGTTTCTCTCATCTTTACCCAGAAATAAACTGCCTTATCATAAATCTGGACTATGTGAACTGCACATGGAGTGAGCTTGGGCTCAAGTACAATTACAGTTTCAAGAGCAGGTGGGTATGTTGAACAAAATAGAAAAACCTGTAATTTTGGATGAAATTATCAAGACAAACAATTTTCTTTTGATTTCTCTTAGGTTTTCACATCATGAAATTCTGGATTGTTCTACATATCAGAAGATTAACAGTGTTAATGTGGGCTGCATGTTTCCCTACAAAAAAACACAAAGGTTTAATTTGTTGAAAACATGGCTGTACAGTGACAACGGCAGTTTGGTGACCCAGCAGAACCATTCTCTGAAAGAATATGGTATGAAAAGTTATTCATATTTCTTACAACTTGACAACAACTGTATGGTAATAACTTGTTGATGGATTGATACGTTATACTGTGTTGCTAATCAGTGAAGCTTAACCCTCCGTTCAACCTGTCTGTGGTGGAGAGAAAAGATGCTGAACTGTGGCTGTACTGGAATGTCACGAATGATGACAGGTGTATTGAGAGTGAAGTTCGTCACAGGACAGACAACAAAGACTGGAAGGTATAAAATTAGTATTATAAAAATAAATTCTGATTGGATGAGCTACATTTGAAGCATGTGCACATTGTATATTTATTTAATACAGCCTCTCATAGCTTCTTAATTTATTATGAGAAGCTTGTGCTGATATTCAGACAAACAGCAAGATTGTGATTTGATATTGCCTTTATGCAACTATTAAATAAACAGATAAAATGAATAAAAAGAAATTATTATTGTTATGCATTTCACCTTATGGTCGTCTGATAACCAGACACAAAACGCGACACTTCTCTCTCTCCAGAACACCCCTCCGGGCAGCAGGACCACCTTCATTTTACCTTTTCCCTCCAAAAAACGGTATGAGTTCCAGGTCAGGGCTCGAATCTCATCATCCTGCGGAGAGTCCAAGTTTTGGAGCGACTGGAGTGAGTCTGTGTACTGGGAATCTTTAAAGACCAACGACACAGGTACCGACGCAGGACTAACTTATCACATCTTATCTCTAGTCTCTCACTGATCTATATGTCTATATAAATGTTCTTAAAAATTAATCAGAGGGCGTGACACGACGACAGATCAGTTTATCACAATCACAGCCAATCAAAACAGTTCTCTCTGCTTTGCACGCTCTCACACTCGCAACGCACTGCAGCGCACATGTATCTTGTAATTTTCATATCTTCTGTTATGCTTCACCGGGTTGGATGCTTTTTATGGATTTACATGTTAGAACATGAGGTGTTTGTCATAAAATCCTTCCACAATCACTTTCTTCAATTCGGATGATTCTTATACATGAGGATGAGATTTCAGGATTTATTCATTTAAGACGGAGTCTCTCACTGTTTCCACACTATGGCAGAGAGTACCAATACCCACACTTGCAGTCATTGCTCTCAACCACTTGTCTACTTACATGACGTATTTCCTGTGTTTGGGAATTCCTAGAGGGGTGTGGGTCCGGCTGGGTGAACTGAACCGGCGGTGGGGAAGGTAAGAGCGGCGGTGAAGCACGCGGAGACTGGCTCGGCGTGACGTCACTGAGCTCTGGTTCAGGAAGCCTCTGTGAGCGGCGCTTTTTCTTAGTGCGTGGCTCAAACAGAGGGGTGGCGGCGATGGGCTCGCTCACGGCGAAAGCGGCGAGGCGAGCCCGCAGTGCGGAGAGACCCAGGTCATCACATTCCGGGCATCTGCCCTTGGTCAAAGCAGCTTCTGCGTGGTCCCGGCCCAGGCAGCGAGCGCAGATTATGTGACGATCCCCGTCCGGGAGAAGGTCTCTGCACGACGCGCAGGAAGGCATTTGAAACAACGCCTCAGATAATTGCTCTTTTACAAGTGTCGCGGGGCGAACAGATGTAAAGATACTTGCGTGTGTGGCACGCCGGATGGCTCAGTAGGATGGCGTTCGAAGGCGGCTGAAGGTGCCGACGTCCTCGTAGCAATCCCGCTGGTATGCTTTTCGACGACGGCGGCAAAGGCTTCAATAATCCGGAGTATCCAGCGAAGAAGGTGTTCGCTGAAGGAGATTAAATCTAAAGAACTCTCATGACGGGGCGCCCAATAAATAGCTCTTGGCCACGCCCATCTTGGCGGGCTCTGACGCGTGCGGGCGCGAAGCGCGCTCTTTGGTCGCGCATTCAGAGTCGCCCCGTCATTGGTTCGAGCAAGTTGCCGCAGCACAGCCAATGACCGAGCTTCCTTCGTTCATTGCTGTCAGCTGTGCAGCTGCAATGCGTTTTACATAAAGACTTCAATATTCTCGAGAAAAGGAGTTTTCCCATAGCGTAAGCTACTTACGCAATAGGAGAGACCTCTCGAAAGGGAACTATGATATCTATGCCTTGAAGTATTGTCACTGACACGCCCCGATCGTAAAGATCGGGGCTCAAAGAAAATCCCGAGCTCCCCACTCGTGTTTACGACATTGTGGTGGCGTTCATGTGCGTCCAACTCGTAAATACGATATATACGAGATGACTTATGGAAAATTCACGTGCTGTTCATGTGCTATGGAAAATATGATATTTTCCACTTGTGAACTGGTATTTACCAGTGTGTTGCGTTCAAGTGCTTTTGTTGTCGTGGTAAAAAGATGGAGATCCAGACCTGTTTAGCTAAAACTATTTTAGATTGCTTAAGTCATCTGCTACAGCAAGAAGATGATTTATCACAACTCAAACGGTAAATAATATGCTGTAGCCTATATTTTCTAGATCATGAATAGTAGGCTATATATTTTTACCATTCACGACTCTCGCGTTGCTCTCCGACATTTTGAAAACGTCAAAGGTTATCTCATCTCGGCAACTCGTGCATCAAAATATTCTACGAGTTGCCCAGTGGAAAATACAACACGAGGGGGTGTTCATGTGCATTTTCCACGTCGGCTTTTGGTATTTACCATAATTACCATAGCACGTGAACGCACCATTAACACACCAATACTTGCATAGGTGTCAGTGAAAGTTGGGTTGACGTCAACATCTGACGTCGGTCAAACGTTGCATTTTGGTTGGAAAATAACGTCAGAACCCACCGTCAGATAATACATTCAGTTATTATTATTATTATTATTATTACTATTACTATTATTACAACTTTAATTTCCAATCAAAATCCAACGTCGGATATTGACGTCAATCTGGCGTTGGGCTCTGATGTCAACCTAACTTTCATTTCTAACCAAAATCCAACGTCTGTGCTAATGTCAGATGTTGACGTCAGAACCCAACATCTGTCAACATCCGACGTCGGACAGACAGGTTTGGGTTGGAAATTAAAGTTGTAGTAATAGTAATATTAGTAATAATACTAATAACTGAATGTATTATTATGGGTCACTCTTGGTGTCAGCAAGTGTGGGTATTTGGCCAAGGTATGAATATTTTCGGCTTTCGGGCGCATGTACACTTTTAGTAAGGATCCTACGCACAGTTTTATAAATGAGACCCTTGAAGCTGAGCATCCTCTACTGACAAACAATATTCATTACAAGCTGTACTTTTTATTTATATTTTTTAAATTTTTTTGTTGAAAATTTAACCTCAGGAGTTTGTAAATAAATTAAGGTTCTACAAAGTATACCCAAGGTGCATTTACTATACTGTTTCTCTCATCTTTACCCAGAAATAAACTGCCTTATCATAAATCTGGACTATGTGAACTGCACATGGAGTGAGCTTGGGCTCAAGTACAATTACAGTTTCAAGAGCAGGTGGGTATGTTGAACAAAATAGAAAAACCTGTAATTTTGGATGAAATTATCAAGACAAACAATTTTCTTTTGATTTCTCTTAGGTTTTCACATCATGAAATTCTGGATTGTTCTACATATCAGAAGATTAACAGTGTTAATGTGGGCTGCATGTTTCCCTACAAAAAAACACAAAGGTTTAATTTGTTGAAAACATGGCTGTACAGTGACAACGGCAGTTTGGTGACCCAGCAGAACCATTCTCTGAAAGAATATGGTATGAAAAGTTATTCATATTTCTTACAACTTGACAACAACTGTATGGTAATAACTTGTTGATGGATTGATACGTTATACTGTGTTGCTAATCAGTGAAGCTTAACCCTCCGTTCAACCTGTCTGTGGTGGAGAGAAAAGATGCTGAACTGTGGCTGTACTGGAATGTCACGAATGATGACAGGTGTATTGAGAGTGAAGTTCGTCACAGGACAGACAACAAAGACTGGAAGGTATAAAATTAGTATTATAAAAATAAATTCTGATTGGATGAGCTACATTTGAAGCATGTGCACATTGTATATTTATTTAATACAGCCTCTCATAGCTTCTTAATTTATTATGAGAAGCTTGTGCTGATATTCAGACAAACAGCAAGATTGTGATTTGATATTGCCTTTATGCAACTATTAAATAAACAGATAAAATGAATAAAAAGAAATTATTATTGTTATGCATTTCACCTTATGGTCGTCTGATAACCAGACACAAAACGCGACACTTCTCTCTCTCCAGAACACCTCTCCAGGCAGCAGGACCACCTTCATTTTACCTTTTCCCTCCAAAAAACGGTATGAGTTCCAGGTCAGGGCTCGAATCTCATCATCCTGCGGAGAGTCCAGGTTTTGGAGCGACTGGAGTGAGTCTGTGTACTGGGAATCTTTTGGCAACGTCCCAGGTACCGACGCAGGACTAACTTATCACATCTTATCTCTAGTCTCTCACTGATCTATATGTCTATATAAATGTTCTTAAAAATTAATCAGAGGGCGTGACACGACGACAGATCAGTTTATCACAATCACAGCCAATCAAAACAGTTCTCTCTGCTTTGCACGCTCTCACACTCGCAACGCACTGCAGCGCACATGTATCTTGTAATTTTCATATCTTCTGTTATGCTTCACCGGATTGGATGCTTTTTATGGATTTACATGTTAGAACATGAGGTGTTTGTCATAAAATCCTTCCACAATCACTTTCTTCAATTCGGATGATTCTTATACATGAGGATGAGATTTCAGGATTTATTCATTTAAGACGGAGTCTCTCACTGTTTCCACACTATGGCAGAGAGTACCAATACCCACACTTGCAGTCATTGCTCTCAACCACTTGTCTACTTACATGACGTATTTCCTGTGTTTGGGAATTCCTAGAAGGGTGTGGGTCCGGCTGGGTGAACTGAACCGGCGGTGGGGAAGGTAAGAGCGGCGGTGAAGCACGCGGAGACTGGCTCGGCGTGACGTCACTGAGCTCCGGTTCAGGAAGCCTCTGTGAGCGGCGCTTTTTCTTAGTGCGTGGCTCAAACAGAGGGGTGGCGGCGATGGGCTCGCTCACGGCGAAAGCGGCGAGGCGAGCCCGCAGTGCGGAGAGACCCAGGTCATCACATTCCGGGCATCCGCCCTTGGTCAAAGCAGCTTCTGCGTGGTCCCGGCCCAGGCAGCGAGCGCAGATTATGTGACGATCCCCGTCCGGGAGAAGGTCTCTGCACGACGCGCAGGAAGGCATTTGAAACAACGCCTCAGATAATTGCTCTTTTACAAGTGTCGCGGGGCGAACAGATGTAAAGATACTTGCGTGTGTGGCACGCCGGATGGCTCAGTAGGATGGCGTTCGAAGGCGGCTGAAGGTGCCGACGTCCTCGTAGCAATCCCGCTGGTATGCTTTTCGACGACGGCGGCAAAGGCTTCAATAATCCGGAGTATCCAGCGAAGAAGGTGTTCGCTGAAGGAGATTAAATCTAAAGAACTCTCATGACGGGGCGCCCAATAAATAGCTCTTGGCCACGGCCATCTTGGCGGGCTCTGACGCGTGCGGGCGCGAAGCGCGCTCTTTGGTCGCGCATTCAGAGTCGCCCCGTCATTGGTTCGAGCAAGTTGCCGCAGCACAGCCAATGACCGAGCTTCCTTCGTTCATTGCTGTCAGCTGTGCAGCTGCAATGCGTTTTACATAAAGACTTCAATATTCTCGAGAAAAGGAGTTTTCCCATAGCGTAAGCTACTTACGCAATAGGGGACACCTCTCGAAAGGGAACTATGATATCTATGCCTTGAAGTATTGTCACTGACACGCCCCCATCGTAAAGATCGGGGCTCAAAGAAAATCCCGAGCTCCCCACTCGTGTTTACGACATTGTGGTGGCGTTCATGTGCGTCCAACTCGTAAATACGATATATACGAGATGACTTATGGAAAATTCACGTGCTGTTCATGTGCTATGGAAAATATGATATTTTCCACTTGTGAACTGGTATTTTTACCAGTGTGTTGCGTTCAAGTGCTTTTGTTGTCGTGGTAAAAAGATGGAGATCCAGACCTGTTTAGCTAAAACTATTTTAGATTGCTTAAGTCATCTGCTACAGCAAGAAGATGATTTATCACAACTCAAACGGTAAATAATATGCTGTAGCCTATATTTTCTAGATCATGAATAGTAGGCTATATATTTTTACCATTCACGACTCTCGCGTTGCTCTCCGACATTTTGAAAACGTCAAAGGTTATCTCATCTCGGCAACTCGTGCATCAAAATATTCTACGAGTTGCCCAGTGGAAAATACAACACGAGGGGGTGTTCATGTGCATTTTCCACGTCGGCTTTTGGTATTTACCATAATTACCATAGCACGTGAACGCACCATTAACACACCAATACTTGCATAGGTGTCAGTGAAAGTTGGGTTGACGTCAACATCCGACGTCGGTCAAACGTTGCATTTTGGTTGGAAAATAACGTCAGAACCCACCGTCAGATAATACATTCAGTTATTATTATTATTATTATTATTATTACTATTACTATTATTACAACTTTAATTTCCAATCAAAATCCAACGTCGGATATTGACGTCAATCTGGCGTTGGGCTCTGATGTCAACCTAACTTTCATTTCTAACCAAAATCCAACGTCTGTGCTAATGTCAGATGTTGACGTCAGAACCCAACATCTGTCAACATCCGACGTCGGACAGACAGGTTTGGGTTGGAAATTAAAGTTGTAGTAATAGTAATATTAGTAATAATACTAATAACTGAATGTATTATTATGGGTCACTCTTGGTGTCAGCAAGTGTGGGTATTTGGCCAAGGTATGAATATTTTCGGCTTTCGGGCGCATGTACACTTTTAGTAAGGATCCTACGCACAGTTTTATAAATGAGACCCTTGAAGCTGAGCATCCTCTACTGACAAACAATATTCATTACAAGCTGTACTTTTTATTTATATTTTTTAAAATTTTTTGTTGAAAATTTAACCTCAGGAGTTTGTAAATAAATTAAGGTTCTACAAAGTATACCCAAGGTGCATTTACTATACTGTTTCTCTCATCTTTACCCAGAAATAAACTGCCTTATCATAAATCTGGACTATGTGAACTGCACATGGAGTGAGCTTGGGCTCAAGTACAATTACAGTTTCAAGAGCAGGTGGGTATGTTGAACAAAATAGAAAAACCTGTAATTTTGGATGAAATTATCAAGACAAACAATTTTCTTTTGATTTCTCTTAGGTTTTCACATCATGAAATTCTGGATTGTTCTACATATCAGAAGATTAACAGTGTTAATGTGGGCTGCATGTTTCCCTACAAAAAAACACAAAGGTTTAATTTGTTGAAAACATGGCTGTACAGTGACAACGGCAGTTTGGTGACCCAGCAGAACCATTCTCTGAAAGAATATGGTATGAAAAGTTATTCATATTTCTTACAACTTGACAACAACTGTATGGTAATAACTTGTTGATGGATTGATACGTTATACTGTGTTGCTAATCAGTGAAGCTTAACCCTCCGTTCAACCTGTCTGTGGTGGAGAGAAAAGATGCTGAACTGTGGCTGTACTGGAATGTCACGAATGATGACAGGTGTATTGAGAGTGAAGTTCGTCACAGGACAAACAACAAAGACTGGAAGGTATAAAATTAGTATTATAAAAATAAATTCTGATTGGATGAGCTACATTTGAAGCATGTGCACATTGTATATTTATTTAATACAGCCTCTCATAGCTTCTTAATTTATTATGAGAAGCTTGTGCTGATATTCAGACAAACAGCAAGATTGTGATTTGATATTGCCTTTATGCAACTATTAAATAAACAGATAAAATGAATAAAAAGAAATTATTATTGTTATGCATTTCACCTTATGGTCGTCTGATAACCAGACACAAAACGCGACACTTCTCTCTCTCCAGAACACCTCTCCAGGCAGCAGGACCACCTTCATTTTACCTTTTCCCTCCAAAAAACGGTATGAGTTCCAGGTCAGGGCTCGAATCTCATCATCCTGCGGAGAGTCCAAGTTTTGGAGCGACTGGAGTGAGTCTGTGTACTGGGAATCTTTAAAGACCAACGACACAGGTACCGACGCAGGACTAACTTATCACATCTTATCTCTAGTCTCTCACTGATCTATATGTCTATATAAATGTTCTTAAAAATTAATCAGAGGGCGTGACACGACGACAGATCAGTTTATCACAATCACAGCCAATCAAAACAGTTCTCTCTGCTTTGCACGCTCTCACACTCGCAACGCACTGCAGCGCACATGTATCTTGTAATTTTCATATCTTCTGTTATGCTTCACCGGATTGGATGCTTTTTATGGATTTACATGTTAGAACATGAGGTGTTTGTCATAAAATCCTTCCACAATCACTTTCTTCAATTCGGATGATTCTTATACATGAGGATGAGATTTCAGGATTTATTCATTTAAGACGGAGTCTCTCACTGTTTCCACACTATGGCAGAGAGTACCAATACCCACACTTGCAGTCATTGCTCTCAACCACTTGTCTACTTACATGACGTATTTCCTGTGTTTGGCCCAAGAAAGTGTTTAAATGGGCATCAAGAACTTGACTACCCAATGGGGCACGTTCACACTTGGCATGTTTGGTTTGATTAAAACGAACACTGGTGTGTGCAGTTATTTTGAATGAGTGTGAAAGCTTATGCGAACCCTGTTGCAAAACAAGTAGACCGAGACCGCTGAAAAGGTCTCGGTCTCCTTCCAAACGAACTCTGGTGCGGTTGTAATGAAATATGAATGCTACACAGACCAAAGACATGTAAACGAACCAAACATGTGACATGATGTGATGTCACAAGATGCGACCCTAAAAAGGACAGAATGCTCTAGCATACCTGTTTTTTCTAGTCATAGTTGAAATGCGGTTCAGGCATTGCTATAGGAAACAAAGTTGGTTTCAGCTGTACAGCAGATCCAGAAGATAATAGTGTCATAGTTCAGCTTATGTAAGTTCAGTGATTGTTCATTTCTGTTGTAAAAAGTTATTCAGTTAGTTAATTTGATTCCTGGCGCTGTTTTTTTTTAACATTTATTTATTTTTACACAATTTATAAGCTCTCCATGAGTTCTCAGCTGCTCAAAATATCATCATATGTAGGCTACGCACATACATATTTGTTTCACATACAATTTAGTCCAGTACACAGTATTCTTCTTCTTTCTTCTTTGATGTTTAACAGCAGTTGGCATCCACCTTCAATGGTGCATTACCGCCACCAACTATACTGGAGTGTGGACCAGTAAAAAATTAAAAAAATATTATTTAAGAGCTGTAAACTATATCCTATCTGCTGGATCCGTACCCTTTAGGAAACTAAATAAATGTGTAGTAATGTCATTTGATGTTTTTCCCAGTAGTTCCTTAAAGGAGCCGTATGTAAGAATGTGGCCAAAACTGGTACTGCAATCACTTTCAAATTACTGGAGAGCGGTGTATCCCCTCTCCCTCCTCCCTGACTCGATGTTGCCAGATAGGCTTGCAGGATACAGCAGGAACGTAGGCTGCTACAAGAAGCTTTTTCTGTTAATTATGTTTATGCTTCAAATGAGAGATGTTTTGCTAAGTAATTATATATCGCAAAAATGTAGTAATGGCGATTAGCCAAATATAATCGTAAAGATGTACGCTCGAATGTGACTGTGCATTAGAACAGTAGCTGTTAATCTAACTTGTAACGGTAGGTATCTGTCATTAACGTAAGTACAAGCACAAGCCTCTGTCACTGTGTGTAACCGATATCAAAGATTCAGCTATTCATTTAGCTGACGCTAAAAGTGAAAGTTGCCATCTGTATTTTTTAACTTACCCTCCAGTACACGTCCATAACGCTAAAATATGTGATGTGAAAGATTACGTGTCATTCTATTATTTTTGGCTGTAGAACTTGCATGATAAACAATAATGGGCGTGCTAATGTTGTTTTC
Source organism: Siphateles boraxobius (assembly GCF_051911475.1). Classification (NCBI taxonomy): domain Eukaryota; kingdom Metazoa; phylum Chordata; class Actinopteri; order Cypriniformes; family Leuciscidae; genus Siphateles; species Siphateles boraxobius. The sequence goes on from NW_027508866.1 coordinate 7,606,445, forward strand.
CTCAGCGTCTCAGCATAATAACAGAGAAACGAGCTCTGATAATGCATTGCTAATGTTAGTAATTAACATTAAAGCAAGTACAAGTCAGCCAAACATAGATGAATCTTACCTGTACAGAAATTCTTCTCCGTTTTCAGCCGTCTCCATCTTTCAAAGGCATCTCCTATACAGATCCTTGTTTTATTTCGAACTTAGTCACGAAGTATTTCGGATTCATAACGAGTTTTTTTTTGTTTCGCAACATTAGACATTTTTTTAATCAGATTCCGGCATGTTTGTAGCTGCAGCTGTGGTAACTAGCAGAGCTGGCAACCCGGATGCTGCAACACTACTGACTTGATTGGTAGATAGGTGGAGGGTGGCGCATCAGACCAAAACACAACATGACAACATCAACATCAGTTGAGGGCTGCAACTTCATTTTTTAAATGACAATATCCTGGCCGGACTACTGTTGTCAGAGATATAAGTATTTGAAATGAACATGATTTCTTATTGTCTAGTGACATATCAGGGCCATTTTATGATTAATTGAAATACATTTCTTACATACAGCTCCTTTAAAGGTGAAATGTGTAATATTTCTGAGGATCTTTTGACAGAAATGCAATATAAGATCCATAACTATGTTTTCAGTGGTGTATAAAGACCTTGCATAATGAACCGTTATGTTTTTATTTATTACCTTAGAATGAGACATTTATATCTCCATAACCGCGGGCTCCCCCTTCTGTGGAGGTCGACATATTGTGTCGTCATGTTTCTACCGTAGACGACAGCGAACACACAGCGCTACAGAGCGTGTTTCCTCACTACCTTGAAAAATAAGCTTTCAGTTGTGTATAAAGACCTTACTTTATGAACCGTTATATTTGTATTACCTTAGAATGAGCAGTTTCTGTCTACACTAGTGTTAATTTCGTTAACGAAAACTAAACGAAAATATTTTCGTCAACGCACATTTTTCACCGAACGAAAACTAGACGAGACGAGACTAAAATCCCCACTAATAAACAATAACTGGGAGTAAATCATAAATAATTTTCGTAGACGAATAAAGACGAGACGAAAATGCAGTTCGGTAATTAAAAGACTGGGCTAAAATCTATGGACATTTTAGTTCACGAACAAAGGCGAGACGAAAATTACATATTATTATATGATATGTTTTTGTCAAATCCTGTCTCCTCCTCCGCCTCCTCCTCGTCAGCTCTTCCGCCACACACCCACTTTCAAACCTGGAGCGGGCGGGCCGGGCACAGAGTAGCCTACACAACACATGGAGCAGGCAGGAGCTGGATTCACGTCGAGGCGGCGACAGGTTAAAAGTAAAACATGCTTTGCACGGGGCTCGGGAGAAAGAGGAGACGTGATATATGGACACATTTTCGCTTCATTGAAGTGGAGAACAAAACCAAATGCTTGATTTTAGTCGAAGGGAAGGAATGTGGCCACATGGTAGCTGGAAAAAACACAACAAACCTGAAGAGACACGTCGCAGTTCACCACAAAGACATTGTGGTAAATTAACAGAGAGATTGTTGGTGGTTGTTTATAATCTAACATTCCTTAAAATTGTGTTTTTATCAAAAAGATGAGAAAATGTTGAAATGTGAAATAATTTTAGGAAATGTTAAATATTATCTGCTGACAAAAAAGTAAAAGGTTAAAATGATGTCCTGACTAAAACTAGACTAAAATGTTGACAGTTTTTGTTGACTAAAACTAAACGAATAAAATTGTTTTCTTGGACTAAAATAAAGACTAAAATGCTCGACTCATAGTCGACTTAAACTAGACTAAATAAAAATGGGATGATGTCCACTAAATGTGATAAAAACTAACAAGCGATACTGAAACTGGACTAAAACTGAAACTAAATTTAAAAATGGCTGGTAAAATTAACACTAGTCTACACACACCGCGGGTTCCCTAACAATGAAATGCTCCGACTTGTTTCTACAGTGGCCCTAAACGGACAAACGCGTTTCGTTACTATGTTGCTCTTCGTGCAAGGAAGCAAGCTTAGTTCAGCGAATAAAACACTGACACAATGATGAACAAGTAACAATAATATTCGCAATAACATAGTTTTACTGAATAATTAGGTAAACATAATTTCTTAATTTATCCTTGTAAAGAAACCCCATTGCTGAACTGGCTACTCTCTGCTGTCTCAGACGATGACATATTTTCCTGTCGGCCACCGTAACTTTTGTTGATTTCAATTCGTAACCTCACCACTAGATGCCGCTAAAAATTACACACACTGCACCTTTAAGTGAGTTCCCTTGAACCCCCAATCTTCTTTTGCCTTTCATCTTTATCCTTTCCGTCTCATACTTCTGACATTCAAACACTACATGTTTGGTGTCATTCAACAGCTTCAACCCTGCTTGTTTTGCCTAACAATCTACCATTTAATATCCTTTAACTCCTACATGTGCTGGAACCCATGCAAACTTTACCCATCTGTGTAAATATCCGATTAGCCATTATACTCCTTCACATAAATCCATATCCTCTCTACTCTTGAAGTAATATCTGCAGGTCCACACTTTAGGCTGCACAAGCAGCCAAGGTGGTCAGACTAGCATCGGAACTCTTGGACTAAATTCCTTTCCCTCAAGCCCCATCTCTTTTCCTATAGCATCACCCACCCATCCAAAACTCTGACTTTTAACCCTTTCATGCACCCTTGAGGGGTGAGACCTACCATGCCCATGTAAGTTTGCCCAATAGTTGCCTGCCAGTGCCAGCTGTTCCCTCCTTAACTGCAGAGGTATCTCACCCATCTCTACCTGCAATGCCACTGCCGGTGACGTAGGAAAAGTCCCACTACATATGTACTCATATAAATATAAGTGCTTGGTTTGTTTAACTTCCAACTTTGCCAGTGTAGTTCTTGCTGCATCTATATGCTATACAACCCTAAGTTGAAAACAACAATGAAAGTACAGCAGTGGCTTTAATGGCAACTCTTTCCCCAGAGAGTCTGGCTCCTGTGTCTGTGACGACACTGGTGCTGTATACAGTGGGAGCCACTGTAATACTCGTCATACTCTCCTGCTTGCTGGTCCATAATGAGAGGTTTGAATACATTTTTTTGTCAATTAACTTCTTTACACTGATTTTAAACATTTTAGTTTAATAATTGTCAACAATAAAAGTCCATAAGTGTTTTATTTACTCTAATCTAATGTTTAATGTTCCTTAGATTAAGAGTAATTTTAATACCAGTGGTACCAAACGCAGGACAAAATGTAAGCAAATACCTTGCATCCCTTTTTGACAATTATGATGGCAATATAGAGGTAAGCAACAGTTTTTTGTTTTTCAGTCATGTACCTTGAATTTGTTTTTTAATTCATAGAGGGGAATGTGAGAATATATCATCTTTTTTTCACACAGAAATGGCTGTCCATGCCTAAAGATCTGGAGAACGGCTTCAAACCTAATTTCACAGAGCGTGCCTGTCCTGTGCGCGAGTACAAAATGGTGTCCCAGTCCAGCAGTGACATTGAAAGCATCCTCTCAAACCCAACAGACCTGTCGTCAGATTACCAATGCATGCATAGCTATTCTTCAGCCTCCACCATACCTGGACCTGCTGAAGCCCTACCAACCCAGGACCCATCTCCAGAGGATAACCCAGTCTAGGTATCAGTCTTCATCTGACTGAGGCAATTCAGTTTAAGAGATTTTTAAAAATACGTGTTATGAAATTAGAATTTTGCTTGATGAAAAGTAGAACATTTACAGCTGAAAAAAATTGTTCATGTTAAATAATGATGAAATCCATTATTGGCATTTTGCACATTTTGTTTTAAAAAAATCGACTCAGAGTCAAGTTACATATCAAAACAAGGAATGATAAATGTTTGAATGTTTTAATTTCTTATGTTCTTTTGTTTAAGCAGGATAATGTAGTGTTTGTTTACATTTACATTTTTTCATTTAGCTGACGCTTTTTATCCAAAGCGACTTACAATTGCTATATATGTCAGAGGTCGCACGCCTCTGGAGCAACTAGGGGTTAAGTGTCTTGCTCAGGGACACATTGGTGTCTCACAGTGGATCCGAACCCGGGTCTCTCACACCTAAGGCATGTGTCTTATCCACTGCGCCATCACCACCCTGTTTAAATTAAATTGTATTCTTTGTATTCTTTGTTTTCTCCATTTTAGTAGTCATGTAAGCACTTTTCATATTATTTTTTCCCCCCAGATTGTTTGCTCTTGTTCAGTTTTTTATTCACTTGTGTGATATTATTTTCCTTGACATGTTATGTCTGCTGTTTTCGACATGATTTCTGTAGTTACTGGTAGGAAGCCTATAGTAAAAGATTAGTCTACTAACATATCTGTTGAAGCAATGAGCTTTGTATCATAGTGTAAGATGTGTCTGATAAGATATATTTGGCAGAAGGAGTAAATTCTAGAGTATGATTTGTGTACTGGTGGGAAAAGCCCTTCATCTTCCAAACCATGACTATTTAGAGCGCTTTATAGTTATTTGTGATTCATGCTGGTGCCAATTGGCAATGTAGTTGCAGTTTCATGTCAAATAGTTTCATTTTAACTACAAGTTGCTCTGAGATTTTACTTTTCGATTATTCTGTTTTTTGTTTACCTCTTTGAAAAAGTCTTAAAAAGGCATTTGAAATCTTAAAATTAAACAATGTTGTTAGCACCTGTATGTTGCTGAAATGTATATTAGCTGTTTGCTTTCATCAGGATTTCTGCATTTGTAGCATGTTGCTCATCAGTAGTACTGAACAACCTGTTTTTGGCATGTTTAACATTTACAGTGTATGTGAATTTGCAATTTTAAGATTTAAGATGAGTAGATGTTTGTACACAAATATTATGTTTAAAGAATGTAATGCTTTTAAAATCAATGAATAAAAACAGCACAATTATCACAATGTCTGTGATGATTATTTACACATTTGGATTAAATGATTATTTATTTAATTTTTCACAGTAAATTCTGATGTTCAAGAGGGATGCTTATGCTCAAAACTGCAAGAACATCAAATACAATTCATATTTATCAAACAAAAGGTACTTTAAGGGACTTGGTTAAAACTTTAATGTGACACTCACTAAAGAATTATTAGAATAGGTATTAACAACATGAACATTTTAAATGATTAGAAACTACCCAAAAACTTACTATCCATAAATAGCATGCGTTTTTCTTTTACAACATAATTTCTAAGTATTAATGTACATAAATCATAGCTTGTCGTTTTGATAAAATCATAATAGTTTTGTTAGTTTAAAAAACTAGGTACAAAACAGAATTGCATTTATCCAAGCTGGTCTTCATATTGTTTTCTGAAGCAGTCTCCAGCAGGGAAGAAATCCCAGCATCTCTCTTGATACATCTTCCACACATATGATTCCTGTCAAACACAAACGCATATCCTATATGTTTGAATCACACTTCATTATTGTTATGATGAGGTGTGAACATTGTGACATGTCTCACCTGCCCAGTGTGCTCCGTTTCATCCTTGTTGATTAAGTACATCAGGAAGAACCTAGTGAAGAGAGAAACATTAGTTCTGTTTGTCTGGAGATGGAGATATCGTATAACATCAGAAAGGTGCCATAAAACTGAATCTCACATGTAATTGGCCAGGTTGTGTTCTTCAAGCGTATGGGTCTCAAAGCCATGTGGAGTTGTATCAAAATAATCACTCCCAATACCACATATAAAGCATTTGGTCTAAAGAAGCAATGCAATGTGTAAAATAAGACAGACAGCTAAGTATATAAATACTTAATATTTATTTTTGTATTGGACAGTAATGATCTCAGTACCTCCATATCTTCTTTTACTTGCTCTTGCTGGTCTCTCAGCTCCCCAAAAGCATCAATGATCAGACCTGTGCAGACAAACATGCATTGGCAGTGAATTGCAGTGCTGTGTTTTCAATCAGATCCAGAAAATGAAATTTCATAGTCAGCCATAAATCTCCAAAACGTCAGATTTAATGTGGTATAATTGCTAGGATGTTACACAAGTTGAAAAGCAAGACAAGTCTCACCTTGAATGATGGCCAGCAGGATGACGATGACAAAAAAGAAAAAAGTGATGTCGAAGACCACCCGATAGAGTTCATACTCGTCCCCTGCAGGGTCCTCAATCTCGTCTCCTATACCTCCACCTGCCCGCACACCCACGTACATGTGGAACAGATAACACTGCCAAGAGAAACAGAGAGAGATTTGTTGGATTGTACAGCAAGTGTTTGGTTAGCGAAGAATTGGAGAAAAAATAACAAATGCTTATACAATTTATTTTAAGTACCATACATTATAGGAGAAAGAGAATAAAGGACAGTTTGATCCCAGTAATGTTGTATAATGAAGTGACCAACCGTCATCATGTCGTCACACTTCATGTCCGGCTCATCCTCGTCCTCGCTCTTATTGTAGAACTTCCTGAAGAAGTTGAAGGCCACCACAGTGTAAAGGTACACAACCACAGCCAGCAAACCCACAGTCATCATCAGCTAAAAACAATCCCAACAGAGTCAACCGGTGCATCAGTACGGATTTCCAGAACTAGTTTTGTTTTGTTGTACTGACTCTACCTGTTTTCCATTGTGTGTGACGGAGGAAAGAATTGTACGCAGGGTCTTGACACCCATTGCAATGTCCAAAAGGTGACAAGCAAAAAAGAAATGGTTGTAATGCCCCAGAAGTGACATCACTGTGTACCACACCAGGTAGAGGAAAGTCTAAAAATACAGAAAACGTTAGAGCACATGACATGAACTTTACAATCAATCAATAAAATAAAATTTAGTAACTCACATAAAAGACTTACATTGTCTGTGAACACAACTCCAAACTTCCAGATCTGATACTTGATGTCAATGGCAGTGAGCCTAAAAAATAATGGGATATGGAATAGAAAATATGGAAAGAAAATCTAAAACTTGATCTCATATGAAACCATTGCCTTGACCAATGGTTTTAGGGCAAAATGCTACTAGTGGCAAATAGTAACACATAACCTAAATGTAATATCCTAGATAAAATGTCACAAACGTATATGCCAGTAGTGATGTATTTTTAATACCATGCAAGCATGGAGTTGTCTGGCTCTTCGTGTTTCTTGTCTGTCTGTTGTTTGCTGACATCCAGCGATTCCAGATCCATACCCAGCAGCTCTGCGATTCGCTCACGTCCATAAATATCTCCGTATTTATCCAGAACCTTACAAAATAATCAAGAATAGTAAAGCTGTGTAAATGCACTCATTTTAAACCAAAAACACCAACTAACAGGAAGAATATTGGTTTACCTTTCGCTTAACAAATTTGTCCCAGTAGTTGGTGGGAAAGGAGCTAAAACAATGATAAAGATTATTAGTTTTTTTTAAAATAATTATTATTAAAGGACCACAACTGGCTAGGTCTGCTAATGAACACTTATAAGAACACTTATCCTAGCGCATTATGGAAACATTAATTAGGGACCACATACCAGATGTACAAAACAACTTTGAGCTCAATACATAATCTAGGTTAACTTTCGTTTTAGTCTACATGTCCGTTTTCAGATATATCTTGTGAGAAACAGCTCCATAATAATCCAGATGTCTCCACACTTACGGTGTATTTAGCACCAATCTGTCCCACTGGCCTTTGATGTCATCATCCTCTGGCTGTTCAGTGATGTAAAGACCATCAAACTCCAGCTTTCTCGCGAGCTCTTTCTCTCTCCTAAAAATTACCAGCGGAATCTAACAGACCATGACATCATGATCACTTATTGATAGCAGAAATAAATAAGAATATTCGTGTACATATTCAAGATCAGAATTAAATAAAAACCATCTTGAATCAAAACTGATAATAATATAAGTTCAGGCACTAAAATATGAAACTAGTGGTTAAAACCTTAAGGCAGTTGTATCCAATGATGGTTATGAAGGCGATGACGGTGTGCAGAATGGACAGGCCGGACATAGTGGGCTGCATGTATCCGGTACTCTCTTCCAGAAAATAATAGACAGGACCTTCCTCAACATCATCATCGCCTCCATCCTCTCTGCCAGAGCCTTCAAAGTCCTCCCCAGAGCCTTCAAACAGCCCAGAGCCTTCAAACAGCCCAGAGCCTTCAAACATGCCTGAGCCTTCAAAATCATCAGTATTGGGAGGAGAATCAGATACCTGGAGAAATAAAAAGATGGATCCTTAAAAACAAAAACGAGATTTTATTTTTTATATCTCCTGTATGTGTATGCGAAAAAAAATTTATTGTGAGGCATGACATTTTAAAAGGAATTGAAAATGGTCATGAATATTTTAAAATTTAAACAAAAGGACATATAAAGTAGCCCAGAAATCCAAATGGACCAAAAATTTAAATGGGAAAAAAGTGTAAAAATCTAAAATAAGTTTACAACCTTGTAGAAGAGAAGAATGAAGTTCAAGGCGAAGGAGATGAACAAAGCCAGGAAACGAAGGTTGTAGAAGTTACGGGACAAACAGTTCTGTAGATGAACAAAGAACATATAGTTTTTTAATAAATTATCGGTACTAGCAACTAGTAAGAAGGCCTTTACAGGGAAATGGCTCAATGAAGATCCCCCATCTGAAATTTTAAATGGTGTGTACAATCTGGAAACTCTGCACTTTTCATTAAGACAATAGAATTTCATCATATTGGGAGAAATGGTTGAAAAGATTACATCGGTTAACTAAGTGTTTTTTTTCCATGGCATGAATATATGAGGTAGAAGACGGATGTGTAATCCTTAACAACTTTGTACTGCAGAATTTGATCCAAATCCAAATACTTGGTAATATAAGTTATACCCGCTGACCAGTGTATGTCTATGTATGTGTTTATATTCTTGCGTATACATATGTACACAAGAATATGTGTTTCTTATGCAAGGATGAGTATGAACATTTGTATTGTAGGTGTGTGTGTGTTGTTGTTTTTTTGCCTTGTTCTTTGGAATCTGTTCTCTTTTTTCTGTATTAGTTTGGGAAAAATAATATTATATTTTGTCCTACCATGAATTTATTTCTTTGAACATCCAGCTCATTCCAGAGCTCAAATCCTGCCACTTTGGCTGATTTCTTCTCCTTCTTTGCTTTAGTGGCTTTCTTAGGTTTTGGTTCTTCTGGTGTTGTGTCAGGCTTGACCTCTGCTTCTTTCTCTGCCTTCTCTCTATTCTCAGTGCTGTTACACATGGAAGATGGTCATTAAAATTCTAAATACATCTAAAATACCATAAAGAATCAAACACAAACACTACAATGTCTTGTTTTCCGTTCATTGTGGAGTCACTCACTCTGCTTTCTCAGGTTCAGGAGGATGTTCTTCGATAGCAGGAGGTTGCTCAGGTCCTGCTTCTTCTGATTGCTGCAGCATATATAAACGAGGACCAACATCACACATCTTTGTTTAGAACATTGGTGAAGAAACAAGAGGAAATCAGCCAAATGAAAACCTACATACCATTTTCCTCTTCATTAATGGAGTGCCCTCTGGAGTTGGTGGTTCCACGGGGGTCGTGTCTCCCATATCTCCAAGTCCACCAGGTGTATCGATACCAGGAATCTTCCCACCATCTTTTTCCTGGGTGTCCTCATCCTCTTCCTCTCCCCCTCCTGCTTCCATTGAGTCTGTTATCCCACCAGTATCCTGCTCCTCTCCACCCCTTGGTTCTCCAGGAAGGTCTCCGTGCACCTCATCCTGAGTAGGATCCGGCATGCTTGCCAGTAACTCGGTCACAGTGATGTTCTTAGCCCCTTCAACTAAACCGCCTCCAAAAAGTGTATGCCAGATGAGCAGGAAGAAACCTTTGCACACACTGTAAATGAAATGGAGGATGCCCATGAGGATTGTCCACAGGAAGGTAACAAGTCCTACCACAATTTCCTTGATAGTCATCTTTCTGAGCCTACGGTACTGTCTGCGAATATTTCTAAAGGTGAACATGCCCAGGAAATTCATGACGCTTTGGATGAAATCGGCAAAGGCAGAGCTTGATTCTGCCTGGCCCTCCTCACCACCACCCTCTTCATCACCGGCGCCTCCTCCATCTCCTCCTTCAGGTTCCTCCTCTTCATCCTCTTCTCTCTCCTCCTCATCCTGCTCTGAAATCTGTGAAGCAATATTCATCTCGAATATGGTGTCCTCACAGAAGTTGACAAAAAGCTCCATCTTCTCCGATTCGCCACCCTCGTTGACCACATCAAATATGAACTGCCGCTTGGACTCTTTGACTTGAGGCATCTCCCACTGTTTACGATTCACCTCACTGATCTCGAAGTAGATTCTCTCAATCTTCCTGCTGGCGCCCATTATCTCAATGCGACCCAAGAATGGGCGGAAATAGTTCAGAACGCTCTCAGCTTGTTCGAGGAAGTTCTGCAACCTGGTATCATGAGGAACGTGTTCAGAGAGGTTGGTTAGCAACACCGCTATGTTAAATCCGATATCTTTTGCTGGCTCTTGGAACCGATTGGCAAACTCCTCATAATGAATCATCTCATTCTCATCTGCCTCAGAGCAGGACAATAGGAACTGGATCTCTGAAGGTGTGTACTGTTTCTGGCTGTCCATGGCTTTCTGGAAGTCCTTCTTGGATATCAAACCTCTTGGGTCTGTCACATAGTCGCGGAATGCGTCAGATGCAACAATGTCCTTTAGCTTGAGGAACATGTCGAAGAATTTAAGGATCATTTCTACATTACTGGAGGATTCCACTAGCATGTCCACCATTTGCCGAGCAATGGTGCCATTTACAACATTACCTGTCAAATACAGAACCATACAGTGTAATCAGATCTAGACTGAATAATGTGAAATTGATGAACATAAATGCAAGATTGTCTTCATACCCTCCAACAAAGACAATAGCATGACCACCATATCTTTCTGAAGGTCCAACAATTCCTTCAGGAGACCAATCTGACTGGAATCCTAGAAGAAAACAGAAGTAACATACTAGCTGCACAATAACATATAATACATGCCGATAACTATGATAAATATACAATCTAACTGAACAAATTTGATAAAAATGTCTAATTTGTAAAACTAAAGGAACATATAAAATGTAACATTTTTGAATAATGTTTTAAACAAAATAAAAAACAATAACAACAAATGTAAACAATTGTTTACAAAAAACTGTTTTAGACATAAGGTCTTCATTATTTGTAAGGGTTTAACTTGGTTAACTTCAAGGATATGGTCAAAAAATAACTACAGTAGCATCTTTATAAGAAACTTTACCTTATCAAACTGGCTGAGGATAATGTAAAATTCTGCAACATTTAAATGCAGGTTATTGCATGCAGCAACAATAACAGGGGTTAATAATTATTAGAAACAGAAACACTATACATACAAGACATCATGAAAATCATAAAAACAAAAATCAATCAGCACACTAAAGGTAGAATTATAGAAAGGGCAAAAACACTTTTTTAATAGAAAAATCATGTAAAGCTGAAAACACATGGTTCTTTTGGGTAATGTTAACTGCCTTCCATCCATTTTCTCAGGCTGTTTGACCCACTTTTTTGCATACTTTTAGGTTTTAAATTTTTTTTAATTTAAATAGAATTTATCATGCTAAATTAACCCAAAAAACTAGACTTTGTGTCTAAAATTTTAAATACTTAAGCTAAAATATACAGATATAAAAAGGGATTCTTTTTAGAATACTTCCAAATCTATATTCTTGGGTTCAAACAACCTGGATTTGGGATTCTGGAACATGAAGGGGGAAAACTCAAATACAATCACTTCAATAGATAAATAGAGTGATACATACTCTTCCCTGTATACAGCGTGTGAAAAACAGTTTAATTAATCAGTAAAGCATTGAGAGCAAAAACAATATTACATTCCAACATACTATTTGTTTAAAATTGAAAAAGGAATGTAACATGTTCTTAACATTAGCATGTAATATAATCATTAAGAACAGTTCTACATGAGCAACTACTATGGTTTAATTTCCATGCATTTTCTATTAGCCTCTAAAATAATAAATAAGCCCTTTTAGTAGAAATTAAATATATTTGCTACTGGTAAAAGTGTGCATATCCACTGACAAGACAGGGAAACTGTGCACTATGGTTTTATGCTCCATACAAGATGCTGAAATACTCTACAAAAACTACTCATATATCAAGTTGAGAAAATACTTGAACAAAAAACACTAAGTCAATTTAATGTACATGAATGTTTCAGCTATGTGATCTAATGCACAGAGAGAATGAAAACAAAAAATGTTTCCATAACAGAACGATTTTAGATGGGTTACCTGAGCCAGTTTCATCATCATATGGGCAAACACATGCAGAAAGCCCACCACAGCATCCCACAGACGACTGTGGGCCAGGGACTGCTGGTTGCCTGTGCAGGGACCCTGAAACAGAATGATAACCTCAATATATGGCAGCTATATGTGAATTAAGTGTATGATTTTAGGGGAAAAGAACCACAGCAAGTTGATTCGGTTAAGGAGACTATAGTATTCAGCTTATGCAATCACAAAAGGGTTTGTGCAGCTACACGTAGAGACTGAAATAAATGAATATATTCAATAAATGGAATAAAAATGTCAATGATCAAAAAATAAACTGCACCTGGATATACTCGGTAAGGCTGTTGAACACCTGTTTGGCCACAGCCATAGCTTTAGAGAAGTTTCTCTTGCCTGGTTCATCTATGATGTCTTTTCCTGAATAATACCAGTAGAAATCACTGATAGACTCCTGGAGAGAGAAAATAAATGCCCACAAAGCCATAAGTGTGCTGAAATCTGAATATAAGCAACATTTTATCTGGGTTTTCCAGGGTAAAATGACCTCACCTGCAGTCTAAGCAGGTAATCCACTGTGCAGATAATGACATTGATGGTGGTGGTGCTGCCTGTCTGTGTTCTGAGGTAATTCTGGAAGTCTAAAGTGAAGTAAACTCACAGATGGTTACACACAATCTGTGCTACAGACATTTCAAAACCCTTGAAACGTGGCTTTTCAAATTCACACTGTTTTAAAGAGAGAAAAAAAATCACAAGATACAGGTTTGGAACAATATGATGGTGTGTAAAAGACAGAATTAACTTTTTTTTTTAATGGTTGTGGGGCACAAATTGCAATAAATCACAGTACGAATTTTCATATTCACTGCTGTAAAATTGTATGTGCAGATTCAGGACCCACCCACCATTGTTGTGACCTTCACAGAGGAGCTGCAGAAAGCGGAAGAGGTCACAAGTGAACTCATCATCAGCCATCACCTTCTCACCTAGGTGAAGGAAGGAAATGTGTAGGAATACATCACATTCAACACAAGGTGAATCTCTCTTTATGACACATCACAGGTTTAGTGTAGGGGCAGTCTGATTAGAACTGAGAAGAGAAAGACCGTAAGTGGAAGAAAGTGAGATTAAACAGCTTAGAGAAAACAAACTGCCTCAAATCTCTCATGTTATGATGTTAGTGCAAACTGCCATATTTTTGTCCTTTTCTGCAAGAGATAAGCAGGAAATTTTGTTAGTGTTTCAATCCACTGCCCAGTTCAGAATTAAGTACGCTGACCAAGGTGCACTTAAAAATCCCAGAAAGCACCAATAAAGCTAGTAAGCATGAGTAGCTCACTATATTCAATGATGTCCTGTAAAATCATCAGAAATGGAGGACAAGCTAATATTTCATAACTGTGCTGTAATTTTTAACAGATGTAATAACAATGGGCAAAAAAGATATACCAAATGATACCAAAAAGATCTTTGTCATTGCACAATTTAACTGATTCACTTCCTTAGGCACTAGGGAGTGGAATGAGACACAGCCTTTTGCATAATCTCCGACTGAACCATAGCAACAAAATGAGTCACATCACAGAATTACTTTACCCAAATAACACAACACATATACATTAACTAGACACATACACAATAATGGTATCTATATGAAAACAGATACAAGAACACTGATATACAATCACATAAACTGTGGCTCAAAAACAAAGGGGGATTAATTACAACATGAAGCCCTAACATAGATGGTACTTTAGCATGCGGGACAGACCTACTGCAATCCTAAACCTCAGCTGTGTTTGGGGAGGGAAGGAGGAGGTCATTACACAAAGCTAAATTCATGAAAATCACAATCAGTCAAAGCCTTCAGCGTGGAATGATATGTTTACAAATAGCTCCTTTGATAATTTTGTTGCAAATTTGTTGCATATAAAATTCACAAAATGTTAAAGTGCAATGCTAAACTGCTGTCCACTAACATAGACTACCGTTTTGATATGAGCAATTATGAATGATTGATTATTGGATTAAATATGACCTCATGACAGGGGTAAAGGAGAGCATATAAGGTAATGTTAGGTGCAAATCGTGAAGCCAAGACAGAGTTAGATCATATTTGGCTCAATTCATAATCAAAGACTTGATTTGGTAAGTTTAAGTTATGTGTATTTGTTAGGAATAAAAAAAAGTCAATTTAAGAATTTTAGTGTGGTCATATGAAGGTTAAGACCCTTTTCGATAGAAACAAAGCTAATGCTTATAAATACACGAAAGGAAAGTTCATTAATGCAAAAACCAACATTATGAATAAAAACATTTTTGTCTGTTACACTGAATAACTAAAATGCAGCATATATTTATTGTATAATTTAATTTATAGATTAGACACAATGCAGAGTTCTAGAGTTACAGTAGATCTGTTTCAACACTCAAGGGAAGAAAGAAAAACACTTCAGTCACATTCTGTCAGTGTGAATGAATAAGTCAGATACATGTTTTGCGATCTGTATTTGTGATGTGACTGACAGTTGTTTTTACAAATCCTTGAGTGATAAGATTCATATATATACACTTAAACGTATATATATTCTTCAAAAACCAAAAAAGCTAAGTTTCAAACAATACTGATTTCAAAGATATAAAGGGACAGAGAGGAGTGACAGGAAGAGAGAAATGAAAAGAAGAGGGACAGAGGCATTATTTACCCCGTTCTAGCTTCATGTCTGAGGCCCGTGAAGGAAAGGAGGAATGAAAAGAGATGAAGGACAAAAGTATAGTCATGGAAAAAGAGGGATGGTGAGTTGTGGGCAAACAGACGACATGGAGTGAAAAGGGAATTAATTATGGCCAATTTCATAATCTGTGTTTATTGACATCATATTAGACTAGATTATTACATCTGGAGACAAATGGAGTATATGACAATATGATTACAATTAATTTATTCAACTGATACATTTTGGCAACAAAAATGATGAGCATTTCCATGTTAGAATGACCAAACATGTATGATTACAGATGGATGATTGAATATTTGGATGCCATATGTCATGTTGGCAAGACAGTCTACATGTTTATGGATTGTTATATAGTTACTTTACACTTTCAAATTACATTTGATAGGACGATGATCTTCAGAGCTTTCTCTATTGAACTAAAATCTTCCTTTTGACCATTTATTGGTATTTCTCTTGATGAAAAAAGATTCTAGATTATTAATGTTACTTACTTGTTCCCTCCTCTGACACCATACCTAGACCCTCTGCTTTATTCTGCCTCTCAAAAGCATTCAGGTCCAAAACACTGCAAAAGATGCCCAAACACTGATTTACTGAATCTATTAACTAGTGTGTGAATGTGAGAAGACAACAGCCTCCAGTTAAAATATACCTGCAGGTCTGCATTAGAGCCTGGACACTGAGGAAGAAACCCACATCTTTCTTGTCTTTCAGATACTCCAGCATTTTCTGCAAGCAAATCGTCAATCCTGTTAAAGCTGAGCATTAGTGCAGGGTCTAATTCACTGTCTCCATGCAGACTCTTAACTAACCTGTTGGACCTCGCAGTTCCCGCCATTTAGAATAGAAATACCAAGTTTTAAGGTGGAGGAGACCATGCACCCGGTCTCACCTGTACAAAAAAAAAAAGAAAGAAGTGTTTTTAGGATGGCATGTAGAACAATAAATGGAAAGTTAAAGCTTAAAAAAAAAAAAAAAAAAAAAAACACTTGATAAGATCCAATGTGTTTTTTGTGTGTGTGTAAGGGTGAGCATGTACCCTTGCATGCACTAATCATCTGTAGGACCATCTCAGCTGCCCCTCGGTTGTGTAGACGGGCCTGCTGGTAGAGGAGTCTTTGCTTTTCCATCTCTTTTTCCTGTAGTGTTAAACGTGGAAAAAATTAACTGCCTTAAAGCCTTTAATGCATCCTATTTCTCACAAACCATTATTTCTGCTCAATCTCACAGCTCCACTCCAGCAATTGAACTAAAGAAACCATAACTAACCATAACAGTAAAATCATCTTTCATTATAAGCGATAATGGTTATTTTTCAATCTTGATCAGGTGCTTCTTGTCATTCAAAAGTCTTATTTGTGTGCTTTTCAAGATCCTGTTATAAAAATGTAGTTCATTATGTCTGCGGGCGTCAGACAATGATGTGTAGAGTGACCATGAAAGTCACTTGCAGTTCCATGTTTTGTGTAAAGAAAATTATCTCAGTGGGTATTTCTAAATTTAGAAACTGGTATTTTTGTGAAGACGACAAAGGACAGCGGCGAGCATGTAAATGTATTGTCATCATGACAACTCAAAACAATGAGTACTGTTGTTGTAGGAAAAACTTCAGTGAGCCGTAGTTGCGGTCTCATTAGTGAAAGTTTGTGGACAAAAAAGGTTGATTGTCTATTGTCAATAGTATAAAATGTATGATCAAGATTACGTCATTTGCATGTAGTTTTTCACCACAAATTCTGCTGTTAAACATGATTGTTTTAAACTAAGTTGCAATAACATGGGCTAACAACATCAACAGAAGTCTTGTAACTCTCAGGGGGCCTGTCTTTAAAGGTTTATAAGGTAAAAATCAATTTCTCTATATGGACTCTATTTCTGTGTGAGCTGTGCTTCATGCATGACTACACTATAGATAATAGACAATGGACCTTTTTTGTTCACAAATTTTGCTAACGTGTTCTCACCTTAATTGAAAACTTGTAAAACCTAGACATCTGGTCTAACGGCATTCTCACATGTATGACTAAATATTGTATAAAACAAAGTGGATATATTTTAGTTAAAATGTGATTATAATAGTGTTAAGGCGAGATTGGGTGATTGTGAGTGCTTCACATTTATAAAAGATTTGGGCCGCGCTGATTATTCTTTTTATATTCTAAAACTCTGTTCTCTTACACTCATGTTCATTTAGCATGCTCCCAATCAACCCCACCATCCTCATTAGTTATGGGGTAGTCATACTAATTTCCCACGTTTGTCTATCAGAGCAAACGTTGGACTACAGTAAACTCTCCTGATGGCTTTGCATCTCACAGAGAAACAAAGAGCCATACAGGTGTTACTCATCTACAGCTCTGTCTCCTGTTGGGAAGTGGGGAACGATAAACGAAATATATGCAACCCTTAGCCCGTTTTACCAAAAGTCATACAACTTATTTTAAAATGAAAGGGAATTGTATTTAAATGCAATTATTTTAAATTGTAGATATTTTAACAAATACAATTCCATAATGTTATCATTGAAATGATAATAAAAGCAAGCTTTTTATTACAAAAATAAAAGATAGTGCAAAGTGAAAATTTTGAACGCAAATACAAAAGCTGGCTTACTTACAGAAGCTTGCTTTTCCAAAAATTAATTGAATCATAAAATTTACTGCATGCATAATATATATATACACCCCCCTCCCAAACCTCCCACCCCACCCGTGCCACCCCCCTCCCATGTAAGCCTGGCCTAAACACCCAAACGTGTGTGCATTTCTTCTTACCATGTCTTTACATAAACGTTCAGCCTTAGTGTGTGTGTGTGTGTGTGTGTGTGTGTGTGTGTGTGTGTACGTACAATCCACTTTGTCATAGGTGTTCCTGTGTGTTTGTTCCTCTGTGAGTGTGTGTAGACTAGGAGACTGCTCTGGCTTTAACTGTAGTCTGTGTGTCAGTGTACTATGTCAGTATGGGGGAAAACATTGATTAGTCATTTTCACATAATTATTGTGAATGAGTTAAAGTAAATTAAGGTAAGAAATACAATAGAAAGCATAAATATGACATAAGCCATCATTAGTGATTACTCAAACTGTGGAACAGCAAATATTAGTAAAATGCATGTTCACTTGACACCTCACTCATAAAGCTCACGGCAAGAAAACAATAAATCATCCAACATATCATTAAAAAGCAACCATAAATATATAGTTTCTTTTGAACTTTTAAAGCTGCAACAGGTGAAATTTCACACTGAAATCTCTCTGAAGTCAAATGTATAATTATATAATTGAAAATATAAGAATTAACTAAAATAATATAAATCACAAAAAATGATATAATTGTATAATATATAACTCCTACTTTGTTGATTTTGATTTCTTTATGAAATTCACCCTTGTGTGTTCATAACTGAATGGTACAACAAAAAGAATAAAAAACATTTCCTTAAGCCCAAACTACTAAACACATAATACTAATGATGTTTTGGTACAAACTCTAAAATGAGTTTTTTTCATATGTAACATATTTGTCAAGTAAATGTATTCACGTAATTTTTTATGCATTTGTGTTTAGTTGGTGGCTCAAAGCTCTTCAACTGTAAAATAAAAAAACACCTTTAAATTTTTTTTAAAGATGCTGCAGTGGGATGATGTTATTAATACATTAATAATGAGTCAGATGGAGAGACAGAGGGAGATCAGAAAGCACAGGCCAGTCAGAGAAACATAAGGGATGTGAGAGAATGGATGGATGGATGGATGGATGATACAGTGGTTGGTTTGGATGTCACTCTACCGCTTCTGTGTCTTCCCCGTCCCCAGCCCCCGGACTCCCCCTACCATCTCTGTCTGTCGCACCTCAAACGGCATCTCCTCCTCTCCACCCTCCTCCTCCTCTCCCCCCTCATCCTCTTCACCGATGTGGCAACTCTAAATTCAACAGAGATGAACAAAGAACATTACATAGTGTGAGAGCCTATAAAATAATGTCTTTATAA
This sequence comes from Siphateles boraxobius, assembly GCF_051911475.1. NCBI lineage: Eukaryota > Metazoa > Chordata > Actinopteri > Cypriniformes > Leuciscidae > Siphateles > Siphateles boraxobius. The sequence goes on from NW_027508866.1 coordinate 7,625,495, forward strand.
ATTTATAAAAGTAACAGTAAAGTAGTATGTATACATTTTAATCACAGATAAAAAGAAAATTAGAATAAACAATAGTAAATTGGTGTTAATGGTTTACCATAGGACAAAAAGGTCTCACCTTAGCCATGATATCAGCGTATGCCATGTATAAGTAATCTATGTCCAATTTACTGTGACAGAGCAGAAGCAGGGACAAGGAGATAAATAACAATGATTCAAAGACAACCACAGATGTAAAAAGGTCTACATTGTTTCAAATGATAATTGATTCTAGAATATCTTTCTCTGTATATATATATATATATATATATATCAGAATATACGTTTCTAAATAGAGATATCATGTGGACAATTTTTTTGAAAATGACCTCTAAAATGTAAGTTATTGATAAAGACAGACTGACATTATCCAGTACTTATATATTGCTTTTATTTTGCAATACAGTAGGTGATTACATTAGATTGACAAAAAACATGTGAACAACGTGAATAGCTTGAGCTGTCTGTATAACAGTCACTGGTTATGGCCATGTGATCATCTCGTTTTGCACCAGGAGCCAAATGTGTCATTCACTAACAAGGGGTGTGACGGGATCTCACCTCTTCTCAGTGAGGGCAGTGCGACTAAAGTGAAGGATGAGCTGATGAAGAGGGTCTGGCTTTGTCTCCTTTTCCTCTTCCTCCTCTTCTTCCTCCTCCATTGCTTTCTACATCGGTGAGAACAAAAACTATATCATGTGGATTACATCACAAACAATTGCTAAAATGCAACAGTAATTTTTGTGAATGTGTGAGCACATACAGACAGGTCATCAATCATTCTGTCCTCAAAGGAATATCCTTCGGTGTAGATCCAGTTCCGCTTGTACCCATCCAGGAACATGTTAGATGCTCTATGCCTGAATGAGAGATGGTAAACATTTATCTGTCTCCAATCCTGTTACCCCATTTTATCATCATTTTATTCTATGAAACAGACCGACTGACTCTCGTATTACCGTGTTTTGTCTTACCTGGGCAAGTTGTAAAGGGGAGTCATCCTGAAACAGGCCACCACCGCTCTACGTCGTTGCTTCGACAGCAGTTTGTGCCAAACCATTTTTTTGGACTTGAAAGGATGCTCTGTCTGAAGATATTACAAAATAAATAAGTCTAAGAGACAAAACAACTATACTTGGGCTGCAAAAACATACTTTTTTTTTCTCTGATTTTAAACTGCATTTAAATTTGGCTATTAATGGCTATTATACTTCAGTATACTAGTCAAATTCGCTAGTCTGTTGCCTGAACAGCAAAGTTCAGGCAACAAACTGGCGAATTTGACTGGGATACTGAAGTATAGTGGCAGTGTGGGTGAGTGGTCATCAAAATGTGATTTATTTGAGTTGCACTAGGATTTTCAAACCTTTGAATTCAAACTCACCACTTCAATGTGGTAGAGGACCGCAGAGACCTCCTGAACCCGCTTCACCACTTTCTCTGGAGCATCTGCATCTTCTGCCTTTCCTGCCATTTCCTTATACAGTGCCATTTGCCAGCGCATAGATGGGTTATCGACCTGAGAAGAGAGAGATAGCATTCGGATGCCTGCAAAAACACTTTAACATCAACACCAACACAAACATGCAGACATACACTTACCTTGCCCTGGAGGTGCAGGTTATTTTGCAAGAACTCTCTCACCTCCTCATCTGTGTCTTTCTATGGGTCAACAACACAACAGACTGGCTGAGTTTACCTTTTCTGCTGACCAACCTAAGTGAAACTTTATAACAACATCTAAGCGTGTGAGATAGATAGGGAGACAGATAGATATATGGTGATCACACTACCAAAGAATAGCGTGTCTTGGCCAGGTTAATGAGCTCCTGGTCTGCAGGAGAGCACATGTTAAGTCCAATGGGAAGCATTTTCTTCAGGGATGCTACAATGAGGGACGTTTGAACAGAGTATCGATCTCCACGTCTCTTTTTCTTGGTACGCTCCACATCCGAGCCACCAGCCTGAGATGAAAGTAACATTCAAAGCATGACAACTGATATAGACAAGAAATAACTTTCAGTGAAACCTTATGGCATTTATTAAAAGATTTTCATATTGAATGATGAGTCTGTTGACCAAAAAAATGGAAGTCCAACTCAAGATTAATTCAAGTTACATTCATTTCATTGAGCAAATTATAAAGCTTCCTGTTCCCTTACCTAGACCGCTAAACAGAACAATCCATCCTTACTTGAAGACTTTATTTCAGTCATTAGGTTTTATCTTTATGTTAGGACTTCTTTAGAGAACAGTCCTTGGAAAGGAGTCATTCTGATTATAGGGGTAATTAGGGTAAATAGGGTAATTAAGAGACAAGGGAGGGTAAATGTTCAGGGTTGCTTTTCATCAGAATAGACAACAACATTGGGGCTTAGTGGGGAAGACAAGGCATATTTGGTCTGAAGCTAAAATCTCAATTCTAATCTTAACAGAGGTGACAACATTAAAAAGGGTGAAATTCATTCAACTGAAATGTCATCTTAGCGTAGACACACAATAAAAGCAGGCACTATATATAGGCTGGTACTATGACGTGTCAGTGCAGCTTAATACACTCCATGCATGGAAAAGGTCTGCAAGGGCATGCACGGTCACAACAAGCTCAGACTTAGGGGGAGGAAGTGGAACTAAAAAAACACTGTAAAACACACTCAGTGGCGTTAATTATAAAACTAAAGGGGAAATAATCCCTTTTGACTCATTTTGGGTTGCCAAAGTTAAGAAACTCAACCTTCAGAGGCAATCATTTCATTACGCTTGATCACACATGTCCTGTTTGCACCAGTTTTGCCCCGACAATCCAGCACTTTCAGATTTTCAGAAATTTAGTCTCATTTAGAAAACATGTTCAAAAAATGCAAAGATTAAGTAAGAATGGTTTTAGACAAAAATCATTCTGCTCATGCTTCATGAATGAGAACCATTGTGGGTGAAAGAATATAGTATTGTCAATCTAATTTGGTATACTGACCCTGTGGTCTTGATCTTAACCTTGTGAAGTTGTTGTGAATCATATTTTATGCATCAGGGCAGGCTTTTTATGGCTTATATACTATGATATAGTGAGAAAATGAGAACATACTTGCAGAGGACAAGAAACAACTCAATTTTATTTATTTGGCCAAAAAGTAAGATGAAATTCTGATAGCTTCTAATTAATTAAATCTCAATAACAGTATAGTAGACTTCTTTTATAAAATGCATTAAAGTATTGGTTGTTACTCTACGTCTTGTAACGGCCACCAAGTGTTAAATAGTGTTCATGATATTATGTTTATATGCCTTTAAGATGACTTCTTCTATGGCATACGTTATTGTATGCGTGCTGTTCTTATGTGAGCTCGCACGCAGAGTGAGAGTGAGAATGCTCACGCAAAGAGGAAGATGACCGCTCTATCGCCAACTGCTGTTACTAATCTGTTTACTTCTATTTTGATTTGTGGCGTTTCCAGAGTGTTTTCTTTTCTCTGTTAACATTCGACCTTTGACATGTATGTTAAGAGTGTGCTTAACTGAAAGGAAACTATAAAAGACTCGTGGGTCAACCAGTTCGTTTGCACTGTCTTTCCTAACCTTCATCTGGGCAGACTTCAAACTCTCTGGCAGACGTTACAATCTTCCAATAATATGTCTTAGAAAGATGCTGAAAAACCTGTTGTACACCATCTATGCCCTTTGTTGTGTGATTGATAGTTTATACTTTTTTAAATGCTTAGTTTTATGATCAGAGCTCTGTAATTTTTTTTATCATGGGGAGCAAAACATAATGCAATGCAACACAGTGATGATTGAGAGATAATAATTGTTCCTTAAAAGTCTGATGCATCCTATTTGATACTCACATTTTAACATGACTTTTATAAATAATGATCTATGGATAATCAATTAAAGCGAATTTACTTCAGTCCAGTAAGTGTTCATCTTGAAATATTACTAACAATGTATAGTTATTCTTACATTTACTTTATAAAAATCTCTAATGATTTCTTACTAGGACACGTGTACACAACGTGAAGGGGGACATTTTACTTAAAGGCTTTTAAAAAGTATAAACTATCAATAAGACAACAGAAGCCATGTAGTAAATTGAGTACAACTGGTTTTTCAGCATATTTTTGATCACATAGATAATTTAGAGGCTGTAGAAATTTGTGTATCAAATATGATACAGTAGGATTTATAGGGTTAAGGCCACCCAGAATAAAATAAACATGGCCTTGGTGTGGGTATCATAGCTTGGACCGACACGTCTTGGTCTGGGTCTTAATGGCTCCGTTAGTGGTCTGGATTTGGGTATCTGATATTGTCTTCAACCCTGGCCTGAATAAAAGAATCAATGTATTCTGTTGTGGTTATACAATTGTACATTTGTTTCAGATGTAGACCACTGTGTTAATGCAACTAAAAATTAAAGCCAAGTTTTACAGGTTACGTTAGTCCTAAAGTATGTAAGTGTAATTCCCTTTTCCACAATCCCACCTCAATCATTTGTTTTTGATTGCATCAGGGGTCGTGGGCTAAAAGGGATGGATGGGGAGACAAAAATGGGACATCATGGGTATGTAAGCCATTGGATATAAGTACAGAAACAATTCCAGTTAAGGTGGGATTAAGAAGGCACACATTAGAGGATGGACTCTAAATGTCCCCCTTTGTCAGGGAGAATGATGAAATATAAATTAATTGAGGTCAAATTCCGTCACATGAATCCAGTTTAGGAAATGAACTGAAGTACAGTTTGAATAGTTTGATGTGTGAAATTCTGCAAATTTCTGAGTCTCAGTTGACTTCCTGAACAGATTAAAAATTGACCCCAACCTGCAGCCGTTATACAAAAAGAAAAGGAAGATAAGAGATGTATGAAGATCCCCATCCGAACTACAGTCCAACAGATGCAAACCGCTGTACAGGGTGATGGCACAGGCCTCCAGGGGCTCGGACCCTCTGCGACGGACAGGGAATCAAGTGCCATGAGCCTGACACTACAAAGAGTGCTTTCATCAAACGCCTCGATTCAGACTCCCCCCCACACACTGGCAGGACGACAGGCGCCCTGTGGCCCTTGTGTCCATTGGGATGGGATTTTTCTTGAGACTGAGAGTGCTCATCTTTTCATACTATACCCATTTAACATAATTATTTACATTGTGTTATTATATTATCCTAAATTCCAATTTTAAGCTGTGTATCTCTCAATAATCTGATCCATAAAGAGCACTAAAGACACCATTTTAGGGAAAAACTACCATTATGCTTTTTAGCATGATGCCTATCTACGCATGAAACGTAAAAAAAAAAAATTGTGTTATTCCTAAAGAGACTAGTCTTGTCAAACAGCTGTGAAGTCACAGTTATGAGTGCCAGTGTGTCGGGGGAGTTGATGAAATGCCTCCCCCCTAGATGTGAGGTGCCATGCGGTAGCACAGCAGTCGTGCAGACAGAGAAGCTAACCTCAGAGTCCCCGGCCTAGAAACCCACCAGCATCCAGATGAGAAAAAGAGTACAGGGTACAGTCAGAGAGAGAACACCATTAACACGGTCACCTAAATCCTGTAAAACGCATCCGAAAAGCACTTTCACATAATACCAGTAATCACTGGCGTTTTGTGGCAGCGAGTATAAACTCAACGTCTTCAAAAAAAGCATGAAAGCACTGCACACTTTACCTTCTGATGTGGGGCTTGATGCCAAATCAACCATTGGCTGTTGGTTTATTAACAATTTTAAGTTTTTGTTTTGAGATGAAAAAATGGAGTTAATATTGTTAACTAAAACTAACTGACAAAGTTTAAATAAAATATAAATATAAGATGAAAAACTTCAGAAATTAGAAATGTTGCCTTGGCAAATAAAATCAAATGTAGTCAAAAAATTACAAAAACTGAAATCAATTTAAATGTAAATATTAAAAAAAAATTACTAGAAACTAAACTAAAATTAAAATGCAAACTGATTTAAAAAAAATCTACTTATAATGGTATATAAATAATTATAAAATAATTGTATTGACAACACAATGCTTAAGTCAGATCCCCCCCAAAAAACAAAAAAAAAAACCAAAAAAATAACAAATCTATAATGTAGATATAAAAATACCAATATATAAATGATATATGTGAATTTGCAGAACAGAAAAACTAATCGGACCACGTGATAATCAAATAATAAGAAATAAATGATTAAATATGAAAGTCTATTTCTCATTTATTGACAGTAGGGCCTCACCTTGCTCATTTTGCTCTTACTGTCAGCAGTGAGGAAGGACATATTGTTGATTTCATTCATCACCACAAAGTTTTGCTCCTCTCTCTTGAAATTCTGCATAGAGATAAAACAGAGAGAATGAGAAGAGAAGCGAGGTACATAGAATTGTAGGTTGTTGTGTTCAAATGTCATATGCTGTGGCTTCAATGAATGTGTTTATCATGACTACTGATACTGTGTGTTTTCCTTTGTTTCATTCAAATAGACATTTGTCTCTTACATGAGATTTGGACCAGAAGATGAAGACCTCGCCCACCATGCGGAACAGTTCCTCGGCATCTGGGTCGCGACACGTCAGCCATCTTGCTCTAAAACCCATGTGACATTTAAAATGTCAAGACAACTAAAAACGATGCTATTAAAATAATCTACGTAGGAACCACAAAATACCTGTTGTTATCCACGTAGCGGATGAGAAGAGGGTAAAGAGCATACAGGTCTCTACAGAGAACTGCAAATTCATCTCTAATAGTTCCTTCCTCCTCATCCCCCTCAGATTTCCCCTCCATACGCAGGTGCTCCTCCTCAGCCACTACTTTAGACGTTCGCTTCTTCAGCTTCTCCATGGTGGGAATGAAATGGGATTTGAGCATCTCTGGTTTGGCTCGGCTCACAATGGGCTGGGAGAACACTGAATCGAAACAAGGATATTATGTTGAAGATCAGGTTCAGTGCAAAATACAAGCCCAGACTTGAGAATAACAACTTCTCGTACCCGCAAGCCTCTTCATCCAGGAAGCTTCGTCAATTCCCAAGTTGTTGACCACAATTTTCATGATACTTCCCAGGAGCTGGTTGAGGTGATCGGAGGTGACGTCTGTACACAGCTTACCCTCCAATTCGGGAAAGTTCTCCACTCCTCTCTCCCACCAGCGGGGTAGGTAGTTACATAGCATGGGCAGGGTGACCTCGATCACATGCGGCATTTCAGTGTAGCGAGCCCCTGATTCAGCCAGGTCTCCAATCTCTTTCAATAATATGTCTAGCTCAGGAATGTCCAAACACAGCTCTTGGACATGGTTCGGAAGGCCCAGGACTGTAGATAAAAGGATAAATTGGAATAATAAAAATCAGATACAAATACAGAAACAGATTTATATACAGTACCGTTCAAAAGTTTGGTCTCTGTAAGATATTTTAATGTATTTGAGCTAGTTGCTTATGTTCACCAAGACATAAAAAGTAATTTATTCCTGTGATGGCAAAGATGAAGTTTCAGCATCGTTACTCCAGTCTTTAGTGTCACATGATCCTTCAAATCATTTTAATAGGCTAATGTGGTGCTCAAGAGACATTTCCTATCATTATCAATGTTGAAAACAGTTGCACTGCTTAATAGTTTAGTGGAAACCATGATAATTCTTTTCAGGATTCTTTAGGGAATAGAAAGTTTAAAAGAACCGCATTTATTTGAAATAGAAAATGTTTGTAACATTATAAATGTATTTTATTGAATGGAGGTGTAGCTGAAAAGAGATGACTTACTAGATCTTTCTCTGGGTGTCTTGGTAGTGTAGACTGAAAACGCATTATACTCATTAAGATTGGGCTCCAGGTAGGCCACAGGCATGGCTGCAGCAAGATGAGCAAGACATTCTCCGAGGGCTGGTCTATGCCTAATGCACATAAAAAGGAAAAATATAAAAAACCCAACCCCACTGTCACATACATTTTTAGACACACACACACACACACACACACACACACACACACACACACACACACACACACACACAAATACAAACCTCTCTGCATGAGTTGTTTTTACTGTACCAAGAGAGTAGATGCTACACATGATTCGGTAGCATGACATCTGCAAATCGTCCACTAATAGAGGCAAGACAGAGAGACACACATTGATTTAACTACGTCCTTTTAAAATTAACGTATGATAATTTAGTTTTCAAAAAAGGTCCTTACGCATAACATCATCTCCAAATTGGTGCTGAGCGACGTGGTCAAACAGCGAAGTGAGGACAGGGAGCAGAGCTGTTGTGGTGTAGTTAATATTCTGAGACACGCCTTTCACTGGCTGAGAGACAAAAGACACAGATGGACTCGTGCCGTGCAAAAATAATGCAGGAAATAAACACTTTGTGATATTAGCATTACTAAAGTTGCACCTGATTTCCTTTGGACACTTTGCCAAGTTTGAGGTTTTCCACCATCTTTTCAATGTCATCAGCTGCACTCTCAAAGAATGAACGCAGCCCTGCTTTTACGATCTCAGGACCGGATTTCATCACAGTTCTGTTAAAAATTAATAAAGAGGGGTGTCAAACTCAGTTCCTGGAGGGCCACCTCCAGCAGAGTTTAGCTCCAATCCTAATTAAACACACCTGAACCAGCTATTCAAGAGCTGGGTTCGAAATCATCCACTATAACCTCATTCACTATTCCCTACATTACTCCATTGATATAGTCCACTTGAAAAAGTGAATGAAAACGAGTGACGGAATTAGGAAACTGAGTGCGCAGGAAGGGCTGCCGCTTTAGCATAGTTTGTGCTTGCTGTTTAATAATCATTTGAAACTTAGCAAACTGGCAGATCCAGTCTCCAGTAATGAAAAGATTTATCTTGAACTCGGCCATGGAAACTAACATGTATAAACCTTAATTAAACAAATTAATAATTGATTAAAAACGAATTTATACCTGTATGATATTACGCTGTAGCCACATAGGACCAGTGGTTTGGAAAATGGATGGACTGATGATTCGCTGCAAATGCCATCTTTGACCCTCACAGTGCATTATGGGTATTCTCTAGCTGTTGAGCGTACATTGGTTGTACACTCAGTATTGCGGGGCATGCATTGTGTGATTGAAAGAGTGCACTTGATTACATCCACTATGGTTTTGGACACCACAAAAATGGCTGTCCCCTTAAATTGTGCTCTAATTAAGGGGATAGGGGGTGATTTCGGACACAGCCAAGGTCTTTAGGATTACTATATACTTCCAGGCAGTTGTTTTGAAGCTGGTTGGAGCTACACTCTGGCCCTCCAGGAGTAGAGTTTGACACAGATACAACATACAACTGTTGTGCTACTGGTCTCTTTTCTGATGGACAATTCATTTTAATGGCTTACCTGGCATCAAGTGAGCGTGCAAGGATATGAAGGCAGTTGACAATAGCAGGTGCATCCGTACCTATATAACATAAACAGATGGTATTACATCAAAAATAGATATTCAGCTTTTCTAAAACCATTAACACTGAGGTAAAGCACATTAGATGCTCTACTGAGTTAATTGAGAGAAACACACAAAATAAAGGTAAAACACTCGAAATAAAAGTAATAAGCAAAAGGAAAGGAAAAGTGATGGAGGACAGCAGAGGGCATCTTACCAAAGAGAAACACTCTGTGTCGCACCAGGGCAGACATCTTACAGAAGATACTGATACCAAATTAAAGGAAATCAAACAAACATAAGAATGAACGTGAGAGAAAGAGGGAAAAGAAAGCAGCAAGAGGAACAGGATGAAATAAAAAGTTTAAAAAATGTAATGTGAAAGAATCTTGTATGTGACATTAACATCATATCAGACTGTTTAAGTGTCTGTGTTGTTACCTTGCAATCATCTCTTTTTCCTTGTTTGAGGCGTGTCCGCCACTGCCCAGGATTTTGGCCGGCGTAGAGAGGAAGTAGAGGCAGTGGTTTTTAAAATACTGATTTATCAAAGGCAGAAGAATCTGAGGAGGACAGAAATATTTCACACACATTATTTACAGTCCTGATCAAATGTTAAATGCAAAAAAAAAATCTTGGGAGTATAGACCACCTTGGCAAAGAACTTAATCTCTTGTTCGTGCGGCGACTTTTCCACACGGCCACTGCTCACAACTGCCTCTGTAAACACAAATGTCACAGAATATTTAGTTAATCTTAGTTCATCCATAAATTCATGCAATAAAAATGAATGCAGTTTTTACCAAGATGTGCTATGAACTCCTGGGCAATGTCCATCCACTTTAGCAGTTTCTGTAGGAAGCCATACGTAAAACGCTTCTCAATGGATGAAATGTCACTTTCCATATCTTTGAGCCCCCTGGACAGAGAGATATTAGACCATCACAATTATAGCAATTACATTATTTTGGAGTATATATATGGGTTTCAGTGGTTCCTGTACCTTGTCACAGCATATCCATGGAGCTGCAGAAACTTAAGCAGCTCATATGCTTTCTCCCTATCCCGTGCCTTTTCTTTAGCTGTCAGTGTGTCATAAGGCACAAGCAAAGGATGTGTCCCTCCACCTAAGCACAAAGACATCAAGAGAGATGTTGAAAAACTAAAATGACCTGCAGGAAAATCATTTAAAAAGGCTGTTTATTGGTCATGGGCTAACCTTTTGATTGTAACTCCATTTTCTTCTTGCGGCCCCAGGTGTTATGGTAGTTTTCTGCAAGCTGCTCTGCCATGGACTAGAAAACGCAGTGTGCTGTTAGCCATGTTGCTTTCAATTGTATTGAATTGGTGATGTTGAACTAATTGGGATTGTGTTGTCTTTCTTTCAATCATTGTGTACCTGTAGCTCTCTGGACAGTGTCATGCCTGAGATGTCAATGGGCTGAGGGCTGTAGCCATGACTGGGGTCATAGGTCGCCTATGAAAAGAAATTGTAAAAACACTGCATTTGTGAATTATGATATCATTCTCATATTTAGAGTATCAGTAATAAATGCAATTTGTTGTTTTTTATTATGTGAAACAAAAGTCACAAAACTTAATTTAGAGTTTTAGATACAGCAGTATGCAGTTAGTATTTGGTTAATAGCTGAATATATTTTTCCTCTCTATCCTTTACTATCTCTATCCTCCCTTACCTGTGCAGTCTGTGAGATCTTGCGTGCTGTCTTCTCTGTTTTCTCGTCATCTCCATCTCTGGCTTTGTCCAATGTCCACTCCCAGGCAATCATGGCTTTCACGGACTCTTTAATAGGCCAGCGGTAGATTTCTTTATCCTAATGCAAATATTATTACATTAAAACATATGAAATTAGGCACTAACAAATAACCAAATAGCACTATAGATTCTGAGAGAGTGAAAATGTAATATATGATGTTGGTTACCTTTTCAGAGAATGTTTTGTAAGGCCTGAGCATGGGATGAGTCTTGGCATTTTCATCCAACACCTCACCAAAAGTCCAGTTGTTTTGGAACTGGTGGATTAAAAGGCACTGGTAAAACTCTTATGCAAATAAATAAATAACACACTACCAGCCACCTAGCAAAACGATAGATGGATAGATGGATAGATGGATAGATGGATAGATGGATAGATGGATAGATGGATAGATGGATAGATGGATAGATGGATAGATGGATAGATGGATAGATGGATAGATGGATAGATGGATAGATGGATAGATAGATAGATAGATGGATAGATGGATAGATGGATAGATGGATAGATGGATAGATGGATAGATGGATAGATGGATAGATAGATAGATAGATAGATAGATAGATAGATAGATAGATAGATAGATAAAATAATATATACCTTTTCAAAAGCCCATCTGTCATGTGTGTATTCTGCATATCTGTTGATGAAACCATCCAACTTCTCAGGAATGATAGTGCTATAAAATAGAGATTATCACAACAGCACAAGTAATCAAATATTTGACATTTTGTCAATTTGATTAATCTCACTAAAAAGAATAATTAAATAAATAAATGTACTTAGTGGTATCAACAGGTTTGGGGTCAAAGTTGCCCTCAGCATCAACAGAAGCCTTTTTCTCTGTTTTGGAGGAGTAGCTGGCGTCCACATAATCAGGAGGAATTGCTCCAGCAATCGCACATATGCAAGGCATGGCAATTTTGAATAGCTCTGCATCAAATTTCTGTTGTTGGACACAAATTAAAAAGCTATTTATTATGTTATTCTGTAATTTGAATGCATTTTGGGGACAGAATAACACTAATACTCTCTCAAACAGCTCAGCAATAGAGGGCATATTCCCACCTTGTGAGCCAGAGATTCAAAAATTCCCCAGAAGAGTTTACGAGTGAGATGAAGCTCTTCCTCTGATGATACGCCAAAGTTAGCCCAGCCATTGGGCAAACAATAATATTTCCAACAACGCTCATAATGATTAGTAAGCAGCTGCAAAATAATAACAGACAGATGAGATGACTATAGCAACCATCTTAAATTCATTGTACTGACGTGTAATGATATAATCCCATACCTTAAGGGGCATTTTAGCATACTCATTCAGAATCGGCACGTCAAATACCAGCCGCCTGAGGAGGTGCTGAAGCATGGAAGGACGCAGGTACCTGTAAAACAATAAGCAACCCCAAAATTAATTTTTTATACATATTTGTTTTATTGGCGTTTGTTGTAGCGCACAATTAGTGTTGGGTAAGTTACTCTAAAAAAGTAATTAATTAATAACTACTAATTAATTACATATTCAGCAGTTTAATTTGAATACTGTACTAATTACTTTACTTTTAAAAGGGAAAAGTAATTAAATTACAGTAATTAATTACTTAGTAATGAATTACACCCAACACTGCACACAAGTTACCTGCACAAAGACATGAGACATTCCTCGATTACATCTCTCTGAGCTTTGGTAAGAGAGCGTCCTCGTGACAGCCTGTAGATGGTGTGAAGCATAGAGTCGATCATGATGGCGCGGTGGTCTGTCCCGGCGAACAAAGGAGCACATTTAGTGATGAGAGGCAGCACAGCGGAGCACAGGTAACGGTTCAGTGCAAGGGCCATTTCTGTAGTGCTGAACGCAGCCTTAGAGAAAGAACAGGATAATAATTGTGACGGTACTGCAGATAGTTATGTAAAGAGAAAAGGAAACGATGAAAGCAAGACTTGAACCTGCATTTTCCATGTGAGCACCATCATTTGAATGCAGTCACAGACAGCATTTTTGTTAGTGAAGAATGATACAGCAGACTTCTTACTGTGTCTAAGGAAGCTGCTGCTCTCATGTCAGGCAGGAAGCCCACTTCTAGTACATGCAACAGGAAGTCCTGGTTGTCGATGCCGTAAACTCTGTCCAGGAACAGGACCATTGGTGCTTTATGATCAGGCACGAAACTAGCAGACATCTTTGGTTCAATTATGCTGTTATCTGAAATATAATGAGCTTAGTCAGATAAGAAGTGTGAGACAAGTAAAGATTCAAGCTTCCATCTTCAACCTCTTTACTTGCTACCTTTTCCAAAAGCAGGTATCTGGACTGGCAAGCTGATCACACCAACAAGATCTTCAATGGGCACAAGAGACCTAAGAATGGCCCTGATTCTCAAAGCCTCACCTTTACCAGCCTGGATCAACTATACAAACAGACAGGAAGTGTGAGATGTTCAATCAAGTCAGATCTCATTGAGTACCATTCAAGCAGTTACATAGAGTACAAACACACTTACGTGCATTTCAGGAGCACAGCGACCCAGCAAATCAATAAGAGCTGAGTAAAAGGACATGATGGCATTTCCCAGGTGAACTCTGTTCTCCTCATGCTGCTCCTCACCTCCAAACCTGACACATCATGAACAAGAAACACTCAAAAACCTCTCTACATACCACTGTGGGTGGCGGTAATGGTGGATAATTGAAACTGGTGGAAAATGGTGGAAGCACTAATCAGGATAAAATGACTTTAATAAACCAGATGGTAATCTAGTACAGAGATGCTTTGCACTTACATTGGGAAGCGTCTGTCTTTTTTAACAGTGGGTCCATCTCTTGCAGGATCTTCTGAGATCTTAATGGCCTCTTCAATGGCAGCAAGCAGACCATTGCCCCCTTCTCCTCTCAGTGCAGGACCAAAACACTCAGGCCTCCTGATCAGCAGCCGGACCACCACGTTAGCATTCTCCTCCACGCTCTCTCCTGAAAGCAGAACATTATAGAAAACTTTTAATTTAATTCTATATTTTTTATTATCATTTATTTTGTTTTATTTTTGTCATGTCAACATTATTTGCACTTCACAGTTCGCACACTAACAAACTACATTTTATGTATAATACTGTATACTTTCCTTTGTCCAGTTAGACACAATCATAATCGCATCATAAATACAAACCATTAACAAATACAGCAAAGCGCAGGAAATCCAGATACTTCTCTCCTCCACATGGATTCCACCCAATATCAGGGTAACCTTTTGATAAGAGCATTGGGCAGCTCTGCAGGCCACAACCAGCCAAGTACTTCACCACCTGCACAAACAGAGAGACAAATAGATTTTTGTAGGAGCCACAAAAACTGGTCACAAAGATTTCCATCTGTACTTTAGGATGACGCACCATCTCCAAGTCTTGCTCTTGGAGAGCCAGTGCAAGTTCATTGTTATCGATACAGGATGCAGCAGCAACATCAAGAGGAGTAGAGCCACGCATTCCTGAAACAGTGATCACTGGTTGATTAATACAACCCTCAATAATATACATTTATAGCTGAGTTTTAATTTAATTTGAACTAGGCTAAACATAAATGTACATTCTGGAGATGAAAAGTTATTAAAAACGAAAGTGGGTTTCTTTAAGAATCAGGCTTTACCCAGCCCAATCCCACTGTTCTGGAGTAGGTAGCCCAGATGATCAAACATTGAACGCTGATTCTGTCTGCTGATACGACAGAAATAACACAGGAAACGACAGCAGTTGGTCACCATTCGAGGGAATCTGATCTCCTGCCCAGAGAAAATGCAAATCAAATTAAATCTTTCAAACCAATTTATTCTTCAAATGTTTGAACATTGCATAAAAATGTGTTAAAAATATAAACTGTGTACCTTTGAATCGCCACCTCCAAGTACGTTCACCATAACCTCCATGACTGTCTCATGCATTCCCAGAGCTCTCATCAGGTTGGGGTGCTGGTAGAATACCCTGTTGCTCATAATATTTCTGAAAGAGAAACAGAGGATGGTTGCAACTCTTGGGTGGTGGAAATTTCTCACAGTGTATCTATTGCAGTTGCAATTATTGGTACCAATTGAAGTTAAAGGACTTTTAGAGGGTGTGATCATGCACTCACCCAATACTTTGGATCATCAGCCTCTCCTCTTCTGGCCCCATCTGAACAATGAGCAGGGATCGGATCTGGCCCAGACACTCCAGTAGCTCCATTGTGTCTTGCACAGACACAGCATTGATAGTGTAGGCTTTGGGCAACGCTCGGATCAGCTCACCCAGGGCATCATACTGCCGGTGTAGCAGACTGAACATGAGCCGCACCAGCTCAGGGTTCTGAATGAAAGACTCCTGAGCCCAGTGGATCATGGTGTGGGAGATCAACTCCTGCAGAGTACCTGTGATACAAGAGCAGATGTTCATGTAATTATGGTAAGGGAAAACAAGATGGGACACGGAAGTCAAAAACTAAATCTTTTACTGGGTTTTTTGTCTTCTTCAGGTTCAGGCTCTGCCTCTGGCTTCTTGCGTAAGCTCCTAACTTTCTCCACCAGTCTCAAGAGGCGCCCACGGAGAGAGGTGTCCACCACCTCTTCTTCCTCCTCCTCTTCAATATGCACACCTATGACAGAGAAGGAGAATCCATATGACTCCTTACACTATGTTTGAGAACAGTGAATCCTAAGATGTACCTTGTCTTGCTAAGGTTGAAAAAAATGCATATGTAAACAGGAGTGACATGCTAACAGGAATAAACATGGACTGTAATGAAGGGGGTGGATTAGAATCCACTGGTGCTTCAATGTATATGTAATGATTGATTATAATTAAGGTATTAATCAATATTTTTCCTTCTAAATATCAAACGAGTTGAATGACTTCTCTGGAGATTTTACTTTGTTTATATAAGTTACCAGTGTGATTACTGAAATGTTCTTTTCATGTATTCTTTAATGTCTGTATTTGATATATGAATGCAGTAACAGTACTTGCTTATTTAACCCAGCTTCCAGAAATGAAATAGGGACTTGTTTTGTGTTTGAGAAAGGTCTTCAATGTGTTAAAACATATAGGGGTCATTGAAGCCAATAGTTTAAGGGGCCATTTCTTTGTTAAAGCCTTACTTTCCAGTTAGACTAAAGTTTAGCTATCCTTGAGAGAAAGAACCCATTATCTTGATGTTTTGAGATGACTCTCCTGTTTATAGTAAGAGCCTGGCCAAATCCAACCTTGGAAAAGCTGTGTGTCGGTGTGTGTGTTAGTCTTCTTGGTTACATGTTAAGGAACCACTGGCATTATTGGAGATTGACGGAGTTGTTGTTCTGCTGGCGCCCAGCAACCCAAATCTGCGACCTTGAAAGTCATGACGTGCCTAACTTCAGCTGCATAATCGATGGAGATATGCTTCAGTCTATCTGTATATGTGTAGAAAATTACTGTGTTTATCTATTTCATAGCCAATAAGAATCATTCATCCTGTAGGCAATGACGTAGCTTAAACCTTGGAAATGGTATAACTGCTGTGATCTTTGTAACTGTAAGCGGGGTGGCCTACGAACTCCTGTGTGAGTCTTGAAGCTGACTTCTGCTGATGAAACTGCAAACTATCTTCAGTAAAACTTTTCTTTAATTTTTTATAATTCTGACTCCGGGTCTTCATTCTTCATATCTGGTTCTGGGTCTTTGACTGTATACCCCTTACAGTAATGATACTGGTCTTTGTATTAAACAGTGACAGTATGTTCTTTGAAAAGATTTCCGTTAGCACGGTTAAACTGACCACAGTGACCCAAAAGGTCATGGTGAAATGTCATCAGGCCATTCCGGACATCCTCAGGAACGGGGCTATCCTCATCATCTGGACAATTCTTAAAGTTCATCAACATGTTCACCTGAATATACAGAGTTTATACAATTTTAGCTTTTTCTTACAAAAAAGTATATATACGAGTCTGTGTGTGTGTATATACATATATGTACACATGCATAGCGGCTATTACAGTACCTGTTCTTGTGGAGGGGAGCGGAATTCGCGAGTCTTGCGGGCTGTTTCTGCAGCACTCATCGTAAAGGCCTGCATGAGCTCATTATATCGCTGTCTCTGATTGGTCTGCACCTGGTTGACAAACCTGTCTGAGAAAGCGATAATGGCTTCCACTCTGTGACGCAGCTCACAGTCACAGAAATATTGCAGGAGAGTACACATCTAAGGATGAGGAAGACAAAAAGTAAGACAAAGAAGTAACACATATGAAAGTCTTCAATCAACAGTACTTCACCTGAAGTTTAACAGACTCAGGAAGCTTCATGTGCAGCAGTCCCTCTCCCACATCCTCCTCTTCCTTCACTTCTGCCTCAGCTGCATCAGTTTCTTTCTCAGCTTCTCCATCTGTTGCTTTCTCTCTGTCCGTTTTTTCCGCAGCATGTTCGTCCTCCTTCCCTTTTTTTCCCGCCTGCTGATATTCCTCTTCCTCCTCAGGTTCAAGCTCATCCTCCTCAAGATCTTCTTCCTCATCCTCTCCCATGCCTTCATCCAATATCTCTCCCTCATTTTCATTTTCTACGTGTTCTGCTTTTTCTTTTACCTCTATTCCTTCCTCTTTGCAGACCAGTTGTTCAGCACCTCCAATTTTGGCGGCCTCCAGTTCTTCAGCCTGGCTCTCTCCATCACTGAAGACGGATGGTTCGATCAGCTTCAGGATGTGCTTAACGTCGTTGTCATCAAACACGCCCATTATGAGCAGGGTGCTGATTAGCTTCAGGATTGGCACGAAGTGGAACTCAACGCTGCCTCCTACGGGATCCCGCATGGCCTGTCCACCGTCCTGCACGGCTTCAGTAAGCATGTTGAGGGCATGGTCCTTAAGCATCTAAAGTACAGAAGAAGAAGAGTCAACAGCAGAGAAATTAAAATGTCAACTTTGTGGCAGTTTTCACAAACAATCAGTGTTATTTTAGTATCATTGAGATCCTGTTATAGTTTTCATTCATATTTTGAATAATTTTTTTTATATTTTCTTTTTTTCAGTTTTCAAATGTAACTATAGTTTTGTTAATTTTGTCATTTTCATTAGTTATTTTTTATTTCAGTTTTAGTTTAAATTTTTTAGTACATCAAGTTAAACTAAATAAAAAAAGGGAAAAGCTGCCTTGGCAACATGCTGAAAAAAAAATTTATAAAGTTTTTTAATATTTTATTTTGTTTCAGTTAATTTATTTCATTTCACACAGCAGAATTCGTTTTTTATGATTTTAGTTTTAGTTAAAGTTTTAGTTAACTATAAAAACCCTTGCTTCTATCTCTTTTCCTCCCCCTACCTGTAGAGGTAAGATGGGGCTGAGAGTGTAGAGGTCTGCATTAGTGCCCACAAACCCAGTTGGGGCAAAGTGAAGTTTGGGGCGCAGGCAGGTGGTGAGCCCGACCCCAGGTAGCGCATGGGCCTTCTCAGCGTCTGAATAGAGGGTTATGCTACGTGTCTCGTCCGTCATGGGCACAATGAACTCCTTATTGGTCATGAGACGGTTGCGCTTGGCAGACTCCAGGTGCATGGAGATGAGCAGGTCGTAGTATCCGCTGCGGATGGGGCCGGGCAGGTAGGTGTTCTCGATGGCGTAAAAGAGCTGTGATTCGTCCACGTGGCTGCAGAGGGCGTGTGCAACGCGGTTGTTGCCCAGTGCGCAGACAGAACCATACAGTTTCAGAGTGTGGTAATGAAATTTCATCAGGTCTGTGCGCTCTGACAGTTCCAGGATGTCAATGCACCTGGAAAAGACAGGAAGTGATATCAAATTCTGCCACTTGTTTAATCCATTACATTTTTCTTTGTACACTGAATTCATTTATTTCAAAGGATCAAGGAAAGTTTTTCAAATTTCTAATGAAATAAGCAGGAAATATTTGCATACTAATGTAATACCTGCTTTCTTCTGGAATGTGCAGCGCCATCATAATGAGAGGTTCCATGCATTGCACCTTCCAGCCCTGCCTCTCACTCACACGGCCAGTTTCAGGGTCCAGAAAGTGATTAGGCATCCGGCTCCATATGACAGGTGTCAACATCTGGACATCTAGCCTGGGAGGACACTGAGGGACCGGGTTCTTATGGTCGCTGCGGAACATGGCCGCAGAGATGGGCATAATGTTCTGGATAAAGTATGGTAAAAGAAGAATATGAAAAAATATCATTTTATTTCACAAAAAAGGAGGCAACTTTAGCACTAAGATAGTGACCTTTAGTTTGCCGAGTTCCACCTGTATCATGTTCTGGCTAGATGGCAAACAAAACACAGCAGGGAAGAGCTTAGTGTTGGGTTCCACCTGAAACACAGAGAAACAGCTTAATTTCACATTAAATAGACATCAATTATGGTGATTAAGTATTTTTAATTTCCTTTAGGTAAATTAAAGAAGTCAAATGTTTTAAATATTGGAATTAATGAGTTTTCTATAATAATAATGCATAATGATTTTATTTAGGAGTTTACATAATTGGTCATTTGTTGAATGTGCTAAATAAAAATATATAATACATACATAATATATATATTTATTATATATTATTGTGTTTTGATGTTTTGATTGTTTCTTGGCTGTTATATTGCTTAGGTCCTGCAAATAAGTGCGGCAAAACAGCTATTAGCTAGAAGCATATATATATATATATATATATATATATATATATATATATATATATATATATATATATATACAGGTCCTTCTCAAAAAATTAGCATATTGTGATAAAGTTCATTATTTTCCATAATGTAATGATAAAAATTACACTTTCATATATTTTAGATTCATTGCACACCAACTGAAATATTTCAGGTCTTTTATTGTTTTAATACTGATGATTTTGGCATACAGTTCATGAAAACCCAAAATTCCTATCTCAAAAAATTAGCATATTTCATCCGACCAATAAAAGAAGTGTTTTTAATACAAAAAAGGTCAACCTTCAAATAATTATGTTCAGTTATGCACTCAATACTTGGTCGGGAATCCTTTTGCAGAAATGACTGCTTCAATGCGGCGTGGCATGGAGGCAATCAGCCTGTGGCACTGCTGAGGTGTTATGGAGGCCCAGGATGCTTCGATAGCGGCCTTAAGCTCATCCAGAGTGTTGGGTCTTGCGTCTCTCAACTTTCTCTTCACAATATCCCACAGATTCTCTATGGGGTTCAGGTCAGGAGAGTTGGCAGGCCAATTGAGCACAGTAATACCATGGTCAGTAAACCATTTACCAGTGGTTTTGGCACTGTGAGCAGGTGCCAGGTCGTGCTGAAAAATGAAATCTTCATCTCCATAAAGCTTTTCAGCAGATGGAAGCATGAAGTGCTCCAAAATCTCCTGATAGCTAGCTGCGTTGACCCTGCCCTTGATAAAACACAGTGGACTAACACCAGCAGCTGACATGGCACCCCAGACCATCACTGACTGTGGGTACTTGACACTGGACTTCAGGCATTTTGGCATTTCCTTCTCCCCAGTCTTCCTCCAGACTCTGGCACCTTGATTTCCGTATGACATGCAAAACTGAGCAACAGTCCAGTGCTGCTTCTCTGTAGCCCAGGTCAGGCACTTCTGCCGCTGTTTCTGGTTCAAAAGTGGCTTGATCTGGGGAATGCGGCACCTGTAGCCCATTTCCTGCACACGTCTGTGCACGGTGGCTCTGGATGTTTCTACTCCAGACTCAGTCCACTGCTTCCGCAGGTCCCCCAAGGTCTGGAATCGGTCCTTCTCCACAATCTACCTCAGGGTCCGGTCACCTCTTCTCGTTGTGCAGCGTTTTTGCCACACTTTTTCCTTCCCACAGACTTCCCACTGAGGTGCCTTGATACAGCACTCTGGGAACAGCCTATTTGTTCAGAAATTTCTTTCTGTGTCTTACCCCCTTGCTTGAGGGTGTCAATGATGGCCTTCTGGACAGCAGTCAGGTCGGCAGTCTTACCCATGATTGTGGTTTTGAGTAATGAAACAGGCTGGGAGTTTTTAAAAGCCTCAGGAATCTTTTGCAGGTGTTTAGAGTTAATTAGTTGATTCAGATGATTAGGTGAATAGCTCGTTTAGAGACCCTTTTCATGATATGCTAATTTTTTTAGATAGGAATTTGGGGTTTTCATGAGCTGTATGCCAAAATCATCAGTATTAAAACAATAAAAGACCTGAAATATTTCAGTTGGTGTGCAATGAATCTAAAATATATGAAAGTTTAATTTTTATCATTACATTATGGAAAATAATGAACCTTATCACAATATGCTAATTTTTTGAGAAGGACCTGTATATATATATATATATATATATATATATATATAAACTCAGCAAAAAAAGAAACTTTCCCCTTTTCCGGATATTTGAAATAAATTTAGTAAAATCCAAATAAGCTTTACAGATCTTTATTGGAAAAAGGGCTTGTTCCATGCTTGTTCAATGAGCCATAAACAATTATTGCACATGCATCTTTAGACACTAACAGTTTACAGGCGGTAGATAATAAAGGGTAAGTTACAATAACTTGTAAAGCGACACTAAAGATACCTTTCTACTGACACTGAAAAAAAAAACAGAAGAAAGATGCCCAGGGTCCCTGATCACCTGCGGGAACATGCAATAGTCCTGCTGCAGGAGGCATGAGGACTGCAGATGTGAACAGAGCAATAAACTGCAGTGTCCGTTATTGTAAGATGCCAAAGACAGTGTTACAGGGAGACAAGAAGAACGTGACCCCACCTTCAGGGACTCTTTATTCCATTCCTGTTTGTCAAATGTCTGTAAAAACGTTTTATGTTTTGCACGTTAAGACATTTGCTTGAAATAAAAGCAGTTGAAAGTGAGTGGACGTTTCATTTTTGCTGAGTTTATAAAGCATCTGATGCTCAATACTGTCTAGTAATCTTATTCTGTACTACACTACTAACCATCTAGGAGCTGCCTAGCTATGTTTTAAAAATCATTGCACCCTGGTAAATGAACAAACCACACTATTTACTTTTTCCAGTCACATTTTCAAATCAGAAAATGTAAAAATCTACTTCAAATTTACCTAGTTCCTTATGTACTGTTCAGTTACAGGAAACAAGTGAAACCTAATTCACTCTGGCCACTTTATCTTACCTGGTAGAACGCGTGGATCTCTTTGCCATTGGCTGTAAAGGTCATCAGTCCTGTGTCCAGGTCCACCAAGCAGCCAATCACAAAGTCCTCCTGGCTGATGCGTGTTTGCTGCGAGCTGCTAAATTCTCCTCCCCACACCATGTAGCAGTTGCTGCGTTTTACACTGAGGGAAGCAGAAAAAGAGACAGGCTTGTGCTGAAACATGTAAAGTAACCTCCAGAATGACTTATTAGGGGGAATTTCAGGATATAAAATGGCTAAAGTTAAGCCTGCTTCCTTACTAGTCATATTCTGGCGAAAAATGCACTAAAATATGTAGCAGTATGAAGCTATATACTAAAGTTACCTTAAGTTGAGTTACCTGTCATGAATGTTGCCTTTATCGTCCCCAACCGTAACAGTTACATTTCTGACTTTACAAAGATCAAAGTGTGGATCGTACAGGTGGTAGTCAGGAGTGACCCAGCCTACCCATACTCCACTGGGCTCCTGTCCGGCAAATACTCGGACTGAATAATAATACTGTTGGGATGAAAAGAAGGATTTTCTTGACAGGACAACATTATCATGCATCAACACATTATTTAGATGAACTTCCGCTTACACAGATATTCAGTAAGGGAAAAATTTTTAAAGTTTCAACCATACGGTAGTTGTGTTTGAGATTATATCAGCATCGTCTCGATCATCTGGGACAACATCCTCCATCAGACGAGGCACCGTTGGAACCACCGGTGGTGGGGTGAATGCTGCCTTCTTCGCCTTGGAAAAAAACCTGGAAATCACAGATATTTTATCATTTCTGAATCAGAGGACAAGATTACAGATACAATCTCGCATCTATCTTCTCTCACCCTCTCTTTTTGCTCTTCTCTGTGGTGGTGTCCTTCTCATTTTCACCCTCTTTGCTGCCAGGAAGCTCTTTAGGGACTGAAGGCTCTTTTTCTTTCTCATCTTGCTCCTTACGAGTGGCTGACTTCTTCAGAAGTTCAAACTCAGATTCGGGGTCCACCTCAAGAGCTTCATCCTCAGGGATAGTGAGGGTTCGGGTGAGGGGTGAAGCTCCCACTGGCACTTTGAAAGTTTCGTGAAATTCTATGGGCATGCTGAGTCTAAAGAACAGAAGGTCCGTGTTGGCATTCTGAGATCCAAATGTCCTATGAGTCAGTTTCAGGCAGGGGGCGCTATCCACTGTTCCATCCACACGGCACACCTATTGAAGCAATCAACAAAAAAAGAGGACTGACAAGTGTTTATTGATATTTTGAATTAGCTTTTATTTTTATATTTTCAGTTTTCATTTCAATTTTAGTGCGTTTGGTAATGTGTTTTTTTAATTTTTATCATTTTTGTAATATTTTCTATTAATTTATTTTGGTAACACTTTATTTTAAGGTGACAGTTACACATTACTACATGTACTTACTGTAGTAATAACAGTCAATTATGCAACTAACCCTAAACCAAACGCTAACTCTATAGTAAGAACATGCAGTTAATTAATATTGCTCCGTACTTATTTGAGTAAGTACAATGAAACTACGTCACCATAAAATAAAGTGCAACCTTTATTTTTATTTCAGTTTTAGTCATTTTAGTACTATAACTTATTTATTTACTTAGTAGCTAAGGCAGATTAGCATGCATTTATAAGGGATTTTCAGTGTGTTTTTACCTCAATATGAGGGTGGTCCATTGGTACAGGCACAAACTGGGGCAAGCTTTTGCTGAACCACATGGTAATATCTCTCTTCATGTTGATGGCGAAGGGCTCGAAACCTTCCTGCAGGCCACAGATTGTGAAGTAACGCAGGCTGCTCACATTCTGCCCAAGGTTGATACGGCCCACCTGGGACAGCCCAAGACTGCATACCGGGATGAAGCCTGGTCAGGAGAACAGACATATTATTAAATGTCACAGCCAACTAACATCTCAATATCATTCCTCTTCGTGACTCTTACCTTCTCCGATCTCAATGTCTTTGAAGGCCATCTCAGATCCAGAGTCACTGATGAGCATCTCACCATTCAGAGTAAACATGATGTTCTGCTCTGGCAGGTCGATCATGCAGCCCACAACATCACCAGACTGCCACTGCCGGCCAAATGGCTCATTCCCTATGTGCCAACGCTGAGCCTATGGGTAAAAATCAGGAAATTATATTATACAGTACTGTTTTGATTTTTGAAATATAAAAATGACATAAAAATTGAAAATAAACATTTATAATGTTACAAATGATTTAAAATAAATGTTGTTCTGAATTTTTTCTGGAAAAAAAAAATCCTGTAAAATAATGTTTCCCTCAAAAATATTACACAGCACATCCGTTTTCAACATTAATAATAAGAAATGTTTCTTAAGCAGCAAATCAGCATGAATGATTAGAATGATTTCCGAAGGATCACGAGACTGGAGTAATGATGCTGAAAATTCAGCTTTGCCATAGCAAGAATAAACTACGCTCGAAAATATTTTCAATTAGAAACAGTTTTTTAAAATTGTAATAACATTTCGCAATATTACTGTTTTACTGTATTTTTGATCAAATAAATGCTGTCTTTTTCTGTTAGAATTAGAAACTTCTTTCAAAAACATTAAAAAAGATCACACGGACTTTTGAATAGACTTTTGAATGCTAATGAATGACAATATTTCCTTTCTTTGGTGGTGTGATGCTAAACAAAAGTAATAATTGTCAATATTCTAATGAATATCGTAAAGACCATACTCTAAGCTTGTGCAATAATGCTTGTGGAGGGTTTCCTAAAAGAAGCCATTAATAATACTAATAAAGTTTCAGTACCTTGAACCCATTGAAGACATAGGCTAGGTCATCTGATCCCAGCTCTCTGTCTGCATGGACGTTTGGTCTTGCCCACCCAACTCTCATCTCTCCCACTGTTACCGCCTCAAACTCAAAGTACCATTTCCCCTGGGTCATCGCGTAGGATTTCTCTGCCCTGAACACACGGATCTTATCACTCCGACCACTGCCATTCCCATGTCCACCTGGAATAAATGGTCACAGAGGTTTAGGCGAGTAAAAGTTTATTAATACAAAACTCATTGGATGACTTTAAGTTCCCTTTGTAGTAGAATTCTTCAAGAGTGATATGAAGAGGTTGATTTGGTGCATGATTAGATGGACACTCACTGCTTTCCTGGTCAGGTGGCTCAATATTGTAGCCATAACCAATCAGAGTTCGTACAGCAGCACATACACTGTCACGATTGGTCTTTTTTGTCTTTTCATCCAGGAGAATGTATGGCACAAGACGGGGGTTGCGCTTGTTCACAATGTCCTAAAAAAAAGCAAAATCAGAAAAAAATTAAGCAAACTCTACAGAAAGATCAGAAGCTGAAATGGTAATCTCATAGAATCTTCTAAATTTAGATATAATTTTTTATTAATAATGTATATTGTGATATGTTTAAATGTTTTTTGAAGTACTTCTCTCAGAATATGGATGAATGTGAGACACGTAAAGGATCAGCCATGCTCTGGAAAGCATTTTTACTCTTCCTTATTTTTATTTTGTTGCTACTAAAAAGTGACAAAGTGTACACCTACAGTACCTGAACAATGCTGTAAGTCCAGCCTTGGCGGACACGGTCTCGAGCCCAGACATTGTGTCCATTTTCAGCCAGCCTTTCCACAAGTGTGTTCTGATTCGGTGTCAGTTTCACATAGTTGAGGTCCAGAGGAGCAGGTTTGTATCCATTACTTTGCATATACCTAAGAATTAAACAGAAACTATTTTAAGTTTAGGCATCATTATTTTGCTTTTTCTCTCTATCATTTTGTCATTAAAATATCTATTATATCAGTACCCGTTGTTGTTAGCATACACTACGAGTGTTGGGAGTAATGCATTACAAGTAACAAAAGTTACGTAATCAGATTACTTTTTTCAATTAACTAGTAAAGTAATGCATTACTTTTAAATGTACAAAAAAATGTCCGAGTTACTTTGTCAAATAAGAAATGCAAGTTACTTTGTTTTCCCATTTATTGACAGCTGTAAGTAATTGTAAGTAAGCAAAGGCATTGTGCGAGTTGTGTAAACATGATGGTTATTGTAGTTCTAGACTAAATCTGAGCATACAATTACTCATCTCAACAGTTACTCATCAAAAGAGTTTCAGTATTCCTCTAAATTAATAAAAACAGTGAAATTCAAACTCAAGAATATTCCGCAAACCTGCAATAATTATGTATGTTAAATAAAACAAATATACTTTATATATTTAATCTGACTTTAATAACAAATATTTCTGACCCCAAACGTTTGGAAGGTAAACTAACACGATTGTACCTTTTTAATTTAATTAAAACTACTTTATTAGTGTTACATGATTAGTGGTGGTTATTGAGATATTCTGTAATACTGACGTTTTAGGAAGTTTGATCTTCTTCAAGTTCTCCTCTGCTTTCTCGTCTCCCATGCCTACGTGACAACCTAAGGCCAGAAGAGTCCTATAGACAGAATCCAGAGAACCAGGGGTTAACTAACCACACAGCAACAAACATATAAAAGCTCAGTATTTCACTTACTTCAGTGTCTCTCCAGACATTGCCAAGTTGTAGTTCTTCTCAGGCTCCGGGAGGCTTTGGAAGTCCACTAGACAAGGATGCAGCTTCTTGTTGTCATCACGAAACTGAAAGAGTGGGGACAGCAAACAGAGAGTATTGAGTATGAATTGAAAGATGTTAATTGTGCATTTAGTATTTTAAAATAATCATTATATCCTTCAATTGTATTTCATATTCATAGACTCACTGGTCCATAAGTCCAGCCCTGCTCAATTCGAGTAACGGCCCACAGCTCGTGGCTGTTCTCAGCCAGTTTCTCTCTGATACGCTCTAGGTGAGGAGGAAGAACAATCTGCGGAAATAATTTAGATGGCAAAATCAATACAATACACGTCACTTTATTTACACAGACCTTTAATTGTATTCTCTGAAATCCTACCTGCACAGTGTCCACTGGGCAGGGTGTGAAAGCAGTGTGGGAGAGAGATTGGGTCGGCCCCAGAAGGTTCCGGACATCATTGAAGTCATGCTTGTACTCTTTAATGGGCTCAATCCGCAGCTTATCTCTGGGAAGAACTGCCTCATAGCATGGGGCATAACCTGGAGGTGGGAGGAATTTGAAGTCTCCATGCCGCCCACCAAGGAGAAACCGAACTCTATGAAGTGGAATGCATTTTTGAATTTGTCCTATTAGATTTAACATGTAATTTGTTGAAAAATCTAGCCTGGTTAAAACCAGACCCTTCACAGTCGTAACTGAGTTAAAGTCTGGGGAAGGTTCATTGACAGCTCATTTCCAAAGGGGCGTCACCAACGGACGTCGCTCAAATGCCTCTGGGCGCAATTGTATAGACCTTAAAACCAATCAGAGCGATCGTCATCTTGTAAAGCCCGCCTCAACGTTTGTGATTGGTGCCTCGATTTGGAAAGATTGGAAATGAGCTTGAATGGGCTCTTCGCCAGACTAACTTGCAGAGCAAATCTAAATTTGCCGGAAGTTCGTCTGGGTTTTCCCAGGCTATGAAAAATCAGCTCTTACTTGATCCCAGCTGAGAAGCTGACGGCAGGGAAAAACAGACCGTCGAGATTGAAGTTCTCGAACATGCCTTGAACGGGATGTCCATTAACACGGAAGGAGATGCTGGGCACGCTCAGATCCAAACAGCAGCTCACCACATCCTCAGCTGCGAGAATGTGTTGATTGGGTGACGTCACCTGACGTGGTACGCGACCTGATGAAAGCATAATTCTATAGATGTGCTCAGTGAGATATAACATGTGCTGGAATAGATTGAGGAAGGTAATTCTAACCTGTCCACAGTTGTAGTCCATCAAAGCCGTACGAGTAAAGATCATCTCCAACTCCATTGCTCCCCCATCCCTCTCCTCCTCCGGGGTAGGGGCTGTAGCCCTCAGTCAAAGCCCAGCCAACACGAAGGTGACATGCCTGAGCGGTGAGGAATGACTCCACGTGGTCTACGATCAACTCGTAATACCACTTCTTATATTGTGTAGAGCCTTCACACGTGCCCAGAAAAATGTTGGGTCTCATACTGCAAAACATCAAACATGAGTAAGAAACAAATGCCTCAACAGATAACTTTAAAATTTAATTTGGGTTGTACTGAGTCAGACCTGGTGACATAATTGATGATGTTGGTCTGCAGGAGAAGATCACGGCCCGGAAGCAGATTCTCAGTGATCAGATTCTGATTGGACCTCACGGCAACACCGTTGCAAACACATAGAGAGCAGAGTACATCTAGAACCTACAAAAAAAAGCCACAACAGAGGATGTGGTCAGATTCGATTGAAGAAAAGCTTTAACCTAGATTGCGAAAAGATATCAACCTTGTGATTGCGTCCATGTTTGTCCAGAAGCGCGATGATAGATTTGATGTGGTTCTCCTGGATGATGTTAAGCACCTCAGGGCTTTCAATAAGGATACAATACAGTACCTCCAGAATACCTGACAATTAAAAATATGCACATATACACTACCGTTCAAAAGCTTGGGGTTAGTAAGAATTGTTTTCTAAGAAATGTAATTATTTATTCAGTAAGGACGCATTAAATTGATCAAAAGAAACAGTAAAGACATTAATATTGTAAAAAATATTTTCTATTTCAAATAAATGCTGTTCTTCTGAACTTTATATTCATCAAACAATCCTTAATCACGGTTTCCTCTGATCAGTCAACTGGTTTCAACTTTGATATGAAGAAATGTTTCTTGAGCAGCAAATCAGCATATTAGAATTTCTGAAGGATCGTGTGACACTTAAGACTGGAGTAATGATGCTGAAAATTCAGCCTTGCCATCACTGGAATAAATATAGTAAATGTAAATATAGTAAAATATTTAATATTGTAATAATATTTCATTACATTTTAAAAGAAAGTTAAATTATATTTGTCAATGCTCTATTACTTTTTTTTCCAGTTTCTTATTACCTGTGATTAAATCCATGTAAACTCAACCCCTAATTGTCTGTTTTTTTATGACAAAGGTTCTTAAATGAATCTCAGAGGACTCTATGTGGACTCTCAAAGGATAAATGATGGCTTCCTACCTGAGGATGCCTCTAAACGATCCAGTTTGCTGACAAGCCAGTCAAGATTATCACAGAACAAAGCACAGTTTGCCCTGTTTCCTCTAATCAGAGATGCTATAAAAGAAAAAAAATGACAAGGGCATTTCCAAAAACACTGAAAATAGTAAATCATGAAGTGCACCAGTGTGGTTAAGATTAGTCTGTATTACATGATTCAATCATGAGTAAACACAGCCATACCCAGCAGCTCATAAAATAAGTTTACAATCTCTTTCCAGGACTCAGCTGCATCTTCCCCAGCAAATTCTGAGAAGTGGGCCGAAGTGTTGTAGAAATTCAGCCGATCAACGCAGTCCAATACGAGAGTGATCATGCCCTAATCAACATTGACATTGGTAATTATGTTTGGATGTTTTTGTAAAAGTTATACGCAGTGAATGTAAAGACAATATATTTTCATTTGCATAAATAAAATTTGGTTTATCTGTATTTGCAAGCATGTCTAACCTCCTCTTGAAATAGATTCTGACGGTTCCTTAAAGAGCGCAGTTTGGTCTGCTTCTCTTCATGTTCAAGCTCCTCGTCAGGAGGGCGGAAATAAAAGATGAGATCCTGCAAGGACAGAACAATGGAATCTAGAGGCAGAGATGGGGACGGGCCTGGAGATTTACTTTTCCCACTCAGAGAGTCCAAACCCCTGTAACACAACACAAATCAACAAAAAAAATAATAATTTACCCATAGCCTGATATTTACCCTTGATAAAACAACACAATTTTTTATTAAACCAGTGTTAATGGTGCTAAGTTGACTATATGGTCTCAACATCTGGTTAGGCTTGTGTGTTTTGATAGGGTGGTTTAGGATTTTTCAAAGAATCCTTAAAGATTACAATTTGCTGCAATCTTAGACCAGATCTACAGCTGTATGTGGACGTACTTAATGAACTGAGTGAAGAGTCCCGCAGTGCTGTAGATCATCCTAGCAGCCTGGGATTCTGCTGTTTGAGAGCGGGCCACAGTCAGAGCATCGTCCATGTGACCTTCCTGATGCAGTATTGCCTGAGGAAAAGAAATGCACATATTAGAATTGATTGAATCTGTGAATTCTGCAGTTTTAGGTTTGCTTAGGTCTGTGAATTTACACTACTGTTCAAAAGTTTGGGCTAGGTAAGATTTTTTTTATGTTTTTGAGTATAGTCCCTTATACTCACCCAGATCAAAAATACATTAAAACAGTAATAATGTGAAATATTATTACAATTCAAATAACTGTTTTTATTTTAAGATATTTTCTAATGTAATTTATTCATGTGACGGCGAAGGTGACTTTTTCAGAAATTATTCTAATATGCTGATATGAAGCTCAAGAAACATTTCTTGCTATTAATAATGTTTAAAAAAGTTGTGCTTCTTAATATTTTTTGTGGAAACAGTAATACAATTTTCTCATGATTCTTTTATGAATATAAAGTTCAAAAGAACAGAATTTATTTGAAATAGGATTTTTTTGTAACAATGTAAATGTCTTTTGCCGCCGCCTTTGCTCGTTTTAATCCATCCTTAAACAAAAGCATTAATTTATTTTTAAAGCAAACAATACAGACCCCAAACTTTTGAACGGTAGTGTACATTAGGTTAAAACTCATACCTTTCTCTTCAGTGGCCCCAGTCGAGCAGACTTGGCATCCACTGAGGCATATGTGAGCCACAGGCTAGTAGAAACATGCTGCACAAAGCACATGGACTCTCCGTACTTGATCTCTGGGATCCCCATTCCTTCCACGTCACGTTTCTGAGCCACCTCGGTCTTCTCCTGCTCAATCAAATGACATACAAAGTTTTGACATCAAAGATAGATAGAAAACATTTTCAAAAGAGCAACCTCCCAGAGAGTATGTTATAAAGCTGAGAGTATTATTCAGACCTTAGAAGCACGAAAGCAGAAAGCAGAGTTCTTCGTATTCGCTTTTTCCGGGTCCACAATCAGGAGTCCTTTCTCCTCATCCAGGCACAGATACCTGCCTGTTGTGATGTGACGCACCCTGAAGGACTGACCCCACTTCATGTGGCTACCACTCCACCTGTGTACAATGAGATTGAACATCAGCTCTAAAAGAGAAAAACATTATTTTTGCTTCTTAAGGCTCTGCTGATTTATAAAAATAGCACCAACCCAATGCGAAGAGGCTCCAGTCTCCAAAGAGATCTGGCGTGGCTGCACACGGCTCCACCTTCATAGTGTGCATTTCTGAAATTTCATGCAAAATAAGAAAAGATTGACTGTGGTGTAGATTAGCTGTTTACATACAGTAGTATATGGATTTCTATCTCACCGTCTCTGGTCATCGCCCTGGTCAGCAGCAGGAATTGTTAAACACTCATCCATGTGCCCGTGGAAAAGACGCAGAACATGCCCTCCAGTCAGATACCCTGAACCAAGGAAACATCACAAAATAATGTATAATGTTTGTTGTAAAGGCACTTTTAAAATTGGTCTACAATGCATATTGATATTGGTAGCATAATGCATATTTGTTTAACTGGGGAAAATAAGTAAATGAAGACATAAATATTAGTAAAGTAATTTTACAGTTGTAATTTTTATTCTTATTTTGTTTTTATTTAGTAATTTTTATATTTTTTTACTTCATCAGAATGGTACGAAAATTGGTAAAGGTTTTGGCACTTGCAACAATTCATACAATATATAGTACATTCATTTCATGAAAATAATAAATAAATTTGAACACCACATGGTTTAAATAAAGATTTTAAATTGCAATTTTGTATATATATATATATATATATTTTTTTTTTTTTTTTTTTTTTTCAGCCCTAAAGCATTTAAAATGTCCCAAGTTTTATGGTAAACAAAATGTGGGATTTAAGAAAGCTTGTA
This sequence comes from Siphateles boraxobius, assembly GCF_051911475.1. NCBI lineage: Eukaryota > Metazoa > Chordata > Actinopteri > Cypriniformes > Leuciscidae > Siphateles > Siphateles boraxobius. The sequence goes on from NW_027508866.1 coordinate 7,657,821, forward strand.
CTTTAAGCTTACCCTCTGCCAGCTCACAGCCAGAACAGACTGGGTTCATGTTCCAAAGGGTCTGCATGAAAGAAGCATCCACCATGAGGTCTCCGCTGGCATAGGACAGGTGCTGTTGATGGGACAGATGTTTCAAGTGAAACTGTTAGGCTCCATCTACAAGAGATTGTGTTGACTATATAGAAACGGGCCTTACCAGATATCTCTCAGAGGACACGCTGACCAGGATGAGATCATCGCCCACCCTGACCTTCTCACCCTCTGACCTCTGCTTGGATGCAGGGTGAATGGTCCACCAACATGCCTCACCTGGAGGGAGATTTTCTTAAACTCAGATTTCCCTTTTGTATTTTTGCAAGCACTCAGTATATTTGAGATAACAATCCCCTAGAAATCAAACACCTGTCGAGTCCTCCTGCAAGCCCACGTCAAAGGCCAGCTTGTCTGTGAGTGACCTTGATGTTGTCAAACAGCTAAGGTACTGCATCATGCAAAGAGATGGTAATCAATAAAAACAGAGGGAATACATTTTTATTTCGCTATAGTACATTTCTCTTAAAATACTCATCCAGTGATGGCCTTTATGTGTACATTAAAAAATTTGACCTACCATGCTAGAGTGAGTGTGTCTGAGAAGGATTGCATGGCCATACAACAACGTGCGGTGGCCTCCTCCTTGTGAAGACTAAAAGAAGGTGGAAAAACATGACCATAAACAATTCAAGAGTCTATGTAGATATGGACAAATCTATATATATATATATATATATATATATATATGGTTTTTGTCACAGCAATAACTGAAAGATTAACACAGAATTGCGTTAGGTGAGTAAAGACTATGAGAGGACAAAACATGTTCTGTTACAGTGTTTAGCATCAGGGTGGACTCAGTTATAACCCGCCTTTCCACTGTCTCCGACATTAGTGATGAATGACTTCTGGCCTGCCTTTTGTCAGAGATAGTGACAAGGCGGCTATAATCCGAGGTAGAAAACACAGCAATAAGAATTAGCAAAATTCAAGGAACATTTTGAGGCAAAAACGGAAACCTACCCATTTGTCCAAATCGACTGCCTATAGTATGCAAAAGAGAAAACAAGGTAAGGAGGACAAGACATTTTCATGCATTTCATGGTTGTTTGGGCACAAGAAGTAATTGAATTTGAATTGAGTTGGTTTGGTTTGATATTAAAGGGATAGTTCACCCAAAAATCTAAATTATGTCATAATTTAATACTCATTGTAATGTAGTTCCAATTTGATTTTAATATTTTTGGGTGGACTATCTCCTTTTAAGAGTGACCCCATTCCTGATGTATGCGCTCTGAACAAACCTCATTAAGATCATTCGTGTTAGCCAGCATTTCCTGAAGGGCCCGCACAGATAAGGACTGCTCCAGGATAAAGCAGCATATGGCCAGATCAGGAGGAACATTCTAGAAGGACACACAAAAAAAAACAAAAAAAAACGTGTACATAACACTGGGAATCCAAAACAGTATTTCATAAATTCATTTAAGAAAAGCATACCTGGGCATTAGATGTAGTTTCCAGAAAGCACAAGCGATTCCCAAAACCCTCACAGGACAGACAGAGTTTGATCTGCTCCTTCAGGATAGTAGCGGTGCACTGTAGAACCACCTGGTCATCCTACAAAGAAAATAAATGTCAGGATGTCAGTCTTTGGGTAATATATATCATGTTTTTAAAGAAGACTAAACATTTCAGATTAGTTAAAGGGTTAATTCACACAAAAATACAAATTCTGTTGTCATTTACTCAACCTCATGTCATTCTAGACCTATTTTTTTCTGCAGAACACAAAATACACTTTGATAAAATGTTGGTAATCCAACCATTTTGGTGCTTTTTGGCTTCCATTGTATTGACAAAAACAAACACTGAGACATTTCTCAAAAGATATATATTTTTTTGTGCTCCACAGGAAGAAAGAAACTCATACAGGTTTGGAACGACATGAGGGTGAGTAAATGATAACTATCCTTTTAACATTAGACAAAAAGCTATCAAAATTGAAATGTAATTTATTTTATCCAGTGCCTGAGTACTTTCCGGGGCACAATCTCACGCAACCTTATGATAAACAAAGACAATATTTTGTCGATGCATCATCTGATAAAGAGAGTACTAGGAGTAAATCTCAATCTTTGCTTCACAGAAATCCAATTAGGTTCAGTATTGAATATTGCCACTTTCTGAAATACTGCTTTGGACAAGTCATTGATGTTTTATTTGTAACAACATGCCCATAGCACACATCGCTGCTACATAACTTTGTATTTGTAACCTTGATCAAGGCAGCAAGCACTTAATCCTGAATGTGGCTCAGGTTACAGCCAAAACACATGTGAGGAGGCTTAGATGGGGCCTGTCTAAGAAGAAAGAAAGATGGCTTTATGTATTAAATATTTTCAAGTTCTAAGAGAAGCAAAGTTATTTGATAGGTTATATGAAAATCGATTTATTTGATCTTGATACATGCGTGTAGTGGTGCTACTAATTCTATGTGCAGTACAACACCACCGTCTGTTACTCTATTGCTACAAGTTGACCTTAAAAAGACTTGATTTAATAGATAACCTCATTACTGTTGCATTGATTCAGTTCAATATTTGTTGTATGAATATACAATGTTTATGTAAAATTGTCAGCATTTATATGATTATATGAAGATGAAGCCTGGCTTTATAGACAAATTTGGGGCAGGTCATGTCCTTGACAGGCGAGTCTGCATTACAGTGTATTAAGTATGTAAGTGTGTCATCTGCTGAGATATTCCAGGGCTGGAATGTAACCCAGTGGGCCGTGGAAAACCCTGTCTACACCGACACATTCTGCTAGCAACCTGAGACACAGCACTTCTGTTATAACAATATAGTCATTGTGAGATCGCAATTATAACATTTCCATTTAATAAATGGCAGAATACGTTTTGATAATATATGAGAGGGAAATGCAACAAGCATTCATTTTACTTACATACCAATCATCCCATTAAAATATTTAAACTTGTTGTTGGAAATACATGTTTAACAGTTGTTTTTTTAAGACATTAAAGTTACCATCAAAAACAAAATTGGCATTTTTAGTTTTTTATGGAATGCTACTGTATTATAAATTGTTTATTCATGCCCATCATTTTTTTACATTCATGTTCTCTTTTTTTAATCAAAATAATTTCAATCAAAAATCTTTCATCAAAATAACTTCCCTTCCCACTTGCAGCCTCATCTATTCTCTTCTCTGATGATGATGTTATTTACTGGCGCGAGGACTGTCTCTCACATGACATCACAGAAATAAGCAAACCACAGCAATCCAAAAATACAATCAATTCCTGATGGACAAAATCATGTTCCGCCCAACATTTTTTTCTTGTTCGAGAAGCCGTTTCACTTCTATATACAATAGTAACTTACGTTTCATGCCTTCAGCAAGGAAACATGAAATTGGTCAAAAGTGACAGTAAAGACTTTTACATTGTTACAAAAGATTTCTATTTCAAAGAAATGCTGTTCTTTTGAACTTTCTATTCATCAAAGAACCCTGAAAAAAATGATCACGGTTTCCACATTAAATAGCACAACTGTTTTCAACATTGATAATATAGGAAATGTTTCTAGAGCACCACATCAGCATATTAGAATGATTTCTGAAGGATCATGTGACCCTGAAGTCTGGAGTAATGATGCGAAAATTCAGCTTTACCATCACCGGAAATAAATTATATTTTAAGTTGTTATACAAGATTATTGTTTTGACTATTTCTGATTAAATAAATACATGAATGAGCAATAGAGATATCTAAAAATATATATATTTATGTGCTTGTATAAAAGGAACGTGTACATTTTTAGTTTTCACGTTTTAAAATCAAATTTTTATTTTTGCCGTACACAATCACATAGTGACTGTGTGACAAATACAATTTTAGAAGTATACTATTCAATGTGTGTATTAATATGAGGTCATAAAAACTGGATAAATGAAATTTGAAAATGCATAAAGATTTTGAATATTTGTTTTAAATGGTCTTCAAATAGTTTAGCATGTCATCGCTTACTGTTTGAAATGACAGCAACCCAATTACAGTTTCACAAGCATTACATTATTTTTTAGTCAGGTTTCTCGCCTACTTGTCTCTCCCGGCCTCCTCCTCTATCCCTCTATTTCAGGCTGTGGCACCTGCTACATGCAATTTTCCTGGAGCCAGAGTCACACAAAAGTAACAGTGGAACTGTAATCACTGAATGACTGTTCATTTGGGACAATGACTGACAATGACTTCTTGTTTCACAATCACAGAATGTATCAAGAAACTTCATCTGATTTTCTTTCCTTATCTAGTCACCCATCAACTATCAACAAAAAAAAAGACGTAATAAAATGTTATTTACCAGACAAATTACACACTAGCATAATTCAAATTGGTCTACAAACTTATTTTCGATAATTTAAGCAGAGGACTTTTAGCTCGTGACACACAAAAACCACCCAAACTTTAGTGTTAAAGTTAAACAGTGTTCATGAAATGTTTCTGCTAATCAAACTCTAAATATGTGCTGAAAAGCTCTAGAGGCCGACATAAAAATAGGGAACATGGAATAGACTTCTTAAATAGACTGTAACAAACAGGTGTTGGTTCATGACGGGCCAGAACGCTGCTAATCCTATCTCTGTATATAGACTCAGAGCTCATAGACGGCAGCATCACAAACAACAGTACAGAACAGCACTAGTTGTCTTGATCTATGCTTCTGTATTGGTTGAACGCCATACAGTTAAAATCTCCCAGTGCATCCATTATAGGACTGATTGAGCTCTTGTTAGAATGACTCAATGTTCATGTTGACATAACCCCAACACAGCCAGGTCAGGCATTTACAACACTAAGGTCAAGCTATGAGTAAACATACACTACGGCAGTACTGGGCTTCACTCGCACATCTTAAATTCACAGATCTTTGTACTGTATATTTGAGCTAGTCTAGATTTATATCTTGGTCTTGGCAGTATGTAGTCATCATGCTTCTGTGCACAGTGCCAAGTGTAAAGTCATGTTTCAAACAGTGACAATCCAACCTCTGCACTGCACTATGTATAAATAGACAACAATGCCAGCAAATCCACACACCTGGTCATGTCACTCCATATTCATCCAAAAACATTCATGAAAACGGAATGAGAAAGCTGTCAACTTTAACATTGAACAATGTGTATTTAAGAAACAATGCCTCCTAACCCTTTGAGACAATACATTTCCATGACTTCTCCATTCATTGAAACATTGTCATATTTCTAATGCATACATCTATATATTCATTTTTCATAAGTCTATACATGCATTTTTTAACTAATCGGAGGTAAGGTATTCTCAATTTAACTCACTGTTCGTAAGAACTGGATTTCCTCTTCTCCCTCTGCTCCTTCTGCCATGGTTCAGGAGATTTACAGGTACCAGCAGGAAAAGTGAGTCCCCTCTTTCCTTCTTCCCAGCTGGGACAGATCCCAGCCCTAGCTTCCCCACTTCTCTTTCACTTCGGCCCACAGGCTGCCTGTGCGTGTGAAGAACTGAGACTCCAGCTCTGGTGAATGCTGTTCACAGAGAGCTCCGCTTTCTGGAGCGTCCTCTCGCTCCTCCACATCAAAGAGGAGGAGCACCAGCCTCATAAAACTAACATTATCACTCTCTGTCGGGCTTAATAGCTAAAGGAAATATTACATTTTTTTAATAATAATTCAAACTGGTTAAATTAGTGAAAATATTGTACCTTTCTTTTTAAAAACTTTAATTTGGATTTGTTCCTTGGATATCTAAAGCAAATAAATAATTTCACTCTAAAAAAAGAAATATTCTAAGTCACCAAAAAGGATTCTCAAACTCAGTTTGTAAAAAGAAAAAAGAAAACTGTACTGAAATGCACTTGTAATGGAACGGTATGGGCAACTGTTTGCCAATAGACTTTTATTGCAATTGCATGTTTTGCTTTTACAAAGTTAGATCACACATTTCTTGGAAATATTTTTAAACATTTCCCAAACCAGTCTTCCTTACTTAACATGATATAGAACCAAATCAGTTGCTTATTGGGATAGTCCACCCAAAAATGAACATTTTGTCATTTACTCACCCTCATGTTGTTCTAAACCTGTATGAGTTTCTTAAGAAGATATTTTAAAGAATGCTGGTTTTTCCTACTATGGAAGTCCATGGGGTCCGTCAACTGTCTGGTTACCAACATTCTTTAAAATATCTTCTTTTGTGTTCAACAGAAGAAAGAAACTCAACTAAGTAATGACATTTTAACTTGCAAACAGATTTTGTCACAGGTCCTTATATAGACGAAAATTAAATGAACTTCTAGAAAATAACTACAAAAAAGTGAATTATTAAAACAGATTTTATTAAGAACAAAGAAAATTTGTGACAGCTCACAAACATAAACAAATAAAATCATTGTTGCATAAATAATAGTTTAAGGATTGCACAAACCATAATCAGATCCCAGTCGTTGGGAAATGAAATTTAACTAATAAAAATGAAAGGACTGAATGATTAAAGTGGTAACGGGTTCCAAGTAGACATGCGCACCTCATGCGAGGGCCAGCGGGGAGAGTCTCTGTAGCGCCTTCTAGTGGTCGGACGCCTAAACTGAAAGACTGGAGAGGAAAGATCACCAGGCAACCTGTTACATGTGTCATTTTCAAAAATCACACTATCTCGTGTCAAAGAAGCAAAAGGTGGAAACTCAAATGGAGGACTGGCATTTATCCATGAGGGGGTTTCCTTGTCGCTTTCGTGCAAAGGAGAGACTTGATCCGTTCTGAAGTCTTCGACTGAACTTGAGTCTTCAAAGAGATTCAATGGCATCATCTGCTGGAAGAACATTGGAGATGCAAAATCAGGTGTAAGAACTACAGGAGGAACATTTAAATCTTCACGATCGTCTTCCTCATGACCACCAATGTGACACTTCTGATCCAACAGTTTATGAAGATCAAGCTCCTTGACATTTTGCTTGCACAGGAACAGACATTCAGTTTTCTTCATTGCAGACAAATTCGGATCTTGATTTGGGTTTCCCAACGAGCTCAGAGAATCCACGTCATTTCTTGTCTGATTTTGGAGGGAATTTTGTGACCTCTTGCACATCTCTTGATGATGTAAATCATTAATCGGTTCTTGATCGACCGACTCCACACCTGAATCAGGGCTAGCGTCGCACATTCCTATGAAAGCCTGATTTGCAGGGGGAGATCCCACAGGACTCCGCTCTGGTGGTCTCTCAGATACGCCCTCATGACTGATGGAGCGGCCGAATCGGCGTGCCCCCTGCCTCCGAAGGCGCGTGGCTCCTCTCTGAAGGGATTCCTGCGGCTTCTCCTGGAAATGAGGTGCTGCTCGTGATGTCCGGAGCAGCAAGGTCAAAGCACTAAAACCTCTAAGTCGCTCAGCCACGGACAAACGCTGATGGGGTCTTTTGAAACCAAGAGTTGAGTCTGTCACCTTGTCTTGTTTATAATTCTTTTGTGTTTTGATGCTTCCTTTTGTCTCATGCACTTCATTGAAACCCACCTTCTTCTCCGTGGTTACATTCCTTTGCTCATTTGAAAGGGTCAGACTTGCAAACATCGGCCAGACACTCTTATCAATCTCAGTTTCAGCTCTACCAACTTCCTTTTCCAAAGCAGGGATCTCATCAGTACACGACTCCAGCATCACTTCAGGTAGGCTTATGGATCTACGAGGACGAGATCGGTTCTTGGAGCGGTTCTTATCTTTTTTGGACTCTTTACGTGACGGCTTCACCTCTGGCTCATTCTCTATTTCTGGGCTTGCATTAATTTGAGACCGTTCATTTTGAGTCACAGATTGTATTACCTCACATTCTCCTAACCGCTCAAAGTCCTCAACTTCAAGTACAGTCCAGCATTCATCGTCACATGGTTCTTCACGGTCCTGTCTCTGCATGAAAGATGCTTCAGATCCCATTTTTAGACAGTCATCAGGGCTTTCAGCAAAACTGCAGTTGAGAAGATCCGGGTCATCGTCCACCTCATTCCCAACAACAACTGCATGATACAAAAATGTTTTATTTGAACGAAAGAAAATAAGAAAATATGAAAAGATTTGAAGTATACAATAATGTCAATGATAGTGATGAACTAGCATATTGGCCAGATGTTTATTGAATCGGTAAATATTGTGTAAGAAACAGACTGACATGTAACTTTTACTCTGTAGCGCTCAAATTGAATTCATGTACAAGTTGATAAAAATGATAATCAAAAATCAGTCAAATTAATAAAATTCTTCCAAACCTGCTCCTGGTTCATCAATGACAATAAGAGGTATCCTTGGAGACATATCATCATTTATAAGTGGTGAATCACTTTTACAGTCAAGCTGTTCTTGGTGTTCTTCTGAACAATATTCAGGGTCTTTATGTGTTGGTGTCACTGAAAGCTAAAAATATCAAACCAGGTTAACAGAATGAAAAAAATAAAACAAAAAAAGTAAAAACTACTAAAACCTGGTTAGAACAAACATACTTGGTTACTGTTGTTTCCACTGGACACAGTAAAAAATCGGAGAGATCTTTTTCTCCGATGCACCTTTTCTTCTTGTGTTGGAGGCCTGAAAACCCCAAAACATACACAGATAAGCCTAACTGCTACTCTTTGTAGATTAAATATCATCCCCAAATTAGTATTACGGAGTAGAGGGCAGTCATGATACAGTACCCAAGCAATTTCCGCTGTTCTTTGGTGTGGCTTCTCTTCTTGGTGGTGAGAATAGTATCTTCTTTACTACACTTTTCTTTCAGGGGACTATGACTGCTTACAGATTCTAACAGATTTTTGCAAAGCAACTTTCGGGTATCAATATTCTCCAACAATCATGAGATAAGCTGGTAAAATACACACATAAATAGACTGACCTTCTGGCTGAGTGATAGCTGTTGACATGTCCTCTCTTAGGTCATGCAGAGACCGCCTGATCAATAGTAAACACACAAGCACAGAAACATCTGGGATGAACATCTTTTGCAAAGTAGGCTATAAAGTCATCTGACAACCAGACAAAATGGATATTTATGTATCAGATAAGCCAAAAATGTACCTTTTCTTCGCAGATCCTTCAAGTTCAGGAAGTGATTCCTCGGTGGCTTTACGTTTGACTGTAACTGGTGATTGAGGAGTAGGGCATTTTGAGAGCGGAGTCACTATAAAAATTAAAGAAGCATTTTTTTTTTTTTTTACTTTTGCAGTTTAAGAAAATAACAAATAGGAAAGCACCTACCATGCACAAATATAGTGGCTCACCTGATGTGACATCTAAGACTATTGGTGGTCCAGTGGGAGTACGACATGGCTTCAGTTTGGAAAAAGCATCTACGAATATTTCTGAAACAATATTTTGATAAAAATGTACATTATCATTAAAACTGAAAGAAAGATATGCTAGGATTTTTTTTGTGCCCATAACATAAATCATTAAATACTTTACAAGTTTGAGGTCTGGAAAAACAGTAAAATTGTGAAATATCATTACAATTTAAAATATTAGTTTTTAATATTTTAAAATGTGATCTATTCCTTCAGAAATGTATTCCTTTATTCTGAAATGCTGATTTGGCCCTCGGGAACCATTTCTTATTATTATCAATGTTGAAACAGTTGTACTACTTAATATTTTTGTGAAAGCTGTGACTTTTTTTCAGGATTCTTTTATTAATAGTCATAATTTTTTTTCATGTTTTTTTAATATTATATTGCAAAATCAAAGATGACACCGTATATAGGATAGGGGGGGGACCTAATAAAATAACTTTTAAAAAAAACAGAATACTTGGGGGGTGGTGGCATGACCACCTTAATTGTTTGTGATGAAGTATGATTCTGGTCTTCTTTTTTTGTTGCATTGTCAAAGGCTCTTAATATTTCTGTGAAACCCTGCCCAATAATTGCAATTTTTGGATTACTCCCTGTTGATGGCTTGTGTAACAAGCTCCATGCTAAAATTATTGCTTTTGACGCATTGGTAGCCAGAAGACGAATATTGTTACATTGGAAATCCTCATGCCCCCCTCCTAAATTGTCCTGGTTAAAAGGATACCTTTATTGGAGATTTGATTTCCTTGTCACGTTTTCCATGTATGCCATGCATATTTGACATTTAAGAATCTGCTCAATAAAAAAAAAATCTACAAAACAAACAAACAAAAAAAAAAAATCTCACCACCAACACTTCGCCTTCGTTGTCGTCTCAGACTTCTGTAAACACTGAGTCCTGTCCTCTTACTAAACATAGCGCCACCTGCAGGAGAGGGTGCCTCTGTTCCCCCTGTTGCTTTTAAAGCCTCCAGCACACATGATGGAACAACACCTGATAGACAAAGTTCAAACACAAGTACAAGCTCAGTTTACTCCAAATAAGTAGGTCAATCTGATGCTGTACCCAAGAGAGGGCAGGTTAACCAATCGCTCATTCAAATCTCCTACATCTTTACCAATACGTTCTGCATGAAGAATGAGTGATTTGATCACTGATGTCAGCTGGTCTAAATGTTTCTCGGTGTCCAGAGTGAGTTTGCAAGGTTGACAATGAAGCAGGTTAGGAGCAATAACAACGGCCAGGCTACTCGCATCCATTCTATTCTCGCTGCATCTGATCAAAGACATGAAGATAAGGAAAATAGGACCAAAAATGAGCTTGTGTATTTTCTGTACATCTATGCAAAAGTGTTTTTAGCATGCTGTCAATTACCACAGACAATAATTTCGACTTGAGAGTAAATATTACAGAAATTATTCCTTTAAAATTTGCACAGATCCAAGGAAAATAAAAGACTCAAATTGACATTACAAGCTGCAATCAAATGTAAAACCTCTCTGCAGCTTGACGCAGAAAGGTGCAGAGGTATCTGAGTGCACGAGCGTGGGATGAAGGTAACAGAGCTGTAATGAGCAGAGTTGTTCTGTTTCTCGCTCCCTCCTGGTCGTGTGTCATCTCAAGCCCCTGGGCCTGAATCAGAGGGATCTGGAGGTCTGTAGGGATGAGAGGAGACGGCAGCTCACGCAGGAACTGCTTGATGAGAGAGGCGACGTCACAAGGCTGCAGGAGGTCTGTGTGCGGGGGAAGGAAGACTGTCTTTCCCTGCTCCAAATCTGCCTATGAAATAAAATCATTTGTTGTTAACCTTTCCTTACAGATCATTTTAAACACGTGTCAAAAGTGCTATTTGTATTTTAGATGTGCACTGCCAGTAAAAAGTTGTGTGTTTTTCAAAGGAGGAACTTGTTCTCAACAAGGCTGCATGTATTTAATCAAAAAATATAGTAAAAACTACAATTTTGTAAAATATAACTACAATGAAAAACAATCATTTTTAACAATTGTAATTTATTCCTGAGATGGCAAATTGTGACAGTCTTCAGTGTCACATTATCCTTCAGAAATTATCCTAATTAATATAAATAAATTCAGCCTTGGTGAGCATAAACATTTTAAATATAATCTCATTTATTCCAAACTTTATACCAGAATTGTAAAACTAGTGGTCGGAAAATACAGGTGTAAAGGTCAAAACGGGTACCTGAAAAAAATATTGCCATCCATCAAAACATGAAATAGGCTACCTGTATAAATTTAACACGCACAACTACATAGGCAGAGTGGTAAACTATAACCTGTCAAAGCCATAGTGATATATGATAAATGTGAAGGAATTTACCCTTAGAGCTCGGATACGACTCAGGGATCCGGTCTTCCTGAAAAGACCTTCTGTATCCAGATGTTGTGACAGATATCCACAGGCCTCCACCAAGAACCTGAAAACCAGCACTTCAGATGCTCTCATGTGGCATACAAACGCAGGCTTCTGTCTCTCAATCACTGTCATGCTGCTCTCCTGAACTTCAATTTTATTTTTGATTATCTGAATTTTAAAACAAACAAGATATGTTGATAAACATACTGAGGTAGTGTACCGCCCATGTCAGAGAGTTGATGTTGAGGGAGCAAATGCATGTCACGTCCAAAAGCAAAGCGTTGTGACGAGCTCTCCTGAGAGACAAATTCAAAGTAGGTAAATGATAGAATATTTTAAGCAACAAATAATTGCCCGTCGTTACAAGTTTTTTTTTTTTACCTGACTAAAAATTTGTTGACAGTTTGAATCTCCATTCAGAAAGTTCTTCCAGTTTTTCACGCGGATACCGACAGCTTTGAGCGCGTGAATGATCGCCACCACGCGCAAACGCTCCTCTGTTAAACCAGCCATTATTTTACGGTCTGAACACCACAGAAACGTTCAGTCTACTGTGTAGATTCAGAATGTTTTGTTTAATTGGTTGTTATTTACTTGCACAGTAAATTCATGGAAACGGTAAATTTGGCCTATTAGTACGGCGGTGGATGCGGAGACGACGTTTTCGTATGAACCGCCTGAAATGATTGGTGGCAGGTCGTTTCCGCTCATCTGCACGTATGCAAATGAGCCAACTTTATTCAAATAAGCCAATGTGAGGTTATTTTTTATTTTATTTTTTAGCTTTACTGGAATTGACTAATGTTTTCCTTTTATACTTATTAAATAAAAATATTATCTTTAAAATATTATATTATCTATTATCTTTAACTTTTTTGCAATACAGATTAATTTTACTAGCGTTACCTTTTATGCCGTAAAACGGAGGGTAATTTTTTTCTTTAATCAAAAGTGAGAAAACTGTAAAAAATATTATAATACACACAAACAAACTAAATTATTGTTGTATTGGTTGTTATTTAACCCTATGAAAATATTAAAATATAAACATTACACAAATATATTCAAAAATTTGCATTTTTCAGAAGTAATATTTTTATTTTTATATATATTCTAATGTGATCAATATCTCGTTGGTTGGTAATTCTCAAGAGTTTTTTTTTAACAATACATTTATGCACGTAACTGTATGCATTAAAGCTTTTAGCATTTTTAAAAGAAATTACTCATTTAAAGTCATTTTAGGGGAAAACATTTAGCAGCAATATGATTTAAGCACCATATATAAAACGAAAGGTTTCTATCTGTTTACAATGGAATCACAATGCCATTTTAAGACCAAAGCCTTTGTAAGACACCAACTAATGCTATGGAAAAGGTGAATTAAAAACATAAAACTGGATGTTTATATATTTAAGAGGTTTTCAGAAAGCTGGGTAGTTAAGCTTGCCAAAATATTGGGGGGGGGCTTTTAATTAATGATTCATGCAGGCAGTACCCCCTTCTCAAATAACACAAATCTGGAGCAGACTTGAAACTATCATAGATCTTTAATGTACAGGTCCTTCTCAAAAAATTAGCATATTGTGATTAAGTTAATTATTTTCCATAATGTAATGATACAAATTAAACTTTCATATATTTTAGATTCATTGCACACCAACTGAAATATTTCAGGTCTTTTATTGTTTTAATACTGATGATTTTGGCATACAGCTCATGAAAACCCAAAATTCCTGTCTCAAAAAATTAGCATATCATGAAAATTAACCTAATCATCTGAATCAACTAATTAACTCTAAACACCTGCAAAAGATTCATGAGGCTTTTAAAAACTCCCAGCCTGTTTCATTACTCAAAACCACAATCATGGGTAAGACTGCCGACTTGACTGCTGTCCAGAAGGCCATCATTGACACCCTCAAGCAAGAGAGTAAGACACAGAAAGAAATTTCTGAACAAATAGGCTGTTCCCAGAGTGCTGTATCAAGGCACCTCAGTGGGAAGTCTATGGGAAGGAAAAAGTGTGGTAAAAAACGCTCCACAACGAGAAGAGGTGACCGGACCCTGAGGAAGATTGTGGAGAAGGACCGATTCCAGACCTTGGGGGACCTGCGGAAGCAGTGGACTGAGTCTGGAGTAGAAACATCCAGAGCCACCGTGCACAGGCGTGTGCAGGAAATGGGCTACAGGTGCCGCATTCCCCAGGTCAAGACACTTTTGAACCAGAAACAGCGGCAGAAGCACCTGACCTGGGCTACAGAGAAGCAGCACTGGACTGTTGCTCAGTTTTGCATGTCATTCGGAAATCAAGGTGCCAGAGTCTGGAGGAAGACTGGGGAGAAGGAAATGCCAAAATGCCTGAAGTCCAGTGTCAAGTACCCACAGTCAGTGATGGTCTGGGGTGTCATGTCAGCTGCTGGTGTTAGTCCACTGTGTTTTATCAAGGGCAGGGTCAATGCAGCTAGCTATCAGGAGATTTTGGAGCACTTCATGCTTCCATCTGCTGAAAAGCTTTATGGAGATGAAGATTTCATTTTTCAGCACGACCTGGCACCTGCTCACAGTGCCAAAACCACTGGTAAATGGTTTACTGACCATGGTATTACTGTGCTCAATTGGCCTGCCAACTCTCCTGACCTGAACCCCATAGAGAATCTGTGGGATATTGTGAAGAGAAAGTTGAGAGACACAAGACCCAACACTCTGGATGAGCTTAAGGCCGCTATCGAAGCATCCTGGGCCTCCATAACACCTCAGCAGTGCCACAGGCTGATTGCCTCCATGCCACGCCGCATTGAAGCAGTCATTTCTGCAAAAGGATTCTCGACCAAGTATTGAGTGCATAACTGAACATAATTATTTGAAGGTTGACTTTTTTTTAAAATTAAAAACACTTCTTTTATTGGTCGGATGAAATATGCTAATTTTTTGAGACAGGAATTTTGGGTTTTCATGAGCTGTATGCCAAAATCATCAGTATTAAAACAATAAAAGACCTGAAATATTTCAGTTGGTGTGCAATGAATCTAAAATATATGAAAGTTTAATTTTTAATCATTACATTATGGAAAATAATGAACTTTATCACAATATGCTAATTTTTTGAGAAGGACCTGTATATATATATATATATATATGTGTGTTTGTGTAGGAAATGTAAAATCTATGACATCATTAAGCATTATTTAAATACCTCCAAATCACTATTCATTTTGTCAGACCTGCATATTACATATTCATTTTCTGTTTACTGTGTACTTCTTTGTCTTGTAATTACATGTGTAACATATGTTTTTTGTACCTCAACGCTTTTTATCTTGGCCAGGTCGCCATTGTAAATGAGAAAGTGTTCTCAATGTGCTCACCTGGTTAAATAAAGGTTAAAATAAAAAAATAAAAATTTTGAATAGACACATGGAAAGAGACTTGAATGTGAAAGTGTATCCTGGATTGAAAACAACAACAACACTGACAGCCGGTTTACACTGAGTTTTACATAAATAGAAATGGCTCTTTCACATGGATTTATGAGTCACTCAAATTGCATTCATTTATAATAAAAACAAAACAATAAACAAGTCAATAATATAATCTCATAGCAAAATAGCAATATTTTGAAAAGAGTGAACTGAAATGTAAGGATGTATATAGTTGGTAAACAGACCAGTTTTATTGATGGCTGGATTGACTTTTAATATGCATCTTTGAACATGATGAAAACACATGTTTGGGAAATCCTGTTGACATACAATGACTCAGCTTTATAAATAAAGGACATTTCACAGGTAGTGTGCCTCAAGCACAGATCACTTCATGTTTGAAACAAAATCTTCTCCTTTCTTGATGGAGCCCTTCAGTTCATCCATGGCTTCAGCTACCAGCTTCTCCTCAAACGCAGAGATCTTGCCAAGGCCAAGGTTCTTTTCAATGCCGTTTTTCTGAGAAAAGGAAGAGAAATTAGAAAGAAAAAGAGTTAATAAACAAAGACAAAAACACAAAGCCTGTTTTACCAGGTGGTTGTTGTCCCTGTGACCTTGTATGATCTGAACATAAGATGAAGTAACATCAAAAGAGGGTCTAGCTAGATTTACCCCAAGCAGGAGAGGTGTAGAGAAGTATTTGCACTCCGTTTCCTCAGATCTCACAAATGCACATTCAACAACACCCTCCTTTCCATTCATGGCGTCAAGAAGGGAGAACGTGAACCTGGCTCCAGCGTAGGCCATGGACAGAGTGGCAGAGCCTATGAACAGACACATTTAGGTTTACAGATACAAATTCATATTTCAGATCTTGTAAATTGTATTTTTAATGTGGTATTTGAAAAAAAATCTAAATTAAGTTTCTGCACAATTAAAAAAAGATGCCAGCGACATGAAGGAACCACAGCCTAGTCTGAGAACTTGATGCAATCAAAAAACAAGCAATCAAACAGCATCTAAAACCGCAGTTCTCACCTGCACCAGCTTTAGCTTTCACAACCTCAGTTCCTGCTTCCTGGATCCTGCCTGTCAAAGCAGACAGCTGATCTGCAGGGAACTCAACCTTGGGTGTGCACTGAAAACAACAAGAATACACATCAGCTTTATCATTTCATCAAATAATCTAAACAACCCGTCCGAAAGAAAAACTGCTGTGCAATGTGACCCCAAAAAAAAAAGTGAAGATATTTTACATTTACAGTACAGGATTGTAGACCAATGAGAGATTACATAGTGAGCAATGAAGCAAGCCTCCTACAAAATAGGCTGCCAAAAACTTGGATTGACATGAAAGTTAAAGCTTGAATTGGTAGTTATTGTAATGCAATAATGCTCAAAATGCTTATTGAATAAGTTATCAGTTATGTAGTAATACAGGTTCTCCTCACCTGTGAAATGAGAGGAATGATGGTCTTTCCTGCATGACCTCCGACCACTGGCACATTGACTCGGGCGGGATCAAGGCCCTGGAAATATTGCAGTAACCGTGACAATGAAATGACTGTGCAAATGTATGTTCTGGTGATGACATTAAAGGGATAGTTCGGCCAAAAAAGGAATACGCCGACTTCCATCACCCGTGAATGCGCGTTGATCGTTGCCGGAAGTAAGATATTTTCATTTATAAAGTTTTAAATATGTATATTTTTACGACAAAACCGCACGGATTACCCTCAGAAGGCCTTCGTTTGTCCCCCTGGAGCCGGATGGATTACTTTTGTGAAGGATGTATGCACATTTTGGAACTTGAAGGAGGTGGACCCCATTGCTTCACATTATATCCACTGAAGGGTCTAAGACATTTTCTTAAATAACTGAAAATGTGTTCGTCTGAAACAAGATTGACATATGCATCTCGAACGGCTTAAGGGTGAGTAATGCATGGGTTAAATATCATTTTTGGCCGAACTATCCCTTTAAATAAATAAATCTGCATCTATTGAGTTTATAGAACTTACTTTGAGCTCAGCAACAAAAGTATTTGCTCTGACAATATCCAGTGTTGTCACACCAAAGACTCTGTTGGGGTTGTAGACGCCATGTTTCTTCATCACCTCTGATGTGATGGGAATAGTGGAGTTCACCTGAAATTCACAATGAAGTTTAATACAGAACTTTTTTTCCTATGTGAACAATTATCAACTATCTTAAATGGACGGTACAAAGCATACATGCATGTAAGTGTGTGTGCGTGTGTAGATATGTAGTGCTATACGCCCTTTTGACCTTTGAGCAGTTATAAAGTAATATAACAGCAATGCACCGATCTCTCCGAGACTTTATACTTACAGGATTTGCAATGATGCAGATCATGGCCTCAGGGCAGTGACGGGCGCAGGCATCAGCTAGTATGGCCACAATAGTGGCATTGGTGTTGAACAGGTCGTCACGGGTCATACCTAGAAAAAGAACAATCTTCAGAAATGAATAGAAATCCATAAGAATTTCTCATTTATAACTGAGCCCAATTCTATCCCCAAGCCCTTATGATTAAACCAATCAACATTTGTTGTTGATTATCCTATTTTGCATTCACACAAATGTTGCCATTCGATGCTGACTATAAATGTGCTTAAAAAACAAACAAATCAGAGATATTAAAAAAAATATATATAAACACCCACCAGGCTTCCTTGGCACACCAGCAGGGATGACAACAACCTCACAGCCTTTCAGTGCAGCACCCAGCTGATCTGCTCCCATGAACCCTGCAAGGCAAGACAGTGAACACTATAGCAGACCAATTTAAAGCAAAAAGCAAAAAACAAAACAAAAATTGGTAGGGTTTAAGCATTTGTGAAGTCTAGCACATGTTACCAGATAAAAGTAGGTTGTTTCAACTGTCAAGTTTGAACATTTGAATTTAAAATTATGGGTTAAAAAGTTACCTGGATGAATCGTTCACAAGATTAATAAGATGCATTTGGAAAATACAGTGAATTTTCAATTCATGGCAACTTTGAAATAATAAACATGATTTCTCTGCAAATACTAAAAAAATCTAATTATAACCATCAGAACCAAAACCATTTCTGTACCTGTGACATGGGCTCGGGTCTCAATGTGACTGAGGTCAGAAGCCACCCCAGGAGTGTGGGCAATATCGTAAAGTGACAGCTCGCTCACTAGAGGGCTGTTCTTCAGTAGGAGGGACAGGGGCTGCCCGATGCCCCCCGAGGCACCCAAGACAGCTACTTTCGCATTGTTCTGCAAGGAGGAAAAATTGCAACATGTTACACAATTGCAATATGTGCTGATCCACCCTACTTATATCAGTAAAGTGTACTTTGACTCAATAGGCCATTAAATTAACTGCTTTGTATTGTTGTGTGCAATATATATACACAGATTTAAGAGGTATCATTAATAATAACTTGGTTACCAAAAACTGTTTAAAGGGTTAGTTAACCCAAAAATTTAAATTCTGTCATTAATGACTCAGCCTCATGTCGTTCCAAATCTGTAAGACTTTCGTTCATCTTCAGAACACAAATGAAGATCTTCTTGATGAAATCGGAGAAGAGCTTTTTGTCCCTCCATTGACAGCTACGCAACTACCACTTTGAAGCTTCAAAAGGTTCATTCAGAGATCGTAAAACTAATCCATATGAATTGAGCGGTTCAGTCCAAATTTTC
Organism: Siphateles boraxobius; assembly: GCF_051911475.1. Taxonomy (NCBI): domain Eukaryota; kingdom Metazoa; phylum Chordata; class Actinopteri; order Cypriniformes; family Leuciscidae; genus Siphateles; species Siphateles boraxobius. The sequence goes on from NW_027508866.1 coordinate 7,676,740, forward strand.
TGAAGAGACTCGATCACTTTATATGATGAACAGATTGAATTTAGGCTTTTATTCACATATAAACATTCATCAACTTACACATTAGTTGTGGTAAACAGAAGCTCAAGCATGTTAATTTGACGTGCGAGAACCAATGAGGTTCATTCCTGTGTGTTACGCAGCACGTTTGAGGTTCCTCAAGAACCAATGAGGTTCAATTGAGCTTGATCAGTGCTTAAATGAGAATAAAAGCCTAAATTATATCTGTTAATCATATAATCGAGTCTCTTCAAAAAATTTGTAGTAAATCGCTCAATTCATATTAATTAGTTTTAAGATCTATTTATGAAGCATTAAAGTGGTAGTTGCATAGCTGACAACCGGGGGACAGAAAAGTCTTAGATTTCATCAAAAAGATCTTAATTTGTGTTCCAAATATAAACAGAAGTCTCAAGGGTTTGGAACGACATGGGGGCGAGTAATTCACTTTCATTTTTGGTCCCTTTAAATAAATAAAAATTAAAAAGAGAACAACCTTTGAATGCAAATGTTAAACATCCATTTGCGTGTCTATGAGTTTACAAATGGAGGTCACACATACATATTTTTTAACTGGACCTTGGGACTTTTGCATTCTGGAAAGAAATACACCAGTAGGAATTTTTACTACCATTCATGCAGAGAAATGGGAGAGTTTAAACCAAGTGATTAAGGACTCTGTAAAGTGTTTAGACACTACAAAGGAAGTCTGTATGCCATTCGAGTGCGTTTAGTGCGAGTTTATGGAAAACAATTTTATTAGTCTTATTCTATAGGCAACTAAACGCATGTATTGCAATGTGTTAAGAATAAAAAGGAATGCAATGTGGGTGTGATGATGTATGGGGAATAGAAGTACAAGCCTTATATAGCCCAAAGTTTTGTTTCATAAACATATCAAATAGTGAATCATCGCAGTAGCGCTTTTGCCTTTTTAAGCCAACACAAAAGCTGCATTAAGCCTGATCTCTCATTACAGATCAAGGCACTTTGTAGTACTTGCTACACCACAAGCTGATTACAGTAATGACCTTTCAAAGGGGGTCGAGTCAATGCGATGCCATCTCTAACCTGGATGTTCGCACACAGGCAGAGGCAGACTACACGAGTTGGCAAGGTCGACTAAAAACCTACTCATGGCGGACAGCAGGATTTCAACTGGATACTGGATTCATGATTAAGAAATCACAGTCAGTGTGCTGGCTAAATGCCAAGCAAGGTAACTTCTAGGTTACCTGGATGCAGGTTCTTAACTTAGTTTCAACTGTATTATTGTAGTCTATGGATTATTAAGGACCACGAATAAATAAAGGAAAAAAATAAATTTAGTTTTAAACTCAGTTTGACATGTTAGCGTCAATATACACTCATATACATCACGTAGGCTAATGTTAGCGCACTTGCATGGTAACAAATATGACCGTTTTTACCTGGGAGGAAGTGGACAAGCTTCGGGCGAGGGTGGCTGATGGTCTAGCGATGCGGGAGAACATGTTGGCTTGATATTCAGTAAGTGCTTGCGGTTTTAAAATTAATATTTGATATAGAGCCCCTCCTGACTGTGACTCCAACGTCCTCTAACAAGACAACCGTGTGAGAAGAACAAGTCTACGATGCAGCCAAGCTTTGTTGACGCTATGACATACTGGCCTTCTCTGATTGGTGTAGCGGTGTGTATGCAGAGCTATGATTGAATAGAAATTTTGTCAGTCATGTTAAATGGGGCGGGGTTTACCACCGCTTACTCTTCAATGGCTGATCACAATCTGGCGATCGATTGGTCCGTTTGGATGAAACGTCATAGAAACTTTTTCAGCCCTCTGAATTTTTTTATTACTATTTAAGGACAAAAGTACAAAGTTTATACAATTTAAAAAAAAACTCTTTTATTAAACTTTTTTTAAACAGTAATAATTGCTCCTGGCCTATTAAGAATTTAGTTTTAAAACTGAATTTGTCTAGGAGCATGATTATTCTAAAATTATACCCTGGCCTGAAACATTACATGTTGGAGAATAAAACAGGTCTCTTGCTATATTTTACAAAGCCTGGGACAAAATGTTTGTGAACTATTATTATAAATATAGATTAGTAAAGTCTAATGTAGTGTAAAGTCTGAATACTGTACAGTGTAGTGATATAGAGTATACATACTGTGCTGAGCCTGGCTATGTTTTCTGCATGCAGAGTAATTGGATGACCTACTTTATTCAACAAAATTTTACCACAGCTTACAGCAAAGAAAACTGTGTTCCATACTTGACATTTTAGTGTGGTGTATAAAAAAGAAGTTATAAATTTGATTCATTATTTGATCTGAGTGACAAAAGTTTTTACAGAATTTACAGAATGCAAAATAATTGTTTTTCTTTCCAATAAACACTGTATCCCACAATACAACAAAGGGGGGGGGGGGGTATTTTAATTTAATACGGATTCATATTTCACATTCAATTATAAATAGTATGCGCAGTATACATTTACTGTAGTACGTACAAGACAGTACGTTAGAATTCCATCCCGAATATACCACCCCCTTTCCGCTCTTTCTCCTTCCAAACTGACCAATCACCTTCCACGCTCTCTGACAGCTGACCAATCAGAGAAGGTCTTGCGTTCTGCTGCGAGCTTTATATTTCCGGGGCTGCTTTAGGAATGTAAACTATTCAACATGGAGACAGTTGATAAGCTGGAGGCGATGGTAAGCTGTTTTTTCAGGCAAACGTTTCCATCAAATGTTTTCCCTTGTAAAGTGACGGTATTCGTCTATTTGTTAATAATACCGGTGCCTTTGCATTAGATGACGTAATGCAGAATAAAACATGAAAAAATACATGTTCTCTATATACCTCTGTCTTTCCCTTAGGTTGGTTGGAGGGGAGAAAATTACGAAAAACATGTAGCTGGATGGCTAACTAGTGCCAAAGCTAATTACATTATTTAATAATAATTACAGCAATATCAGTCTTCATATCATTAAATTACTGTAATGCGAATATTTTGAAACGAAACCTTGGCATTCAGCCTGAAAATGTTTATTTGGTTCGATAGCTGGTCGGTAGTGAGGAGAGTGCGGGTGCGGGAGGGCCTGTGCGTCTGTCCGCCAAACTGCGCTGCAGCCCGACTTACTCCTATACATAATTCAATAAGGTTTTTATTCACGTTTAAACTGTACAGGCTTATATACATCGAGTTAATGTCGCAGTTGTTATTAACGGATAAAATTAATATAAAATGTGTCCATTATTTCTGGACGACGCACAGATCTGTGTAAACGTTTAGTCTGTGAAGCTTCTGACAAATTGCATGCCTGCAAAATCTCATAAAAGTCATTTTTGTTATTCTATGATTTTAGTAAAACCTTCAACCTTTAGTAATTTTATATTTGCATGTTTAAATATCATTAATACGAGGAAACGATAGGGGGCGCAATATTAGCTTGCCAGAAATTGTATGTGTATATTACACACACACACACACACACACACACACACACACACACACACACTTAAACACTCACTTTTAAAAGTATTGCCCATATTATGAAACATCTACATATCTGGATATCAGCACTATAGGGTTTATGTTTTCTAATGTTTATGTTAAAACTGTGTTCTTCTTCCCAGGCTTTTAATTGGCATTATTTACATGATTGTTGGATATTTCAGCATGCAAAAGGACCACCCTGAATGCGTACTGTCTGTCCAGTGCCCCTTTTATATTGTACTACTGATAACCCAGTTATTAAAGCAGTGCAATGTTAAAAGGGCATTGGCCAGGGATTTTTCTCAAAGGTAGGGTCAACAACTTGGCCAGTCACATCAATTGCTGTTAACAGGTGCTCTGACTTCATTGCACTACTGTATTGGACAGCTAGCAGTGCAATAGTATTGTCAAAGCATCTGAGAACAGCTTTGCACAATGTTTACAACTTTTCAAAGAGGTGCACCATCTCAGTTGGCAAATTGTTGTTTGTTTTCTGTTTTGCAGGTCATAATGTCTAATCCTAATTCTTGGGACCCTATCAGTATTGCCTCTGCTGTCCACTGTGTTCAGAGTAGTGCAATATTGCTAATAGGGTTTCAGGTTTTAGATCGTGCCCTCGTTCAGATGGGCCAATAAATGCTAAAGCATATGAATGGCAATCAACTCCTGACTCAAATGTTCTGAATGATGGTGTTTAGATCCATGTCCTTGTAGTTCCAGAAAGCAGAAGCTGATATAGAATATGTGGAAAAACGGCTGAAATTTGACTTCATGGCAAATGTGCGTGAAGCGGGCTCGTTTGAGGTAAGTTTGTATACATTTATTCATTTTAAATAATGACCGAGTCTGTTTTTCTAAATCTGTGGTCGTGGATTTCAGGGAAACCCGGTTCAGTTGCTGGAGAACCTGTCGGCGATCAAAGCGCGCCATTCGGCCCTGTGCACTCAAGTGGAGGAGATCGCAGCAGAACAGAAACGATCCATGGACTCCATACGAGCTCACTTGGACACGACAGTACAGCTGGTTCAACAGCTGCAGAACACAGCAGATGTGCAGGTATTCATTCACTAGTGCAACAAGAGCACAAGTCTAACAAAACCAAAGGGTCCTTGCCAATGTTATTAAACTAGAGGCCATACACAATGATTTTTACCAGGGTAAAGATTGAAAAATAAAGTAGTTCCATGATGTTTGTGGTTCGGACGCTGTGTGCTAATGGGAATTCTGGTGTTCAAGGTTCCTCCACTGACAGAAGAAGAACAAGAAGCGAGAGATGCTCTCTGCTCATCCATTGCCGCTTTAAATGTAGAGGTTAGACAGTTTTATTAAAAAATGCTTTTTATCATAATTACACAACTACACTACTGTTCAAAAGTTTGGGGTCGGTAAGATTTTTGAAAGAATTTTCTTATGGCTGCATGCATTTACAGTTGTGGTCAGAATTAATGGCACCCCTGGTAAATATGATCAGAAATGGCTGTAAAAAATACATCTGGGCAATGTTTATCCTTTTGATATTTCATTCAAAAAAATTGCAAAAAATCTAGACTTTCATTTAAGTAAAAGAATTGAAAGTGGTTGGGGGGGGGGGGGGGGGGGTAAAATGTATATTTTTAAAATATTTTTTATGTGTAAAATATCTATAAAAGTATATTCCCATTAATAACCTTTTTTTTAGCATACCAGGGTGACTAAGAACATGAAATTGTCTAGCTATGACTTCTTGTTTCACAGGAATTTAAATATGAGGAAACACAAAGGCCAAATTCCCTTAATCACAGGGATTAAAGTGAAAAAAATTCTTCTGACTGAAATTTTCATATTCCTTTAACTTTATTTAAATAGTCGAGACCAATAGCGTTTTAAGGGGAGATGTTTTAAACCGCTTTAATATTGCCAGTTTGTGTATTTTAAAAGCTATTTTAATCTATGAAAACATTTTTATTAGCTTGACAAATAATCAACCATCTACATAACTTTTCAGTGCATATTTTTATTTATCTTATAAGACCAAACAATGCTAAATATATTAATATATAGTTTGTTCCATGGCAAATCGTTTGGCTGAGGGCAAAGTGAAGTTACATTACTTTATATATTTAGGCTATTTAACTTTAACTTTGCAGCCTATTAGAGAGCTGTCTTATGTTTGACTGAATTGTTTGATTTATTTCTCATTGTATAGCTTCTTATAGCCTACCTATTAGGCTACTTATACTTTTATACTGGATATTATTGATCATTAAAACTGACATTTAACAAAAAGAGACAGGGTTGTGTAATGTTATATATTCTAAAATATTCTTTATATGTATTTTACTATGCATTCTCTTTACTGTTTGTGTACATGCATAATAAAATAAAACGATACAACCCTGTCTCTGTTTGTTAAATGTCAGTTTTAATGATTAATAATGTTTCATATTTTTTAAATGAAAACAAAAATAAGCAGGGTTGTGTTTTATATTTCGTGTTGCTATAAATATATGCAGTGAAGATAATCAATGTGCGTTGCCTGAACCACATTTGTGTGGCCATTAATATGTTTGTTTATGATAATATGTTCATTTATAAATGAAAAGAGGTGTTTTATATATATTTCGTTTGATTGTTGATGAAAAGAGGCAGAGTTGTATTTTATACCATATTTTGTTTTATTGTTGCCTAAAATATACATAAAGAGATAACCGGACGCGCGTCCTCGGGAGTTGTTCTCCTGAGTCGAACTTGGCAAGTCCGAAGTTTGCGTACTTGGTATTGAGAAACGGCCAATATTGACCCGCGTTCTGTTTTCTATCATGCGCCGTGCACGTTTGCGATGATGTAATATGAACACAAACGTACCAGGGTTGGATAGAATCAAGTTGAGTTTGAAACCAGACCAACGCTGCGGGGGGCGCCGGGAACAAACGCGCTCGGATTCGGACCGCAGCAAACCAGCTGTAGCCTGACATGCACTTCTCCAAAAAGATTGATTGAGTGAACACGGGGGATTGAGTGAGCGGGAATTGAAAAGCCGGACTGGACTATAAGCGAAGTGATTACAGAATGCTTAGAGTGGAGAGAGGAACGTGCTTTCGCTCCAATCCAGGCTTTATCACATCCCCCTCCGCAGGGTGAATACACCTCGTCTTTCCTTCATTTAAGACCTGTTCAAACTAAAATTAAGACATTTATCACACTATTTGAGAAATGAAAGCCTATTTACGGCCTTAAAATTATGAAAAGTGAATTTAGGACATTAAGGAACATAAGGACAGACAAGAACCCTGCAATTGACGGAAATCCGTCATAGACTCGCTGCAATTAACGGAAATCCGTCGTAGCGACGGAGAACTTTAATCCCTGCTTAATCATCCACCACAATGAGTAAAACTAAAGAATATAGTTCTGATGTGCATCAAAAGATTGAGCATCACAAAATGGCTATTAGAAAATAGCTAAAGAATTGAAAATCCACATTTTGACCATCAGGGCAATAATTAAGAAGTTCCAATCAACTAAAGATATTACGAATCTGCCAGGAAGAGGACGTGCGTCTATATTGTCTTAATGCACAGTGAGAAGGAAAGATTGAGTGGCCAGAGACTCTTCAAGGATCACAGATGGAGAATTGCAGAGATAAGTTGAGTCTTGGGGTCAGAAACCTACCAATAAAAAAACAAAAAAAACAACTCCTACATCACATGTTGTTTGGGAGGGTTTCAAGAAAAATCCTCCTCGCTCATCAAGTAAACAACTCCAACAAATGACTGGAACTTCAAACAGCACAGGGTTCTGTGGTCCGATGAAACTTAAAAAAAGAGCTTTTTGGCAGCAAACCCACTAGATGGGTTTGGTGCACACAAGGATATAAAGTACCCCATGTGTACAATTTAACATACCGTTGGATCTTTAATGTTGTGGGCATATTTTTCTTCTGGAGGTCCAGGACATCTTGTTCAGATACATGGCATTGTAGATTCTATCAAATATCAACAGATATAAAAACAAAACCTAACGGCTTCTGCTAGAAATCTTATAATGGTTGTGTTTGGATCTTCCATCAGGACAGTGATCCAAAACAAACTCAAAATCAACACAAACATGTGTCAATGAGCACAAAATTAAGGATGTGCAATGGCCATCCCAGTCCCCAGACCTGAACCCTAGAGTAAATGAGTGGGCTGAACTGAAGAGAAGAAGCGCCGACATGTATCTGGGAATCTGAAGGATCTGGACTGGAGAGATTCTGTATGGAGGAATGGACTCTGATCTCTTGTCAGGTGTTCTCCAAACTCATCAGGCATTATAGGAGAAGACTCAGAGCTGTTATCTTAAAAAGGAGTTTGCAAAAAGTATTTAATAAAAGGGCGCCAATATTTGTGGCCAACGTGTTTTAGAGAAAAACATTTATTTCATAATGTGACCCCCCCCCCCCCCCACTTTCTATTCTTTAACTTCAATGAAAGGCTAGATTTTTGCACATTTTTTGAATGAAAGATCAAAAGGATAAACAATGCAGATTTATTTTCTACAGCCATTTTTGATAATATTTCCCAGGGGTGCCATTCATTCCGACCAACTGTATTGGATCAAAAATACTGCAAAACCAGTAATGTTGTAAAATTACTGTTTTGTATTTTAATATAGTTTACATTTTAATTTATTTCTGAAATGGCAAATGTTGCTATATATTTTTGTGGAAACCATGAATTTTTTGTTTCCAGGATTCCTTGGTTAATAGAAAATTCAAAAGAACAGCATATATTTGAATGGCAAAACTTTTGTAACACAAATATCATTGTCACTTTTGATCAAGTTAATGTGTCCTTGCTGAATAACAGTATACATTTCTAACTTTTGAACAGTATTGTATGTCTCTGTTCCTATTGTGAATGGGTTTCTTTTTCTTTAGGCCATGCCGACATCGGAACCTCAAACTCAAGCACAGTCTGAATGTAAGGACAGAAGAAATCCATCAACATAAAGCAGCTGTAACATTTTCACAATGTCAAAGGTGAACAGCATCTTTATCAGTCTCAATAATTGTAATATATATAGCTGTTTTGTCTGTCTTGCAGCACGGAACATGCATGAAGAGGTGTCTGAGGGTACATTTGAGACTGTCCCGCGGAGTGTACGCGGTAACTTGAAGCTGGATGACCTTAACATGCTCAATAAGCAGTTATCTGAGTACTTCTCAGATAAGAACAGGTTTGTCTGGTCATATTTAACCCTAAGCCCTAACATGATTCACAATGTAGTGAAGTTTAAGGGTTCAAACATGATTTAAGGCTTAAGGCATGATTTAAGTTTAAGGCTTCAAACAAGTTTAAGAGATCAAACTTGATTTCTAATGCATTGGATCTAAGTCTTTTCATTCTGGTGACTTTAGGGGGCCGATAAGCACTCAGAGAATGAAGAAGTTAAAAATGAAAGTCAGTGAATCTGCAATGAAGACCTTACAACACCTTAAACTCATTGAGCTGGATAAGAAAGGACTTGTGTCATTGCTGGCAAAGGAAACCGGGACAAAATAGATGCAACCCCATCAAAATGCGTAAAGCCTCAAGTTACTTCCAGTTGTAGTATATTCCATTCCATAGTAAAACCCCTCTACACACACTTGAATGATGGCGTACTAGACAACATTTCAGAAACATTCTGTTAAGTTCAGTATATCCATTAATTGGGATTGCATACATAAGAAACTAACTTTTTAAGGAATAAACTTAATTTCTTCAGCATTGTTATGCTGCTGTATTAAATTATATCATGACCTGGAATCATTAGATTTGTACAAGAAAGAAACTGTACAGCATAAGAGTTTATATTTTGTGTGAAGTTAAACAGGTGTTTATGTAACTTTAGATCGTCAAGATCTCAGTAAAGCAAAGGAGACTGTATTTGAATGTAAGATTCAGTAAATTCATTTTTTTGTATGCAATAAAATGTCTTATTTATATATATATATGCATATACGTGTTTTATTTAGAAGCTTTACTAAACATAACACGACAAATAGCAATACATTTTTTGTAGCAACATCAAACAGAATGTCAAAATCATTTAAAAAAAATATATATATTACCTTGAACAACATCATCTGCTAGTCAACTGTAACATCAACACTAGAACTGCAGCTTTGATGTGCAGATGTTAAGAACAAGTTTAAAAGCTAAAGGTTTTTATTTGGAAAGATCTTTTTCCTTTAACAGTAAATTCAACATAAAGGAACACAAACCACATGCCTTAAGCATCTAAAATGGAAACGATTCAGATGCAAGAGACCTTGAGGAAATCCAAGAGATCGGCTCCTCTTTAACTATGTGGTTTGACTGACTCTGGAGGTGTATGCTCAAGAATTCTGATGATAAAACAAACAAACATTGAAATTATAAAAATTAATTTGGGGCAGGGGAATTAACTAGTTATCAAGTTATTTGTAAAACCTTAATTTCTAAGGCTGAAGTGTTTTAAAAGTCTATTATAAACAGTAAGTATTCCTGGGTCAAATGCATTTTTTTTAGGCTTCTTGTGCACCTGTTAGGATGGTTCTCCTGATTAGCTGCCTCAATCCTCTCTCCCAGCTCATTTATGCCTTCTACAGAGAGAATCAACAGGGCTTCAACCAGTTAAACACTACAGTCTGCGTTTGAGCTTATTTACTGAACCTTTAAAGAAGGCCAAAAAAGACCCCATAACTTCTTTCCACTTACCTGCTGTCTCTATGCAGTCTCTTTCTGGACAGCCCAAGTCCCTCACATCCCCCTCTCCTTTTATGTCAGTGGTTCTCTGTCTAGGGGCTCTTTCTGAAAGCATTCTTTCCAGATCCTCATCAAAGGTGGAGCTTGCTCTGCAAGATTTCAAAGTAGAAGTATCTTCTTTTTTTATTTATTTTTTTAGGAGAGGAAAAAACATAAGAGGACCTAATAACTTGAATCCAAAAACATGAACAAAACATTCAATTAAAATAGCTGTCAGCAAGATTTTACACTGACCTCCTTACCAAATTTTGTACATAAAGAAATATTGATAAACATACATATCAACCCCTTACTGCTGTAGACTTTTAATGTACTATTCTGATTCATTTTAAAACAATGAAATCAAAATTGACTATTCTTATTTTTCTAAATGCAATTTATCCATGCACATATTTGTATTTTTTTATTTATTTTGTGCTCATAATCTTCAATCAAAACTAATGTTTTTTATTGTTTGAGAAACAGTTTCACTTGTATGGGAAATAATAGTATAATAATTATTTTAATATAATAATTTCCCCAATCACAATAGGGGAAAAAAATCCGGTCGCAAAAACAAAAAAAGGTTATGAAATTTGCATATCTAAGTGGATAACTATCTGAGCTATAAAGACACATGAAGTGTAAATAGATCCTCATTTTTGAGGGCAATATCGTGTTAAATATAGCTCCATTTCTCTATCCAAACAGCCCTAAAATCATTATGCAGGTTATTATTATATTTTTATCAACGCTGTCAGAAAGTTATCAACCAATGATGAAATACCCCTTACTAAGGCAAAGTATTGGGTTTTACCTCTCAGTGTCATCAAGGCTGTGACTCTTATTGCTCTTTTGAGAGTTTGCATTACTTTCCATATCAGCAGAGTTAAGATCTGGATTCTGGTCTGAAAATAAAAACGTACATCATTTGAATTCCTTTTAAAAATTTAAATGACAGTCCCAATGTAGATCCGTCTCACCATGTATCTGACACGGGTTTTCACCCATACACTCTTCCTTCCTCTTTGAGATGCCTTCATCTTCAAACACCTTTTCATCAGAGGACTCTTGATGTTTAGAATCAGACGGGTCGTCACCTACTTCCTCATCCACATCATTATTCTCTACAGGAATCACAAACAGTTTGATTCTCACACCATAGCAATTGCTAAAATCATTAATACTTTAACAATACATCCCATAATGAATTTTTGGAACACTATAGCAGTGAATTATAAATGCACACTGTCAATAGGATGCTCCATCTCTTCACTGGTCTCCTGGCTGGTCTCAGTGGTCTGTCTTGCTCCAGAGCTGGCAGTGGTGAACTCTGCATTACCGCTAGAGGGAGAGTCTGTTTCCTCCTTAGACATTTCTCTTTTAAATGGAGACTGCAGGACGCTAGACACAGAGGCATTCGTCTGAAAAGAGATGCAGGATGTCATTTTAAATGTAATACCTGTGAATATATTGATGCAAATATAATAAGATAATGGAACATTTACTTTTGTCAAATGAAAGCTTTTACAACAAAACAATAACAATAAGCATTTGTATATAATACAAAGTCAATAAAACATTTTGAGTGAACTCTGTCAAAACATGCGTTGAAGACGTCAATATTGAAGATATTTGATGGCTAGAGTGTGCTATCAAATTCTCCCGGTAGTCAACATGACATTTAAAAGCACATATTAGAAAGATTAGAGATGCACTGATGTAGATGTTTTGGCTGATAACTGATCATTTATAATATTTTGAAGCCAATAACTGAAATATAGGTCAATTAGATATTATCATTCTACATTTAGAGACTGATTAAAAAAAAAACACTCACATTAAAAGTCTAAATTGGAAATAATATTAATAATTATAATAACATATAAAGGTTAATCAAAAATAATGAATGAAATGATACACATCTATAGCCAACATTCTTTTATGCAATAAAATGACACAAATATAACAAAGATTATAGAAACAAAATGAATGTGTGTCCTGGACAATAAACAGGCTCTGAGTAGACATTTTATTTATGTTTAACATTAGTCAAGCCAACAAGCATTAATAATTTGGAGTGTTCATTTAAAGGTGCAGTCTGTGATAATGTTCCCTGCACCCTCCTCCTCAGACTCGACGCTCACGCGGTTTGCCAGTGTGAGACACGCAACAGGAACGAGCGCAATTGACCCTTGGCAAAGACCCGCCCCCCTTCGTTACTGTCGCTATGTCCGACAAGCTACGCCGCTCTCACGCACACACCATGTTCTCACGTAGTGAAAAATACATCGCGGATCAGAGAGGAGACTGACAATACGCTGACAGCACAGACCAGGTTACTTTCGGTTACTTTTGATATTAAACATATTAAACAAAGACTCACCTTTCAAATTTGGTCATTTTTAAAAAGAAATTTAAACAATAAATACCGTTTTGTGGCTCTATAATGTGTCGTGACAGATCGCTGTAGAGCCTCGGTTAAAGCTGCTCGTGAACCGATCATCTCTTCCTTCTAGTTCATTTATAGCATCAAATAAACATGAACGAACATAAGAAGGAATGTTGTTTTAACTGCGGAAAGGCATCAGTATATTCAGTTTTTCAAGTTCAAATCCTCCCATGTTAATCTACTAACTCTCCTGACTGCTTTGTCGGACAAAATGGCGATGGTATGATTGGTCAGGTCACCTGTCAATCAAGCTCCCTGCGAAGGGTCAATTGACAATGAAAGCCGAGGAGACTTACACACTGTAAGGTAATGATGAGTTGATTTATCCGCGTTTTAATATGCTCTCGTTCATAGAGATTTTTAGATGGATACCGAGGCTTATAAGGTTGTGTAGAATCTGCAATCTCTGATCCAGTTTGTTTGCTGGCTGCAATACGCTGTGTTTCCTGCCAACTGGCATCCCGGGGTGTCGAAATACTATTGGGTGAACTGGCAGTGGGCGAGATAACTGGCTGTAGGCATTGTTTTTCAGAGAAATGAGTATGTGAACTTATAAATATCTGCAAACATATTATGGTATTTTTATGCTTTAGTCGAGTGAAAAAGTTACATACAGCACTTTTAAGTATAAATGATCAGTTTAATTGACTTATCGGATTGATACAGATAACATTATAAAAACACATATCATCCGATAGCCATATGACCGTTGATATACTTCAGAAATGTATTATTCAAATATGATTGACTGACATTGCTGCTGTCTCCTGCGCTGGCTGTGGCGTAACTCTCTGTGCAGACAGTGTGGGATGGGGCACTGCCCCATGGTGATGTGTCCAACAGGCTCTGGAGGTGAGGGAGGGGCTCAGAGCCAATCTGCACATCTTGAAGAGTCCTACGACCTGTAATTAAACAGTGTGCACAATTACATAAAACTGGCCCACAGAATGTACTCTGAATTTTGATTAATCCTAAAAGTGAAGCCTATGTAGATGCATGTTATATTTTTCTGATTCACTTCATACCTTTTGGGCTGCGTGGGGTGCTGTTGCAGGGTGGATGTTTTCTGCTGTGAGGGATCGGCGGGGCTTCGGCGGACCCCAGCCACTTTTGGTGCTGGGCCGGTGAACAGGATATGCTGGAGAGGTCCGCAATCTCAGCGAGGTCTGGCAAACAACTGATCAAACAAATACACCAAAGCACAGAGGACAGAAGGAAGGAAGGAAGGAAGTCAATATTGTTATTTTTATTTGCAATGGACTCAACAGACAAAATACACTACCTTTCAAAAGTTTTGGGTTGGTAAGATTTTTTAATGTTTTTGAAAGTCTCTAATGCTCAGCAAGACTTTATTACTTTATCAACAAACAGTAAAAACATTAAAATTGTTTCTATTCTTTGACGAATAGAAAGTAAAAAAAACAGCATTTTTTTTTTAATAGAAATCTTTTATAACAGTATATATAAAAATGTGGTTACACTTTATTTTAAGGTGTCATTGTTACAGTTTAATTATATAATTAAGTACTGAGTAATATTAAGCAACTACATGTATTTACTATAGGGTTAGGGTAGGATTAGGGTTTGGTTGAGGGTTAGTTGCATGTAATTATGCATCATTTACTGTTATTACTATGGTAATTACATGTAACTTATGTAACAAGATCACTGTAAAATAAAGTGTTACCAAAAATGTCTATACTGTTATTTGTGATCATTTTAATGTGTTCATGCTGAAAAAAGTCCAACTAACCCCAAATATTTGAATTCACTGTACACTTCATAAAAAAATCATAGTTATTACAACAAATTAATTCCATCTGCTGTTGAGCTTTGCGTGAAATGCTTAATTTCTTTTACCTGAGGGTAGGAATGTACCTGTGCACAGGGGTAATGGATTCAGACTCCTTCGAGTCCTCTTGAGCAAGCTGGTATTCTGGATAATAATAAGGGCGATATAAAGGTTAGAAAAATGGACAAACTTTACCCACAAAGCTGGCAATACAATGATTGCAGAGTGTTTCATCTGTATACCACTCAGACTGTTTTCTACAGCTTGTTTTTCTTCTGCTGGAGATGTGCTGGGTCGACACACTTCCACTGTGACGTCCAACTCATCCTCTGAGCTCAGTGACTGAGAAATAAAGGGTTTACGAAAGATATTGACTTTATTCTTCTATATTTTAGGCCCGGCTGCACAGACAGGGCATAGACTAAGTCATGACTAGGCCTTAGTTCAATTAGGACATCTACGTAGCTTTTATAAATGTGCCTTAGAAAAAACATTTCTGGTGTGCATCTTGAGTGTCAGCATCCTGCCTCGTGTTGTTTGTATCCGGGCCTCTAGAGGTCTCCTGTGTTTCTCCTGTGCGCCGCCTTCTCACTCGTCCTGGATCAGGGACATCCTTCAGTTCATGAATTTGGAGAAAGTTAGGTGCTCGATACATGGTTCTCTTGCAAAATTGAATAAAACTTGGTCCATTTTTTGCACATGTTGAGGGATTGATTTTCACGGCTATTCCAGAGTATTCACCCTGATTGTCTTCTAATTGTGAATTTTTTCTTGTGTGAATTTGTAGCATGCTGGGATGTTTTTTATTTATCTCTCTGTAAGCAAACATATTGGGCTTTTATTTAGTAATGGATGACCTTTTTTTTTTTTTTTTTTTTTTTTTGGGGGTTGTTTTTTATTTTATTTTTTTTCCTTGTTAGTTGTACTTGACACGGTTTTGACTCCCGAATTGTTAACTCTTGATTTTATGTCACTGAAAAAATCAATAAACAAATGTAAAAAAAAAACATGCATTTTAGTCTGGGACTAGCTTAAGCCTTGTCTGTGAAACCAGGAGTTAGAGTGTTATATGACAAAACTAACTTAAATGTCCACTCTCACCTGAGAATGCTCTACACCAGATGATGTGCTTTTTGACCGGTGGTGTTTGGGTGTGTAGAACACACTAGACGGCTCTAAAGGGGTCTGTGTATAAGCCGAAGTATCCGAACTTCCCTCATCCTTTGGACACAAAAGACATTAAATAGTACATTAGAAATTCAACATTTTACATATGCAGAAATCGTATATTTGTAAATACATTTTCCAGTCATAATTTACTTTCAAATGACTATTTATTAAACTCCCCTAGCTCTTATTAAACAGCCTTAAACTAGTACACAAAAAGCTGTTTTTGTTACTGTACCTTTAAAACTTCTACATGGGGAAAAAAACAAATATATATGTGGGGGAACACCACAGAACAAGTATAAATAAAGGTTATAGTTTATCACCTCAGTTTGGCTTGTAGTCTCCAGCACTCCATTGGTCACGTCAAAAGTTTGATTGATAGTGTGGTAGTTTGTGCTCTCCTCACTATCACTCTGAATACCTGGCCGTAAATAGAATTTGAAAATGAGTTAATTATTTAAAAATGCAGTTTAATACTAAATGTAACCAAAATAAAACATGAATATATGAAATACATTAACAGCAATTTCAGGCATAGCTCTACTACCAGCAAAACTCTTGAACAGTTGCTCCAAATCAGTGCTTTCCAGGGTCTCAGATTCCGGGTAGCTGTTCACACTATGTCTGATGTTGTATCTCTGCAAGTCCTGTAGGTGAAGCTGTTGCTCCTCTACGTCCTCACTGTCACTGCTGCCCACAGCACCCAGTGGTTTCCCCAAACACCCACGTGCCATTAGGGCCACCATATCACTAACCTCACCTGAACCGGCACACAAGACAGATCGCATACCTTTTCAACACTTTTCTTTTTAAACTGGATCAACTGCACATGAAGATAATGAATGGAGTGGCTGTTGTCTCTCACTGGTCCATGTGGGTTTTGTTAGGCAATGTTCTGCGAGAGATCGGTGTGCTCTGTCTTTCTGTGTCTCCGACAACCCAAGCTGCACATTCAACCTGAAAGAGATGCATTTGCTTATTTTTGTCATTCTCTTGCCTATTTGCTCATATATCTTTTCTGTCGTCCTATCTATTATACTCCTGTTTTGTATACGACTTGTATTAGTCTTTTTCTGCTAATGCACTTGTACTGTTGTACCTCTGACGTCCTGTCTGCTGCTGTCCTCTCTTTATTGCTTCGACTCTCTTGAAGTCACTTTTCTCCTCCTGTAAGTAAAGTTTTTCCTCATATTGTTTTCTATATATTATTTAAATCATCAACCTACACTAATTGCTATTCCATTATTTTTTTGTTAGTATCTGATCTTTGTTAGTGGTAATTGTCACTAATTTAGTTTAACATGTAACTCCCAGCTAGTTGATCATACAAGTCTGGTGATATTCTGAAGGTGAAGTATAGTGTATGTGTGTGTACTCTACCGTTCAAAAGTTGTTGTTTTTAAAGATTAGTACTTTTATTCAGCAAGAACACATTAAATTGATCAAACATGTAAGTAAAGACTTTTACATTGTTACCTATAATTTCTATTTCAAATCATTGCTGTTATTTTGAACTTTCTATTAATCAAAGAATCCTGGAAAAAAGTATATCACGGTTTCCACAAAGATTTTAAGCAGCACAATTGTTTGATACTAATAAATGTTTCCTTTAGCAGCAAATCAGCATATTAGAATGATTTCTGAAGAATCATGTGACACTAAAGACTGGAGTAATGATGCTGAAAATCAACACAGGAATAAATTACATTTTAAAATAACTATTTTCTATTGTAATATATTTTCAATTGTAATAATATTTCATACAATATTATGTTTTTTTTTATCAAATAAATGCAGCCTTGGTGACCGTTTCTGAAGACTTCTTTCAAAAACATTAAAAATCTAACTGACCCCAAACATTTTAGCAGTTCATATTTTTATATTATATAAAATATATTTTATATTAAAGGTTGTGCGCACATACCTGTACACTACTAGGATAGGATGTGCTCTCAAAGCTCTCATCTTGAGCTGAGCTGTACTGACTGACCTCGTCATCTGCATTAATCGTCCACTCGTGTATATAACTTTTGGACGGTGGCCCGAAAGCCTTCCAAACACTATCACTGCGCTCTTTCTCCATTTTCACCCTCTTCACCACAGCATCCACCTCGTCAAAGCATGGGGTGCTCAATCGAGTCGCCTCCACATTATCCAGACTCTGCTCAGCTTGCTGTAGAAGAACCTCAGACACTTTAAGGTTGAGAACAATGGAGCCAGTATGCTTTGAGATGGAGCTACTGATTGCCAGATCCTTGTCTGTATCCGTATAGTTAGAACACGATGGTTCAGAGACTGGAGAATGATGGGTAATAGGCCATTCATGCAATGGAATGTGGTCATGATGCGAAATATCCCAGTGGAGGTCATCAGTGTCTGAGGTGGACTTCTCTTCTTCTGTGTAGATTTTTTCTAGGTGATGTTCCTGGATCTCATTGTGTACTGCAGTCCTGCAGTTCTGATATACTAAAAGGAAAGTATAGGACAATCAAAGTCTTTCATTACATTAATGTTCTTAGCAGGCAATTTCTTGCAAAAGTGATAATTGTCTAGACTCTAAATGTTTCCCTAATCATGGCTGGATGGAAATCTCACCAGCTTCGTCTTGCTCTTTCGCCTGATTAATGTCAGTGTTCCATCCAGGAATGCACTGAAGAGCCGACCAAGAGTTCCATCCACTTCTCTTATTCTCGCTTCTTATCTCCTATAGCAGATTAGATTGCACTATTCACTCTCATGCTATCATCTATTATCTCTGTATACCTGGAAAAACCTTGCACAGCATGACCAAAATATAGATGAAAAGATAAAATCTATAAATTAAATAAAAAAAAAATAAAGGGCAATATAAGACATACACTACCATTCAAAATGTTGGGTTCAGGAAGATTTGTCACATATTTACCCATGTCTTGTCTTGACCTTTGTTGTATTTCTTGCCCTAGTCCTCGTTTCCTTGTTAAGCCTGTTTGCCCCTGTGTATAAAGCCCTTTTGTTTCTCTTGTGCTTTGCTATTTGTTGTTTCATGGTAGATCGTATTCGTGTTTTGGGTCAGATGTTCCTGTCTATTCATGTGGAGTTTTGTTGTTTAAAAATGAGTGTGTGCAAGTGGTTTCTCTCATCTCTCAGCATTCGTAACAATTTGTACTTGATTAACAATTATTACATGCTATTCTTTAAAACTTTCTATTCATGGTTTCCAAAAACTAATTAAGCAGCACAACTGTTTTCAACATTGATAATAATAATAAATGTTTCTTGAGCAGCAAACCAGCATATTAGAATGATTTCCGAAGGATCATGTGACACCGAAGACTGGAATAATTGCTTCTGAAAATTCAGCCATCAAGGAATAAATTGTATTCAAACAGAAAACAGCTATTTTAAACTAATAATATTTCAGGATATTACTATTTTTACCAAATAAATGCAGCCTTGATGAGCATAAAAGAATTTCAGGAACATTACAAAAGAATCTAAAACCCACTTCAAACTTTTGAGTGGTAGTGTACATCTAGAAAAGAGAGCATGTTGGTGCAGATTGATGAGATAGAAACATAACTAAACCCATGTACAAACTCTGATATAACAGCGTAGATTGTAGCACAGATCGTGCAGGCTGCTGGTCCTGTGCTGGGCTTTGTGCTGGAGGCCAGTCTGCAGGAACTGGTAATAAGGCTCAGACACGGCAGGGTGTGCTATCAGAGCCTGACCGGCCTCTACTGACCGTTTTATGCAACGTGGGTCCATGGGGCCCCATGGCACAGCATCTGTACAAAGCAACACAACCACGTTACAAACTAGCAACACAAAAAGAGATCTATCACACAAGCTCTACATTAAAGATGACAGATCGTTTTCATTACATGACCTGTACCTGTATAGATCTCCTGTATAAGGGTGCACACACTATAGAGATCAGCTTTTCCTGTACATGCTCTACATCTAATCACTTCCGGAGCTGCCCAGTTTATCAGGCTGAGAGGCACAGGAACAGGAGGCGCACTGTAGGGGCATGTTCCCTCACTGTAGTTGGAAAACATATCAAATGACTAAAGATTCAAATTGCATTCTGTAAAGGCCCATTCACACCAAGAACGATAACTATAAAGAAAACTATAACGATAACTATATTAGCACCCACACAAGCAACGGATATAGGCCATTCCTTCCGTGAAAAAGGCCTATTATTCTTTTTATTCTGGATTTTAGAACTATAGCTTTATCAATATCATAATAGTTATCGTCCTTGGCGTGAATGGAATGTCCATAATGAATACAGGTGAAACTCAAAACATTTAATTTAATTCAGTAATTCAACTTAGAAGGTGAAACTATTATATTATATAGACTCATTACATGCAAAGTGAGATATTTCAAGCCTTTATTTGTAATAATTTTGATGATTATGGCTTACAGCTTATGAAAACCCCAAATTCAAAATCTCAGAAAATTAGAATATTACATGAAATCAATAAAAAAAAGAAGGATTTTAAATACAGAAATATCGGCCCTCTGAAAAGTATAATCATGCATATGTATATAGTTATATACTAAATATATATTAGTTTCACCTTTTTATTTGAATTACTGAAATACATGAACTTTTGCACGACATTCTAATTTTTCGAGTTTCGCCTGTATAAACTATTTAATTTACACATTTCATTCATTCAAATTATTCTAAATTTATAGTCTATATATTTTAATATGTGCTTTTTGCAATGACGGTGTACCTGGGCACCATGAAGCCGAGGCCCGTAACCTTGGCAACTCCAGGGTGTACTATGAGTACAGTGTGTGAGGAAAGGGCCCGGAGCACCAGAGATCGGCCGTTCAGGTACATTAACACCTCACACACCTGTAGCACCACAGATAACAGGTCAACCAGCTGTAGTAGAGGAAACTCATCCCGCTGCAGAGTGTGAAAAGAAACAAAAAACACAGTTAAAACAAAACCACTTCCCTCATGTATAAATTTGTGCTTTCTGAAATGCTCAATTATTACCTTCTGATGAAGCAGACTGTACAGGGATCCTACATTCACTCTCTCATAGACCAGCCTTGTGCTGTCCAGGCCAGCGGACATACTCACAGCCATCAGCATCAGGATGTGCGGGTGAGACACCTGACTACAGAGGACATCATAGAAATCATGGCTTCTGCACAGTGTATTTATATAACAAATAACAATGCAGGAATATAAACATAGGTTTCGAATTACATGAGTATAGGATGATAAACATTTTCCTTTTTGGGTGAAGTATTCCATCTAAACAATTTTGGACATTTTGACTGAAGTTAAAGTCAACATGAAATCAAAATGGACCTTATTAAATTTGTTGATAAATGTCAGTGGTTTAATAGTGCATTATTCTAGTCAGAGCTATTATAGTTAACTAAAACTAAAACCACTAAAAAACTGTTTTGTTACTTTAAATAAATAAAAATTATTTCTGCAAGCTTCAGTAGCTAGCTAAAGCAACATTTCTTATTTTTATTTGGTTTAAGTACTAAAAAACTATAACTAAAACTGTTTTTTTAATGTATAGACATATTTTAAAAAACAACAAAACTTTAATTACATTTAAAATAAAAACAGAAAATATAAAAATAAAAACTATAACAGAATATCAATGATACAAAAAATGTTTTAATATCTTTTATCGAAATAAAAACTTTATCTGCTTCTAAAATAACTTTTTTTTCTGACAAAAGGCTGTGCAGACAGGAAAAATAATATTAAGCAATATAATATTAACCAATAATATCACACTCCAACATGTTTCATTTAATTCACAATCGATAAAATATACATTATTTTCCATTCAGTTTCACTAAGAAATACTATTTTATAAGGTCTTCTAATTATTCCAGTTCAAATGAAGTATAAGGGAAAACCTTTTACATTAATAAACATTTAGTTAAAAAAAATATGATACAAAAAACAGCCCTACCACCTAAAGAAGTTAACTGTTGAGTTTGTCAAACTCTTTTGTGGCTTTTTTTTATTCCAGGAATTGTTATAGTCTTACCAGCAATACTCCTGCTCAGAAATGAGTAGATCCAGAAGGCCATCTTTTTCTTCACATTGTTGCAAAATCTGATCATTTAGCTCTTTAACCGTGACACGACATCCTTTCCATCTGTAACTAAGGCATGGTTAAACAAAAAAATGTAGTTATATCCATCACATCTTTCATCTGATGTGCAGCATATTTAAAAAGGTAATTCATTACAATGTCTTACTTGGTCATGCGTATGAAAGATCCACACATAAATGAATTGAGGGGCTCATCGTTAGCTTGACCTAAGTCACTGTCACATATCAAGGGCACAGAAGCAGCCAATCCCAGACTCAGCCTTGGCTTCTCAAAGCATAACTGTAATGATTAAAGAAAAAAATATATATATCCTAACAGCTCACTGGAATTAAGCTGTAAAAGTTAAAGGACATTGTGTTTAGTAGCTTTACTGTGCCAATGAGTAGAGGAATCGTAAAAGGATAGTTCATCTAAAAAAATTAAATTAAATTCTGTCATTATTCACTCTCATGTCGTTACAAACCCGTATGGCTTTCTTTCTTCTGCGGAACATAAATTAAGGTATTTTGAAGAATCTTGTTAACCAAAGAATTTCGGTTCCCATTGACTTCCATTGTACTTCTTGTCTATATAATAGATGTCAATGGGAACCGAAACTTTATGGTAACCAACATTCTTCAAAATATCTTCTTTTGTTTTCCACAAAAGAAGAAAGAAAGTCATACAGGTTTGGTACGACATTGAGTAAATGATGAAAGAATTAAAATTTTTGGTTGAACTATCCCTTCAATTCTATAAATCATTGTAATAGTAATCTAGGATTTAAAACATAGTTTGTTCATCGATGTGAAATGGTTTATAAAAATTACCAAGAAATGTGTATTCTTGGTGTGTTCAAGGGTTGTTCAGGGTTAACCTTCTCAAAATACTTGCAAGAGAGAAAAACATGTTTACACAAACCTTTCCATAGCCAAAACACTGCATCATCAAATCACAGGCAGACATCTTATAGCTAGTTTTATTTTCATGACTGAGCTCATATCCCCTAAAGAAAAGGACATAAACAAAAAGAAACTGAATTTTTACTTTCACTTTTGTACTAAAAACACTTGTACTGTATTGAGTTTCCATTTGTTGTGCAATCTGAGTAATTAAATCACTGTCCAACGTAGGTGTTGTTACTTTCTCATTCTCAAGATTTATTGACACTATAACAAAGAGATTGAAAGTGTTCACTGATAAAGATCAATGTTTCTGCAAATCTTACCAAGGAAGCAAGAGCTTGAGCAGGGATGGAGAGTTCAGGAGAGTCTTTGAGGAGGTAGGGGAGGAACGCACATCCCCGGACAGATGCGTCTGCAACAGCCTCTGCATTTGAGACTCGCATCTCTTCAGAAAAGCAAGCATCTGTAGATAAGGAAGAACAATTAGTCAAATGGCATCTTTACACTGCAAAAACTGCATCTGAAGCAGCAAGTATAGCACAATAAGCTGCATTACACAGACTGTTTATAAATGCATGTACATAGTAATTACAATTGCAGAAATGTGATGTTTTAAATATGAAACTATGAAAATGTTGTAAATAAAATCATCTAAAATAATAAATTACACCATGATATAATCTGTCATGACAAAAACAAAGATTAAGGCTGCGCTGATGCTGTATTTTATTTATACGGAACCAAAGCAGCACAGACCTTGGGGCTGTTCTCCTGAGCACCTGCCTCGGCCCAGTCCTTCGGAGTCCGGCCCTGATCATCATGGAGACGCAGGTCCCCGCCAGCATCCAGCAGTGAACTCAGAAGCCAGGGATTACAAGAGAAAACTGCAGCATGGATGGGGGTACTACCATCATTACAGCGGCTGGTGGACATAAGCATCACACGTGAGATAGTATGCTATTTTTCATATCGACACAATCTCCATGGATGATTATGGGAAGGTTTGGCCTTACTGATTTGGGTTTGCTCCATACTGCAGAAGTTTCTCTGCAACACTGGCAAAGCCGAGGAGAGACGCGCAAAAGAGTGGTGTCTGTCCAAGGTGGTTCATGCTGTCAACTCCCACACCTATGGAAGGTGGCATACAAAAAGCATTAATGAAACACGTACAATCAAAGTAAAAATCATTTGAAATGCCCCTGAGATGTATTTAAACCTTTTTTGAGGACTTTCTCCACTTTTGCTACTTTTTTCTCAATTGTGTATCTGTGCAGGAGGGCTGGCAAACCTCCACTTTTCACGGTGCCCAGGAGCACCGGGCAGGGCATTGGCTGAACCCCTGTCATGATGCTGATGTCCCAGGGGTAAAGTTTCCAGAGGTTTCTTCTTCCTCACCTGTAAACCATGATTTAGGCCTAAGTTACTAGGTTGAATAGTTTTAGCATAGAAACCTAACCTAACGAGAGATTAACACATGTTTGCTTAACATTGTTTACTGACTAATTACAGTAAGAAAGTGAAAAAAGAAACGAGAACTAACCGAAGTTCTCCTTACTAACATAACGTTAAATTTTAAATGTAATCAACGTAACTTACATCTATGCTAGCAAACGGACAAAATTAGACAAAGCTCATGTAATCTGAATATTCATATTTATCGCACTATAATTTACCAGTTCAGGAAGAGTTTAGCTGCCTTTCTCTAATTTAAAATAAGTTTTGAAAGAAGTAATTCGATATTCTGTAATGTATTTCACGCGGTTTACTCGTTCTTGATGATTCTATTGGACGTTGGGAAATGGTGGATGGATGCTATTGGATGAATCTTGAAATATCGACATGTTTTATTTCATTATAATTGATTCGAAGTATTTAAAATAGTGATTTTATGTTTTGTTTAGACTTATAAATAGACTTCATAAACTTTGAAAAGAGAATCCAATTTGTTAGCAAAACATTGTGATTGACACGCACTATTTCTCCTTCTGCTTTCTCCCTCCGCACAAATATGTTGCAAAGCAAAACAGTCACTCACTCTCACTCCAATAACAATGTAGTTTGTGTGAGAGTTGTTATAATAGGTTTGTTTGTGACTTTTGTCAAAATTTATTTAAATTGTAAGTTGTCTATCGCTTGCTCATGTTCTGTAATTGATAAGAAATTATGGACAAAACAAAATAATTGCAATTTGTTAGTAATGAATAATACTTTTTAAACCCTGTTTACCTCAGAAATAACAAAATATTACATATACTATAAGTATCACTATGGTTTGAAAGCCCGTTCCCACCACAGTTGAGAGTAAATAAATGATTCTGTAAGTCATTGTGAGGAGAAACTTTTTCATAATAGAGATGTTACCCCTAAATATTATAACACATTCACTAATAATTATCTGAAAGTTTCACATTAAGATACAGTTCTACGGGGGAAATTCTAATTGATATGATATAGTAAGTCATTATTAGGAAACCTTTTTTTTCAATATAATGAGACTAAATAATTATTAGATTATAATTTATTATTTAATTATAGTTATCTCATTATTATGATTTACAGATTCATATTTTACTCAACTGTAGCATAAACAGGCCATAGTGCATGGCGAACGATCTTGGACCGAAAGGATGGCTAAGGATAAAAAAAAATTAAACCATTAAACAGTTTAAGAATAAATAGTGAATCAACTTTAAAAAAAAAATCTGATTAAAAAAATAGCCAAACCGCTCTGGACAAACTAAGTTACTTGCTCTATTTGCTACTTTGGAAAATTGGGGTTAGGACTTATGTAAATAATTCCATTTAACCACACAACTTAAAAAAAGATACCATATAAACAAAGACACGCCCATTGTTCAGATGGTGTGTAAAGAAATGCATTTGTTCTGCTAAGCATAAATTCCCCATATGATGATATAAAGAAAACTATTCTGACTTATAAATGTATTTTTTTTTTGTCAATAAATGTATTTATTTATTAAATACATTTAATAATTTATTTTAATTTTTTTGAAAACTGCGGTAGGGTCTTTTATTTTGTCTTGTCCGGTGACGGTGCTGTGTCCTGAACTTCAACGCAAAGCTAATAATCCTTGAAATCAGAGGTCTGTTACACACACATCCTCTCTCTTTCCATCTCTCTTCTTAAACGCACAGAAGAATGAACAACAGCGTTATAGAAGATGAGGACTGCACTTAATTTCACTTTTTAAACTCTTTTTTTGTTTGTTTTCTGCTCGGCTAATGTGATGGTAACGTGGCTCATCAACACCGGGGGATTTTCAGGAACTTTTTTTCACGTCGAGTACTCCGGATCTAATGATTTCATTACTTAGAGATGTATTCAAATAACCAATAATATTCCAACCGATGTCTTTCGTGTATAATATTAATAATATATTTTTTAAACCTGTCATTTAAAACAAAATCTGTTTGTGTCCGATAACACTGTTAACATCTCGCAGATTAATTCACACTCAGTTTACTGTGACTAGCGTATGTTAAAAATGTTACTTAGTGTGTAAGTAGTTGTGCAGATGCTCTAATATTATAAATATCACATTTAATAATTGTATTTTGTTTTGTCTGTCGCTGTCGTGCTGGTTGAAGTGAGATTTACGAGCCTCAATCCACCGGTCTCGTGTTTCCACCCACCCTCCGTTCGTGAACTTTCATTTTTGCTATTTTGTGAAGGTGTTTTACTAGTCAATTCTAGGAAGGAAAGTGTCGTTATTATTGTGTTGGGATGCGGAAGGGAGGGGAGCAGAGCTGAGGGTAAACATGTTAAGGGTTTAAGAGAATGGCACGGTGATCATGTCGTCTATGGAGGGTGTTTTCTCCGGTGACTGGCAGTGGCTCTGCATGGTCACTCTCTTTCTGGCCTCTGTTGTCACTTTGATTATATACTTGGTGCTGTATTTTTCCAACGAACCCCCTGCTGGGAAAACACCTCTCAGTCATGTGGATTCAGAGGAAGCCGATGGGATTTTATGCTGGGTGCTGTCTCTGAAAAGCTGGAAGAGTCAGTGGAGAAGAGCCTGGTTTAGGGGCCTTAATGAGGAAGCTCGTAGATCACAGGTTGGTTTGTAATTCAGTTATATATATATATATATATATATATATATATATATATATTGTCAGTCTTTAAAATCGCACATGATTTCCTATTAAAAAAAGAGATTGTTGTGGTCTGTTTTTACTAATTGTATTACTTTGGTATTTTGTTCCTGTTATTAGAGCGGGATTCAGCTGACCTTTGAAGATGATGGTGTCCAGTCATCACAACTGGCCTTGGACCAGATTTCAAGCTTTACAAAAACACCCGGTCAAAAGGTAAGGGCAATGAGGGCATGTTTTGAATGTTTCAAAACTGATTCCCTCAGCCACATACCTTAACAACAGACATCGCTGAGTGTTATTTAACTGTTTTTTCCCCCCTGTATTATGTCTATTTGTATTATATTGGTTATGTTGTGTGTGTGTTAAACAAGTGCAGTGCTGTTGAAAAGAATTCCCCCCTGGGGACAATAAAGTTAAAGTTAGTTAAGTTTATATGCACTAACCTATACTGTGGATCTCCTTACTTGCCTGTATTTAGGTTTGCATGTGTTGAATAAAAAATAGGGATATGAGTATGATATTAGACTTCTCTTTTTGACATGCAGTGCTGTTTGTTGATTCAGAAAAGTTATTAGCAGTGTTATGACTGTTAAAGTGTTAGGATATTTAAAGTTTCCACCTAGTTTTAGTCATAGTTGGTTTCTTTTTGCAGGATGTCCTGTGTCAGGTGGTTGGGAACAAACTGCAGTTTTCTGTCAGTGCTTTACCAAGCTCAGCGTCTTCAGAAACCCCCCTGAGATACAGTGTGAAAATATCTCCACTTCGTCTGCAGGTAAAAACGAGTGTTTATTCTGCTCTTTAAAGTCACTTGAGGATGGTTGAGTAAACATCAGGCTTTGGCGTCTGTATAACAAGTTGTCAAACAAGACAGTCATTCTTTGAATGCTTCCAGAGATATTGCCATTTGGTTTGGAGGATGAACCAGTTTTTTTTGTTGTTTATACATTCCCATGGAGCAGACTAGCGTCTCATTCTGTGTGCTTCTAGGAAAGTCTATCACGTGTTTGGTCATCAAAGTAAATATTTATTTTAATCACATGGTGATAAATCAACACTATGCTTAATTGAACTGTACGTTCAGTTTGAGTGAAGAGGGAAATGAGTCTTATGGGGAAATTATAAATTCTAAAGCAAGTAAAAAACAAAACAATTTGAAACCTTTAAAACAAAGAAGTGTTGTTATGATGTAAAATGAATAGTACATTTTTCAGATTCTGTTTGGTTTCTGTCACTAATCACATTTTCACTTAAATATACAAAAAATTTGTAGAATTAAAGTAATGCACAAAAAAACAATGTTTTTATTAGTGTTCTCAGACTTCAACCCCTCTGTGTTATTTATGTACATACTGCTATTGTATTTTATTAATATTTTGAAATGAATTGGCTTTTTTGGCTGAATTTTCATTTTAGTTTCACTTAGTCGTTTTGTTATGTGCTTTTGTAATTTTTATTTCATATTATATAATATTTCATTATAGCTTTAACTTTTGTTATTTTTGTTTGTTTTAGTAATTTTAGTACATCAACTTAAACTTATTTCTATCATTTAGTTGCCAAGTAAATGCTTCTAATTTTCATTGAAGTTTTTCATCTAATATTTATTTCAGCTTTATTTTTTAATTTTTAATAATTTTAGCAAAGTCATTTTCTGCTATATTAAAATGATTATGGTAATAAGCTTGTAAATGAGCACAGTTGTATTTTTGGAAACGCATGGCACTGATGAAGGATTGAACCTTAAAACGTTTTGCGCACCTTTTGCACTTTATTTGTTGCCTCTGGACAATAAATTCATGTGAGCTTTTTAGCGTATTTTTTGTGTGCGGATCTTCTTTTGTCATTTTTAATAGTTTTAGTTAATCCTGACAGCACTGCTCCATTTATGTACAGTTCTATTAGGCCAATATGGAATGAGGAATAAACACATTTGCCCTTGAATGGGACGTCCCATGTTCTCATGAGAGATGTAACACCTTATGCACCATCCTGCATGCTTTTGATTTATAGGACGTGACTCACTCTGCCGTTTTATTCGCCACGGGAATCAGATTAAGTGCCTCAGTCGCGAGCACTGGCTCAGTGTCCTGCCTCTATTTTAATCACCGTTAATATGTCTCTGCCTCAGGAAAGAACACGTGCACTTGCACTAGTACATCCTGCCCAGAATTATTCATGGAAAAGCTTGTACCTCTTGAACGGAGTTATTTTAATATTGCACTACAAATACCAGTAAAACAATTTCTGTGTGCAGAGCTGCAGTTCTGCAGTAGTTGACAATACATTGTGTTTAAGAGCTCACACCGGCTTTTCTCAATTGAATTACAGCTATTTTTAAACCAGTAAGTTACTCGATGACTCATTGTTGTGCTGATCCCGTTTTAGCTTTAAGTGCATTGAGTGGCTAAACATTTAACTTGTCGTAAAATCTTTCATTTTCCTCATATGTCTCCACAATCTGCCCCGGATCTATGGTATTCTGTAGTAGTAGGCAGTTTTTGTTTAAGAGGATTAGGCCAAGTGCTAGATTGTAAATCAAATTACGGGCATGTGCCAAATGTACATACAGAATGCTTGCATGTTTAGGAGTGTTTGCGTTTATTTTTTGTTTGTCATTTCAGCCTCTTTCTGGAGGAATCCATATGGCTATTGCTTATTTTCTGTTAGTTTCTCCTGCTGGTGAAGGCCAGTTACTGGAAAGCTCCCAGCTCTTGTTAGAATGGCTTTGTAGGCTGAATAACAGTAAATTTAAGGCTTTTGTTTCTGTTCTAGAGGTCATTGCACTCTAGACCCCACAGCCGTGAACAAGGTAGTGGAATAACCCATTTATTTTAACTCCATGCGGTCCAACTCTTGACAAAGTTACAAGCACTGTAAGGATATATATTTTCAGGCTAAGATTGAAGTAGTCGATTGAGTCATTTCCTGATTATATAAATCTCACTGTAAGCTAATTGTAACTGGTTAGCGTTTGCTGTCTCTTCAGACTATTATTTCATGTGATTTAGGAATGAACTTGAGAGCACTGCAAAGGAATTTGGCGTCCTGTCTTTTTTTCCTCCTCGTTTCATCCAAGTTCATTCTCCAGAAATGTAAAGCAGTCGTGCTCGGACATGACAGCCCATTCCTTCATGTACTGTGGGCCCTGCGGCTCAATGAGCCGTTGTGAATATGAGAATGCTGTGGACCCTTTGTTTATTGTGTGTTTGAAGTAGGCAGTGTTAGGTTATTCTGTTGTAGGTCGCTGTGTGTTTCTGCCTTGCTGAATTGAAGCAGCAGCATTTATTGTTTAATTTATAGCTGATATTTGGCCATTTGTTCAGTTTGATAATTTTATTCTGTGTGGGGCAAGTTGACACTGGTAAATAGCCATAAGTTGAAAAATACTTTTTTTTGTTATTAATGACCTCTATTAAACATTGGTGTCTTTTATCATACTGCAATGTCTGTTCTCACCTTAGTTTTGAAAAATCAAGTGTCAATGAATTTGAATTCGCACAAAACAATTACAAAATTATATAATTGTTTAAATGTTTTATGTAAATGTTTAAAGGTTTCAGTAATTTTTTTGAAAACATTATTACTTTTACACTGAATTGATTATAAGTGAGAGTAAATATATTTATTTTATGTTTACAAAAGATTTCAATTTCAAATAAATGCTGTTTCTTGCGGTTTCCACAATTGCTTTCAGCATGGATAATAATAAGAAATGTTTCTTGAGCACCAAAACATCATATGATTTCTGAAGAATCATGTGACACTGAAGATTGGAGTAATGATGCTGAAAATCTAGCCGTCACAGGAATAAACTACTTTTTAATAAAAAGTTATTTTATATTGTTATAATATTCTCAATATTACTGTTTATCTGTATTATCTTACTGACCCAAACTTTAGATAAGCTTTACATATAAACAGGTTAATTTTATATCCATAATTTAATGCAAAAATAAATGCCAAAATAATAATACAAATAAATAAACCAATAAATAGAAGCTAACATTGTTTTACATGATGGTTGACATTTTAATTTGAACTATGTTTTCTGTTTCGTGAGCTTTTAAAAGCAACAAAACAATTGAGACCTTATATTAAACCATGTTTAAAGAGGTTTTAGGCTTTACAATTTTGTACATAGTCTCATGTCTTATTGCTCAAATCAGCCCTTGTTTTGTGTCTGTGGTTATAAGTAACGTTTGTGTGTCTATTGTTGTTACAGCTGGCCCTACAGATGAAAGAGGTGAACCGGGAAGTGGAGATTTCCTGGAAGGTGCTTCACCTGGAATCTGTAGATTTGCAGCTGACGCCAAGTTTTGCGCAGGTATATTCACGCATCAGCCCACTCAAGAAAGAAAAGACCATGATTAAGTACGGTTCTAATTGTCTGATTTTCATTTGTAAATCTCAGTAGTTTTAAAGAGGTAACTTCTGCCTATTTTTTCGGAAAGCACATGGGATGACTCTGTGTGTGTTTAAGGGAGATAATGGGAGTCTAAGTGAAGAGGCTGTGAGCGACAGGCTCAGACAGGTCTTGAATGGAGCTCAAGCATTTGTAACTCTGAGCACCCGGCCTGCAGAGTCTGCAGAAGTCCAGGTACAACCCTGCGCAAATGTCATTAAGTGTTTATCGTATCATCATTAGCTCTTAATCCTCTCTAAATGCTTCCACATAATTTCAAGCTCAACCACAAAAGAGTTTTAAAACCCTATTATGTTTGTTATAAAGGGATAGTTCACCCAAAAATGAAAATTGTCATCATTTTACTAACCCTCAAGTTGTTCCAAACCTGTATGATTGTCTTTCTTCTGCTGAACACAAAAGAAAATATTTTGAAGAATTTCGGGTAACCAAACAGTTGATGGACCCCATTGACTTCCATTGAATTTTTTTTCTTCCATACTATGGAAGTCAATGGGTCTCATCAATTGTTTGGTTACCCATGTTCTTCAAAATATCGTCTATTGTTTTCAGCAGAAGAAATAAATTCATACAGGTTTGGAACAACTTGAGGATGAGTAAATGATGACAGAATTAAAATTTTTGGGTGAACTATGCCTTTAAGGCCTTGAATATATGATCTGATAAATGTCATAATGTTCAGAGAATTACATAACTTTGGAATTTTCTCAGAATGGAGAGAAAAACAAAGAAAAGGATGTTGCTGTTGATGTTATGAGTGATAATGTTTTATTTCCTTTGTCCTCTTCAACAGGAAGTAAGGAACAAGACCTTGCAGGTGACCTCACCCCCAAAGCCCCCACGAGCGCATGAATGGAAACTATTAGTGAAGAACATCCGGGTCACATCCAAACAGGAGAATGGTGCTGCAGGTCAGTGACCAAAAGAGCAGTGCATCACACACGCATATTAATGAAGAATGCATGTCCTTTCAGTTGTTTAATATTTAGCCAACTAATTTTTGCAGATTTATACAATGTTAAATAAAATGCAATATATGATGTATATTGGTTTAAACATGCTTTTCAGCATTTGAAAGAATTTTTTTTTGTAACAATTAGTATCACCTTTTTTTTTTTCTTAATCACGGGTAGCTGTTTATGATGGGCCATTTCTAAATATATGGTCATATGATTCACAAAGATTTACATCCTTGAAATCCCATTCGTTATGTCTCTATGTATTAGATGGACCTCATATATACCACAGACCTCATCTAATGTTTTTATATTGCTTGGATCGAAGAAATAAAGCCAATAATTTAGATGGCATTTTGTTGTGGGCACAAAGTGCAAGCAACACTTCCCAAAAAGCACCGCCCCCAAGACTTCTTGAGTTAACTGCCTGTGTTTCCCACAATCAGGATGTCCCTTCTGTTCGGAAATCATTTTCGGAAGTGGTCTAATTGTCCCGTTGCTCTCCAGCCAAGTCATTATTACAGCCCAGTGAGCACTTAACGGAGACAACTGGCAGCTCATCCGTTTTATGCATAATTCATTTTGACGAAGAGTGTTCTCTGCATTAGTCTGTCATTTAGCTCAAACAGTACTAGATCTCTTCCTGTGTCTTTTGGCTCAAATATCTGGTTTTATTTGAATTGGGTACATTAGCAAATGAGTCTACTTTCGCAATGGTATTGCTTGTGCTTGAATATAAAAAACTGTTTCTGTTCTGCTTTCAGGCGTCATGAATCCCCAGTGTATCCTCCAGTTGGATGATCCTCCTCAGAAGGTCACCAGTTCAGTCTTGACTAACACATCCAACCCGGCTTGGGATCAGCCCTTCATATTGTGAGTTCAGGTCCACCTCCCCAGCTGCTCCTGCCAACTTCATTTATACCCATTGAAAAAAAAATCTGTTTTAAACTTTTGCCACTGTTATAGAAAAGTACAATAGAGATAGGAGAGGAAATTACTGAGAGAGGAGGTGGTGACATGAGAGGGAAATAATGTGAATCAGGCTGATGTTGGAGTGACACTACTGGCTGGGAAACTGGCTGTTCAGTAATGTTAGTAGCACAGGTGCTATAGCGTATATATAAATATTAAGAATTATTTATATTCTCATTTTATGTTTATTATTATTTTAACATTTTTTCAAAATTGGAAACCTTCAAAAGCTTGGTCAAGATTGTCAACTCACAAATCCACACAAAATTTAAAACCAGCAACCATGTCCTAAGACTTAAAAAAAAAAATATATATTTCTTTCAATGTTTTTAGATAGGAATGCCGTATGATTTATTTTATCTCCTGTCTCTGTATGGTTTTGCAGTGAGCTTAGCGGCCGATCAAAGGAGCTGAACATCCAGGTCGTGGATAACGGCAAACCTCAGGAGAGTAAGTCCACATGACCGAAAATAAACCAGCTTAACGGCATAAAAACAGAGTAGTGATATCCATTAATCTGGGTCTGCAGAAGCTTGAAGGTCATCTGAAATTTAATCTACTTTTTGTCATCTGTTTCTCTAAATCATGAAATAGCCTCAAAATGAGGTGAAAGTGGTACATTTATTGAGTTAATAGAAGGATACGGTGGTAACATTATGATTTGAACTCTGCTAACAGACATGTGACGGCCTCCATTACCTCATGTCATTGGCCTTTCAACCTGATTTCTAACAGGCCAGATGCGCTTGTGTGAAATGTGTTTGTCTGTTTATTCAGTATCACTTTTGCCTTCCTAGGCAAACCCATTGATTAAATAATGTGCATTAATTTGATTTGATCTGACATCACTCTGTTCTCCTCCCAGGTGGTTTGTTAGGTCAGGTATCTGTGCCTTTTGATCTAGTGAAGAAACACCCCAAAGGTCAACAGACCTTTTCACTCATGAACAAAGATCATATGACCGGATCACTAACTACTGAGGTAAATGTATATCAAATATCATCATTATATCATAATGAGACTGTAAGTAGGTGTCAATTTTGATCTCATTTTAGATCAAAGTCTCATAGAAATGTCTCTTTATATATTTTTGTGAATTAAAATACCCAAGCTTAATATGCAGAAAGAACTATAAGTAAGCCTAACCTATTGTTTAAAACCTTCCGTTTCCTTTGTTTCCTTTGGAATATGAATTATACCATACTTAATATTTGTTTACCAACCTGAATGAAACCTGACATTACCTCATCATGCTCTCGGTGTAGTTCACCTACCTGGAGCCCAGCGAGGTGCGGAGCTGGCAGACGCCCACGCCAGCCCCTACTAAGAGAGTGGAGATGGACCGCACTGTGATGCCCTGTGGCACCGTTGTCACCACTGTCACTGCTGTGAGGAGTAAACCAGGACGACCTTTACAACCTGGTACCTTTCATTTGACCTTTGATTCAGTTGTTCATTTTTGAGGGAGGCAAAATAGTGGGGGTTTTATTTGGGTATTTGTTATTAAAGTTAAATATGAAAATACTACAATTGTTATGTCAATCTCCTAAACCACTAAATCAAAATCTCTAATATGATTTCCATGTTTTTTAAAAATCCCTCTTACAGAATCCAAATCACCCTCTAAAAATAAGCTGGCGGAGAGAAGAGTGTCAGAGCAGCAGTCAATACTCGGAGCCAAAGTTAGCAAAGCCCTGTCATCATCAGATACAGGTGAGATTTCCAAGCTTGTTGACTTCATTGGCTAAATGCATTTCCTTTTATTTCTGCACCGCAAGTGCTCTTCAGTAATCCCGGAGCAAGCATGAATGAAAGATACACATTAGTAATAGGTTACATTCAGCATTTGTGTACTTTTTTTTTTTTTCCTGCACAGAGTTATTGATCCTAAATGGGACCGACCCTGTAGCCGAGGCTGCCATCAGACAGCTCCATGAGTCGGCAAAACAGAAGCTCAAATCTCCTGTCAAAAAGAGCACCATCATCATCTCAGGAGTAACCAAGGTACAGAAAAAGACTACTTGCCCGCATATATGCGTATTTAGTAAGGATGTACCCTATATTTGTACCATATCTCTTTTGTTTACTTTTTTCTGTGCATGCTCATTTCCCATATTTTTACATTTATATTACCAATGGTGTCATCAAACGCTTACCTAAATGTTTTTTTAAACACTAATAATTTAATACATTTGTTAAATGCAATATTTAGCAAATCTCAAGCTGAATATAATTTTTTGTATTTTGGACATTTATAATGTTGTGATTCCCAAATTCTCTTGTAGCATTAAAAAAATATTTGATTTTGATTTATTTATACAAAATTGTGCAAATTTATCAGACAGATTTATTTTATTTATTTTTTTCAAAATTGGAAACCCTCTAATCTTAGGTCAATAGGTCCTAGGTCTAACCCTAACCCACATAAAACACTGCAAGCATTTCCTAAGACTTCAAAAATAAACTGTTTGTAGTTTGTAATTTTTGGGACATCTATCAATCTTTTTAGATCTTTTTACATTATACTGTTGTGATGCCTGAATTTACTCGTAGCATTTAAAAAAAACTGATTTTGATTTTAATATATGTTTACAAAATTGTCAGTATCAGACAGAATACATTTTTTTGTGCTGTATCTACAAATAGTTAGTGATACCTTGCCCTAGTCACAATGTTACATCATAAAGCAAGTTCTATGGGTTTAATTGTCAGGTTTTAATTGAAGCTTTGCTATAAACCTGCTCCTTAGGCCCCTCTAACACAGGATGAGGAGATGACTTTGATGGCAGGATATGCAGCTGCAATGGACGCTTCTATGTCCGGAGCATCTGAGGGCTCCAGCAGCGAAGCAGCAGAATTACCCTCAGAAACAGTGGCAGAACCCAGCTTTCTCGAACCCATAGAGTCTCTGGTGGGTGCGAATGGCACAGATCATGTAGAGGACTGGGAGAGTCAGGCTGGAGAGGACCCAGATGCGGATAAGTCCTCTCTGTCTTTCTGTACCTCTGAAACGAGTTCCAAAAAAGGAAAAGGTGAGGGGGGGGGCTGGACTTTGAGCTTTGTGTATGAAGAAGAACAACATTCAGAATTATGCTGAGCTGGATTTTGGGTTTCTATTTAACCAGTTTACACCTTCAAACTACATAAAGTGCTTAACTAGAATCATAAATCTGATCACAGGTCTGCATGTGAACCACAAGGTTAATGGCATGCATTTACATTACCGTTCAAACGTTTGAGAGTCGTTAAGATTTTATGTTTTTGAAAGAAGTCTGTATTTGACCACACTGATACATTTCTTTTCAGGATTTTTTGTTTAATAGAAAGTTCAAAAGAACAGAATTTAATTAGAACAAGATTTCTTTTGTAACATAAATACCTTTACTGTCACTTTTGAACAATTTAAAGCATGCTTGCTGGAACAAAAGTATTAATTTCTTTAAAAATCTGACAGTAGTGTATATGCTAGTGCAGGGGTTTTCAAACTGTGGTCACAGAGTGGGAAAAGGTGGGTCACACAAAGTCACTTGGCCGCAGCTAAATGTGCGTTTCAGTGAATGACGCACATTTTGTCTAGGGATGCACGATATTCCAACATTAAGTAAAAATCGCTTCAAATTTGCAAAGGCCGCGTTTAAATTATATACATATTCGCTGTCATATGATTTTTTTTTACATATCAAACTTTTGATTAACATCAAGCTTACAGTAATTCAATTAGATTATACTTGTCTAGGTGGGTCCTGGAATGGAAAAGTTTGGGAACCCCTGTGCTATAGGTAGCGTGTTGTATTTTTCCCCACGAAATTGTAGCTACAATATTTATTATTCTAGAATTAATTATTCTAAAAAGCTGATCTGAATCTTAAAACTAATGTCCCACTAAGCCAAAGAGTAAAGTAGCCATTTATTCCGTCTCTTGAGTTGCTTAATGTAAACAACCTTCAAAAAAAGACTGAAAGATTTCTTAAAAAGGAACATCTCAACCAAATGCAAGTCTTGTTAGTGGCATGCAAGTTATCACAGAGCTACTAAATTCTGTCTTACCTTTGTTTGTGTCTAATATGAATGTTACAGCACTGTCTAGTGTCTTTCTGTCTGTACTTCTCACATTTGATGACATTCACTTTCTTGTCTGTACCTCCCCCTTATCACTTTTTTTGTTGTTGCTATCTTAAAGTGGAAACCTGTGCTAACCAGACTTTGTTGCTGGAAGAGTAAGTGACCTCTTGAGAAGTCTATAATATTAAAATTATGTAGACTTCCCTGAAATTGTTTACAAACCCTTTTAGTAAAAAAAGCTAGTCCATGCCCCAGCGTTTTAAACTTCCATCGGGATAATAATCAAGTTATTACCCTGTATTTGATTAACATGGTTTCAAACGTGAATTTTGGACATGGAGAAAGATTTGACATGCTGTTTGACCTCTCAAATCTTTGGAGGCACCTCTTTTTTGTTTGTTTTGTCCTATTGAACCTTTTCATTGTTGGCCAAGTGAGAGTTTTGGCTGATAATTTGCCCAAACAGCATAATAATCCAGAAGTTCAACCTTCCTGAACTTCTAAGCTGGTGTGGATTGGTTTAGGCTGCTTTGATTCTAAAACCAAGCCCTTTCAAACATGTTTCCATACTCTGTGTTAGTAGTGCGCTTGTATTCTTTCAGCTAATTTCCATCTGATGCTGCCAGAGTATTGCATTAGCATCTTTCAGAGCTGTAAATGACGCAGATAGCATCACAATTCCCACAAATCCCCTGTGTCTTCATGGTAGTCAATCAAACCAAAATAATATTTGATTACAAATTTTATGGTTTAGCTTCCCGTTGATCAGAGTTTGACATCCGGGTTGGCTCAGTGAAGTATGTTAGTGAGCTTGGCTGATTTTTTTCATCTCTCTTTGGCACCTCCTGTAGGCAGCTTCCTGCACAAGAGTGCCAAGCTATTCTTCAGACGGCGACATCAGCGAAAGGAGCCAGGGATGAGCCAGTCCCACAATGACCTGCAGTACTTGGAGCATCCCGAGGCTGCCATGATGGGCGACAGGGAAAAGAGGACGGCCACCTTCAGGCGGATTATCAACCACAAGCTTCTACCCAGGAGCAAGAGCAAACCCAACGGCACAGTGAGAGAACAGCCCACGTGAACTGCCCACTCTGTTGCATTAAAGAAGGCCTTCATCGAAACTAATAGTTTTTGCAGCTCTTCATTTTTTTCTAATGTCCTCATTTTCACATTCATTATCAACTTTTATGCAAGTCATTTCTTATTGCTGGCTGTATTTGCCAAAACCTCTGCGTTGCAACAATCAGTGTGTTTCGTCAACTCCCTCTCAACACATCGTGCACATTCTCAGAATTCCAATTTATTATTATTCAGACCCTTCAGCTTGGTTTTCCTACTTTTGATCTACTTTATGAAGTCTGTCTTCATGGCACTAGTTTCATCTCTTCATCCAAGTAAAAAGGCATCACAGGGTTGTCACTTTCTCTTTCACCTTGTGAACAGTGTGTTTATGCAAGAAAGTTTACAGAACAGCATCCAAATGAGCACTGGCTCTCTTCGTCGCTCCGAATGACTCGGGAGTCGTTTAACCTTATGCAAACATTGATCATCATGCAAAAGATACTCTGTGTTTGTGGCCTTTTAACCAAAGTGGGATTTGATGATAACCTTTTCTTGCTATTTACCTAAGCTTTATCCCTCTGGAAACCCTCTGGTGACCTGATGGAACCTGGACTCTCTGACTATCTAAGGGAAAACCATCAGTTTGATTTGCACTTCTTTATATGCTCAGAACTCATTCCAAATGCATTTGCAGTGATGTGCAGTGAATTCTGGGGGTTTGGTTGTGAACATGCGCTGCATTTGTTCAAAATCATGTGAAAGATCTCTGCCTTTATGTGAATTGAATATAGGAGTTTTTATTTTGATAGGGAAGACTAATCTGCAGTTTAAGCCTAATTGTCTCTGGGAATAGTGACTATTATTTTCCCCAATCTGTTAAGTGAAACATTTTCTAACAGAGCATAACATTTCAAATGTTCTGGGTTGGCACTGATATGTTTGCTTTAAGACGGGTTTGGTTTTCTGTTCATCTTTTAATTTCTAAATATTAAGCAGAGGTGGGAACATATCAATCAAATATATTATTAGGGTTATTTTATTTAAAATATTTTCTTTTTAAGCATACATTATTAAATATACTGTAAAATTGTCAAATGTGCTGATTGATTTTTTTTCTTTTCTTTTTTTCCCCCCTCTGTCATTCCACAATGCCACACAATTTTAAACAAATGTCGGTGAATTGTACCAAAGGTTTTTAACACTAAGCAAGGACATTTTCCCGTTTGAAAGACCAGAATGCAAGAGCACTGGCCTCTTGAATTTAGCTATTCAATATGTTCACGATCCAGGAGTTATTTTCCCAAGAGTGGTGTTTTCTTTGACTTGTAATCTTAAGCCACCTGAAATGTTGGCTGTGATTGCCAACCAGTTTGTATTCAGGAACTGCAGTGGATTTGTGGTAAGGGATTCAATAACAGGCTCCATTTGACATTTACTTGAACTGCATATGTAGAAGAAACCCGAATGCCTGTCCATAGTGAATGTTGCCAGAAAGAAACCTCAGCAGTCTGGCTGTTAACTCTGATTTTTGGGAGGACTACTGTTCCGTGTTCTGTTTTGTTTTTTCGTTTTTCCTGTTGTGTGTTGCCATTTACAGCCTGGCTGTTAACACTTCATTTGGTGGTATTTCTTAACAGTCATAAAATTAAACAGGTCATTTTTTATTGAAATAGGAGGCAAATGAAGATTTTATTTTTGTCATGCTTACTTGGCCGTCCAGAGGTGATCTAGCCTTTAAATAAAATCGAACACATCAGTCCTCTTTTTATGCGTATCATCATAATATAATCATGTGCATTGAAGAACTCCTCATTAACTTAACTCATCTTTGCTTTCTATTGGATTCTGGTTGGTCTCCTTAACAAGAATGTCTGTAGAAATTGTTGTTGTGAATGATAATTGTATCCATGAGAACCTGTTTATCACCATAACACATTTACCTGCAATATTAAGATCACACATCTTCATGGCCTGTGCAGTAAGAACTCATAAAGCTGTTCCATTTGTAGTCCTCTGTCAGCTTTTATGAATGGTGGTTTGTGATATTAAATAATGTCTGTCATTACTTGAAGAGACTTGTTTTGCTCTATATTACACATGGATATGTTGTTGAATAAGGACTACAACTACCACATGTATGCTAGTTAATGAAACCCTGTTGTTATTATATCAATAAAGCTTTAAATTTCACATTTGATTTGAGAGTTTGTGTAATGTGTGTTGCTTAATGCAAAAGTCTTTTCAAGTAATGCTAAACAGAGCTTTTGTGGCTTTTCGTACCCAAAATGAACTTCCCGAGGGAACCTATGGCTGATTAGCTTTCTGGTTATCCTACAAAATGACATTATAAATGAACAGCTCTGTTATAAAAAGTGGCAAAGACCTTGATGTCTGTGCATAATGAATGTAAGCCTGTGCTTATGTTGTTCATTAACATATCTATTGGTTTGAGCAGTAAACACTGACTGAAAACTCCTGTGTTTATTTTTTCATTCATTTTTTGCTGTCAAAATAGGATTCAGAGTCAGACAATGTTATTTTGTGTCTGCATAATCTAATTAATCAGCTGTAATATTGATGAAAATCTTACTGTGGTCCGTTTCAGGAAAAACTACACTTCCCATAATGCAATTCGTGGGTATATTTCCGGTCCTGCGCGGTTTCTGGAGCGGATTGGAACCCGGAGTCAGGATTCACTAATGTGTAGACGTTTGGAAAACAGGTAATGACTTTATGCTAAACTTGTGAGGTAGTTATATTCAAACGCATTGAACTAAATCCCCAAATGCTCATCATTCAAAGGAGCAGCAGCAATGAAAAGTATGTGCGAAGCGAGTTTGTTGTGCTTTGCGCTTTCAAACCCTCTAGCTCCAGATGAGCGCTGCGTCTCCATTCCATCCGCCATGCCGATTGTTCTTTGTTACATTTGCATTGCTGAAAGAGAGCGAGCGCAGCCTGAGATCGGAGTTAAAACCCGGCTACAGTTTGAAATCTTCCCAAATCACGGATTCTGTCGGCATCGGTCCGTATTGTACTCTTTCCCTGGCTGCTTACAAGCGTTTCATTCGCGGACAGCTCCCTGTACCGCGTTGATAAAGAGCGTCATGCGTTGTGATTGTTGATCTCGGGAGCATCAACAAAATCTGTTGCATTGTGTAATGGGTTTTGTTGACTGACAGCAATGTAATCAACACAACGTTACAATGGAAAAGTGCATTGAAATGTTTTTGCACAGTGTTTTTGCATTTAGACCTTAAGGACTTATCATTTTATAACGTATTATTTCAAAGAATTTTCTCCTTATACATTCTAGACATGTACATATGTTTGGTCCAGATTTATAAAGTTGTATAAAAATATATTAAAAACCCAGTTCATGCCAAATGCTTATATACACCCAATGAACGTTTTTAAAATTCATGTAATATATATATATATATATTAAAAATAATATAAGGTAAAAATATATACAAAAAAGATTTTTTGTGGAAAAGAGAAATGTTATAGCATAAGTTATTTGACATAGTATTTTATTATTATTATATTATTAGTACTTTAATAATTGGATGTTTACCAAACCTGATATTTTTAGATTTATTAGTTATTTAATAATATTTGTGGGAAATGGTTTTACAATATACTTATGTAGTTAACATAAAGTTTATATTTGTAGGAACCTGCATGTTTTTAATGTTTTAATGTCATATGTTTCAAAATGTAATTTGAAATGTTCTCAGATGTGTTTTATATTTATAGATATATGTGTGTGTGTGACGTGTGTGTGACGTGTGTGTGTGTGTGTGTGTGTGTGTGTGTGTGTGTGTGTGTGTGTGTGTGTGTGTGTGTGTGTGTGTGTGTGTGTGTGTGTGTGGTATTCATAAGTATCATAAGGGCAGCATGCTGTACAGGTGTTAAAACTAATGTACATATTTGATGCATCATCTTTAGGGTGTCAGAATGGCAGAGCAGACACCAGATGAGTTTATTTGTAAGTGCACAACTATAATCTTGTTTGTATATGAATATGCATGAAACATTATTGTATGTTTATTGCCACTAGTGAGTACTAGTTTTACTCAAGTACATAGCATGATATTGCATGTGACTCTTCTTCCTGCAGGGTGTGAGGACTGCGGGCAGTACCATGACTCTGAGTGTCCTGAGCTGGGGCCCGTCGTCACGGTGAAGGACTCATTTGTTCTAAGTCGGGCACGGTGAGCGGACATGGGTGGCTTTTGGCCAAATACCCTCAAAAAGGGTCTTGGCACCGCCTGAGAGCACTGACCACAATTGCATGGTCATATGTGTGATTTTCAAAGGCCATATATTGACTGTCTTATGTTTATTATCAGTATATACAGTGATGTGAATAAGTTAGGACACACATGCTAAAGTTGCCTAAAATGAGGAATAAAAAATAATCTTTTGGAAATTGATCTTAATGCCTTAATTAGAAAAATGAGGAAAATCCAATCTTTAAGGACACCAATTTTCTTTGTGTATGAATAATGCATCATAAATAAATAAATGTTCTTCCTTAAAATACAGGGTGTATAAGTCAGGACACATCTATGTTAAATTCCCATAGAGTCAGGCAGATTTGTATTTTTAAAGGCCAGTTATTTCATGGATCCAGGATAATATGCATTCTGATAAAGTTCCCTTGGCCTTTGGAATTAAAATATCCCATCATCTCATACCCTTCACCATACCTAGAGATTGGCATGGGGTACTTTCCATAAGATCATCTTTCAATGCAAATCAAACCAGCTATTAGGCTAACTGAAATAAAACCATGCCAATCTCTAGGTATGGTGAAGGGTGTGTGATGATGTGGGGCTTTTTTAATTCCAAAGGCCATGGGAACTTTATCAGGATGCATATTATCCTGGATCCATGAAATAACTGGCCTTAAAAAATAAAAATCTGCCTGGCTCTATGGGAATTTAACATAGGGGTGTCCTGACTTATGCACCCTGTATTTTAAGGAAGAACATTTATTATTTAATTATGATACATTGTTCATTCACAAAGAAAATTGGTGTCTTTAAAGGTTGGATTTATCCTAAATTTTTTAATTAAAGCATTAAGATCAATTTCCAAAAGATGATTTTTTATTCCTCTTTTTAGGCAACTTTAGCATGGGTGTCCTAACTTATTCACATCACTGTATATATGACTTGGTATTTCTTTTAATGGGAAATTATTGGACTTGGTGCTTGAATTTCTTAGTGTCTTTGTGACATTTATCGCTGAATTGTATTATGACAATAACAGTATGCATTAAGCATTACATTTTCCAAGGTTTCCCAAACTGGGGTTAATGGAAGAACTGCAGGGGGAGATTTCATTGTGAGATGAAAAGCTAACGATCATAAAATTATGATCATACATAATTAAATCCTAAAAAAACATTTTGTTACATATATTACAAATTTGAATATCATAAACTTTGTCTGTACACTATCCTTCAAAAGTTTGGGGCCAGTAAGATTGTTTAAGAGAAAATATTTTTCTCTGATGATCACCAACGATGCATTATTTCATCATAAATACAGTTAAAACTTTTACAATTTTACCTTTTTTAATATATTTTAAAATGTAATTTATTCTTGGGATGGCAAAGGTACATTTTAAGCAGTCATTGCTCCAGTCATTAGCGTCACATGATCCTTCAGAAATCATTCTAACATGCTGATTTGCTGCTTAAGAAACATTTTAAGCAGCAAAAACTGTTTTCTATTCACATTTTTTTTACTGTATTTTTGTTCCTATAAATAAGGCCTACTTCAGCATAAGAGACATCTTATGAAATTCTTAAAACATTAAGAAATTCTTAATTATTCCAAACTTTTGGCTGCATATGAAATTTTAACTTAAGAACATAATCATTGTCCATGTTCCAGGTCATCTTTACCAGACAGCTTGGAGATCAGGTCAGCTGAGGAGGGGAACGAAGGCGTGTTTGTACTTAGACGGCTGGTTAAAAGGACTCGATTTGGCCCTTTTGAAGCCAAAAGGGTTCCAAGCCTTCAAATTGAGGGCGCATTTCCTTTAAAGGTAA
Organism: Siphateles boraxobius; assembly: GCF_051911475.1. Lineage (NCBI taxonomy): Eukaryota > Metazoa > Chordata > Actinopteri > Cypriniformes > Leuciscidae > Siphateles > Siphateles boraxobius. The sequence continues at coordinate 7,721,032 of NW_027508866.1, forward strand.
ACAATAGACCATTAAAATGCCACTCCTAATCATATGACCTATACTTAATGTTTTTTCTATTGTGTATCTTAGATATTCCAGAAGGACGGATCGGTGGTGTGTTTTGACTCGTCCAATGAAGATGACTGTAACTGGATGATGTTGGTTCGGCCTGCCACAGACCACCAACACCAAAATCTGACGGCCTACCAGCAAGATGATGATGTTTACTTTAATACATCACAGGTGCGTTGATGTCGCACTGTCACTTCTGTTCCTTTCATAGCACTGCGGTTATATAGTGAAGATAGTTATGCTATCAAATAATGTATGATTTAGGCCGTGTGTCCACCAAAGCGTTTTTAGCCAGCTGAAAACGCTAGACGCTCTGCTGAAAACGCCTAGCTGTGGGCGCTTGAGAGCGTTTTTGCAGCGCAGCGTTTTTGCAGTTGAGACGATTCGTTGCTGCGATACAGAATATCCGCAGCACAGTTTACTTGTAACTGATTTCTCAGATAATTTGTTTCATACTAAAAATTTATTTTTCATCCATTTTTTTTCGTTAGCTCTGCTGGTTGACGTCGTTGTACAAGCAGAATGTGGCGGTTGGTCGGTGTGATATTTGTCCCGCCCCTCCTCCACTGTCATTGGACGGCTGGGTAAAAAGTGACAGTTATGAGCGCTGCGTTTTACCCAAAGTTGAACATTCAAAAAAACACTCGGCACTTGGTTCCGCTCATGGCGTTCTAAAAACGCGGCGCTCCCATTGAAAACAATTGAAAAAATACGCCAGACGCGTGAAAAAATGCTTTGGCAGACACACGGCCTTAGATTGTAAAATGAAATGTATTTATTGCAGTGTTTTATTAAACTTCGAATGCTAATTTTCTCGAATTGTTCTTTCATTTCTTCCATTTCAGGATGTTCTGCCTGGAACAGAACTGAGAGTCTGGTATGGAGCATTTTATGCCAAAAAAATGGATCGGCCTGTTCTTAGGTCACCTGTACTTCCACCTCCAACAGGTATGTGTGCTTTAAAGTGCAGTGTGCAGTATCTGTGCAGTGTGCAGTATAGGTATGTTTAATGACGTAATTTATCATTTTGCCTCTTCAGAAATGGTGTCCAGCAAACCTGGAGTCCCTCCGGCAAAGGGGCCACTAACAGAAACCCTTCCTGTCCCAGAGCAACTGCTCTGCCAAACCCCAGCAGACGCACCTGTCCGGCAGGTTGCAAAGGCGCTACCCCAAAACAACACGGCCAGCGTTGCTCCCGCCCCACCAGAGCCAACTAGAAAACAAGGCAGACCACGACGTACAAAAGCACAGAAACTTGCGCCGAGTGGATCGGCTGATTCCGGTCAAGGTGAGGTGGGGGTTTCAGGGCTATAAAGGGGTTTGATCGGCAAAAATGGTTTTTAAAGCACATTTTGCAGAGAAGTGACACTTGAAAAATTGTTTAAATGAGCATTATATTTCACTTCCCATCTAGCAGAATCCACTGTTCCTGCATCTGGCGAGCCGCCTCTCAGTACTTTGGCTCCTGATGTTCCCCTCACTGTACTGGATGTCCAGGAGGTGATGGTGGCTGCAGACGGCCCGCCACTCAAAACATCTCGGGTCACACGCTCCCCCATCTCCTCTGGGAAGTAAGGACAACCTTTATGGTTCACTTATGTCACATCCTTTGGGTTTTAAAACGCATACACTACTGTTAAAAAGTGTGGAGTTTGCTTTATGTAAAGAAAGAAAGAAAGAAAGAAAGAAAGAAAGAAAGAAAGAAAGAAATGTTGTTTGGACATGATCCTAAGGACCCCCATGAAAACGAGATGTTTCATCTCATGGGGCTGATCCTCTAATAAATGTTCATAAATAAATAAATATATTCTGTTCAGAAAGGATGCATAAAATTTTTAAGACATTTATAATGTCACAAAATGTTTAAAAATGTTAAAATGTTTATTGAGCTCCAAATCAGCTTTGCATCATCACAGGAATAAATTACATTTTAAAATATGTTAAAATAGAAAACAGGAATTTAAATTGTAATAATATTTCCCAATAATACTATTTTTTTACTGTATTTTTGCTAAAATAAAATGCAGCCACGGTGAGCGTTAGAGACTTCTTTCAAAAACATGATAAAATCTTACTGACCCCAAACTTTTGAACAGTAGTGTAATTTCACTTGAACAATTCTTGATCCTGTTTTTCTGTTAGAGCTGGTATACGGAGACGATCTCTGCGGCAGGCTGGTGATCATAAAAGAGTTTACCAGTGCTGTCTCTGCTGTAAGGTGTTTCAGAACAGCAGCAACCTCAACCGACACATCCGATCCCACGGTAACTCTCCCATCATCCCTGGAAGTAACTTATCACTCTGCATAACACCATTTGAGGTTATTAGATGTGGCATATGCTGAATACCTTTGTGTCACTTACAGGTGATAAGTGTTTTAAGTGTGATGAGTGTGACAAGATGTTCAGTCGAAAGGAGAGTCTTAAACAGCATATATCTTACAAACACAGCAAGAATCAGGTATGGCACTTTTTAACCAATAACTTCATGTTTAATGATAGTTAAAAATAGCATGTTTTAAAATGTCAAGATACATTCATTTTACACAAATCTGTGTGTCTTTATATGTTTTATGTGTGTGTGTGTTTTCTTAGTCTGATATAGAGTATAGGTACAAATGTTCAACCTGTGAGAAATCCTTCCGAGTGGAAAATGCCTTAAGATTTCATAACTGCAGGACAGGTAAAAATAAAAAATAAATAAAAAAAGGTTTCATTTTAATATTCATTCATTATAATATTTAAATTTCTGTTTTAGATTTATGGTGAGTTATTCCAAAACATTTACACAACTTTGCATAAATAATAATAATAATACTGTTACTACTACTACTAATGATGATTATTATGATTATTGATAATAGTAATAATGTTTGTGTTTTATGAAAATTAATATTTGAATATATATCTTTATGTTATTGTATTATTGGTCAATTTACTTTTTTTGGGCTGTCTATTTAATTCACTAATTCAGTGTTATTTAAAAAAAAATTTTTAATGTTGCAAAAAAAGACAACCAATTGATAAGGAAATTATGTAATTAATTAAATGAAAAGTTTTAATTTTACGGTAACACTAGAATAGGATTTCATTTTTTAACATTTGTGAACGAACTAAGAATGAACAATACTTTACAGCATTTATTAATCTTAGATAATATTAATCTCAACATTTACTACTACATCTCTAAGATCAAAAGTTAACATAAGTTAATGCACTGTGAACTAACTTGAACATGAACATTTTTATTACAGTAACTAACATCAACAAAGATTAATAAATGCTGTAAAAATATATTGCTGATTGTTAATATTAGTTAATGCATTAACTAATGTTAACAAACGAGACCTTAATTATTACCAATTTGACTTTTTTTTTTGTGCATGATTTGAGTTATAAAACACACCTGTAGAAATGTATTTTACAAATGTATCGTACAAACGAACACAATATGTATTTGACCGCATGCACAACATATATTTTGTGTTTCTCTCTTGTTGCAGATGACAAAACGTTCCAGTGTGAGATATGTTCAAGGTTTTTCTCCACTAACAGTAATTTGTCCAAGCACAAGAAGAAACACGGAGAGAAACTGTATGCGTGTGAGATCTGCAATAAGATGTTCTACCGTAAAGATGTCATGCAGGACCACCAGAGGCGGCATGTTGTTGGTGAGTTAAATAAAACAATAAAATACTCTGTGCCCATGTAGAATATTCATATAAAGTCAATTTGAAAGTAAAATGGCAGGTAAAGTCTGTTTATCTGACCAGTAAATAAACACAAACATCTGCTCTACTTGAGTTCTCTGTTTCTAGGCCTCATTCATTTTCTTTGTCCTTCTCTGTAGGTAAAGATCATCAACCATTATGTCACTTGCTCTGTATGTGCTCTAATGGCTTCCACCACCCATTGCTTTTCCACAGGTCCGAAAAACATGAAACGAGAGGAACTTGAAGCGAACGGGGAGGAGGGAAGCAAATACAGAAAGGAGCCTTCGGCGTGTCCCATTTGTGGAAAGGTGGTGTTCCTAGACCAAGGACACCATATTTGTTGTTGATATCAGATCTGTGTAGCATTGAATAAATAAATAAAATAAATACCTTTATTCAAGGTGTTTTCCTGTCGGAGTAACATGAACAAACACTTACTAACCCACGGGGACAAGAAATACACCTGTGAGATCTGTGGCCGCAGGTTCTTCCGTGTGGACGTCCTGAGAGATCACATACATGTACACTTTAAGGTGAGGAATAGTGACATGCACAACTATCTTTTCATTATCAAGTATTTGGTGGGTTGTCTGAATGACCAGTTGACTAGTCAGCCTGAAGGAAGTGCTGAATAAATAGGGTCCACTACGTCCCATCAAAACGTTTTCGTTAAGCGGCATTTAAATGCTTAAAGCATCATTTTAAAAAGTTAGTTAGCTAGTTGAGCATAATGACTAATCTAAAAAAAAGTTAATATGTTGTGGTGTACTCTAATTGAAGTTCAAAACCATCTCTTTCAGGACATCGCCTTAATGGACGAGCAGGAAAGAGAGGACTTCATTAAAAAGATTGGCATCTCTATGGACGAGAGTGACGACAGTTCTGATGAGGAAGATGAGAAGAACGATCCTGAACATCACAAATACAGCTGCAAGAAATGTCAGGTAAAGTAGGAGCTAATGTCATAATTGATTGAATATGGTGTCTCTTCTGATGTCTTGACATTTTCAGCCTTCGGACTTTTTTATGTGTAATATATATATATACACTCACCGGCTGGTTGGGTTGTCTTCAGAACTGCATTAATTCTTCATGGCATAGATTCAACAAGGTGCTGGAAACATTCTTTAGAGATATTGGTCCCTATTGACATGATAGCATCACACAGTTACTGCAGATTTTTCAACTGCACATATATGATGCGAATGCACATCCCAAAGGTGCTATATTGGATTGAGATCTGGTGAGTATGGAGGCCTTTTGAGTGTAGTGAACTCATTGTCATGTTCGACAAACCAGTTTGACATAAATGTTTTTCCAATCTCCTACTGTCCAATTTTGGTGAGCCCATCTGAATCGTAGCCTCAGTTTCCTGTTCTTAGCTGACAGGAGTGACACCCAGTCTGGTCTTCTTGTTTTCTTGTTTCTTGTTTATTTTATTTATATAGCACTATTAAAACACAACCAAGGTTGAACCAAAGTGCTTTACATACAGGTTCTAAGAAGATAAAAACAAGAACACACATAGACAACATATAAAATATCACACCTAAATATTATAGGCTACCGACGTTGCAATGCACTTTCAACAAATTCTTAAACAATGACAGCGATTTCGCATATCTGATAGTTAGCGGCAGCTCATTCCACTGTCTCGGCCCTATTACTGCAAAGCCCGGTCGCCTTTATGCAGGCGATTTGTTTCTAGGTACTATAAGAAGTTTATGATTCTCTGAGCATAGTGTTCTAGAAGGGTTGTATGGAGTTAGAAGGTTCGCCAAATATGGTGGAGCCTGATTATTTAATGATTTATATACAAATAATAATATTTTATATTGAATTCTGAAATGGACCAGAAGCCAATTTAGAGACGCTAGTACAGGTGTAATTGATTCGTGTTTCTTTACCTTCATTAAAAGCCTTGCCGCAGCATTTTGCACCGATTGTAATCGAGACAAAGATCCGGCGGTGATGCCACAGTACAGAGAGTTATAAAAGTCCAGTCGTGTTAAAATAAAGGAATGGATTATTCTTTCGAAATCTTTATTTGATAAAAATGGTTCAGTTTTTGCTAATAAACGCAGATTATAAAAACAAACCCGAACCACAGAATTAATTTGCTTGTCCATTTTTAGGTTATTATCAATTAAAAAACCTAAATCTCTAACAGTGGTTTTTCGAGTGAGATGCCAGAGGACTTGAATCTAATATCATTTTTGAGGAGTTTTTTGGGTGGCCGAATACATTAACCTCTGTTTTTTCCTCATTTAGCATTTTTTTGGCCATCCAGTTTTTAACATCCTTAAACACTCTCAAAGTGACACAAATGAATTGGTAGAGCGCCTGAGTGGTAGATACATTTGCGTGTCGTCGGCGTAACAATGAAATGACACTCCATACTTTCTAAAAATGCTACCCAAGGGGAGCAAATATAATGAAAAAAGTTTAAAGGGAAGAATAGACCCTTGCGGAACCCCCCAAGGAAAAGTTTTTTTACCCGAGGTCATATTACAATAATTAACTGAAAAAAATATACCACTCAAATAGGGCTGAAACCATTTCAAGACTATGCCTTTTAGACCTACTGAATGTTCAAGACGGGAGGTAAGAATGTTATGGTCAATCATGTCAAAAGCTGAGCTCAAATCAAGAAGCACCAAGACAACATTATCTCCTTTGTCTAAAGCCAAAAATATATCGCTTAACACTTTCAATAGCGCTGACTCTGTGCTGTGGGCGGTCTTCTGCTGCGGTAGCTCATCTGCTTCAAGGTTCGACCTTGTGTGTCGACAGGTGTTTTGTGTTCAGAGACAGTCTTCTGCATACTGTGGTTGTAACAAGTGGTTATTTGAGTTACCGTTTCCTTTCTATCAGCACAATCCAGTCTGGCCATTCTTCTCTGACCTCTGGCATCATCATGTAGTTTAGCAGTTTCTGAAATACTCAGACCAGCCCGTCTGGCATCAACAACCATGCCACATTCAAAGTCCCTTAAATCAACTTTCTTCCCCATTCTGATGCTCATCTTAAACTTCAGTAGATTACCTTGACCATCTCTAAATGCCTAAATGCATTGAATTGCTGCCATGTGATTAGCTTATTAGATTTGCCTGAATGAGCAATTGAACAGGTGTACCTAATAAAGTGGTCAGTGAGTGTATTTTGTAAAGTGTTATTTTTTAAAATAGTACCCATCACTTAATTTATTTATTGTTGCAAAGTACATTTAAATGTGTAATGCTAGAATTAGAATACAGTAAAAATCTAGATAAAAAATAATCAGTGTATGTTTTTATATTTATTCATTTTCATTTATATGCACCACTTTATAAACAATAAATAGTAATAAACAGCAATATTTACCAACATATATTTCCACTAGAACATTTTGATATATAAAAATACACATCCATTTCACTTCTTAATGTATAGACTTCCATGAACATTTTTGAGTGGTGAACAAACAAGTAGAACAAATCGTTGAATCAAATTTAATTGATTCACAGAAACATTTAATTGCTAAAAGTACATTCAAAATCACGTGATTTTCATGATGTTGCTTAATCTTATATTCCCAGCAAAATAGTTGATTTATTTATCAGGAACATTCATTCTCTCTCCACCACTTTTCAACTACCTTCATCAGGTGACATTCGCCAAGGGTCGTGACTACTTGAAACACATAATGGACATGCATAAGGAAAAAGGTTACAACTGTACAATGTGCAACCGCCGTTTTGCTCTGAAGGCCACGTACAACGCTCACCTGGTCATCCACCGAGACCACCTGCCCGATCCTGCAGTGCAGAAGTAAGACAGAGAGACTGGATTTCAAATATTTGCTTCTTCACGAGGCTTTAGAAAAGCATTTAAGATTATTTTTTGCGGGAAAGTTAAATGCCATTCCTTTTTTCACAGATACATTCATCCGTGTGACATGTGCGGACGGATCTTCAACAGCATCGGCAACCTGGAGAGGCACAAAATCATCCACACAGGTGAGTCTTAGTACTACAAGTGAAGCACACGGGTAGAAAAATAGATATTATGCTCTAAAATTTCTTTGATTTTTAAAGTATTTAATCACTTACATTTTATAGAAAAGGTTTAATTAAAAGTGATAAACCCTCTGGCCGCTGCAGGAGTGAAAAGCCACGGCTGTGATCAGTGTGGAAAGTCCTTCGCTAGGAAAGACATGCTAAAGGAACATCTGAGAGTCCATGACAACGTCAGAGACTTCCTGTGTGCAGAGTGTGGGAAAGGTGCGGACACTTACCTTCCTCTCCATCCCATAATACACCTTGCATAATAATGTGAAACACTGCCACTGCGTCCCAGTTCGCCTACTATGCCCTAAAAGTATGTACTGTTTTTGTGAAGAAAAAGGACATAATTTTGAGTGTGTAGCAGAGGAGTACACAAGTTATGGGATATACTACTTTGTTATAATCGCGTCTTTAACGGAAAGCTCTGTCACTTAGTTATGTGCATCCTGTCACCTTTTAAACTGCCCTGCCAATCATCTTGTCACAGTTAAAATCCTCCACATATCATTTATACCGTTTTGGAGAGAAATGTAGAGAAATGCCAGTCATGGGTCTTTCATGCGGAGAACTCTCCTCATGTTTTTGCAATTTGAATAATGATGCATTCAAAAGTTAATAACCAAACGTATCTGAATAAATGTCCACAATGCTGTTGCAGATGAAATATTATGCGGATAACAGTGAAAAAATATATTTTCGTCATGTTAGATACTGGTAATAAATCACTCAAACCCTAAACCTCTCTTCTTAGCTTCTGGACTCGCACATCCGGTATGTTTGTAGTTTTTTAACATTTTTTATTTGTGTTTGTAGTTTTACTCGAATTCTCATCCATAGCCGTTAGAGTGTGCACGGATCCGCACTTTCCGATTCTAACCGGAAAGAGTACACAATCGGGTATCTTTGGAATACTCATTTCATTTTATTTGGTTTATCATTTTAACAAATATACAATAACAAATATTCAACTCATCATATACATAACTTTTGATTAAACCAAAGGGTATAGGCTGAAGCTCAAGGCTTATTGACGCCTATCCCTCTCAATTTTTTTTACAACAGTCAACAGTGCTCAATTCTCTTCTTACAAACACTTGAAACAACAAAGTCATAAATATTAATTACCCAAAACCTATCTATATGAAAGTATCATCTTGTTTCATAGGAGCCGTTTAAATCCACTTATTGTTTGTGTCAATTTAAGATCTATATGCAAACAATTCCATAAATTCACACCTCTTACAGAGATAGTTCTACATCTAATATTTGTTGGTACCTTCAGTTTTTTAAACAAACATGTTCCTTTTAACTCATACTTACAATAACGTTTCTCAAACATACTCAAAACTTTATCAGGCAGCATTTTATAGTATACTTTATACATTATCAATGTAACCTTGTAATCCACTAAATCATAAAATTTTCGAATGTTTAATTTTAAAAATAAATCGTTAGTATGATCCCTATATTGTGATCTTGTAATAAAACGTAAAGCTCTCTTTTGTAAAATAAAAAGTGGTTGGGTGTATGTCTTATACGTATTGTATGTCTTATACGTATTACCCCAAATCTCCAGACAATACGTTAAATATGGAACAAATAATGATGAATATAACATAAATAATGCCTTCTTATTTAACAAATTCGCTATCTTATTTAATATCGCAACTGTCTTTGAGATTTTAGATTTTACATAATCAATATGCTTTTTCCACCCCAATTTACAATCTAATATAACACCCAAAAAATTTATTTCATTTACTCTTTCTATTTCTTCCACCCCTATTCTTACATTCACTTCTGTCACACTATTTTGACCCCAAATCATAAACTTTGTTTTACTCATATTCAATGACAGCCTATTAATATCAAACCATTTCTCACAATATCTTTTAACTCTTTCCCAGAATAAAAAAAATTGGTATCATCCGCAAAAAGAATAGGTAAAGAATATTTCAACTCTACGATTTGGGACACACTAATTCTAATTTCGATTACTATTAAGGATGGATAGTATGCAAATTGGGACTCAGCATGTAGCTCAATTTTAACTGAATGAGTACATAAATGCATCTGTGTTTTCCAGGCATGAAGACAAAACATGCCCTACGGCATCATATGAAACTGCACAAGGGAATTAAAGAATATGAATGTAAAGAGTGTAACCGCAAATTTGCCCAGAAAGTCAACATGCTGAAGCATTACAAAAGACACACAGGTGAGGATCACATCATACTATAATGTTACATATGATACATATTACAAAAAATTTATTCAAAATATAATAATGTATTCCTTCAGGCACAAAGGACTTCATGTGTGAGCTGTGCGGGAAGACATTTAGTGAGAGAAACACAATGGAAACGCACAAGCTGATTCATACGGGTACAGTTCACTGAAATATTACACAGAGTTTGGTTTAATTACACTAAAACAGTCAAATCTTTACTCTCATCTGTCTCGTTTTTGCAGTTGGAAAGACGTTTTCTTGCGCTGTCTGTGACAAGAAGTATGTGACGCAGTATATGCTGCAGAAACACATGCAGTTGACCCATGAGAAGGTGGAGGCTCAGAGCTGTCACCTGTGCGGCACCAAAGTCTCCACACGTGCCTCCATGAACCGCCACATGCGCCGCAAACACCCCGAGGTGAGAAACAACCACACACTTCTGGGGTTAATGATATTACTGATTAAAATATTTGTTTTTCTTTTGATATTGTCAATGATATTTGAGATGAAAGACGAGATGAGAGACGAAAATGACAAATAATAATAATTCACTTAAAGGACTAGTTCACTTTTTAAAAAACTTTTGCTGATAATTTACTCACCCCATGTCATCCAAGATGTCCATGTCTTTCTTTCTTCAGTCGAAAAGAAATTAAGGTTTTTGATGAAAACATTCTAGGATTTTTCTCCATATAATGGACTTCATTGGGTACCAAACGGTCCAAGGTCCAAATGACAGTTTCACTGCAGCTTCAAATGGCTTTAAACGACACCAGACGATGCATAAGGGTCTTATCTTTCCGAAACGATCGGTCATTTCAAAACTAAATAAAAAAGTTTATAAGCACAAAGGCTCGCCTTGCTCGAACTCGTTCATCAAAATGAACAAATCTTTTTTCGAGTCATTTCGTTCGTTGAATGAACGAAATGACTCAAAAAAAGACTCGTTCAAAATTAACAAATCTTTTTTCGAGTCATTTGGTTCGTTGAATGAACGAAATGATTCGAAAAAAGATATGTTCATTTTGATGAACGAGTTCGAACAGGAGAGTCACGAACGTGCATCACAGAACAGAGCAAGGCGAGCATTTGTGCTTATAAAACTTATACTTTTTTATTTAGTTTTGAAATGAGCGATCGTTTCGCTAGATAAGACCCTTATGCATCGTCTGGTGTCGTTTAAAGCCATTTGAAGCTGCACTGAAACTGTCATTTGGACCTTGGACCGTTTGGTACCCAATGAAGTCCATTATATGGAGAAAAATCCTAGAATGTTTTCATCAAAAACCTTAATTTCTTTTCGACTGAAGAAAGAAAGACATGGACATCTTGGATGACATGGGGGTGAGTAAATTATCAGCAAAAGTTTTTTAAAAAGTGAACTACTCCTTTAAAACACGATATGTAGTATTACTAGAAAAAAAATATTATATGATATTAAAGATATTTAATGATGCAGTAAAAATGACAGAAGAACTATGTTGAAAAATGCATGTCTTTATACATTTCACACATTTAAATTACATCCCCAAATCAAGAAATGTTGGGACATTTTGTAAAATGCCATAGAATCTGTGATTTGTTAATTCTCTTTATTTAACTAACTGTGTGTTGAGTGTGTTGCAGCCATCGAAATTTGTTTATATTTACAAAATACAATTAAGTTGTTCAGTGAAAACATTGGGAATCTTTTCTTTGTACTTTTGTCAGTGAAGTAAAGTTGAAAGAGAATGAACAAATCACAGATTCTTGATTTTATTGCATTTTACAAAATGTCCCAACTTTTCTTGATTTGGGGTTGTAAATAAATGTTTAAATAAATAAACTATATTTTTCAAAATGTTAATTTTTCAAGGTAACTATCTATAAGTTTTCATCAAATAAATAGTTTTTGTTGTGTAAATACATGCCATTTTAGTCAGAGTAAATTTGACTGAAAATAAAATTAACATAACAATTTATGAAAAGTAAAAAATTAATAAATATGAAATCCCAAGATAGTGATTAATTTTAAAAGACATTTTCATTTCATATTTACAGAGCCACGCACATGACATCCAGGCAAAAAATAATAATATCGTGGCCACGAATTAAGAATTCATTCCACAACTTATTAATTTGTTCCTTTGTAATACTAAATTGTGGCCACATTGAACTAATTGGCTCCATCGTTTTGATTTAACTAAAACAATGGAACACATTTTTACAACATGGCCACAATTTACTAAAACGAGGGGGTCAAATTATTATATTGTGTGCATGATTTACTTAAAATGAGGGAACTATGTAGTAAAACGTCCTGATGTAACTAACTAATTATTTACTACTATAGTATTTGTGGCCATGATATACATGTTTTTTGTCCGTGCGGGGCTCCGTACATATTGCATTTTTTGATCACACCTTTAAAATGTTTGAGCTTATGGAAAGCCATATGTCTAAGCTTCATATGATCTTTCAGATTGTGACTGTACGATTGGGTGACTTTGATCTTCAAGAACCATCAACAGTCGACGCCTCTACCATTAGTATTGCACAGGTTTGTCTTTTAACAACCTGTATTGAATGATGATAGACAGAGAATGAAAATGAAAGGAGGATAGGGTCATTCTTTTTTTAGTTATTTTGTTGGTCTTTTTAATGCCTTTAATAGATAGGATAGCGTAGATGAGACAGGAAGCAATGGGGTGGAGAGAGAGGGGAACAGGACAGCCAGAACTCGAACTCTGGTCGCCTGAAGCACATCTGCGCTATATGTCGGAGCGCTGTCCACAAGGCTATTGCTCTGACTTGAGAGACATTTCATTGTTTTTTTTTTCATATTTGGTTTCTGTTTGTTGTTCTCTCTGTTATTCAGCCCTCTCTGACTCTGGAGAAAGGCTCTCTCGCTGTGGAAAAAGTCTCCAGGAACTCCAATCCCTCCAAGAAGAGGGCAAAATTCCTGCCTCACGAGTCTGAGCTGTCTGATTCAGACGAGTACGCTGACTTCACCAGCAGAACCACCGAGTTCTCGAACACCGTGGGAGATGAAACCAACTCTGCTGTGCAGAGCATTCAGCAGGTTTGTTCCATCAGAAATTATCTCTTAGCATTTCGCCCACTAAAGTCAACATGAAAACAAAATTGAGCATATATACACTACCTTCAAAGTTTGGAGTCAGTAAGATTTTTTTAATGAAATGAGAAATTCAACAAGGAAGCATTAAATCGATCAAAAGTGACAGAAAAGACATTTATAATGTTACAAAAGATTTGTATTATAAATAAATGCTGTTATTTTGAACTTTCTATTCATCAAAGAATCCTGAAAGAAAATGCTGCGGATTCAGCTTTGCCGTCACAGGAATAAGTTACATTTTAAAGTATATTCAAAAAGTGTAAAAAATATTTCACAATATTCCTGTTTTTACTGTATTTTTTATCAAATAATTGCAGCCTTTACCGACCCCCAACTTTTGAACAGTAGTGTTACTTAAAAACTAAACACTAAAATTAATTATTTAAAATTTTAAAAGTGAATTTAGGCATCGTTTCGTTATAATGTACAGGATGAAAATGGATATTCATTTCTTAAAGATTACATTTAAAATGTGTTATTAAATTATGAGTGTATTTAAAGATCAATTACATGTGAGTTTTACACGAAAGTGAAGGTTATCTAAATGTAAAAATATAGAAAATGAGCATAGCCAAATAAATATCCAATATCAACCAATACTGATACATTTAAAAGCACTAACATTGTCTGATAACCAAAATGGTACTAATATGTACGGTACAGCATCCCTAGATCCAATCAATTCCTGATGGATAAAATCAAAACAAAAAATGTATTGTCGCTTTTCACTCTGAAATCACAGAATCAGAATGGGTTGCGAATGCAATTTCATGGACTTGAAACCAACAGATATTTCAATTTGTTTGTGCATTTGAGTTTTTAGATGTTGCTTCATTCAATTATATTGAATAATCTCCTTTGTCAAATGTACACACGCAGGTGGTAGTGTTGGCTGACCCCAGCGCCCCTCCAGCCCCCTCCAGCTCGGTCAGTTTAACCAACATCACTGTGACTCCCATCACCACACCCTCTCCCGCCCAGTTCAGCAACCTGCAGCCTGTCGCCGTCAGCCACCTCGCTACGAGCGATCGGTCCCTCACGCTGGACAGCTCCATACTCACCGTGACCTTCGATGCCGTCAGCGGTTCAGCCATGCTGCACAACCGTCCAGCAGATCTCCAGTCAGAGGCGGTGGGATCCACGGGGGCCGCGGCTCCGCAATCGGTGGCACATTTCATCAACCTCACCACCTTCGTCAACCCCATCTCCCACCAGCTGGAACAGCCCGCTTTAACCTGGAGGCCCGTCACATCGGCCGATGGAGAGCATGCCACCACCATGGATGACACCCAGACGGATGTTCAGTCCGCTCAGGCACCGTCAGAACAGCCACAAGCACTGCCAGAACAAAGGCATCAGATTCAGCCGCAAGTCACAGGACCTCCTCAACAACAGACCGCCGCAGCACCGCAGATGTTCAGCTACTGAGAAATCAAGTATATGATGTAATTTATAGCTACGGTCCCTTTTCAAGATTTGGACCAATATGAGGAAAGGATTTGTTAATAACTGAGCACTTCTCTTTGTTGAAAGTACGACTGTGAGTTTAAGGGCAGCACAAGCATTTTGTTGGAACTGATGAAAAACCAGTGGACAATTACAACCAATTATTAAGATGCTGAAGATTATTATTATTATTTTTTTTATGAATGCATGAAACGTCTGGTGATGATTTAAGAAAAAGCGAGGACCTTAGTTTTTCAAAATGAGAACTAAAATTATATTTGTTGTTTGATGGCATTCTGTAGCACATGTGGAGTGATGATGTCAAAAAGAATGAATCTATAGAAATGCAATACATGGATATAGTGTATTGTGAGTGCTAACTGGAAATATTTTCTATTTTTTCTTTCCTTTTTCTGGGAAAAATGAGTTGTCCTAATAAATGCATGTATGTCTCAAATGTGTGAATATCCACAAATATCTTTAAAATTAAAAAAATCTCTAATATCGTCTGATAACAGATAACAGTATTTAGTGTATCCCTAGACTAGATGTATCCCTAAAATGTTGGTGTAAACGGGTCATTTGTAAATTTCCGCTGAGACTCCGAACCGTT